>NC_092103.1:8092624-8700267 GCF_045679555.1 Salvelinus alpinus
TGACTGTATTGTAAGGGATCTTTTTTAAACTGGACATGTTGACTGTATTGTAAGGGATCTTTTTTAAACTGGACATGTTGACTGTATTGTAAGGGATCTTTTTTAAACTGGACATTATGACTGTATTGTAAGGGATCTTTTTTAAACTGGACACGTTGACTGTATTGTAAGGGATCTTATTTAAACTGGACACGTTGACTGTATTGTAAGGGATCTTATTTAAACTGGACACGTTGACTGTATTGTAAGGGATCTTATTTAAACTGGACATGTTGACTGTATTGTAAGGGATCTTATTTAAACTGGACATGTTGACTGTATTGTAAGGGATCTTATTTAAACTGGACATGTTGACTGTATTGTAAGGGATCTTTTTTAAACTGGACATGTTGACTGTATTGTAAGGGATCTTTTTTAAACTGGACATGTTGACTGTATTGTAAGGGATCTTTTTTAAACTGGACACGTTGACTGTATTGTAAGGGATCTTTTTTAAACTGGACACGTTGACTGTATTGTAAGGGATCTTTTTTAAACTGGACACGTTGACTGTATTGTAAGGGATCTTTTTTAAACTGGACACGTTGACTGTATTGTAAGGGATCTTTTTTAAACTGGACACGTTGACTGTATTGTAAGGGATCTTTTTTAAACTGGACATGTTGACTGTATTGTGAAGACCTGGTCGTCTTCAAACTGGACATCGAGTTGACGGGACCAGTTGTCTGTGATCCGCTAGTCCAACCCTTTGTAGATCAGACATAGCCTAGCAGCCATAGGCCTCGTGTCGTCTGCTGAATCACCAGTGTCATAGCTGTCGTTTGATCGCAATTAGTGTGAACAGATTTCCTGTCTCTCTCTCCTCTCTCTCTCTCTCTCTCTCTCTCTAGCCTCTGCTTCCCAGATGAAGTTGCTGAGAGCGGGCGATGGGCTTCGTTGGATCACAACTCCGACTGGAGTCCTGTCGCTTTCCTCCTGCTGCTGCTCTTGTCTCACTCTGTTCTGTCTTCCTCTCTGACCGTGTCCTCTGTCTGTTGCTGTCGCTGACTCGTTAGTTGTTGAGGAAAGCGCTTGCCTTTAGCCGTGGACAATGTCTGAGTGCATGCATCTCACCCTATGCATTTGCAGGATTGGCGCCTATACGGTAAGGACAATGGCATGTGTCTTTAGCATAATAGCTTTGAGTGCATCTTCCTCCGTCTCTTCTGTCCTGTCTGTCTGTTACGTTGGTGATAAGTCTCATGTCAGTTGATACGATTGTGTGATCTTCAAGACCCCTCATGACATGTATATGAACTATTTCCTCCTGCTCCACCCTTGGGATGTGCTTTGATTGTATACTTGGCTTATTTTGTGCTTGTACTGTAGGTAGAGAGAGCAGCTAGTGCTGTGTGCAGAGACCCACCTCTGCTCCAAGGCCTCCTCTCACCCTCTAGGCAGGATTCCAGAAGAGAACTCTGAGCAGGCATGTCCAGTCATGCTCACCTTCAGGAATGCTCTGCTCTGTCTGGCACAGAGTCATCAGCTGGAACCCACCTGATCTCTGACATTCCAGCTGTGCTGGGAAAGAATCTTTTGATCTCAGAAGTCGGGTGGCAATGCTTCCCCCGCTGCCGGACCGAAGCACATCGGATTTGTGTTAAAGGAGCTCGACTAATATGAGCGTGGTAGTTTGCTGGGCTTGTCTGTTTATGTTCAGTATGAGGTCGCAGTATAAAATGGAATCCAACCCGTGCCAGAGTGTGGAAATGTCTTAGATGTTATGTTTGGACTGGAGTCAGTTGTTATCACGTGTGTTTTATCAGATGTTCCTTGGCCAGTTGATCTTTCGAAAGATGATGACCTATCAGCAAGCCATCCGATGGGGAATTTTTTTTTATTACGCTGTTATTACAGTACACTGGCTGCTTCGTTTAACACTTTTCAGCAGTTCTGTTTGAGTGGTTTTGAGCGATTTCTGGGGCTCTGGTTAGGCCTAGGCCGCGTGATAATAGGTACGTTTGGTTGAGTGGCCAGAGCTCGTGGCTGTGGGTGTTAATGTCTGTCATTAGAGCTCACTGGTCTTTAGTGGAAGTGGTAATTGTGTTTAAAATCGCTTTTATCTGCCTGATCTCTCCCTGAAGGGGGAAACGGGGTAACCGGAACCTTGTTCTAGGAGTCACAGATATCATCATTATTCAACAGCCTCGGGGAAACTGTGCTCAATGAACTGGAAAAAACAGACATATTAGGCTACTCAAAGACGTGTCACATACAGTAGGCAACAAGGCCTATTATTATTATTATTTGACCCTGCTGGTCATCTATGAACATTTGAACATCTTGGCCATGTTCTGTTATGATCTCCACCCGGCACAGCCAGAAGGGGACTGGCCACCCCTCATAGCCTGGTTCCTCTCTAGGTTTCTTCCTAGGTTCCGGCCTTTCTAGGGAGTTTTTCCTAGCCACCGTGCTTCTACACCTGCATTTCTTGCTGTTTGGGGTTTGAGGCTGGGTTTCTGTACAGCACTTCGAGATATCAGCTGATGTAAGAAGGGCTTTATAAATACTTTTGATTGATTGACGTAAGAGCATCTCAAGTTTCCTACAACAGGGAATTTGTAAAGGCCTAATAGCTGTCAGTTCAAGCTTGAATGATGAGACTTTGGCCTATTGTGATTATGAAATATTTATGTGGTCTCAAAATCCCAACCCCTGTTATGTGTTGTCATACAGTGGAGTGGAGATGGGTGATGTCTGGACTCTGGAGGGAGGGGGATGCTGAATATAGGCTACTGGGCTCCACCCAGCTCACGGCACTTCCTCACTTTGATAAAGCAGGATGTGGCAGGCCGGCCTGCCGGTCGTTCCACCCCACCAAGGGGAATATCCCACGGTTCAGTTATTCAGCTCAGATTGACCCTGCCGTTATGCGGCCAAGGCAACCACCCCTATGGCCTTCTGGGAAATGAGGGCCTTAACAAGCGCAAACAGGAAGCTATTGGAGAAAAACATCCACTGAATGGGCTGTTTGAGTTAGGGGAAACAAAGATTGACGTCTGCTTTGTGCTTCTCACGGGCTTGGAACATTAACCCATAGGCCACGGTGGAGGTAGCCTTGTTTGCCAGATGTGAGACGGGGTGGCTGTGGGATGAGACTTGGGTGGAGGAGGTAGCCTGACCAGTCAGTTACCCAACATACTGACTGGCCATTCTACACTTAGTCAAAGGTTTATCCAACCTCTCTCGTGAACAGATTCTGATTTACTCAGCTGATGATTTACAGATTTAGCTCATGATTTACCCTCTCAACAGCTTTTTCTGTTTTGGTCAGAATGTGAGTTACGATCATGCACTGTGTGTGCTAAACAGGACACCTGCTCTTTCCATGACGGACTGACCAGGTGAACGCTATGATCTCTTATTGATGCCACTTGTTAAATCCACTTCAATCAGTGTAGATTAAGGGGAGGAGGCAGGTTAAGAAGGATTTTAAAGCTTTGAGACATGGATTGTGTATGTGTACCATTCAGAGGGTGAATGGACAAGACAACATATTGAAGTGCCTTTGAACGGGGTATGGTAGTAGGTGCCAGGTACACCGGTTTGTGTCAAGAACTGCAACGCCGTGGCGTTTTTTTGTATCAAGAATGGTCCACCACCCAAAGGACATCCAGCCAACTTGGCCCAACTGTGGGAAGCCTTGGAGGGCAACTCAATTAGGAAGGTGTCCTTAATGTTTTGTACACTCGGTGTAGATTAGCCAGAGCCCTGAGGCTTAGCAAGACTGTCTGAATGCAGGGCCAGTCAGGGAGGAAAAATGCGCCCCTTCCCAAATGGCACCCTATTGGCTCTAGTCAAAAATAGTGCAATATATAGGGAATAGGTTGCCATTAGGGATTCACACTAGCTTTCTCTGCCAAGCCGAACGGACGGCATGTGAATGATACTGGGCTATAGACAGCAGGGGAACCACCTCACAGTCTAGCTCTTAGCAGGAGCTTTGCGGAGTCTGACGCTAGTCGTAACATCCTGAAATATGAATACAGAAACAAATCCCTCTGTTGAATGATGTAGCACTCTACTTCACCACTGAGTGGAGAGCGAGTACGTACTGGGGAGGGCTAATGTCCTCATGTACACTTCTCCATGTCTATTGGATGATATGGCATCTACACTGTACAGGCTTCCTGATTTCCTCGGGGTAGGGTATCTCAAAGACATATATAATCTCTTTCAGACAAAAAATGGATCCACTTCTTTCTCGTAAAGATGCGTCTATAGATCAGCATTGATGATATGTCCATTCACAGAAGACAGGGATTTAAAGACCAAATATAGGTTGAAGTGATTTAAGCATCTCTGCTATGGGTTTGTGTGCTGTTAATGTGTATTTCTGTAGCCTTTTGAACGTTTTCAAGTCCAATTCTGCACTTCCTCAGTTCATTTTGAGTCCCAGTCTTTATAACCTCCAATTCAAAGTCCCTTTCCTGTTTCCTGTTGTTCCCCCGGTCCCGTCCAGTTGTTAAACTGTCCGGATTCTCTGGCCTTGGCCTGGCATTGCCCACTGTTACCATGGTGACCAGAATAGGAAAACTCACTTCACGCAGCGGGCAACTTCCTGTTGTGATTCTATACCTGTGGTTTTGCATTTGGTCTAGCCTCGTGGTCCAGCCTGTTTGTGCTTTAGTGGCTAGCCTACGCCTCTTTGTTCGTTCATTGCAGTCTATGGTTCATTGTCATGCCAAACAACAATCATCATGATGTATCATGTATTTGCTACAGCAAATAGCCTATCGTGTGGAACCAGGCTAGTTTTGCATTAGCGATGTTCTTCCCCCATGTGCAATACAGGATGTTTGTTCAGTCTGAAGAATTTAGTGTGTTTGTAACCAGGTTTCCATCCAACCTTTTTATGCAAGTTAAGTACATGTCGGATATAAAAAAAAATGTCACGGCAGGCATGATGGAAACAGCAAATTTGTAGGTAAACTTTCCAAATGTCAATTCAAAAATATCATATGCTAGACAAGGTCTGATCTTTTTGTGTCTGCAATATTAATTATGCGAGAAATGGCAGTGGAAACGATATGTCGTGTGGACCTCCCACCACGCCTCAGGAAAGCATGCAGTTTATTAGGCTACAGATTAAATAGATTATGATGAAAGTGCAAGGGGGTGAGCTTGATGCTCCTTTCCAATAAATATTGAGGGTCTTATTCTGGTGGCGTGATGATCAATGCCAGGCTGCCGTTTGACAAGTCAAAAAAAAGTCTTGCTATTTTCTCCATAATAATCATGTAGGCTATACCCGCGCTGTATCTGCGAGTTGTTGGGTAGAGTGCAGGTGCCAACACCAGAGTGGGCACTGTCGTGGAAAATTGCATGATTATGTTATAATGCTTGTATTGCATTATAATGGTTGTTTTATTCGACAGAATAGAGTATTGTGTGTGTGTGTTCCACTGAGGATGAGCCTCTATGAGATAGCACTGACAGAGGAGATTTACGATGTCTTTGGCTGATAAAACCTAAAGGGCATTCCAGAGAACATGAGCTAATGGTTCTGTTCTATGCCGTACCAGGGAGAGACGGTTCCCTTTTGGAGTAAGGGGGCCAGACACTGGTCTTTACAATGAAAACTGTTGACACAGCAGTAACTGTCTGCTATGTTTTATAGATATCTTTCATACAAATCTTAACCTTTGTGAACTGTTCCTAAGATCTGTGGTTCGTCAGTGTAAGTTGAGAGGGGTGTATCTTGGCTATAAAAGATCTTTGTACTTTTCTGTTGGTACTTCTCAACGGTTTATTAGAAATAGTGAATTGTTGAAAGTCAAATGCTATTGCAAAGCTTATTATTATTATTAAAGATGTAGTTTAAGTATAACTCTGACTGGTGTGTAGTTTGTAACTCTCCTCATTTGGTAAAGCAGAAATATAATTCACCACAGCACATTCGCTATATAACGTGACAAAACCATCAGTAGAGTTGAAAATACGATAAACTCATTTAACCTGTAGTTTTTATTCGGTAAATGGGAATTTGAACGCAAAAGTAATTTTTATGTGCACTATGTCATCACGCACAGCCTTTTATTCGCAACAAGTCCATTTTTTGAAATTTCACATGAAAATCTGTCGCCAGTTGGAGGGAAACCTATTGATGACGAGGCAAACCTGAAACCGCCAGATCTTTGAACTTTTACACTCTCTCTCTGATTTAGGATCCTAAGCATTTCTGTGTAAAAAGCCCCATGAGCACTAAGATGTGAAGTTCATAGGAGCATGTCAAATTCTGTATTGAATGAAAGGTAAGAGTCTATTTTTGAGAAATGAAGGCATACAGTGCTTTCAGAAAGTATTCACACCTCTTGACTTTTTTTTACAAAATGGGATAAATTTATTTATTTGTCTTTTTTTTAATCAAAGATCTACACAAAATACTCTGTCAAACATTTTAACTTAATTAGATAAGTATTCACCCCCCCCCCCCCCCCCCCCGGGTTAATACATGTGAGAATCACCTTTTGGAAGTGATTACAGCTGAGTCTTTCTGGGTAGGTCTCTAAGAGCTTTCCACACCTGTAACATTTTCCCATTTATTATTTTCAAAGATCTTCCAAGTTTTGTTAAATTGGTTGTCCATTATTCCTTGACAACCATTTTCAGGTCTTGCCATAGGTATTTAAGCAGATTAAGTCAAAACTGTAACTCAGCCACTCAGGAACATTCACTGTCTTCTTGGTAAGCGACTCCAGTGTAGATTTGGCCTTGTGTTTTAGGTTATTGTCCCGCTGAAAGGTGAGTTCATCTCCCAGTGGCTGGTGGAAAGCAGATTGAACCATGTTTTACTCTGGGATTTTGCCCGTGCTTCGCTCCATTACGTTTATTTTTTAGCCTGGAAAAACTCCTTAGTTCTTAACAATTACAAGCATATCCATAACATGGTGCTGTCAATTAGGTTAGTATTGTGGAGTAGCTACAATGTTTTTGATCTGTCCTCAGTTTTCTCCTATATGTATGACTGTGCATTCACAGGGGAAAGCTACAGAAGCCTGTCCTACCTGTTCTGTGGTGGGTTTTTTAATATTTTTTTTTATTTAACTAGGTTTGTATAGCTACAATTCAAGTAATTGTCCTTGAAACCGGTTTATTTTTTTTATAGTTGGACTTAAAAAACTGTCAAAATACCAGCAAATCAGCTACAAGTGATTTAATTTAGTAAATCTGTTCCAAAGTATTCCCACGCATAATAAAGAGATGTTATCATTTACAAATATAAGCAAGGCTTGAAATGATTGTGTTTTAGTCAAATAGTATAACTGTTTGGGCTTCTTGCAGGCCAATTTGCAGTCTACAAATTATTTGTAATTATGTTCCGGCCCCCAGACCATCTGCTCAATAAAAAGTCAGCCCTGTTTTGCTCAGTGCCTATAGAAAGTCTATACCCTTTTGAACTTTTTTTCACATTTTGCTGTCTTCAAATTAAATCTAAAAAGGGATTAAATTAGATTTTTTCCCCCCAACAGATCTACACAACCTACTCCACATTTTTTTTTTAAGTGAAAGAAAGTTATTGAATGTATTTGGTTGGAAGCACCTTTGGCAGCCATTAAAGCTGTGAATCATGTTGAATAAAACTCTTATCAACTTTGCACAACTCACTTCTGTCATTATGAAGTGCTTTCAGAGGCTAGTCAAAGACCATATCACCTCCTCCCTCACAGACGCACTCAACCCGCTCCAATTCGTCTACCGCTCGATAAATCCACGGACAACGCAGTCGCCATTGCACTGTACACTGCTCTTACCCACCTGGACAAGGACTGCATATGTGAGGATGCTGTTCATTGACTACAGCTCGGCATTCAATACCATAGGGCCCTTTAAACTCACAACAAAGCTCACGGCCTTGGTTTAATTTCACAAGCCCTGAATTCATTAGATTATTGTTGAATGTTTGAAATGCAGTGTATTTTACCTTTAACCTCTACGGGATCGGTGTCGCCCCCCGCAAGACGGTGGAGCTAACGTAGGCTAATGTGATTAGCATGAGGTTGTAAGTAACAAGAACATTTCCCAGGACATAGACATATCTGATATGGGCAGAAAGCTTACATTCTTGATAATCTAAATCCACTGTCCAATTTACAGTAGCTATTACAGTGAAATAATACCATGCTATTGTTTGAGGAGAGTGCACAATTATGAACTTGAAAATGTATTAATAAACCAATTAGGCACATTTGGGCAGTCTTGATGCAACATTTTGAACAGATATGCAATGGTTCATTGGATAAGTCTAAAACTTTGCACATACACTGCTGTCATCTAGTGGCCAAAATCTAAATTGTGCCTGGGCTGGAATAATACATTATGGCCTTTCTCTTGCATTTCAAAGATCAGATCTAATGTGTTATATTCTCCTACATTAATTTCACATTTCCATAAACTTAACTTGTTTCCTTTCAAATGGTATCAAGAATATGCATATCCTTGCTTCAGGGCCTGAGCTACAGGCAGTTAGATTTGGGTATGTCATTTGTAGGCAATTTTTTTTTTTAAAGTGTCCGATCCTTAGGGGATTTTTTGTTGTTGATATATTTATCGTTTATTGTCGTCCATACGTTTTAGAAAAAATGTAAATATGAGTTTTAGGCCATATCGCCCAGTGACTGAACTTCTCCCTATGCAACTGGGTCCTGAACTTCCTGACCGGCCGTCTTCAGGTGGTGAAGGTAGGCAACATTATCTCCTCCACACTGATCCTCAACATGGGGGCCCCACAAGGGTGCATCCTAGGGCTATTACGGTGTCCATATTACCGCCACACCGGCGGTCACGAGTCATGATGTCAGTCAAATTCCACGTG
Source organism: Salvelinus alpinus (assembly GCF_045679555.1). Taxonomy (NCBI): domain Eukaryota; kingdom Metazoa; phylum Chordata; class Actinopteri; order Salmoniformes; family Salmonidae; genus Salvelinus; species Salvelinus alpinus. Next base: position 8,101,479 of record NC_092103.1, read on the forward strand.
ACCGTTTAATCATGGTAATTAGGCTTCTATAAGTTCTGATGCTGCTGATGGTCATTAGTAGCCTACCAAACTGGCTAACTGCCTGGTACTCAGCACTATATTTTCCCTCTAATCACTCTGACTTTCTTTGCTTTGTCTAACAACACTCATGAATCTAGCAAATAAGTTGTGTGGGTCAGAGTGCAGTATTTCTTTAGCTTTAGCAAGCCCCACAACTTTACTTGTAAAGTTACCATCTCGTTCAAAGTAGATATTTAAGAGTTTTTGGAAAACTGAGGGAGCTTTTAGCGTCATTCTGTTACCAAACTTTACATCTGCACTGTTCTTTGAATACATTTTTATTTATTTTTTTTACTTTCAGTGTAAATTCTTAAAAGTAGTCCTTGTTCATAGAATTGTATGATTGCAATCAATGGATTTTGTTTGGCGTACTTTTATAGCGCAAAATGAGTCAGCCTCATTCTGTTACCGTGGAATTGCCCTCCTTGATCATCTTTTTGACCTATTATCTTCACTATCAACACAAAGCAAACACAAATCTTTACATGCTAAGATGAGGCATTACAGTTCTTGTGTATATCTGACAAAGGTATTTCCCACATTCAGAGAGTGTGAGGATGAGTGTGGAGTAGGACCCACAGCCGCTTGTATTCAGTCAGGTTGATCCTGACTAACAAGGTGTCAATATTTTAATAACAGAAGGATAAAGTCCATTCTTCACATTGTTTGTGTTGCCATGGCACTGATTTTCTTAAGTTTACAGCAATTGGGGGCATGGGATAGGATGAGTAGCTTTTAACCCCCGTTTTGAAAAGCCTCCCTTCGAGGGTGGGAACAAGGAAGTACGGCTCCCTTCAGGCTGTAGTCTTTACAAAGCCAGGGAAAACGACTCAACCTAGATATCCTGCAATGTCCTGGCAGATAGGAACATTGTTGCGAAATGTCCAATTGCTCTATTGAACAAGGACAACCATATCTACTCACGTGATCGGCGAAACACAAAGGCCACAAAAATTGATATAAAACGTGACTCCATTCATTTTTAGATCAGCAAGCTCAATCAACCAATGACATCATTGGTTGAACTCTCCCGGCACGAAAATTCTAAAATACAGCTATTGTGCATATTAATGTCTGAAACGCCCTCTCATCATTCATAATTATGTAGGGAGACTGGAAAAACACCCCAAATCTAGCTGTGAAGTTTCCCTTTAAAAACGCAATGTCATTGTTTGAAAAGCTTTGATGAACTATGTTGATGTTGATTGTAAAGGGTTGGAGAGTGAGCTCGGCTCAGTCCCTACCTACAGTTGATTGTGCTTCAGTCTATGGAACATACAGGATATATAAAAAATTCAAAAAGATTTTAAGAACTAGGCCTATTTTGATGTTGATTGTTACGTTTTGAAGAGGGTTCAGCCCCTACCTACACTTTACAAAGTTTGTCATGGACCAGGCTTTTCCCACAGCCATTATGCCTTTGACACTCACGGGGTGGCGTGCCATGAGTCTGGCAAGTGAGTCTATCCTGGACCCCGTGTGTCCTCAAGGCAGCATTTGTCTGTCAGCGAGGAGGTAAAAATGCTTCCTTAACAAAGCCTGGTGTCATCCGCTCCGATGACATGGAAGCAATCTCGCACGCCTCAATTTCCTTCTTTCTGGGATATTTTCAGAGTCGGCTAAGAATAGGCCAGAGAAATCTCTCCGGTCACAGCAAGCAGCCCACACAACGTCTATTATTACACGATTTAATGCAGTCTTTGTTGTTGTGTAGTACAGTGGATTCAATGCATGTGGTTCATTACCTAGGTAACCAAGTTGGCTGGATGTCCTTTTGGTTGGTGGACCATTCTTGACACACACACACAGGAACGTGTTGAGTGTGAAAAACCCAGCAGCGTTGCAGTTCTTGACACACTCAAACCGGTACGCCTGGCACCTTCTACCATACACCATTCAAAGGCACTTACATATTTTGTCTTGCCCATTCACCTTCTGAATTGCACACACACACAATCAATGACTCAATTGTCTAAAGGCTTAAAAATATATATTTAACTGTTTCCTCCCCTTCATCTACACTGATTTTGAAGTAGACATCAATAAGGGATCGTATCTTTCACCTGGATTCACCTGGTCAGTCTGTCATGGAAAGAGCATGTTCCTAATGTTTTGTACACCCTGTTTATGTTAGTGTGGGTGTGTCTTGTTGCTCCTGACCACTTCTTATAGCAAGCCTGCAGTAGGGGTCTGCAAGGACTCCCTCAGGTAGGACTCATTGGCTATTGATCAGCTGGTTCAACCTGTTGTTCATGCCCCTAAAACCCCCACAACCCGCTCTCTCTATCTCCATGGGAGCCCAACTACAAATACGCTAGTCAAGTTGTCTGTTTGTTCTTAGACTTGCCTGTCTGGTATAGGACTGCTCGAGCTTTGTCATCTGATCTTGAAATTCTCAGTAATGGAATAACTTGCTGGCACATGCCACCTGGTGTTGGAGTTGAAATAATAAACTACACTGAACAAAAATATAAACCCAACATGTAAAATGGAGGCCACTGTGTTCCTGGGGACCTTCAATGCTGCAGACATTTTTTGGTACCCTTCCCCAGATCTGTGCCTCGACACAATCCTGTCTCTGAGCTCTTCGGACAATTACTTCGACCTTATGGCTTGGTTTTTGCTCTGACATGCACTGTCAACTGCGGGACCTTATATAGACCGGTGTGTGCCTTTCCAAATCATGTCCAATCAATTGAATTTACCACAGGTGGACTCCATCCTTGAGATGTTTCTACAACGTGATTGATCAATGGAAACAGGATGCACCTGAGCTCAATTTCGAGTCTCATAGCAAAGGGTCTGAATACTTATGTAAATAAGGTATTTCAGTTTTTTTATGTAATATATTTTAAATAAAAAAAACTGCAGTTTTTGCTTTGTAATTATGGGGTATTGTGTGTAGATTGCTGAGGATTTTTTTTTTATCAATCCATTTTAGAATAAGCCTGTGACGTAACAAAATATGGAAAAAGTCAAAGGGTCTGAATACTTTCCGAAAGCGCTGTATATTTTTGTTCAGTGTATTTCACAAGCTGGACATTTTATTTGGCGTAGTTGAGGATCATAATTTTTTTGTTTTTCTGAAAATTGTATTATTGTCAATCATCTGATTGGGTATACAGTACTTCATGAGCCTGCCATCTCTTTTAGAATTTTCTTTTTTCTTTTAGAGATTCTGTTCCAGACTGGTCCTGCCATAACCATCTCATAATAGTGATGTGAGAGAATGAGCATTTGGCCTTTCATCAATTAGATTTGCTCACCTCCTTCGCCTCCTCTCTCCTCCACTCTGACCTCTCTCACCTCCTGAAAAAGGTCAAAGATAATCGAGGAGAGTTGATGTGAATGGAAACGGTCCTTCTCCACTCGCGCGTCATTGGCCAAATTTTACGTTTGCAGGGGTGGATCCCAAAGTGCTCATAACAAATGAAGTTACTATTTTGTAGATAATAATAAGTAACATTTTGTTTTTAGACGTGTGCATGTTTTTCTCCTCAGACAAAACAAAAGCTGATTAAGGGGCTGTGGCAGATTTCTAAACTCTTCTATGGTAGGATACACATTAGTATCCTCTATGAAAGGTGACTATCGAGGAGGGGACGACACTCTTCCATAAGCCTACTAACGAATTGACACACTCCTCAACCACTTATCGGGTTCCGGGTTATGGAGGAGAGAGGATGGAGGAGACGAGACAGAGAACGGTCTTTTACCCAAAAGAGAATCTCCCATATATTCAGTGTAGGTTGGCGCAGTTCCTATAATCACCACCAGAGAGCAGTCTCTTCCCTTGTAATGGTAGCCAACAGCTACGGCGCATTGATTACACTGTCCCTGTGCTGTTATCAATCATATACTGATGTAGACTTTCAAAATCTCAACCTGACCTACCTTTTAATCCTTTCCTGTATATGTTATGTTACGATACATTTTAAGTTGTTATTTCAGACTCTGTTAGGTCTGTAAGTGGTATGTACCAGTGATGAACATGCTTATCTGGTGCAGCATCTGTGCAACATGAAAGGTTTGCCTTGTCTTATCTCGTAGCACAAAAGGAGGTCAGTGGGGCTGCTGTTTTTACAGAGCAGAGCATGCTTCTGGTTTGGGTTTCTGTGTTTGAGCTGCATAGTCTGCTGAGAGACCCGGCAGAGAGTCTACAGTGAATCTACAGAGTCTGACCCGTGTCATGTCCTTTATCAGCACCCAGAGAAAGGTGAGGGATCTGTTTATACTGAACAAACCGGAGACTGGAGGCCGATTTTGCTTGTTGTGTAGGAAGGAACATGACATCACCTCTATCGGGCCCTTACTGTCCCTGTGTGTGCTCTGTGCGCGTGCGTGAGACCGTGGCCAGCGTTCCTGGTTTCCATTTCAATAGGAGGCCCCCTTTTTCTTTGATCTTCCGTGTTGACGGAGTAGCAGTCCCTCAGTCCCTTGACCATGTTGCATACCACATCTTGAGGTTTACTTCACTCACAACATCCTGTGCCCCTATACAAGTATCAATGTGTCCACTCTTACTATGCACAGGGTGCCTGTATTGTGCATTCTATAGGCTATATACGACTCAAAGGTTCTTTTGAAGTGAACTCACTTTTTTATGTGAGTTCAAAGGATATGTAGTGTGGCTGAGCACATCTGAATTGAAATGAAAGCGGAGAGAAAGAGAGAGAGGACACAATGTTTTTTCCTCTCCAAATCTTATAGTATCTTTGGCTGGAAACAGATGGCGTTAACAGATGTGATCCTGCCTGGCGTCTCCAGAGTGGCGTGCTCAGTGACAGAACAGACGTCAGTAGTGTCACAGAGTAGATCAGTGGGTGACGTGGGTGCAGCGTCCAAACGCCAAAAACACGGACTCACTGTGCACTAGCTCTGCCCATCACACCTCTCATGACTGATCTCTGACTCTGTGTCCCTTCTCTCTATCCGTCTTCTCCCCCGCTCTCGATCACCTCTTTTCTCTCTTTCTCTCTCCACCCCCCCCCCTCTCCCTCCTACCTCCAGTGTTTCAGGACACTGTGCTGTAAAGGACAGCCCCCTCCCAGACCAGAGTATGACCTGGTGTGTATTGGACTCACAGGCTCTGGGAAGACCAGCCTACTGTCAAGACTCTGCAGTGAAGCCACAGACAACATTGGGCCAACGACGGGTGAGGTTCGACTCCACCTGATGAAATCACAGTCCAAATGCTCCTTATACAGTTCTCCTTACTCTGCATGGAGTTTTTTTTGCAGTTACAGCAGTCAAGTATCCTATGCATTGAATCAATTTAGCGTCAGTAGTTAAGTGATGAGATTACGGGACCTATTCCCTACCTGCAGAAAAGAGCACGATATGAGTATTTTCCAACACAAAATTCATGTACTTTCTCTTGCCTCTTTTTTTAAGCAATGTCTGCCATTTCTTCCTGTGTGAAGCTTTACATTTAATTCTGCTTTCTAGGTTTCAGCATCAAAGCTGTTCCTTTCCAGAATGCCATTCTGAACGTGAAAGAGCTCGGAGGTATTTTTTTCACCTATTTTCCATTATGATGTGAACACAATGTTCACGTTGTCAGGGTACTCAAGTTTCGTAGTTCAGTGGGCAAAACATTTTTCTTTTACACTTATTGAGTCTTCTTATTGGACAAGTGTCAATAGGACTTCCTCCGTTTCCCAAAAAGTTGACTCCCATTCCGTGCCAACTGAACATGACCCTAGCTGTGCACCGTCCAAGAATATCTGCAAAATATAAACATATAGGAAACCCTAAAGGTTCTAAAACGATGTTCAGGAACTTTTCCTTTGCTAGCTAAATGTTAGAATCCCCTAAGATAGTAAATGTTAGTGAGACCTCGAATGACACACATCCTCTGTGAAGATGAGTCATAGTTATCTCTCAACTGATGATCTTTGCATCAGAAAGCAACGTGTCAGACAGACAACACGCAAATGAAGTAGCTAACACATTCTCTCAAATGTCACTCGCCCGCTGGGCGTGCAACTGTGTGTGTCAGAGAGGCAGTAATGCGTAAGTCCTTTCTGTGGTGTGTGTGTGGGGGGGGGGGGGGGGGGCGCTGTATGACATCATTGGTGTGGACAGGGACTCTCCCTTATTTCCAGACAGGGATCACCTAGCTGCTGTTCTCTGAGTCTGTGTCCCAAATGGCACCCTATTCCTTATTTAGGGCACTACGTTTGAACAGGACCCATAGGGCTCTGGTGGATCATATAGGAAGAAGTGCCATTTGGGATGCACCCTGAAGTTGGGAAAATTCAGCCTCTCATCCTACAGTTAGAAGCTGGAGACACACACCCCAAAATGTTGACAAGGTGCAGAGTAACAGTCCATCAACCTGGGGAAAGAAACAATGATCGCCGCACCCTCTAATCAGTTTAATGTATCAGGCCTACTCCCTTATTCTTTAGGGACCAAACCAAGGTTTCGAAGAAAGCATTTGTGTGCTGAAATGTTAAGGACACACCATAACGAACGCTGGCCTTGCGCAATAGATCACCTGCTGGGTGTCGACGAATGGTGGTAGTTCAACATGTAGAATTGTCGGTAAATTAACAGAAAATAATGGCCGATGATGATGTTAGATAGAATGGGCACCCGGCCATTCGTCGGCGCTGTCTATTTTGTAATTTAGTCCATCACTAGAGAAAATTAATCATTGGGTGTCTCGTGTAGTTCGGGAGACAGTACTGTAATGTTTTTCTAGGTTATCTGTGGGGTGTTTGGAGGTCAACAGGTCAAACAGTACTGGTAATGTTTCTGTTTGGGTTTCACTCTCTATCTCCGTGACTGTAATCTTGTCTGTCTGCTACGGGTTTTAGTGTTGTTGGTTCATCTGCCCCTTGGCTGGGATGTTTTTGGTTATTCTCTCTCTCTCTCTGTCTGTGTGTGTGTGTGTGTGTGTGTGTGTGTGTGTGTGTGTGTGTGTGTGTGTGTGTGTGTGTGTGTGTGTGTGTGTGTGTGTGTGTGTGTGTGTGTGTGTGTGTGTGTGTGTGTGTGTGTGTGTGCGCATTTATGAGAGATGAGATGGGAGTTCAAAGCCAGTTTCCCATCAATGGGATGGTGACACCATACTGTGTGTGTGTGATTCCTCTGTCCGTCCGTCTGTCTGTAGCTAGGTTTCCATCCAATTGGCAACAGATTTTCATGGGAAGGTTCTAAAATCTGTATAGAAAATGTATGCACATTTTCCCACGAGGTATGTTTCCATCAAATTGACTTGTTGAGTATAAAAAATTCTGTGAGTAATGATGTAATGTACATAAAAGCACTTTTGCACTTAGTTTCAGTGCTCTATTGCACGCTCGTTTGCAATTTCGACCTGTTCTAGCCGGCGGGCACTTTTGCCAGCGCCAGGATTGGTAATTTACCTGTCTTATATGAGCTCGCTTGCGCTTAGTTTATTCAAAGATGACGTTTGGGAGCAAGTAAACAGTGAGTGGACATCCACTTAAAAAAAAAAAAAAATCTATGTAGGCTATTGTACATTATTTTAGCCAGCTCTTATTGTTATTTTGGATGTGTGTAAAAACCCCTCCGTGTACAGTAGGCTATATGACCATCATGAAATCGGAGATGCGATAATCCTGTGACATTCCTAAATGTAACAACACAGCTGGTGACTCCAAGTTTACTTCGACATGATGCTATTAGGTCAATATTTACACATAAATACATTTTCTTTATTGATGTCGTGTAATCTATTTCACTGACTTTTTTTGTTGTTGTTGCCCACCTTGTCTAGCATATTGTCGTTGACCTTTTTTAAAATGCGTCATCTTTCCCCAAGATGCTTTGGAGAAGAAGTGTCAAGGGGGGGGGGGGGGGGGGGACTTCCCACTGGAGGCCCACTGGTTGACTCAATGTTGTTTCCACGTCATTTCAATGAAATAAAAAAACGAAGGTGGAATTAGACCTTGAATTGACGTCTGTGCCCAGTGGGTTGGACATTCGGCGATAAGGTTGAGAACAAGGTGAGGAAACAGGATGTGAGGAGTCGTTGAAAGATGGAATTGAGATCGAGCCGGTCTACCTGGTCGGTTGGCAGATCGCTCCGGGAAGATGCTCTGAATGCCCAGATGCTCCGGTGTAGAGTAGACCGGTGTGTAGCAGTCAGTCAGTCAGTGTGTAGCCCAGGCATCTGAAACCACTTATCTCACACTCTTTATTTTCCTGAGAAACCAAGCATGATGTAATGCCATTTGTGGAAAGTGTGGTTTCTGTTACTGTCACACGTGATTGTAACACAATATGTTTTCTGGTGAACACTGGCTTGTGGTCATGTTTTTGTTACACTAATGCTACATCGAAGTAGAGAGTGAGATATAAACACAATAGCCAATAGCCTACATTGTTACAGGAATGAATGGAGACTTGTTGCTATAATAGTCTGTAAAACATCACTCAGCACGATGACGTTTGAACATTGGTTTCGATAGTCATCCCTAGATTCATGTTGTCTCTTTTGGTTTTTGTAGCTAGAACCAGGAGGAGGCAGAATTGAACAAGCCACAATGGTGATGGATAGCCTAGCTCTTATGCTTGGCTGACTTTTCAGCATCTGCTCTTGAGCAATACATTAGTCCTTGATAATATGGCCTGGTTGAGACTTAACTTCCTTCCTCCCCTCTAACCCGCATCCCCCTCACACAATTATTGGAGGTGTTTTGAAACTTTAATAGTCAATCTGTAAGCTGTTTCAGCTCATAATACTACTGTCACGCAATATTACTTAATTTTAGAGCAGGCATATTGGTCAAGTGTTTTGGGGGTGGAGTTGTTCATGGATTCTCATAGGGTCGTAGTAGGCTAATCGCCTGTAAACACTTGTAACGAGGGGCGGCGTTTCACCGTAAACTAGCCTGGGTCGTGTTCATCAGGGCCCTTTTGTACGAAATGTTTCAATGTGGTTTGCAATTGAAAACGAAAACAAGCCCAGGTAGTCCCTCCCTGTTTCAGAAATGTTTCCTCCATTTGATGCCCTAATGACTGCCACCGAGATGAGGAACCTTTTTAACTAGCGATGATGGTGGGCGTGGTCAAATTGCAGTCAGGTCCACTTTTACTATAGCCCCAGAGATGGAAGAGTTAAACCATGGCTTCCTCCTCTCCCTCTTTAGATTTCAGGAAAATAAGTGGTTGTTTTTCCAGCCACACTCAGGGAGAGTAATTTAACTGACACAACTGACCCTTTTCCTATGGGTTTCTGGTTCTATTCCACCACTCTGTCACTCACGCTAACTAAAGCCATGCCCTGCCTTGTGAGCCTTGGTGGCCACATTTTTGTACCCCCAAATTGCTGTGCAGAAAAGGAACCATATGTTCATTGTAAAAGAAGAAGGTTCATTTGAACTGTGCTGTAGAGTGGCCAGCATAGGAAACTGCTTTAATGTGCTCTCTGAGTTGTTTCTGCTTTAAAGAGAATCTTGGGATGCGTCCCAACTGGCACACTATTCCATTTAGAGTGCACTACTTTTGACCAGGCCCCTGTTGGGGCGCTGGTCAAAAGTAGTGCACTGTAAAGGGAATAGGTTGTCATTGGGCCACAGGTTTTGTGTATTGAACACACTTCATTTAGACAGGCATGTCGTTTTCCCACCGGCCCCCCAGCGCAGCGCAGAAGGCTAGAAGTTGGCATGCAGTCCTGAAGTCTGAAGAATATATAATGCAATATCCGCAAACATTTTCGGAAAGGAGGGTGGAAGCATTTGCAAAATGCACTCCAGACGTGCTCCGATTTGAAACGATGTTGAAATTCAATGCATTTTTACCGTTTTCTTGCTGGAGGTCTCCATTACTCATAGGTATCCATTTTATTTGCCGGATTATCAACGTACAATTGAATTAGGTGGAATGATCCTCTGGAAGTTGAGGTTGAAAAGCCAGCTTCGTTGCAGAAAAACGTGACGGGCACTAAAATAAAATATTTTAATCGTTTTTGACGTGTTAACTTTGATAAGAATGCTGCAGCCAGTGCCAAGAGTGTGTGTGTGTGTGTGCAGTGCTTTCGGAAAGTGTTCAGACCCCTTGACTTTTTACATTTACATTTTACATTTAAGTCATTTAGCAGACGCTCTTATCCAGAGCGACTTACAAATTGGTGCATTCACCTTATGACATCCAGTGGAACAGCCACTTTACAATAGTGCATCTAAATCTTTTAAGGGGGGGGGGTGAGAAGGATTACTTTATCCTATCCTAGGTATTCCTTAAAGAGGTGGGGTTTCAGGTGTCTCCGGAAGGTGGTGATTGACTCCGCTGTCCTGGCGTCGTGAGGGAGTTTGTTCCACCATTGGGGGGCCAGAGCAGCGAACAGTTTTGACTGGGCTGAGCGGGAACTGTACTTCCTCAGTGGTAGGGAGGCGAGCAGGCCAGAGGTGGATGAACGCAGTGCCCTTGTTTGGGTGTAGGGCCTGATCAGAGCCTGGAGGTACTGAGGTGCCGTTCCCCTCACAGCTCCGTAGGCAAGCACCATGGTCTTGTAGCGGATGCGAGCTTCAACTGGAAGCCAGTGGAGAGAGCGGAGGAGCGGGGTGACGTGAGAGAACTTGGGAAGGTTGAACACCAGACGGGCTGCGGCGTTCTGGATGAGTTGTAGGGGTTTAATGGCACAGGCAGGGAGCCCAGCCAACAGCGAGTTGCAGTAATCCAGACGGGAGATGACAAGTGCCTGGATTAGGACCTGCGCCGCTTCCTGTGTGAGGCAGGGTCGTACTCTGCGGATGTTGTAGAGCATGAACCTACAGGAACGGGCCACCGCCTTGATGTTAGTTGAGAACAACAGGGTGTTGTCCAGGATCACGCCAAGGTTCTTAGCGCTCTGGGAGGAGGACACAATGGAGTTGTCAACCGTGATGGCGAGATCATGGAACGGGCAGTCCTTCCCCGGGAGGAAGAGCAGCTCCGTCTTGCCGAGGTTCAGCTTGAGGTGGTGATCCGTCATCCACACTGATATGTCTGCCAGACATGCAGAGATGCGATTCGCCACCTGGTCATCAGAAGGGGGAAAGGAGAAGATTAGTTGTGTGTCGTCTGCATAGCAATGATAGGAGAGACCATGTGAGGTTATGACAGAGCCAAGTGACTTGGTGTATAGCGAGAATAGGAGAGGGCCTAGAACAGAGCCCTGGGGGACACCAGTGGTGAGAGCACGTGGTGAGGAGACAGATTCTCGCCACGCCACCTGGTAGGAGCGACCTGTCAGGTAGGACGCAATCCAAGCGTGGGCCGCGCCGGAGATGCCCAACTCGGAGAGGGTGGAGAGGAGGATCTGATGGTTCACAGTATCGAAGGCAGCCGATAGGTCTAGAAGGATGAGAGCAGAGGAGAGAGAGTTAGCTTTAGCAGTGCGGAGCGCCTCCGTGATACAGAGAAGAGCAGTCTCAGTTGAATGACTAGTCTTGAAACCTGACTGATTTGGATCAAGAAGGTCATTCTGAGAGAGATAGCGGGAGAGCTGGCCAAGGACGGCACGTTCAAGAGTTTTGGAGAGAAAAGAAAGAAGGGATACTGGTCTGTAGTTGTTGACATCGGAGGGATCGAGTGTAGGTTTTTTCAGAAGGGGTGCAACTCTCGCTCTCTTGAAGACGGAAGGGACGTAGCCAGCGGTCAGGGATGAGTTGATGAGCGAGGTGAGGTAAGGGAGAAGGTCTCCGGAAATGGTCTGGAGAAGAGAGGAGGGGATAGGGTCAAGCGGGCAGGTTGTTGGGCGGCCGGCCGTCACAAGACGCGAGATTTCATCTGGAGAGAGAGGGGAGAAAGAGGTCAGAGCACAGGGTAGGGCAGTGTGAGCAGAACCAGCGGTGTCGTTTGACTTAGCAAACGAGGATCGGATGTCGTCGACCTTCTTTTCAAAATGGTTGACGAAGTCATCTGCAGAGAGGGAGGAGGGGGGGGGAGGGGGAGGAGGATTCAGGAGGGAGGAGAAGGTGGCAAAGAGCTTCCTAGGGTTAGAGGCAGATGCTTGGAATTTAGAGTGGTAGAAAGTGGCTTTAGCAGCAGAGACAGAAGAGGAAAATGTAGAGAGGAGGGAGTGAAAGGATGCCAGGTCCGCAGGGAGGCGAGTTTTCCTCCATTTCCGCTCGGCTGCCCGGAGCCCTGTTCTTTTTCCCTTTTTCCACATTTTGTTACGTTACAGCCTTATTCTACAATGGATTACATTTATGTTTTTCCTCAACAATCTACACACAACACCCCATAATGACAAAGCGAAAACAGGTTTTTATTTACATAAGTATTCAGACCCTTTGCTATGAGACTCAAAATTAAGCTCAGGTGCATCCTGTTTCCATTGATCATCCTTGAGATGTTTCTACAACTTGATTGGAGTCCACCTGTGGTAAATTTAATTGATTGGACATGATTTGGAAAGGCACACACCTGTCTATATAAGGTCCCACAGTTGACAGTGCATGTCAGAGCAAAAACCAAGCCATGAGGTGGAAGGAATTGTCTATAGAGCTCTGAGACAGGATTGTATCGAGGCAAAGATCTGGAAAGGGTACAAAAAATGTCTCCAGCATTGAAGGTTCCCAAGAACACTGTGTCCATCATTCTTAAATGGAAGAAGTTTGGAACCACCAAGAATCTTCATAGAGCTGGACTCCCGGCCAAACTGAGCAATCGGGGAAGAATGGCCTTGGTCAGGGAGGTGACCGAGAACGCAGTGATCACTCTGATAGTGCTCCAGAGTTCGTCTGTGGAGATGGGGAGAACCTTACAGAAGGAAAACCATCTCTGCAGCACTCCACCAATCAGGCCTTTATGTTAGAGTGGCTATACGGAAGCCACTCCTCAGTAAAAGGCACATGCCTGATTGGACCAAGATTGAACTCTTTGGCCTGAATGCCAAGCATCACATCTGGAGGAAGCCTGGCACCATCCCTACAGTGAAGCATGGTGGTGGCAGCATCATGCTGTGGGGATGTTTTTCAGCGGCGGGGACTGGGAGACTAGTCAGGATTGAGGCAAAGATGAACGTAGCAAAGTACGGAGAGATCCTTGATGAAAACCTGCTCCAGAGCGCTCAGGACCTCAGACTGCAGTGAAGCTCCCCATCCAACCTGACAGGATCTACAGAGAAGAATATAGATGTGCCAAGCTTGTAGCGTCATACCCAAGAAGACTCGAGGCTGTAATAACTGCCAAAGGTGCTTCAACAAAGTACTGTGTTAAGGGTCTGAATACTTATGTAAATGTTATTATTTTTTGTTGCAAAAATGTCTAAACCTGTTTTTGCTTTGTCATTATGAGGTATTGTGTGTAGATTGATGAGGGGGGGAAAAAACAAATGAATACATTTATATTAAGGCTTCAACGTAACAAAATGTGGAAAAAGTTAAGGGGCCTGAATCTTTTCTGAATGTATATATATATATATATATACACAGTATATATGTGTGCGTGTGGGTATAGTTTGTATAGGGGGCCTGTATCGATTTTTGAAGGGGCTGATTAAATTAAGAGATACTTGAACTGGTACTGTGTGTGTGTGCCTGACTGTCCATGTGTGCGTCTCCAGGAGTGGACTCCATTTACAAGTACTGTGCTGGTACTAACTGTGTGCGTGTGCCTGCATTGCTGTGTGTCTATGTGTACATGTCTGTGTCTGACTGCCTGTCCGTCGCTGTCTCCAGGAGCGGACTCGATAAAGAAGTACTGGTCGCGGTACTACCAGGGTTCCCAGGGGGTGGTGTTTGTCCTGGACAGCGCCTCCACAGACGAGGATCTGGAGATGGCCCGAACTGAGCTTCACTCTGCCCTGCAGCACCCCCAGCTCTGTACCCTGCCCTTCCTCATACTGGCCAACCACCAGGACAAACCAGCTGCTCGCACCACACAAGAGGTAGGCCGAACGCACACACAGGTGCACACTCACACAAACCTGCTACACGCTCCGAACAGGAGGAAACAACCAATGATTCATATCAACGTTATAGATTATGGTATGGTATAATATATATGTAGTAGAATATGTACACGGAGTGGACAAAACATTAGGAACACCTTCCTAATATTGAGTTGCACCCCCATGTGCCCTCAGAACAGCCTCAATTCGTTGGGGAATGGACTCTACAAGGTGTCAAGCGTTCCACAGGGATGCTGACCCATGTTGACTCCAATGCTTCCCACAGCTGTGTCAAGTTGGCTGGATGTCCTTTGGGTGGTGGACCATTCTTGATACAGATGGGAAACGGTTGAGCGTGAAAAACCCAGCAGCGATGCAGTTCTTGACGCACTTAAACAGGTGTGCCTGGCACTTACTACCATACCCCGTTCAAAGGCACTTAAATCTTTTGTCTTGCTCATTCTCCCTCTGAATGGCACACATACACAATCAATGACTCATTTGTCTCAAGGCTTAAAAATCCTTCTTTAACCTGTCTCCTCCCCTTCACCTACACTAATTGAAGTCGATTTAACAAGTGACATCAATAAGTGGGCATAGCTTTCACCTGGCATTCGCCTGATCAGTCTATGTCATGGACACTCAGTGTATATCTATGGTAACGATAGACTAGCTACCTATCCAGGGGGTGTACTTGTACATCAAGCTGCCTCAGGGTACAGGGATGTTCTGGCCCAGACAAGGCAACTTATGGTAACAATGCAAAACTGACATACAAACTAACACCAACCCTGGGCCTGGGGGCGCAGCTTCACACTCAAGTAGATCAATTATGGTAACATAACACTTAGACAGTGGGCTTTTTACGCAACTCTTTTGGCACATTTTGAATTCAAACAGACAATGAATACTAAAAACCATACCTAGCAGGCGTAATTTGGCACATTACGATCAGGTAAAGACGTCTTCCCCATACAACCAGTATACAACCTGCCAATGGAGTCATGAAAGACATTGTAATGATGTCACTCTAACCAGTTATAGATGCTGGTTATAGGCCAGTAGACACCATATAGAGTTCTAACTTACAGAACCTTGCAAAAGTATTGAGACCCCTTGGATATCTTCACATTATAAACTCAGCAAAAAGAGAAACGTCCCTTTTTCAGGACCCTGTCTTTCAAAGATAATTCGTAAAAATCCAAATAACTTCAGATCTTCATTGTAAAGGGTTTAAATACTGTTTTCCATGCTTGTTCAATGAACCATAAACAATTAATGAACATGCACCTGTGGAACGGTCGTTAAGACACTAACAGCTTAGACGGTAGGAAATTAAGGTCACAGTTATGAAAACTTAGGACACTAAAGAGGCCTTTCTACTGACTCTGAAAAACACCAAAAGAAAGATCCCTGCTCATCTGGGTGAATGTGCCTTAGGCATGCTGCAAGGAGGCATGAGGACTGCAGATGTGGCCAGGGCAATAAATTGCAATGTCCGTATTGGGAGACGCCTAAGACAGCGCTACAGGGAGACAGGACGGACAGCTGATCGTCCTCGCAGTGACAGACCACGTGTAACAACACCTGCACAGGATCGGTACATCCGAACATCACACCTGCGGGACAGGTACAGGATTGCAACAACAACTGCCCGAGTTACACCAGGAACGCACAATCCCTCCATCAGTGCTCAGACTGTCCGCAATAGGCTGAGAGAGGCTGGACTGAGGGCTTGTAGGCCTGTTGTAAGGCAGGTCCTCACCAGACATCGCCGGCAACAACGTCGCCTATGGGCACAAACCCACCGTCGCTGGACCAGACAGGACTGGCAAAAGGTGCTCTTCACTGACGAGTCGCGGTTTTGTCTCACCAGGGGTGATGGTCGGATTCGCGTTTATCGTCGAAGGAATGAGCGTTACACCGAGGCCTGTACTCTGGAGCTGTTTCGATTTGGGGGGTGGAGGGTCCGTCATGGTCTGGAGCGGTGTGTCACAGCATCATCGGACTGAGCTTGTTGTCATTGCAGGCAATCTCAATGCTGTGCATTACAGGAAAGACATCCTCCTCCCTCATGTGGTACCCTTCCTGCAGGCTCATCCTGACATGACCCTCCCGCATGACAATGTCACCAGCCATACAGTGCTCGTTCTGTGCGTGATTTCCTGCAAGACAGGAATGTCAGTGTTCTGCCATGGCCAGCGACGAGCCCGGATCTCAATCCCATTGAGCACGTCTGGGACCTGTTGAATCAGAGGGTGAGGGCTAGGGCCATTCTCCACAGAAATGTCCGGGAACTTGCAGGTGCCTTTGTGGAAGAGTGGGGTAACATTTCACAGCAAGAACTGGCAAATTTGGTGCAGTCCACGAGGAGGAGATGCACTGCAGTACTTAATGCAGCTGGTGGCCACACCAGATACTGACTGTTACTTTTGATTTTGAACCCCCCTTTGTTCAGGGACACATTATTCCATTTACGTTAGTCACATGTCTGTGGAACTTGTTCAGTTTGTCTGTTGTTGAATCTTGTTATGTTACAAATATTTACACGTTAGGTTTGCTGAAAATAAGTGCAGTTAACAGTTAGAGGATGTTTCTTTTTTACTGATGAGTTTATTGTGTTACAAAGTGGGATTAATATTGATTTGTCATTTTTTTGTCAACAATCTATACAAAATACTTTAAAAAATATATAGTCATTGCATAAGTATTAAGCACCCTTTGTTTAGGTAAGCCTAAATTAATTCAGGTGTAAAATTTGGCTAAATAAGTTACTATGAGGCCGTTGGGGATTTTAAAACAGTTACAGCGTTCAATGGCTGTGATGGGAGACAACTGAGGATGGATCAACAACATTGTAGAGACTCCACAATAATGATCTAAATGACAGCGTGAAAATAAGATCTATTCCAAAACATGCATCTTGTATGCAACAAGGCACTAAAGTAATACTGCAAAAAAACAAAGCAAAGGAATACACTTTTTGGCCTAAATGCAAAGCCTTATGTTAGGGGCAATTCCAATACAACACATCACTGAGTAACTGCCTCCTTTTTTTCAAGCATAGTAGTGGCTGCATCGTGGTATGGGTATGCTTGACATCGGCAAATACTGGGGAGCTTTTCAGGATAAAAAGAAATGGGATGGAGCTAAGCTCAAGCAAAATCCTAGAGGAAAACCTGCTTCAGTCTGCTTTACACCACAGACTGGGAGAGGAATTCACATTTCAGTAGGACAATAGCCTACATCACAAGGCCAATTATACACTGGAGTGGCTTAACAATAAGTTAGTTCTGTTCTGACTTAAATCTGCTTTAAAATCTATGGCAAGACTTGAAAATTGCTGTCTAGCCATGATCCCTAACATCTTGACAGAGCTTCTTTTTTTTTTGTAAGAATAATGGCCAAATACTGCACAATGCAGGTGTGCAAATCTCCTATAGACTCACCCAAGACTAACAGCTGTAATTGATGCCAAAGGTGTTTCTAACATGTATTGACTCAGGGAACTGAATACTTACCCAACAACTATATTTCACGAATGTAATTTCTATTCATCTTTAAAAAATAAAAATATATTTTTTTTAAACATTTCTTCCACTTTGACATTAGAGTATTTTGTGTAGATTGTTGACAAAAAATTACAATTCAACATTTTAATCCCACTTTATAACACAATAAAATGTTAAGAAATCCATGGACCTGTACTTTTACAAGGCACTGACCTGCACTAACTTCTGGTTGAGAAGATTACAATCAAGATTACAATCAAATGAACATGTTTTATACAATCAACCAGACTATGACGCTCTAAAAGACATAATGATATCATTGCAACTCACAAATTGCAAATCACATTATTGTTGGAGTACCTGCTCTAAGAGTATGAATTAGGCTTTTTGAGCTTTGAATCCGAAGCAACCTCTCTACACATTGATTGAATTACGATAGGCCAACAGTAGGCGGTGCCTACTTATCACACAAGACATATTGTTTTTGTCTTTAATAGAATCAGAATTGATGATGCCCATGATGCCCCAGCGCAGCCCTGTGATTACAGTGGGGGTCAGGCTGTCGTCATGGATACCACTCTAGAGTTGTTTTAAGGTTAGCCGTGCTCATGCGAGCTAAACCAATTAAACTAGCTGTCTGATTACCCTTGTTAACCTGCCTATTTTAAAGCAGCCGGTAAATGGTAATTGCATTACTGCCTCAGCTGTGGCTGGCAGTGTGGTTCTGCTGTGTTTTTAGTTTTAACAATGAAGAGGATTTGGTCATGGAAGTATTTGTTTGTCAGGTATGTGAGGCCTGTGTGGTCCAGCAGTTGGTGTTGTGGACCCAGGCACACATGTATACGAGAGTCGCTATTGGTGTGGGTTTGAATCCAAACCGCTGCCTTTCTGACTCGCACTCTGTCCTGCCTTTCCTGGCTCCTCTTCACTGTCCTATCCCCATAAAACAACACAAAAAACAGGGAAGAATAAAGGTCTGTGAGGTTTTTAATCATGTCTCGTCTCACACCTTCTCATGCCTGCCCTCACCGCACTTCTCTCCTGCTGTTTCAGCTAGGGACTGTAGAGTTCTCATATTGATCTGAGGTAAAAACCAACAACAAACAAACAAACAGTAAAAGTTCTGTCCCAAGTTGTAAACAGGATGTATATGAATTGTTATGTCTTGCGATCAGTCCCGATATATCCCAAATGACACCTTATTCCCTATGTAGTGCACTACTTTTGACCAGGACTGACTGGGTTCTGTTCAAACGTAGTGCACTATATAGGGAATAGGATGCTATTTAGGATGTAACGCCTGTCTGTCTCAGTCACTGGTCTTTGACCCTGCCTGGTACACATATCTTAAAATAAAGGTTCACCCATTTTGAATGTTATATTGTTTTTGTGCATCTCTGAGTGATGTTCTATCGATTCCCTGGGTAATTTCATGTTTTCATGTGTATCTGAGTTATTGACGTTCAAGCAGGCAGAAATCCGTCTGGTGTTACGTAGCACTGTGATAAAGTCACTTTTAGATCGAAAATGTCTATCTCGGGAGGATGTCTTCTCTCGAATGAGCCATTGATCATATGTTTTTCTTACCTCGAGGAATTTGTAATTTAACGGAGGGTCTAGTACATTTGCATTGTGCAGTTGCCAGAGATATTGTACAAAGGAGATTGGAATCCAATGAAGGAAGAAACGTTTCACGCCGCACCCAGCAGATTGTCGACCAATCGCGTTCACGTTATCATGCTGCGTCACGCGATTGATAAACTAATCGTCACGCAATCCCTTCTCAAAGTCAGTGTATATGTCGAGAAACTTGCCTATTTTCCTCTAAAGTACGTAATGTCACGATTCCAAAGATATACGATACTACAGATAGCTAGTTAATTAGCTCACATATCGGAAAATATGTGTAATGTTGTGCTTTCTTGTTAGCCAAATTCGTGTTGGGTTTTTGAGTTTAAGCACAATAGCCTACTTGTCCCAATACCGCCCAGAATGCATTGCGCGCCATATTGATGTAACATGATGGGCAACGTTTCCCATCTCCTCAAAAGTATATCTGCCGTTGCGAATGTTAGACTCCAAATTGTTAAGCACATCCATCTGCAGGTTGAACATGGTGAGATTGTGGACTCCTAGTGCAGTTTGTTTAGGCGATTTTACAGCTAACTAGCTATGTTACATGCTGATATTGTATTTGGTATTATTGTGTGTAGCTATGTTTGCTTGCTAGTTAGCTAGCCAAGCCTGCCCATAGAAAGAGCATTGCGTTTTGGATTTTGTAGTCGACTTGAGCTGCAACAGATTTCCACAACAATTTTCCATGTTGCTACCAACCTCACTATATGAAACCTTTGTTCACCAGAAAAAACATTCTCACATATTAGTGTTATTTAGTACTGTAAATTACATTTGTGGATTTGGGTGGATTTTTCCTTGAATGTTATTTAGTTTTAATGGATTCATTAGCAGCTATCACTCAAAAAGAGTGAGGGAAAACTGGATGGGAACACAGCATTCCCGAGTGGGGTTGCAAAGGGAGGGTACTGTGCGGTTCTTTGTTTTTACTATTTTCTACATTGTAGAATAATAGTGAAGACATCACAACTATGAAATAACACATATGGAATGATGTAACCAAAAAATGTGTTAAAAAATCCTAATATAGTTCAGGTTCTTCAAAGTAACCTCCCTTGCCTTTATGACAGCTTTAGACACGCTTGGCATTGCCTTGACCAGCTATACCTGGAATGCTTTACCAACAGTCTTGTCATCAGCAAATTACCATCACACTTCTTCCTCCATGCTTCATGGTGGGAACCACACATGCGGAGATCATCCGTTCACCTACTCTGCGTCTCACAAAGACACGACAGTTGGAACCAAAAATCTCAAATTTGGACTCATCAGACCAAAGGACAGATTTCCACCGGTCTAATGTCCATTGCTCATGATTCTTGGCCCAAGCAAGTCTCTTCTTATTGGTGTCCTTTAGTAGTGGTTTCTTTGCAGCAATTTGACCATGAAGGCCAGATTCACACAGTCTCTGAACAGTTGATTTTGTGATGTGTGTTACTTGAACTCTGAATCATTTATTTGGGCTGCAATTTCTGAGGCTGGTAACTCTAATGAACTTATCCTCTGCAGCAGAGCTAACTCTGGGTCTTCCTTTCCTGTGACGGTCCTCATAAGAGCCAGTTTCATCATAGCGCTTGATGATTTTTGCGATTGCACTTGAAGAAACTTTCAAAATTCTTGAAATTTTCCAGATTGACTTTCTTCACGTCTTGAAGTAATGATGGACTGTCATTTCTCTTTGTTTATTTGAGCTGTTCTTGTCATAATATGGACTTGGCCTCTTACCTAATATGTCCATCTTCTGTATACTACCCCTACCTTGTCACAACACAACTGATTGGCTCAAACACATTAAGAAGGAAAGAAATTCCACACATTATCTTTTAACAAGGCACACCTGTTAGTTGAAATGCATTCCAGGTGACTACCTCATGAAGCTGGTTGAGAGAATGCCAAGAGTGTGCAAAGCTGTCAACAAGGCAAAGAGTGGCTACTTTAAAGAATCTCAAGTATATAATATATTTAGATTTGTTTAACACTTTTTTTGGTGACTACATAATTCCATATGTGTTATTTCATAGTTTTGATGTCTACACTATTTGTCTACAATGTAGAAAATAGTAAAAAATAAAGAGAAACCGTGGATTGAGAAGATGTGTCCAATCTTTTGACTTGTATAAGTATTCACACCCATGAGTCAATACATGTTAGAATCACCTTTTGCATCGATTACAGCTGTGTCTTTTTGGGTAAGTCTCTAAGAGCTTTGCACACCTGGATTGTACAATATTTGCACATTTATTCTTTTTTAAATTCTTCACTCTGTCAAGTTGGTTGTAGGTCATTGCTAGACAGCCATTTTCATGTCTTGCCATATATTTTCAAGCCGATTTGAACCTTTTCACACATACCAACAAACGGGTGTGATCATTCTACAGTGGTCCCTGCAGCGTACCCTCCAATCGGTGTGACTAGAATGCTTATTTAGAAAGTACAGTTTCAATTTACGCAACATTCAGCATTTGAGCTAGCCACACTGTTTTTTCACAGAAACATTTTGCAGAAACACAGTCCTTACAAAGTTAAAGTCGGAAGTTTACATACACCTTAGCCAAACACATTTAAACTCAGTTTTTCACAATTCATGACATTTAATCCTAGTAAAAATTCCTTGTCAGAATAATAGTAGAGATTTATTTCAGCTTTTATTTCTTTCATCACATTCCCAGTGGGTCAGAAGTTTACATACACTCAATTAGTATTTGGTAGCATTGCCTTTAAATTGTTTAACTTGGGTCAAACGTTTCGGGTAGCCTTCCACAAGCTTCCTGCAATAAGTTGGGTGAATTTTGGCCTGTTCCTCCTGACAGAGCTGGTGTAACTGAATCAGGTTTGTAGGCCTCCCTGCTCGCACATGCTTTTTCAGTTCTGCCCACAAATTATCTATAGGATTGAGGTCAGGGCTTTGTGATGGCCACTCCAATACTTTGACTTTGTTGTCTTTAAGCCAATTAGCCACAACTTTGGAAGTATGCTTGGGGTCAAGCAAAGAGGGACTGAATTTCAAACACATCCACAGGTACACCTCCAATTGACTCAAATTATGTCAATTAGCCTATCGGAAGCTTCTAAAGCCATGTCATTATTTTCTGGAATTTTCCAAGCTGTTTAAAGGTACAGTCAACTTAGTGTATGTAAACTTCTGACCCACTGGAATTGTGATACAGTGAATTATAAGTGAAATAATCTGTCTGTAAACAATTGTTGGAAAAATTACTTGCCATGCACAAAGTAGATGCCCTAACCGACTTGCCAAAACTATAGTTTGTTAACAAGAAATGTGTGGAGTGGTTGAAAAACGAGTTTAATGACTCCAACCTAAGTGTATGTAAACTTCCAACTTCAATTATATGTCCTGAATGTGACCAGTTCAGTTGCGACGGCATACACAATCATCCAAACCGGGAAATTGACATAGCACAAGCGGAAACTGCAATATGAATTAGCCAATAGCAATTACTGTTTAATTCATCACATCACGGGTGAGCTCACCATTGATCTAAATAATTCCGTTTAAACAAAAAATTTAATCGAAAGTAATCCGACGATGGGTAGTTTGTGCGCACCGCCATGTTTGTTTTTCTCGTCAACCATAGATGATGATAATAAGAAGAGACGAGATGAGTTTGGTCTATTTGCAGTATGCATGTTGAAGGGTTTGTGTCGTCTATGATCATTCACTTCCAGAAGTTTACCCTTCACCTCATTATTACATCTTAGGTCTGACAGACGTTTACGTGATACCAAGAATGCATTGTATAATGTCAACAAACATTGCGCCACACCATAGGTGGCAAATATCTTAGCACTAGCTCATTATAATAGTAGAATGTTCCAAAAAGTATTTTAAACACATCATAGGTGTCTTTTACAATCTATGCAATAATCAGAGTGCATTAGTTGTCACCAGTACTTGAAAATGTGTATAAAACTGTAAATATATTATGCTCCATACATACATACTGTATGCTACAATGGAAACGACAACACAATATGCAGAAAATAAGGCACTTATTTTGATAGGCATGCACACATGTCCAAAGTTATTATTTGTAAGGAAAACAACAAGGCAGGCAATGCGAGCGCCAGCCAGAAAATGTGCCAATTAGTGCAAGAATGCGCAAATGTTTGCGTACTTGATCTGCGGAAACATTGTTAAAGTGCTTGGGCTGTCCTCGAAGAGAGAAGTTTGTCCGGCTCAGTAAATCCTCAAACATAAATGTCCGCAACACTGAAATGGGCTCAATTCAAACTGTTGTTAGAAAATAAAACTTGGTAGAAAATCATTTGAAATTAACAAATTGAAATATAGCCTATAGATAATTAGTGTTAACTGTCCTGTTGCGTAACAATCACATTTTGGAACAGTGAGTGCATTCTGACATTACGTGCATAAAACAACTAACGCTTTGGAACTCACATAATGGGTTAAGTAAAAACTGTAACTAGGCCACTCAGGAACATAACATGTTGTTTTGGTAAGCAACTCCTATGTATTTTTGGACTTGTGTTTTAGGTTATTGTTCTGCTGAAAGATGCATTTGTCTCCCAGTGTCTGGTGTAAAGCAGACTGAACCAGGTTTTCCTCTAGGGTTCAGCCTGTGCTTAGCTCTATTGTTTCTTTTTATCCTAAATAAAACTCCCTAGACCTTGCCGATGACAAGCATACCCATAACAGGATGCAGCCACCACCATGCTTGAAAAATGGACAGTGGTACTCAGTTGTGTTGGATTTGCCCCAAACAAAATGCTTTGTATTTAGGACAAAAAGTTAATTTCTTTGCCACATTTTTTGCAGTTTTACTTTAGTGCCTTATTGCAAACAGGATGCATGTTTTTGGAAAATTGCATTATGTATAGGCTTACATCTTTTCACTCTGTCATTTAGGTTAGTATTGTGAAGTAACTACAATGTTGTTGATCCATCCACAGTTTTCTCCTATCACGGCCATTAAACTCTTTAACTGTTTTAAAGATTCCGGTAACTTTGCAACCTTATTCATGACCTGCAGTCTGCCTGTCTCGATGCACTAACCAGAGGTGCAGATGTTTGCTGTCATCTTTAACACTGTATTATCTCTCAATGCTTTTTGTCATAATGTAGTTTTTCACATTGTCATTTTTCTGAGGCTCGGGGATTTCCCCCCCCCATTTTGTGGTGGAAGTAGATCAGGTTTGAATGGAATGTTTTCTAGGTGCGTAGTTTGTAGTGAGCATAGAAATTGTGTGCGTGTGTCTGCTTGCACTCGTGTGCGTGCTTGTGTATTTGCTTGCTCGAATGTGTGTGTTCGGCACTGCAGGTCATGGTGAAATGGGTCTGTATCAGGCTGGGGTTATAGAAGGCTCCAGGGGGGAAGTGAAAACCCAGAGCTCTAATGACCTGGCTGAGCAGTAGTCCTAGGTGGGTAGTAAATATCAGCCCCTTACAGAGTATCACCTCACCTCCCAATACGTGCGTGCGCGTCTCTCTCTTCATACACTGTGCACTTTCTTGGGCAGTGTTGCACTCACATTTGTCTCATATCAGATCAGCTGCAGGAGGCTTGCATATGATACCAGCGGCTGATGATGTGCAATGAAACTAACATGAAGAACTTCAATCAGCAACCGTAATCCAGTCTCCATCTGATTTATAACCCTGCATGTGCACACTGCTAGAGAGGGGAGATTAGCACACCATGCACAATGTATAATCTTATCTAACTTTTTAAAGATAGTTGAACCAGTCAGTCTGAATCGTTACAAAAGTCTACTTCTCAATGAGGCAAATCAAACTTTATTGTGCTTTCTCTATAGAAGTGCACAGTATGTATCCTGCAGTTTAGCTAGTCTCAGCTCAGTACAGTCAGCCAAATGTATGGTGCAAAAATGTGCAACACACTCGCATGAAATACAATTCCCCTATTCGACCGTTCCTGTGAGGTGATCCTTTTCTTCCGAAATACTGCTCTCAAATATTTCACCTTTGCAATTCACACACCTCTGGGATGCGGGCAGTATCGGATGGAGTATCCATCCGATACATTAGAAGCGATAGGGATGTGTGTGCGCGTGTGTGTGTTTGAATGGGTGGGTGTGTGCGTGCATGTACTTGTGCGTGTTTGTGTGTGTACATGATGAGCGAGGATGTGGGGCCCAGTGGCCTGTTCCATGTGATACTTAAGGGGGATAATGATGATGGATTATCTGGCTGGCTCGGAACACGTTGACTTGGAACGGCCATTTGATAATGTGTTTTTGTCCAACAGTACTCCCTGCTGTGTTTTGGGCAGTAATATTGTATTGTTTAGCGCTGCTGTGGTTGCCTGACAGGCAAGGCAAGCGCTTCATTGAATTATGGTCCTCTTGGTTGACTTTTGTAACTTGATTTGTTGTAGCGAAACATTTGTTCAGCATTAGAGGTCAAATGAGCTCGAGTCAGCTTTCTTTCACTACCTGTCTTTGTTCTTGGAACATCAAAGCCCATAACAGTTTGATGACCAATAGTTATGTATGGGGAATGTAGTCTGTAGGTTTTGATGTATGCTGTAGGTTAAGCTATAGAGAGGGGTTCACTCGGTCCAGGGCCTCATTCTGCCTCCCTTTAGCAGGTAGGATAACCTGTGTCCAGGGGTAGCCTATTTCTCAATAGTCTAAAGTCTCTTTCTAGTCTAGCCTCATCCCTGACCAGGTGAAAGCAAGTCTTATGATGAGCCTTCACCTGTGTGATCTTGCTTTAAAAGGCTGCGTCATGAGACACATCAATAGCATTATACCAGACACCCTGGATCCACTCCAGTTTCGCATACCGCCCCAACAGATTCACAGATGAAGCAATCTCAATTGCACTTCACACTTCCCTCTCCCAACTGGACAATAAATGAAATAACTATGTGAGAATGCTGTTCATAGACTACAGCTCAGCGTTCAACACCATAGTCCCCTCCCAAGCTCATCACAAGCAAGGGACCCTGGGACTGAACACCTCCCTCTGCAACTGGATCCTGGACTTCCTGATGTGCCGGCCCCAGGTGGTCAGGGTAGGCAACAACACCTCTGCCACGTTGACCTTCAACATGGGGGGCACCTCAAGGATGTGTGCTTAGTCCCCTCCTGTACTCCTTGTTCACTCACGACTTCATGGCCACGCACGACTCCAACACCATCATCAAGTTTGCTGACAACACAACGGTGGTAGACCTGATCACCGAGCGCGATGAGACAACCAATAGGGAGGAAGTCAGAGACCTGGAAGTGTGGTGCCAGAACAACAACCTCTCCCTCAACATCAGCAAGACAAAGGAGCTGATCGTGGACTACAGGAAACAGAGGGCCAAGAACGCCCCCGTCCACATCAACGGGGCAGTAGTGAAGCGGGTTGAGAGCTTCAAGTTCCTTGGTGTCCACAAAAACTTAACATGATCACACACCCACACAGTCGTGAAGAGGACACGACAGTGCCTCTTGCCCCTCAAGAAGCTGAAAAAAATTATTGGCTGGCTGTATCACCGCTTGGTATGGCAAATGCACCGCCCCCAACCGCAAAGCGCTAGGGAGGGTGGTGTGGACATCCCAGTACATCACGGGGGCCGAGCTCCCTGCCATCAAGGACCACTATATCAGGC
Source organism: Salvelinus alpinus (assembly GCF_045679555.1). Lineage (NCBI taxonomy): Eukaryota > Metazoa > Chordata > Actinopteri > Salmoniformes > Salmonidae > Salvelinus > Salvelinus alpinus. The sequence goes on from NC_092103.1 coordinate 8,128,139, forward strand.
GGTATCAGATGAAGGCCCGAAAAATTGCCAAAGACTTCAGCCACCCAAGCCATAGACTGTTCACTCGGCTACCGCACGGCAAACAGTACTGGAGCATTGACACTCAGACCAACAGGCTCCTGGGCAGCTTCTACCCCCAAACCATAAGACTGCTAAAGAGCCATAAAACTGCTAAATAGTCCCGGTAACCATTTAATGAACTATCTGCATTGGCCTTATCTTGCACTGACTCACATACTAGACTATACTAGACTATATAGACTGAGTGTACAAAACATGGTGTGGGTGTGCTTTGCTGATGACACTTTTGGTGATTTATTTAGAATTCAAGGCACACTTAACCAGCATGGCTACCACAGCATTCTGCAGCGATATGCCAGCGATACGGAAAAGCAGCCAACAAGTGCTCAGCATATGTGGGAACACACCTACCCTTGAATGAGTAGGTTTGTCCAAAACCTTTGACTAGTACTATAAAATATATATATATATACACACGCACTACCGTTCAAAAGTTTGGGGTCACTTAGAAATGTCCTTGTTTTTTAAAGAAAAGCACATTTGTTTTTGTCCATTTTAAAATAACATCAAATTGATCAGAAATACAATGTAGACATTGTTAATGTTGTAAATGACTATTGTAGCTGGAAACAGCTGATATTTAATGGAATATCTACATTGGTGTACAGAGGCCCATTTATCAGCAACCATCACTGTTCCAATGGCACGTTGTGTTAGTTAATCCATGTTTATCATTTTAAAAGGCTAATTGATCATTAGAAAAACATTTTGCAATTATGTTAGCACAGCTGAAACTGTTGTTCTGATTAGTTGAGTATCTGGAGCATCAACATTTGTGGGTTTGATTACAGGCTCAACATGGCCAGAAACAAAGACCTTCCTTCTAAAACTCGTCAGTCTATTCTTGTTCTGAGAAATGAAGGCTCAATGCGAGAAATTGCCAAGAAACTCAAGATCTCGTACAACGCTTTGTACTACTCCCTTCACATAACAGCGCTAACCAGAATAGAAAAAGTGGGAGGCCCCGGTGCACAACTGACCGAGAGGACAAGTACATTAGTGTCTAGTTTGAGAAACAGACACCTCACAAGTCCTCAACTGTCAGCTTCATTAAATAGTACCCGCAAAACACCAGTCTCAACGTCATATCTATTTTCTACATTGTAGAATAATAGTGAAGACATCAAAATTATGAAATAACATATGGAATCATGTAGTAACCAAAAAAAGTGTTAAACAAATCAAAATATATTTTATGTTTTACATTCTTCAAAGTGGCCCCCCTTTGCCTTGACAGCTTTGCACACTCTTGGTATTCTCTCAACCAGCTTCACCTGGAATGCTTTTCCAACAGTCTTGAAGGAGTTCCCACATGCTGAGCACTTGTTGGCTGCTTTTCCTTCGCTCTGCGGTCCAACTCATTCCAAGCCATCTCAATTGGGTTGAGGTTGGGTGATTGTGGAGGCCAGGTCATCACTCTCTAGATTGGTCAAATAGCCCTTACACAGCCTGGAGGTGTGTTGGGTCATTGTCCTGTTGAAAACAAATGATAGCCCTAAGTGAAAACCAGATTGGATGGCGTATCGCTGCAGAATGCTGTGGTAGTCATGCTGGTTAAGTGTGCCTTGAATTCTAAATATATCACAGACAGTGTCACCATCAAAGCACCATCACACCACCTCCTCCATGCTTCACGGTGGAAACCACACATGCAGAGATCCTCCATTCACCTACTCTGCGTCTCACAAAGACACGGCGGTTGGAAGCAAAAGTCTCATTTGGACTCATCAGACCAAAGGACAGATGTCCACTGATCTAATGTCCATTGCTCATGTTTCTTGGCCCAAGCAAGTCACGTCTTCTTATTGGTGTCCTTTAGTAGTGGTTTCTTTGCAGCAATTCGACCATGAAGGCCATATACACGCAGTCTCCTCTGAACGTGTTGAAATGTCTGTTACTTGAACTCTTAGTAGCATTTATTTCAGGCTGGTAAATCTAATGAACGTATCCTCTGCAGCAGAAGTAACTCTTCCTTTCATGTGGCTGTAACAAAGACACTGTGAGTTGAAGCAGGTGAAACGTTTAGTAAAACAACAAACATGGAACGAGACAACATAACAGTATCGTCTACGCATAAACACATGAACAATACTGACTGGGGAAAGAATATAGGGGAGGTAATAAGTGAGGTAATGGAGTCCAGGTGTGCCTAATGATGATGTGCAGGCGTGCGTAATGATTGATGCCAGGTGTGCGTAATGATGGATCTCAGGATCGGTGGTTAGTATACCGGAGGAGCGGGAGTAGACGTGACAGTGGCGGTCCTCATGAGAGCCAGTATCATCATAGCGATTGATTGTTTTTGCGACTGCACTTGAAGAAACTTTCAAAGTTCGTTGACTGACCTTCATGTCTTAAAGTAATGATGGGCTGTCGTTTCTCTTTGCTTATTTGAGCTGTTCTTGCCATAATATGGACTCAGCCCTATTTGGTAAAAGACCATCTTCTGTATACCACCCCTATCTTGTCACAACACAACTTATTGGCTCAAACGCATTAAGAAGGAAAGAAATTCCACAAATTAAGGCACACCTGTTAATTGAAATGCATTCCAGGTGACTACCTCATGAAGCTGGTTCAGCGAATGCCAAGAGGGTGCAAAGCTGTCATCAAGGCAAAGGGTGGCTACTTTAAAGAATCTCAAATATAAATATTTTTGATTTGTTTAACTTCTTTGGGATAAGGGGCAGCATTTTCACTTTTGGATGAATAGCATGCCCAGAGTGAACTGCCTCCTACTCAGTCCCAGATGCAAATATATGCATATTATTATTAGTATTGGATAGAAAACACTCTGAAGTTTCTAAAACTGTTTGAATGATGTCTGTGAGTATAACAGAACTCATATGGCAGGCAAAAACCTGAGAAAATCCAAACAGGAAGTGGGAAATCTGAGGTTTGTAGTTTTTGAACTCAGCCCCCATCGAATTCACAGTGGGATATGGGTTATGTTGCACTTCCTAAGGCTTCCACTAGATGTCAACCGTCTTTAGAACGTTGTTTCAGGCTTCTCATGTGAAGGGGGGCCGGATGGGAGCTGTTTGACTAAGGGGTCTGACAGCAGCCTCGTTCTCAGTCACGCGCATTTCACATGAGGTAGCTCTCGTTCCATTGCTTTTCTACAGACAATGGAATTCTCCAGTTGGAACATTATTGAACATTTAAGATAAAAACATCCTAAAGATTGATTCTCTACTTAGTTTGACAAGTTTCTTAGACCTGTAATATAACTTTTTGAACTTTTCGTCCGACTGGACCTGAATGCGCTTTTGGATTTGTTTACCAAACGCCCTAACAAAAGAAGCTGTTTTGACATAAATGGACATAAATGATGGACATTATCGAACAAAACAAACATTTATTGTGGAACTGCGATTCCTGGGAGTGCATTCTGATGAAGATCATCAAAGGTAAGTGAATATTTATAATGCTATTATGACTAATGTTGACTGCGAAACATGGCGGATATTTCTTTTGGCTGGTTTGGGCTCTGAGCGCCGTTCTCAGATTATGGTTTTTCCGTAAAGTTTTTTTTAAATCTGACACAGCGGTTGCATTAAGGAGAAGTGTATCTAAAGTTCCATGCATAACACTTGAATTTTCATCAACATTTATAATGAGTATTTCTGTGAATTCATGTGGCTCTCTGCAAAATCATAGCATGTTTTTGAACTACTGAACATAACACACCAATGTAAAATGAGATTTTTGGATATAAATATGCACTTTATCAAACAAAACATATGTATTGTGTAACATGAAGTCCTATTTGTGTCATCTGATGAAGATCATCAAAGGTTAGTGATTTAATTTTATCTCTGTGCTTTTTGTGACTCCTCTCTTTGGCGGGAAAAATGACTGGGTTTTTCTGTGACTTGGTGGTGACCTAACATAATCGTTTGTGGAGCTTTCGCTATAAAGCATTTTTGAAATCAGACACTGTGGCTGGATTAACGAGAATTTTATCTTTAAAATGGTGCCTAATACTTGTTTGAGAAATCTGATTTATGAGATTTCTGTTGATTTGTATTTGGCGCCCTGCAATTTCGTTGGTGAGGGGTTCCGCTAGCGGAACCAGTCCTAGACAGGTTAATACTTTTTTGGTTACTACATGATTCCATAGGTGTTATTTCATCGTGTTGATAATTCCACAATGTAGAAAATAGTAAAAATAGAGAAAAACCCATGAATGCTTAGCTGACTGGTTGGTTGTGTGTGTGTATATATATCTCACACAAAACCTACACACATCTACATACACTCCATGTGCTAACGCATATGACACAACACATACACACACACTTTTATAGTCATTATATGCTGCTGCTACTCTGTTTGTTTTGCCTAGTCACTTTACCCTGCCTTCACGTACATATCTTCCTCAAATACCTTGTACCCCTGCACATTGGTCTGGTACAGGTACTCCCTGTCTATAGCCTCATTCTTGTGCATGTTAGAATTTTCTGACTCCGCATTGTTTGGAAAGGGCTCTTAAGAAAGCATTTCACGGTCAAGTCTACATCCGTTGCATGTGACAAATACAATTTCATTTGACCTGTCAAGTCTTTTCCAATCAGTGCAAATTACGGTAAAGAGACAAGGAGAGGAAGAAGCTGTAGACTATTGAGATGGAGCCCAGGTCTACGAGGACTGACGGGGAAGGCTTAAGCTAAGGGAAAGGAGACAAGGAGAGTAAGCCACTGTGGACTTCTGAGATGCGCCCTTAGCAGAACAGACGGGCAGACCCAAGCAAGACCCACCTGGCTGGAACGCTTGTTGTGGACACTAGGAAGCACTTATCTCTGCGTGGCTGCGACCTGCATGGTCTGGGTAACTGGGGCTCTACAGGTGAAATGGCCTTGTCCGTTATGTGGATATGAGGCGGACGCTGCAAGTGGAATGTGGTGATAGCCTCACCATGGGACTGAAGTCGCGCAAATCACCCAGCCACACACACACACACACACACACACACACACCCACACTGCAGCCTTTAGTCCCTTTCCATCCGAGCCAGACCTCCAGGCTTACGTTGGTCCCTGAGCCACAGACAGTCAAACACGCACTCTGCTCCCTTCAGTTCCCTCCATCCCCGACATGCTGCATAGCTGGGGGGTGTCATAAGCTCTTTATTACAGAGTTAGATCCCTCCGCAGGGGGCAGAGCGATTTGCCGACAGACGCACTCTTCAGTTGAGTCATGGAGGAGAGGGGCCGATCCAGACAGAAGCAATAGCAGGACCCAATTATGATGAAACGAAGCAATATGGAACCGTGTAAGAGCAGCACCTTTCAGGTTGCAGAGGAAGCGCTGTGTAGAGCTATTGTTCACCAAAAGGATCAATCGAGTTTTGTAGCAGTTGCTTGTTCACGCACATGAAGCGTTATACCTGTCCACTTGAAGAGTTGCGTGTTAATTCAGCATTCTGTTGTTATAGTAAGGCTGGTCATTTTAACACCGCGGCGTAGTGGACTGTGTTAGTTTGCAGTGTAAATGTTGTTTTCAGTGCCGCTTCCACGTGCAGCCTCTGCACACACAGTCAGGCATGTGCGCTGTAGCAGATGATGCAGGTGTAATTCAATGGCATACAGACAATTGAACGCAGCAAATCCGTGCTGTGTTTACAATGTGCAATACCACGAACATGTGTGTATGGAAAGGGCCGACACAAATGAGAAGGTCCTGTAAATCGTTCACAGTTCATTGTACAGTATATTCCAAGAAGGGTTCGTTTTGCAGAGGGACCGTCCCAATGGCCACACCTGCGTCTGTATTGCAGGTGAAGCAGGTAAGGTACCACAGCCGAAGAGACTTAGAAAGCCAACAGAGCCACTTGGAGAACTACTTTCTTGTGAACGTTTGGGTCGGGGACAACAAAAGCACGTTTCTTTTAGGAGGATCAACAAAGAAATCTATAATATTCTTAATAGGGAAAAGTTGTGTATTATTGAGTCTGTTTGAGAGTGTGGGTGACTGAGGGTAGCTGGTATCACAGTCAACTAAAATAGAGCACTTTGAAACTGCGTAAATTCACATGAAAAAGCTTTAAGGGAATGGCATACATTAGTAACTCAGTTGAATCCTTGCATGACTCAAAACTCAAGCCTTTTTAATGAAAAATAGTTTGTTGGAATTTTCATTTGATATTACGGCAGATAAGAAACAAATATGATACGCCACAAACTGTGTGCCAGTCTACACCACGGGTGGTAGGCGTAGTAGGTAGGTATTGGACTCAGAAGGAAAATAATTTGGGTCTGGAATCAACCTGCTCTTGTTCCCTCCTGAAACTCAAGTGGAATGTTCTGGATTCTATATTCCAGTGGGCCAACAACACTGTGGAGGGAGGCAGACATGGGTTCAAATACTATTTGAAATTGTTCAGATACTTTGTGTGTTTGCTTTAGCCTGCTTAGAGTTCCCGGTAGGCTGGTTTGGCACTTTTGGGACTTTTCTATTACAGCAGGCAATCTCAATCAAGCACAGCAAAAGTAGAACACATTATTTTGAATAGTACTTGAACTCCGGTCTGGGGGGGAGGGGGAGGGGCCACCCACCCACCCACCCAGAGTCTGTGGAGTATGTTGGAATCTGTGTTTGTGTCCTTGTTTGTCCCTGTGTTCAGCAACTCCGACAGACGGCACGCCCTCCGCTCTCCGCTCCGACCACAACGGGCCCGTTTGTTTTCTGCAGAGGGATGGGAATTCACTCAGGCGACGTTGGCATCGATGCCTAATATGGGTGCCAAGGCCAGTGTCTGATCAGCAGAAGGAACACCAAACCACACACACACCAAACCACAGCAACAACCCCCGTCCTCCCTCCCTCCCTCTGTCTGTCAGGAACCCCCCTCATCCTTCTCCTATGACACTTCCTAGTGTCGGGGAGAACCGCCATGGATGGTAATACCGCAGGAAGCACACACAGGGACAGTGACACCCCTTTCTCTGTCTGAAGCCCAAGACAACAAGGCAAGGCAACATGTCCCTTTATAAAGAACATTCTCACTCATAGCTTTAGGTAGAACGTATGCCGATATTTTGGGGTAAGTAAGACAATCACCTCAGCTGCCTCCTCAACGTACTGCTGTGTGTGTGCCTGTGTGTATACATTCCCCCCATGCACATCATGAGCACACATGCACAGTTGGTGAGTAAACCTCTTGTGCTCTTATCCTCATTATAAAACCAAGGCTTTTGCTCTTTGATTATTGATGTGCGGTGCCCTTAAGCCTCCACTCTCTCCATAACTAACCCCCGTGGCAGCTGAAACTCTACCCAGCCCAGGCTTGACTATCTGGGGTAATTTACTGCCCCCCCCCCCCACCCGTCTGGGGAGGCTGCCCTCCCTCTGTGCAGTAATGGGGGTCAATGCCTTTCCTTTAAAATAATCTGCTGGGGTCTCACCCCTCCTCCATCTCCCTTCCTCCTGTCCCTGATCTGGCTGGCTGGTAATTTAGAATAATAATAGAATTACCTCAGCTTGAGAGACTAGACAGAGCATCCCTACCCAGCATCTGCACCTAATAGAGTTATGGACTGACTGATAGAGACGGATGCCTAGGAAACCCACAACATATGGGGCCGCTAGTAGAGGAAGACCTCGTCCAGATAACGATCTCTCTAGCGACCTTCTGGTGTGTTCTCTGTCCCTAGGTCGCTCGTACCGCAAGTGTAGCGTAACCAAGATACTCGTATTCCCTTTGATACGGTAAAACTGTTGCAGGTGAGTGATTTTACTCGGAAAGATACAGCGTTAACCCGATCAGCGTAGGTGTAAAGGCACTGCTCAAAAGTGAATAGTAGCCATGCTTTAGATGTAAAAAGAGAGAGGGCAAAGACAGAGGAGAGGAGAAAGAAAAGAACGAGAGCTTTTCATTGCGTTCAGGCTCGATCATTTAGACAAATATCTTTGCGGGGGAGGCTGTAGATTTTCTTTTCTACTTATTGAAAGATGCGTTTGAGAGGCGGCAGACAATGGCCATGTTGTGTGCCTCACAGACAGACAGAGGCGGGACTGTGACAGTGGCATGTCCTGGGGTGTGTTACATTCTGTCTGCCCTGAGAGAGGGAGAGCGGCAGAAAGAGAGCGAGAGAGAGGGGGGAGAAGGAGAGAGGGGGCAAAAAGAGAGTTTTTAAGGGAGAGCGAGAGAAGGGAGAGGAGTCCAGACACCATTGTGTGGCGCTCCCATTCTTGGAGAAAGGTCGCTGTGCCAGTCGGTCACACAGAGAGGGGTTGTCATGACTGGCCAGGTCCATGTACGCACGCACGCACACACTGTCTGGTGGCATTGGCCAGGTCTGCTGAACCCACTGGCTCCTTTTGTTGCTGTCCCCAACGCCACCTGTGTTACGTCTACCTTGTAGCAGCTAGTACTGTCTAGACTGCTGCTGTCACACAGGCTGGACGTGTGTGTGTGTGTGTGTGTGTGTGTGTGTGTGTGTGTGTGTGTGTGTGTGTGTGTGTGTGTGTGTGTGTGTGTGTGTGTGTGTGTGTGTGTGTGTGTGTGTGTGTGTGTGTGTGTGTGTGTGTGTGTGTGTGTGTGTGTGTGTGTGTGTGTGTGTGTGTGTGTGTGTGTGTGTGTGTGTGTGTGTGTGTGCCTCTGACATGCATTTACAGACATATACACACACATTACGTATTGGCCTTCACTGTCATTACAGGATGCCAGTCATACATATGTGTGGATACATGGCTGATGTATACGTCTCCCGAGAATTATACAGGCATTCAAACCAACATCGTGCATAATATTTCCTCCCACCAGGTTTAATGTACCTACATATTGCGTACAGCCACTCAAACCAACAGCATTGGGCTAAATGTAAACTTCACCTATTGCAGACCGACCGTTCCACATTCTTTACCCACGATGCTCGAGTAACAGGAACAACACGGGCCCTCTGTCCCCTCTGTTCCCCTCGACCCTGTCTTCACCGGCCAGACAGCCCCAGACCCAGACAGCCTGCTGACATCTATCTCACTACGCAGTTTGTGTGTGTGTGCGCGTGTGTGTGTCTGGCCAGAGCATGCAGACTAATCACATTGACTGCTAGCTAGACTTCTTCTCATGGCAGTAGAGTAGACAACTTTCACCAATAGGTATTTTTATCCAATTAGATTTCCAGGTCTGTATGTCTGAGTGGGACGTCTGGTTTTGTGAGTGTGTGTGTGTGTGTTACTGGGTGCACGGCGTTGTGTATGCATGTGTGTGTGTGTGCGTGAATCGATGGATGAATTGAACGTGTACATGTGTGCGTGCGTGGTGCTTATATCGATTTAGTAATTTATTAGGATCCCCATTAGCTACTGCTAAAGCTGCAGCTACTCTTCCTGGGGTCCACATTAAACATGTCATAATAGTTAACATTAATAGACAAGTACATCACAGGGATAGAACTACATGCGTTTATAATTGAGGTCTGCAATAGCTCCTGTGTTCCCAGGGGCCTCTCTGTCTAATGGCCAACCCTGGAGGGAGTGTGTTACTGTGGCTGTGGCATGTGTTAGAGTGGAGGAGCCTCCTCTGCTCCAAGATGTGTGTCTAACTGGACTAGGTTGTGTTCCAAATGGCTCCGGTCAAAAGCATTGCATTATATAGGGAATCGGATGCCGTTTGGTACACAACCCTAGACTGTGGCCCCCGACCGATGGAGGCTCCTGCTGCACCCCGATGCGGTTCAGTTGATCTGGCGCTGAAGCCTCTGAGGGCCCCAACCAGCCGGACCCAGTCTACTACACCGTGTGTGAGTTATGGACTACCTACCCCAGCCATCCACTCCACTCAGCAGCCAGAACTCACACACCAGCCTTGCATAATGGAGTGGCGTCACTAGTCGTGACGTGAGGAGAGATTCATCACACAGATGAATGATGGCACCAGATGGGGCCTTTTATCTCAGGTGGGCTTATGTTGGCCACTGTTGCTCACGGGCTATCACAGCCTCTCAACCCTACTCACACATAACATTTCACTTTAGACTCCGGCTGCATTCCGAATGGCGTACAGCACCATATAGGGGTGCCATTCGGGACGTACCCTCAATCTGCCATTTTGAAAGGGGAGACTGGGACCGAAGGAATGCGAGAGGAAAAGAGTTCAGTGCTCCTCAGAAGTTTGCTGTTAGATTTGACATGGCTCATAAGTCGTGTGTGAACGCAGCGTTTTATCGATGCATGTGTAGGTACTAGTACATAGTACTAGGGGTACTAGTACATAGTACTAGGGGTACTAGTACATAGTACCTACATGCGTAGGCTACCTAGGTTAATTCATCCAGGCCTTGTTCTCCGTGCTCTGTGAAAACTGTTGTGCGAAATGTCTGTGATATGTAATATGTACATACAGAACAAGTTCATGGAATACACACAGGCCTTGTTTGAATATTAGTGTGCGTGGCGTCTCTGCCGTTTAAAAAAAAATGTGAATCAGGTCTTGGCTCAGCGTTGGTTACTGAGCTACCTCGTGGAGAATGTTTTACCGCTGAGGAATCCCCAATGCTTGTCCCTCTACTGCTCCACCATGAAATATTATTCCCTCCACTGCTGTGGGGAAATAGCAGGGATGATCCCAAGGCTTGTTTGTGGAGGTTACAGGGCTTACAGGAGGTTTGGTTTGGAACGGTCCGGATTTTCCACTGATTTTATACAAAACTGGAGCCACCCCAAAGATCAGATCTTGGTCTGAAATATGAGACGTACGTCAGACCATCACAATTGAATCTCACTTTTCAGATGGAGCTGTGTTGTTGGTGGGCTGAAGTTCTTTTTCTGAGATGTTTTCAGTAATACGGATTTACATGATCTTCCTGGTTCTATTCCCCCTAATCAGTGAGATATTTAGTCAAATGGCTGTCATCAGCCTCCGCTTAATAAGAACGGTCCTGGAAAGGTCTCCCATGACTATGAAAGTTATGCAGAATATAAGCCATTAAAAAGACATCAGTCTTACCTTATGTGTGTGAGTGTGTGTAAATCCCCTTCAGGTTGATTGGTTGATCTCAGAGTATCTTGGCGTTAAAAGTATTGGGTCACCTGTCAATCAATGGGTTGTTTTCTTTGTGAAGCCTTGCGTGGATTTCTCAATTTATGGATGAATACATGGATGGACAGAGGGCAGTGAGGGAGGAAGGGAAGGAGGGAGACCTGTGAGGGCTGGAGTCTGGGGCCCTCTCCTTGCCACGGATACTGCTGATGACATGGCATGTTGCCAGCTCCCCAGCCCAGCTCCCCAGCCCAGCTCCCCAGTCCAGCTCCCCAGTCCAGCTCCCCAGCCCAGCTCCCCAGCCCAGCTCCCCAGTCCAGCTCCAGCCTCAGGACCAGATGTTTGCTGTCAGCCCGTTCAGGCGGCTCGTAGTCGTAGCCCCCCCTGTAAAATTGAGTTACTGTAAATCTACCAGGGGTGTTTCGCTGCCTCCTCCACATCCCCTCGAGGCCTGTTGGGGAAACAGGTCTCCTTTTTAGAGGGGAGGCCCCTGTTTCTACACAGGGGGTTATACAGGAGTCACTCAGCAGCACCCTATGGTACCAATAGGGTCTGTCAAAGTGTTTAAGAGGTCAAATCCTTGATTTCTCCTGTCCTTGATTCCTCACCTCTCTCTCACGGCGCATTGGAGGAAAGGCTTAAACCGAGCTATAGCCTCCACTCTAAGCATTATGGTTATACAGGAAGTCAGTGAGCACCCTGTTTCATACATATACCCATATACAATCTAACCTACTCTCTGAGCAGAACAGGAAGTGGCTGGTTCTACTAGCTACTTCAGGGTCATATTTAGTAGGGCACAAGGAAAAACAAAACAAGTATTTCTTATGGAACCGCTTTAGGTAATACCTTCCTGTTTCAAAACATTTTGTCTACTGGACATGACCCAGTTGTCTTCCAGATGCAGGTCTGGATTTGCGCAGTTGTGAACTGTCACCACGGGAGGAACAATCATGTTTTGGAAGAGTTTAGTTTTTCTTTCCTCAAATGAACTCTTACCACTTTGATCATTATGTTTAAAGCACATGGCCCTTCCTCAGGCTAACACCATCTTACTGTGGTTTCAGCTCCCATCCTCCCACCGTTTTTTACAAGACTCGATCTTGATCAGATTAGATCTCGTCAGCCCTGGAAAAATATCCTATTGATCCCAGCTTTGTGCAGGTTTTTCTGGGGCTGTATGACGTATAGGTCACACCACCACAGTCCGTAGAGTCAAATAGAAATATAATGAATAGAAAAGGAGTCCCCGTTCAAGTCAATTATGGCATAATGGGTGGACTGGTGGACATTGCGATTGTACCCATAGAAGCAAAGCAGGAAGTAAAATCAGGAAGTGTACACATCAGTCTGTGCTGTGATTTGTTGAATCAACTCAACTGACATTACAACAAGTACATTCCATTGCATGAGCCGCATCAGTTAGCAAAATGTTAATTCACATTCTACAGCACCATGGTAATCCAGCATCAGTTGCTGGAACATTCTACATGACCATGGAAAATATTGCATCACAATTCGAGGCAGCCATTGCGAGTTGTACCCATGAGTTTCCCAGTCAAATTGCCAGGGTTAGAGGTTCCAAGCCCGTTCTAATCACTCTATTTCTATGCCTTCAACCCTTTATCTGCTGTTCACACTGAATGACCTTCCCACATCTACTTCATCTTATTAGCCTCGCACCTAATACTTGCTGTGGGTTAGCTAGCTCCGCCTACAGCTAAGTCAGGCTAAGCGATGCTTGCCAGCTTGCCCATCATCATGACCCTGCTGAGACATCGAGCAGAGAGAAACTCATGTACCTGACAGGTAACTTTGTCCCCAGGCTAATTGTCTGGTGCACAAGACTAGCTGATAGGTAAATCCCAGTCTGTAAAGAGAGAACCTCCTGGTCTTACTGATTTGTCCCACCAACATCTCTCCTCCGGCTTGTTAGCAAAGTCTTGCGTTAGCTAGCTCAGCCTACATGTAGGCTAAGTTGGGCCAAGTGAGGCTACCAGCTTGCCCATCATGACCCCGTTGACATGTCCAGCAAAGAGAGACTTGTAATGGGAAGGTTTCTGCTGTGTCAGCCTTTTCCACCAGACAGTGGATTGTTGTACTGTATCAGGCGAGCCTCGAACACCTCTAACCCCTAACCTCTCTCAACCTCTCCTTCATAGACCTGTTGATTTCTCCATGTTGAAATTCATCAACATTCATCCCACTGTTACACACACACACACACACACACACACACACACACAAAAATAAAAACAATAGACAAAAGCTGCGGTGCCTTCTAAGCCTGTTCTCTCGCTCTCTCGGAGGAGGAGGAGGAGGATTGTGTAATTTCATAGCAGCGAGCGATGAAGTCCCAGACAGGGAAATCTTAATCACCATTCTTGGCATGCTATGGGAGCTTTGGCTCAAAGGATGTTTTGTTTGATTATTTATTTATTCTCTTTCTCTCTGCTCTGAAAGGAAAAGGGCAAGAGCAGCTCCAGCACTTTCTGGAGAGCTTTTTACAGCCTGTCAGTGCAGATTCTAGTCTCTCTTGTTCCTGTCGGTTTGGCCATCAGTGCAGTGTGGTGTCCTAGGGTATCCTATGATATCCTCCCTAGTCCTATTCTCTGAATGGGTTTGAACATGATATCTCCCCCCCCTCCTCAGTCTGCACAGAGAAGAGGAAGTTGTCCCTACTGACTGGCACTGACAGACACACAGCCAAACACTGGACTCTCCTCTTTAAACACAGATGGACAGAATCTGTTGGAAAAGTTAACCGTTAAGACTCTTGTTTACTCAAATTGTTTTATTTATTTGACCTAATTTCCTATTCCTTTTATCCAAGTGCCGAGTCATGTTCCTTAGGGCACAACGTAGCAAAAACGTTTTGCCATGGGGGGAAAAAACGAAAAGCCAGCATTTAAGCAGCTCCTCGTTTCGCTCCGTTTTCTAAGCGTTTTCTTGCCCTACTTACCACGACCCTGCTATAGTATCCACTATCCAGACCAGTTGTATTCCAAATGTGAAAAATGACTCCTCCGAGTACTGACCTGACACTCGGGTGGGGCTTTGCCAGGTATTTATTCTTGGCCTGTGTGGGGTCACGGTTCTCCAGACACTACTCTGCTCTCTCAGATCATTATTACCCGGAGAGGGCAACAAGTAGCGTTCCGTCACCACGCTGTCTGATGACCAGGAGACCAGCATGGCCTTACATCGCCTTGGTAGTAAACAGTCACTGAAACAGTCTGATGCCCTACTTATGGCTATAGAAATATAACGAGTAGAACGGAAAAGCCCCTCATTCTATTTATAAGGTTATGGCCTTGTTGGCCTTGCCCCCCCCCCTCTGGTAGTAAACCACCACAGAGACTGGCCACTATGGCCTTAGGCTTACTGGCTCATATATATAAGTGGTCCTGTGTGGTTCCCATATATTCCTGGGATCCCTGGTACCAGGTAGTAAACCTTCCCAGAAACTGTCTGCTGTCATGGCTTGACCACCTATCAATGTGAGTCAAGTGTTTGCAGAAGTTTTTAAAGTGTAGAGAGAATCGTAGCTGTGTTTTTGTCTTTTTTGACATTTTGACATAGCTGGACACTGTTCTTGTTTTCAAAACGGTGTGTATTTAAGCTCAACCGGGAGTTAGCAGAAACCACAAGGGTAACCTTTCTCCTATTTGATTCAGGATTGATTATTATTGTTTTGCTCTTATGCAGACTTTCAACATGGGACCTGCTTCCATGGTTGGACGGAGTTGTATTGCTTAATTTATTTAGACACTCTTTTTGTACAACTTTGGCCTAGTTTGTGGTCTCCACTTGGCTCTTGTTAGATGGAATGTATAAGCTTTTGGCAGATATTGGTGTAATTACATAGGAATTAAAACTATTTATTCAAAATCAGTTATCTTATACTATGCCGTACACCCGCGCATCAAGAATGAAATACCAAATGAGATAATGTTACAGATATTTATTCACCGTTATGTGTTTTTCAATGTGTCCAAACCGCTGAGCTCTCAATCTCTCTCTGTGTCTCTGTCTCTCTCTCTCCTCTCTGTTGGTTTCTCTCTCTCTTTCTCTGTCTCTCTGTCTCTCTCTCTCTCTCTCTCTGTCTTGTTGATATGTTACTTGAAATGATGGTGTTAAAACTCTGTCCTCTCTCCTTCTATGTCTGCTTCTCTGTTAGATAAAGAAGTATTTTGAACTGGAGCCCCTGGCCCGAGGGAAGAGCTGGATTCTAGAGGGCAGCTCAGTGGACAACATAGATGCCGTGAAGCAGAGCTTCACTCAGCTTATTGAGCTGCTGGAAGACAAGGACCAAGACACAGGCAGGATATGAGCCGGGATGTGCACATCTACTAGGAACTACAAATCCCACAGGAACTACAGACTCCACATGACCTGCACATCTACAGGGAACTCCAAATCCCAGAAGACCTGCCGAGTACATGAACTACAATCCCCATAGGTCCTGTACATCTACTGGGTACTACGAAACCATCAGGTCGTGCTGAGCTACAGAGACTACAAATCCCACAGATCTCACAGGACGTGCTGAGCCACAAGAACTACAAACCCCACACGGCCCTGTTAAACCATAGGAACTATAAACCCCACATCGGTCTATAGTCGGACCGAACAGGAGCTACATCATAGCTACAAAGCCAATGGGATGAGAAACCACAATGGATCCACCTGATCCCAGAGGAGTCATAGAGCATGGAGTCATTCCCCGCCACCGAGAATCCATGGACCTCCAGGGTTTTCATGGTAAGAGAATGGAAAAGTCTACTACGGTTTTCAAGCTGTAGAGACCTAGTGGACTCCACGAAAGAAGGACCCAGTTCATGTGGGAAATGCATCGCCTCCACTCAAAATAAATATCCCTATTTAAGACTTCCAGAACACCAGTTTGACACTATCTGTAATGTGTTATTATAATTCTTGTTATTCACTCACCGTTGTTCTTGTACATTGAATGACTGATAGTTGCACATTGCTACTAGACTGTCTGTGGTAAGTGAACACGTTTGCGTGACGTTTAGAGTAACTGGGATACGCTTTATCTCCTGTAGCACATTTCTTACAGAGAATGCATTTCAACGTGCTTGACAAATAAAAGAACTAAAGGGGAGAGTTAAGAACGTAAATATGTTTTCTGTACAAATATACACTGAGTGGACAAAACATTAGGAACACCTGCTCTTTCCATGACACAGACTGACCAGGTGAATCCAGGTGAAAGCTGTGATCCCTTTATGAATCCACTTCAATCAGTGTGGATGAAGGAGAAGAGACGGGTTAAATAATGATTTTTAAGCCTTGAGACAATTGAGACATGGATTGTGTATGTGTGCCAGTCAGAGGGTGAATGGGCAAGACACAATATTGAAGTGCCTTTTGACCTGGGTATGGTAGTAGGTGTGCTAAGAACTGCAATGCTGCAGGGTTTTTCCACACTCAACAGTTTCCCATCTATATCAAGAATGATCCACGACCCAAAGGACATCCAGACAACTTGATACAACTGTGGGAAGCATTGGAGTCAACATGTGCCAGCATCCCTGACGAATTGAGGCTGTTCTGAGGGCAAAAGGGATGCAACTCAGTATTAGGAAGGTGTTTGTAATATTTTGTACACTCAGTGTATCATGCTCAATAGTGATTTGTCCCACAACACTTTCTCTAACAAATGTTTCTACTTCACTGCCTTAATGTGTTTTAAAAGCCAAACCTTTTATAAGTGTCTTCACAAACAAGTGTTGGTTCAATTTCTTTTTCCCTCAACTCAACAACATCAATTTGCTGGACACAGATAGAGGTGAAACTTCATTTTAGTTTGAATTAAAAGCTTTCTCCCACTGTTTTCACCGAAATGCATACGGCGTAGAATTAACTTTAGATATTATGTCGAAGTATTTGAGTAATTTGATAGTCTTGTTACTGAGGGGCGGAACTCCTGCCCCTCTGTGTTTCTAAGAAAAGGTGTAGTGTGCGATTGGATGCCGTTTGCACGGCACAGCCAATGACATTTATATCAGGATGAAGATTTTCAATGAATAGTACAGAGTCTTCACAGTGGACGGTGTGTGTGTGTTTCGTGTACAGCGATGATGTTGCTACTGACAATTGAATGTCAGAAAAACACTCCTGTACCTGAGCGTGTCACCGCCCAATGTTGTCAATTAGTGCCTCGACGCTGTCAATCATCTGCGACTGCTGTTCCCTGCTGATGACGTCATCTGTTTGGTTGCTCCGCCCCCCTGAACCTTTGAGATGACCCACCTGGTTTCCGCGGTTACCAGACCAGCCGTGTGCCACAAGGTGTAGCTCAAGAGTGCTAGATCTAGGATACCTGGTGTATGTTTAGTCTTTTTAGAGCGAAGTATACCAATATTTAAACATGTTGTATTTATAGTAACGTATCGATCAAGTGTTTATACCCTGATAGCCAAACTCTTCAAGTTGCCTATTTTCTAATTCATTTATATCTATATCAAGATCAATTTGTACATTTGTTACAGATGGTTTTGTTATAATCTGCAAGGGCAGGCACATGTCTGTGTTTATACTGGAAGATGAAATTGACATTTAGCAGTTTTTCTTTACTGGCTTAGTCTATTCTGAAGGTCTACTGTGTATATACATAATTTATGCATAACTCCACTTGGCAACATGGACAATAAAGGCAAAAGAAAAAGGACATTTGTGTTCACTCCATCAATTATTTCATTGTCAGGTTGCTAGGATACCTTAAGTATCAAGAATCAGAGCCATATAAAGAGATATGGCCCTGTCAAGAACTATCTAATACTTATGCAACTTAAATATGAATTATTATTCTGGAGTCATTGATAGGATGTTTTTAATATTATTCTCTCGATTAGATTTTGTTTGACATTTGAAAAAGCATGATTTGTTTTATTATTCTGTTGCATTTATTTCTTCCCCTGGACTAGACTGAGCCTCTCGTGAGTAGAAACAAGGAAACCCTCTCCCTGCAGCCTGCTACACTGAGGCCACAAACCCTCTCCCTGCAGCCTGCTACACTGAGGCCACAAACCCTCTCCCGGCAGCCTGCTACACTTAGAGCCATAAGCAAGAGGAACTGCTCATATTATTTCTCTAATGGTGACTCATTCAGTACAGTTTACGGTCAGGGCTTACCCCAAGTGTGTGTGTGTGTGTGTGCTGTGTGTGTGTGTACATGCATGCGTGTGTGTGTTGTGTACAGTGATGAGTCATACAGTAGTACAGTATACAGTCAGGGCTTACCCCAAACAAACATATCTTAATTGTCCTGGCATTCAGATCAAAGAATGTAAAAAGATAGAGACAACATATCCAAATAAGGACTTCCTGACAAACTACCCTGTGACGTCAACATGGTTTTCACTAGGCACGAAACGGAAGAAAATATGACGAAATGGAAAGTTACTATCTGAACTCTATCCAATAAGAAACACTCATTTTAGTTTTCCGTCGCACAGCGGTTTGCAACATGTTGCTACTATGTGTCCTATGAATACGACCCATGTTTGTCAAGCTAAACAATGACATGGCACATGTAATAGGGACTTCCTGACTAAAAACGAACACCTGTGACGTCTTGTCTGGCACGAGATAAATAGTGGGTTCCGAAATTATTGACACCCTTAAAAAAGATGGGCAAAAATAACTGTATAAAATAAATAAATCAAATACTGAGCTATATTTGTATTTAATGATATAATTATGTTAGTTTATACAATTGTTTAGAGAAAGTGATTTTGTTAATTAAAATAAAAATTCTCAAAAAGGTAGGGGTATAAATTGACACCACTGTTTTCAACACCTTTCAATACCTCACCTTATGAGGAAAACAGAACTGAGCCTTTTTCTCAAATGTTTTATTAGATTGGAGAACACATTAGGAGAGATCTTAGACCATTCCTCCATACAGAATCTTTCCAGATCCTTGATATCCTTCATCTGCTCTTATGGACTACCCTCTTCAATTCAAACCACAGGTCTTCAAATCAAATCAAATGTATTAGTCACATGCGCAGAATACAACAGGTGTAGACCTAACAGTGAAATGCTTACTTACGAGCCCCTAACCAACAGTGCAGTTTTAAAAAATACGGATAAGAATAAGAGATAAAAGTAACAAGTAGTTAAAGAGCAGCAGTAAAATATAACAATATATACAGGGGGGTGCCGGTACAGAGTCAATGTGTGTACATACTACCGGTTAGTTGAGGTAGTATGTACATGTAGGTAGAGTTAAGGGAGGGGGGGGGGGGGGGAATGCAAATAGTCTGGGTAGCCATTTGATTAGATGTTCAGGAGTCTTATGGCTTGGGGGTAGAAGCTGTTTAGAAGCCTCTTGGACCTAGACTTGGCGCTCCAGTACCGCTTTTGCACGGGTTTCAAGTCCGGAGAGATGGCCATTGCAAAATATAGATTTTGTGGCCAATTGCTGTGTGCTTGGGGTTAATGTCTTTTTGGAAGATCCACTTCAGGCCAATTTTCAGCCTCCTGGCAGATGCAACCAGGTTTTCGACTAAAATGTCCTGGGTACTATCCAAAGTTCATGATGCTGTTGAGTGTTGACCTTAACAAGGCCCCCAGGACCAGTGGAAGCAAAATTTCCCCGTTACATGAAATATCCACCACCATATTTGACATTAGGTATGGGGTTCTTTTCTGCTTCCAAGGGTCTTTTTCTTTCGCTTCCAAGGATCCTGGGACCCTTGTTAAGGTCAACGGCATCATGAACTTTACCCAGTACAAGGACATTTTAGCCAAAAACCTGGTTGTCTCTGAAAGGAGGCTGAAACTTGGTCAAAAGTAGATCTTCCAGCAAGACAATAACCCCAAGCACACATTAAAACCCACAAAGAAATGGTTAATTGGCCACAAAATCAACATTTTTGCAATGGCCATCTCAGTCTCTGGACTTGAAACCCAATCAAAATCTGTGTTTTGAATTGAAGAGGGCAAGTCCATAAGCGCAGACGAAGGATATCTATAATCTGGAAGGGTTCTGTATGGAATGATCTCAGGTCCCTCCGAATGTGTTCTCGCTCATAAAACATTTTAGACAAAGGCTCATTGCAGTTGTCCTCGCAAGGTGAGGAATTGAAACAGGGGTGTCAATCATTTTTACTCCAACCTTTAAAAAAAGGTATGGTATCACTTGTTGAACAAAATCTCTTTCTCTGAGCAATTGATTTAGTATAAAATATCATAATTATATAATTAAATAACAACATAGTTCGGTATTTGAATTATATTTTTTATAGTTATTTTTGCTCATCTTTATCAAGGGTGTCAATAATTTCGGAGCCCACTATTTATCTCGTGCCAGACAAGACGTCACAGGTGTTCGTTTTTAGTCAGGAAGTCCCTATTACATGTGCCATGTCATTGTTTAGCTTGACAAACATGGGTCGTATTCATAGGACACATAGTAGCAGCATGTTGCAAACCGCTGTGCGACGGAAAACTAAAATGAGTGTTTCTTATTGGATAGAGTTCAGATAGTACCTTACCATTTCGTCATATGTTCTTCCGTTTCGTGCCTAGTGAAAACCATGTTGACGTCACAGGGTACTTTTCTGTCAGGAAGTCCTTATTTGGATATGTTGTCTCTATCTTTTTACATTCTTTGATCTGAATGCCAGGACAATTGAGAGATGTTTGTTTGGGGTAAGCCCTGACTGTATATAACACTATGTTCTATATTCAGTGATATGTTCTTGCATGTCTAAATGGTGACATTCATACATGTAGGAGTTCACACCGCTTGGTTGATGACCAGTCGATGGAGATTTATATGATATGTGTGTCAGACTAAGTAAATTGTTCATGGTTGAAATGACATACATACGTTGGCCTTGATGTTGCATGGATTGATGGATCTAATCAATATATTTTATAGTTATATAATACTGTACATAGATATATAATCAAATCAATGCTACTGAACAGAATATAAACCTTCCCAAAATATGCTGTCTAGAACCACAGTTTGAAGGACAGGATAGAGAAATTCTTTCCTCATATGTACTAAAAGTCATTCTCTTTGTTTCTAGTTTAACAGAGCTTGAAAACATTCTCTCACTGCTGAGAAATGCTAATTACTTGAAATGAAACAATGGTACTTTTACTTTCTTCAATCATTCTTATAACAACAAGCATTCTGTCTCGGGCGAGAAAGTATATTTAAAAAGTAGTTAAGTCCATTTCCAATTGCTCTGACTGTCTCTGTCCCTGTCTGTCCCAGACAAATATTAGTATGCAGACAGATGAACACTTTTGGGATTAATCTGAAAACTTAGACCATGTCTGAACAACTTCACAAAGCCGTCTGCAAGACAGAAACTTTAAATCCAGCGAGGGTCTGGCTAGACAGTGTTACACTAATCTTCTTTAAAAAGTCTAATCTTCCATTTCCATTACACCTGGACATTAGCACATCATTTCCCAGGAAAGTTTCTCAGCAAACAAGACTAAAGAATGACTCTCACCCAGAATCACTTACTTTTCTGACACATTTCGCAACCATGAGTAAAATATCAATCATAATGCTGTAATGTAACATTTCATACAATGTTCACAGAGTAGAAAACGTATTATACTTCTATAGACAATTAAATATTTCACGTATAGGTGATAAAATAACATATTAATAAATGTAAATGACAAAAAGTGATCCATGGGGTGTTATGGAATTGTGCTCTGTGTTAGCTCACCTTATAAACAAGATTTTAAACTGGGTGGTTCGAGCCCTGAATGCTGATTGGCTGACAGCTGTGGTATATCAGACCGTATACCATGGCTATGACAAAACATTTCTTTTTTTTCTGCTCTATTTACGTTGGTAACCAGTTCATAATAACAACAAGGTACCTCAGGGGTTTGTGATATATGGCCAATATACCACGGCTAAAGGCTTCGTTGCGTCATGCCTAATTGCTTAATTATAGTACATTTATGCCTAAAACCTAAGTTCCCAGCTTTAAATAAACAAATAGATATCGCTGTGGCCCCTACTACAGTACAACACGGACATCCTTGTTGCAAAACTTTGGGTCAACGTGACCCAACTAACTGTCCATGTTGTACTAGACGTTTGCTCAACTAATGGCCCTAATGAAAGAGAAGCAGCAGCATTCCTTCAATCTTTCATCTCTTCATTTAGAGAGGCTGATTGTATATGGGATCAGTGAGGCATGCACGCATACTCACTCTTATGGGACATATTAGCCCATATTCACAAAGTGTCTCAGGATCATCTTTGCTTTTTCGATCATAATTATATGGACAGCGGGGACCTGATGTCCTGATCCTAGATTAGTGCTGGTACACTGGGACGCTTTCTGAATACGAAGGTTTATTGTCATGAATCTTGCCCTGGAGAAAGAACTGAGCGATTCCCGTGAGATGGTACAGCTGCAAAATCCAAATTGGCTATATTCAAAAAATGTATTAAAAATGTTGGTCTAAATTTAAGGTTAGGATTTGGCAAAAGGGATAGCAGTGTGGTTAAAGTTAGGGTTTTATGACTTTGTGGCTGTGCCAGCTGGGGACCACTCTACAGAGCTGCCTCCAGTGTAAGATTCATGACAAGAAATGCCAACCTGCTCTGAATACGGGCCATTGTGTGCACTTTGAAACGTGATCACAGGGAAGGGAAGTCAGAGAGGGGACTTGTATGTGTTTTCAGCTCATTTTAACATCCTTTTCACATTTCCAGAGGATACCTTTTCTCGGTCCCTGTCAGATATAAAAGGCCAATGGGAAAAGTGTCCGTCGGGCCAAAGACTGCAGCCGGGGACTACCGCCAGTCCGCTGACCATATTTTCTGCTAATTGATGAATTCTTTTTTTTGCTGCATGTAGATTTTTGGTTTCAAAGTAATTTTTGCCCTATGGTGGGGTTATGGGAAGGCACAAGCTACAGACAATGAATCCAATTGCATTTTATCGATGGCAGTTTGAACGCACGGAAACGTGACAAGATCCTGAGGCCCATTTTCATGCCACTCATCCGCCGCCATCACCTCATGTTTCAGCATAATAATGCACGGCCCCATGTCGCAAGGATCCGTACACAATTCCTGGAAGCTGAACATTTCCCAGTTCTTCCATGGCCTGCATACTCACCAGACATGTCACCCATTGAGCATGTTTGGGATACTCTGGATCGAAGTGTTCGACAGCGTGTTCCAGTTCCCGCAAATATCCATTGACTTCGCACAGCCATTGAAGAGGAGTGGGACAACATTCCACAGGCCACGATCAACAGCCTGATCAACTCTATGTGAAGGAGATGTGTCACGCTGCATGAGGCAAGTGGTGGTCACACCAGAAACTGACTGGTTTTCTGATTCACGCCACTATTTTTTTTTAAGTTATCTGTGACCAACAGATGCATATCTGTAATCCCAGTCATGTGAAATCCATAGATTAGAGTTTAATGAATCTATTTCAATTGACTGATTTACTTTAATGAACTATAACTCAGTAAAATAATTTTGTTCAGTGTATATTGATTTAACCGGACTAACAGGTTGTTACATAAATCTAATTTCAACATATTCATCAGAACTACAGTACCAGTCAAAAGTTGGAACACACCTACTCATTCAAGGGTTTTTCTTTATTTTTACTATTTTCTACATTGTAGAATAATAATGAAGACATCAAAACTATGAAATAACACATATGGAATCATGTTGTAACCAAAAAAGTGTCAAACAAAACAAAATAGATTTTAGATTTTAGATTCTTAGAAGTAGCCACCCTTTGCCTTGATAACAGCTTTGCACACTCTTGGCATTCTCTTAACCAGCTTCACCTGGAATGCTTTTCCAACAGTCTTGAAGGAGTTCCCACATATGCTGAGCACTTGTTGGCTGCTTTTCCTTCACTCTGCGGTCCAACTCATCCCAAACCATCTCAATTGGGTTGAGGTCGGGTGATTGTGGAGGCCAGGTCATCTGATGCAGCACCCCATCACTGCTTGGTCAAATAGCCCTTACAGGTGTGTTGGGTCATTTTCCTGTTGAAAAACAAATGATAGTCCCACTAAGCGCCAACCAGATGGGATGGCGTATTGCTGCAGAATGCTGTGGTAGCCATGCTGGTTGAGTGTGCCTTCAATTCTAAATAAATCACAGGCAGTGTCACCAGCAAAGCAGCCCCACACCATCACACCTCCTCCTCCATGCTTCACGGTGGGAACCACACATGCGGAGATCATCCATTCACCTACTCTACGTCTCACAAAGACACAACGGTTGGAACCAAAAATCTCAAATTTGGACTCATCAGACCAAAGGACACATTTCCACCGGTCTAATGTCCATTGCTCGTGTTTCTTGCCCCAAGCAAGTCTCTTCTTCTTATTAGTGACCTTTAGTAGTGGTTTCTTCGCAGAAATTCACCCATGAAGGCCAGATTCACACAGTCTCCTCTGAACAGTTGATGTTGAGATGTGTCTGTTACTTGAACTCTGTGAAACATTTATTTGGGCTGCAATGTAAGGTACAGTTAACTCTAATGAACTTACCCCCTGCAGCAGAGGTAACTCTGGGTCTTCCTTTCCTGTGGCGGTCCTCATGAGAGCCAGTTTCATCATAGCGCTTGATGGTTTTTGTGACTGCATTTGAAGAAACTTTCAAAGTTCTTGAAATGTTCCGTATTGATTGACCTTCATGTCTTAAAGTCATGATGGACTGTCGTTTCTCTTTGCTTATTTGAGCTGTTCTTGCCATAATATGGACTTGGTCTTTTACCAAATAGGGCTATCTTCTGTATACCACCCCTACCTTGTCACAACACAACTGATTGGCTCAAACGCATTAAGAAGGAAAGAAATTCTACACATTAACTTTTAACAAGGCACACCTGTTAATTGAAATGCATCCCAGAGGACTACCAAATGAAGTTGTTTGAGAGAATGCCAAGGGTGTGCAAAGCTGTCATCAAGGCAAAGGGTGGCTACTTTGAAGAATCTCAAATATGAAATATATTTTGATTTGTTTAACACTTTTTTGGTTACTACATGATTCCATGTGTTATTTCATAGTTTTGATGTCTTCACTATTGTCAACGTCACTGTTTCAACGTCATGCCATCAATCTAAATAAAGAGTTATATTGGTATAAAATGTGAAGCCATAGTCCAACAATTTTTGCCTGAACATTGACTTCATGTCAACACATTTAGCTTCCATACTCATTTGCGTAGACTACCTAAAAAACAATAGCCGGTTGAAAGTAAGTCCTCTAAATTTTCTTACACAAGTTGTATGTGAAAGTTTATTCGGAGTAAGGTTGGCTTTATGTAAGCTACATTGGCATCTGATTTGCCCAATTGGACCCCATCAACTCAAAGGGAAGCTAGGTATACTATAATTCATCCATGGTTGATTTGATCTTTGGAAGTTTAGAATGTTTATTGTAACAACATAGGCAGGCAAACGACAGGTCAAGGCAGGCAGGGGTCAATAATCCAGAGTAGTGGGGCCAAGGTACAGGACGGCAGGCCAGCCCAAGGTCAGGTCAGGCAGAGGTCGGTATAATCCAGAGTAGGGGCAAAGGTACCAGACGGCAGGCAGGCTCAGCGTCAGGACAGGCAAGGGTCAAAACCAGGAGGACGAGGAAAAAGAGAGACTGGGGAAAGCAGGAGCTGAGACAACCCGCTGGTTGACTTGAACAAACAAGACAAACTGTCAACAGACAGACAGAAAACACAGGTATAAATACACAGGGGATAATGGGGAAGATGGGCGACACCTGGAGGTGGGTGGAGACAAGCACAGAGACAGGTGAAACAGATCAGGGCGTGACAAAAACAAGGACATTTCTTAGTGACCCCAAACTTTTTAACAGTAGTGTACATCTGATGATTATGTTGAAATTCAATTGATGTAACAACCTGTTAGTCAGGTTAAGTCAAAAATATTAAGTTGAAGTTTTACCCTAATTTCAATGTTTACAACGCTGGTTGAAATTAGATGAAAACAGTACTAGTTGATTACTTTTTTCAAATCCAGTGTATTTTCCACATTGATTCCATTTCACAATACGTCGACAAATTGCGTTGATTCAACCAGTGTGTGCCCAGTGGGACAGTACTGTTTCAATTTCAATAGATCCCCAGTGTTACTTCATTCCTTTCTCAGAGTGTATAAGTGGTAGCGTACACTCTGTGCTGTGATGTGCTCCCAGCTCCCAGCCAGCCCCCTGCCCTGCGGGGACCTGCTGTGACTGACTGATACAGTCCTTTTCCACAGAAAGCTACACATTTTCACACGTTTCTATTGAACTCCTAAGAGGAGCTCAGCAGGGGTCTATAGCGTGTCCGGTTGGGTCTGTCTGTCAGGGCTAGTGGGGTCGGGTCTAGTCTGTCAGGGCTACAGGGGTCTGTCTGTGAACAGGAAAGAGGAAAGGATTCATATAACACACTCATCCGGTCCGTCTAACTAGACTAGTCCAAAAAGGTCCCCCGTTTCTGGCAGACTGCATTGTGTGTGGGCAGCACTTTGAGCACCCCGTCAAGCACTGTTACCGTCTAACACTTTTCGTATGAAACTTCAGCCACACCTCCTTTTTTGAGTCATTGGTTCCCTCTCTCTCTCTCTCTCTCTCTCTCTCTCTCTCTCTCTCTCTCTCTCTCTCTCTCTCTCTCTCTCTCTCTATGCCTGTCTGTCTCTCTGGCTATCTGTCTCTCTCTCTGTCTGCCTCTCTTTCTCCCCCTCTCTCTTTCTCCCCTCTCTATCTCGCGCCCTCCCTCCCTCCCTCAAAATGTCCTCTTCTCCTATTAAAAACAGGCATGACATTCTGCAATCCTTTTTCATTGTCTACTGTATGTGCAATCCAAATACAAGTCCCTATATAAATATGTGTCTGATCATTTCTAGGACTTTATAATCTATGAAAGTAACTTAAGTGATGAGTCACTGGTTCTCAGTGCAACCTTCCAGGTTTTGCTTTTCATGCTGTGCCAAGGTCAGGACAGGAGAGAAGAGAGAGAGTAACCTCACCTCTGATGCCACCATGGGAAATTCTCCCACTCAGCTCAGCCTCGGCTCAGACTGTCGCATCAGCATTTCCATAATGTTGTTATATTAGCAGTGTGGACTCCCAAGCCCAGGCAGCATTTTCCAAAAAAGACAGACAAGGACCAGTCCCGGCACACACAGTACGATTAGGATCGCATTTACTGCTGCTGAAATGTGATTAGATGAGAGTCTCGGGTTCAGATCCAAGGCAGAGCAGGGAGAGGGATGGAGAGGAGGAGAGCTGCTGGGCTGGTTCATGTCTGCTGGACCCTGATGCCCCCGATCTCTCTCTCTCTCTCTCTCTCTCACACACACACACACACACACACACACACACACACACACACACACACACACACACACACACACACACACACACACACACACACACACACACACACACACACACACACACACACACACACACACACACACACACACACACACACACACACACACAGGGGGAGAGAGAGAGACCGAGACCAAACACAACAACTTAGCACAGAAGCTAAGTCAGCTTTTCACACGGCTGGGGAAACGATGCCAAACAAGCTTCAGTCGATCAGCCACAAGTTTTATCTACCGGTTTAAATATGGCTGCGACTGAGTGACACAGTTCTGTCCTGCACATGGAGATAAATACAGTATCTATCTATGTGGTCCTTCAGCACAAGTAACATATAACACTCAGGTAGTGGAGGACTGAGGAGAGGAAATGACTGACTGACTGTCTGGCTGTGATTGTATTAATGCAAATCTGATGATGATGTAGAACACTGGACTGGATTGACTACACAGGAGAGGAGAAGTAGGTATTCGTTTTGTGTCGTGTGTGTGTAAATGGTAGACAAAGCGAAACAAGTTTGAGGGAAAAAATGATTTTATTCTTTACTCTCTTGCCCTGTACAAATATCATCATCATAGCTATTATGTACATTTAACATTCACATAAAAAATACAAAACTATATATTTATGACTGAATCTCTAGTCAACATAATATAACAAAATAGACCAAGGTTTATTCATCGATATTTATCCCCACTGTAAATTTAGCAGCTGCTATCTTCTGAAAACAGATTTCTGTCTTGGACAAACAGGTAGTAAATTTACCGCAGCAGTTAAGTCATATGAATATACCCCAAAGTGTGAGGAAATACAACATGCTCAAGTGTGATATATTGTATGTGATGAACATTGTGTGGTAAATTGCATTTACTTGGCTCAGAGGGAGTGATATCAATTCAATAATTGACCGCACTGAAAAACATTGGCAAATCAAAGTGCACAAGAGTATCAATGGCACATTATGAAATATGAAAAACAAAAATATTGTCAACTCAAAAATGAAAAATTAAATGATTCCTACTCAGATGTTGTATAAAACATAAGACATATACATTGTTTCAGTCACAGTATTCTCCATCCTCTTCCCCATAATGCACAAAGGCTATTACATATCTGAAGGGAAAGAGACAATTGACTAAAAGTATTGGTATATGCACTGTACTGGGACTAGAACGGGTAACTTTTGTTCAACAAAAACTAGACAAAGCCATTTTGGTCAGCTTTGAGTTGTAAACAAAACCAGGGCCTTTCTCTCACAAGGGTATGTACATCAGTGAGCAAAAAGTTCTCAATAAAATAAAATCCTAATCTTTTCCCACGACAAGCAGATGTGTACAGCTCAGATAGAGAATTGCGTGACAGGGGTTTACATGAGAAGAACATCAATGTGGGTAGCATTGCACCTTAAATAAATAATACACTTTCTCTTTGGATAAAATGCAAGAGACAAAGGGTATACAGTAAGACAGACTGACACTGTAAATGTATAAATAATAATCAACACAATATATAAATACATACAAGTAAACAACACGCAGACGTTTTGAAATATACGATTGCTTAGTTCCTCTTCTCTTCCGAGGTCCGGTTTCCCAAAAGCATCTTCAGGCTAAGTTCATGGTTAGAGCCACAGGATCTTAGCCTTAAGATGCATTTGGGAAACTGGGCTCAGCACAATAAATAATCATACACTTTATGTACAGTATGAACAGTATTCTGTGGCTGACCTGAAACACCGTTCCTCTATTATGAATGTTTATCATCCGGTCTGTGTTGGAGGACGTATTGATTGAGGAAATTCCTAGTATTCCTGCTCTTTTTCCTCCTCCTTCTTCGTCCTCCTCTTCCTCAAAGTTCCGTGTCTGATGATGAACATATGGAGGAACAAATGGTTCGCCTGCTGTTGCATCAGTGGACGTAACAACAGCACAGAATCTCACTGCAAAACATTTAGCTCCTTTTCCTTGACTTGATTCACTGGCGGTCTTCTTCTCCCGTGTGGGACATGAAGCAAGGTGATTCTGGTTATCATAGAAGCTGGGTCCTGGGAGGCTGACACGCTGGGCAGGGCAGTGGTGGTCGTGGTGGTGGATGAGGGTTAGTTGGCTCAGTGGTTTAAACCTGGTTTAAACCTGAAAATAGAGAGAACAGAACAGAGCTCATATACTCATCCTTACAGTACAATATAATACAACTTAAAAATCTGCTCTGAAACTCTGCTTTCAGCTGATGCACAAGACGGGACTGGGACTTATCCCATTTCTGCAAAGGACCACCCTGTTAGTGTGGTATTTGCCCTTTAAAAATATTTATCTTCAAAACAAACATCCACAGGCAGATGTAGTCAAAACCCCATCCAAAAAACAACCCATCCAAAACCCAGTCCTCATAATCCACATGCTGAAATAATTTAATCACAGCAACATTACTGTTTACTGTTTACAGGAGAAATGCAAGGCATTGTGGTAATTATAGGAAGGATACACTGAGAGACATTCATCCATGTTTTGAATTAATCAAACATCACGGGAACAATAGAATAACAGTCACTTTATGAGGTGGTCGGTCATAAGGTCCGCCTTTCCATTGTATCTTAACCTCATCCCCAGGCTGATTTCTTCCACAGAGAGAGATTAAGACTACATTATCATACGTGTACAAGCAAGTTATTTTTTGTGCAAGTGACTTTGCCACAATCGGCACACTAAGACAACTTTAACATAACATCACATTGTGAAAATAGAATGAGGGATGGGATGGAGTTATTTTTATCCTAACTTCCACTTAAGTAAAATGTTAACTTAGTAATGCATTGATGTTACTTAGGATTTTCCCCTCGATGATGACCTTGGGTAAACATTTGTGTAAACTGACTGGGGAAATGCATGTATTGGAGTTGGAGCCACTTTCTCCTAAATTCTCAATGGATGCGTCGCTCTGGACGAAAGTAGTGCACTATATACAGAGTAGGGTGCCATTTCAAATGCAACCGTATACTTACAGTTGCAGGATCCTGAGTGTTTGACCTCCAGGAGGCGCTGCTGAGCACAGGCGGCCTGCCTCATGGAACACTCGCTGGGGTAGGTGTTGTTGTCACTGGCGCACACACTCTCGGCTTGCCGACTCTCTGGACACGCTTCGTCACACACGGAGCAGCGTCCGCGGCCGCTCGCTTCATCCCACAGACAACTCTTTGCTCCCCGACACACAATGTCCTCACATGACATGGCGTCTGGAGAGGAGACCCACACAGAGAGCATCAGACACTATTGTTACACTCCCTCACAGGCCCAGGCCAGTGCAGATCCATTTCTGACTCAAACAGACAGTATGATTCTGTTGATGGCGCCTATAGACTTAGTGCCCTGCCTGTGTGAATTAGAACGGACAGAACAGACACATTTTCTGATGCTTAGTAGACCTACTACTCCAGTATAATCTGACAAAGGTCTTTGTGACCGAAAGCTTGGCACATCAAAGCACTAAAATCTTCATCGATCTACAGTACCAGTCAAAAGTTTGGACACACCTACTCATTCAAGTATTTTTTTAAATTTTAATTTGTTTTACTATTTTCTACATTGTAGAATAATAGTGAAGACATCAAAACTATGAAATAACACATATGGAATCATGTAGTAGCCAAAAAAGTGTCAAACAAAACAAAATATATTTTAGATTCTTCAAATAGCCACCATTTGCCTTGATGACAGCTTTGCACACTCTTGGCCTTCTCTCAACCAGCTTCACCTGGAATGCTTCTCCAACAGTCTTGAAGGAGTTTCCACATACACTTGTTGGCTGCTTTTCCTTCACTCTGCGCTCCAACTCATCCCAAACCATCTCAATTGGGTTGAGGTTGGGTGATTGTGGAGGCCAGGTCATCTGATGCAGCGCTCCATCACTCTCCTGCTTGGTCAAATAGCCCTTACACAGCCTGGAGGTGTGTTGGGTCATTGTCCTGTTGAAAAACAAATGATAGTCCCGCTAAGCGCAAACCAGATGGGATGGTGTATCGTTGCAGAATGCTGTGGTAGCCATGCTGGTTAAGTGTGCCTTGAATTCAAAATAAATCACAGACAGTGTCACCAGCAAAGCAGCTACACAATCACACCTCCTCCTCCATGCTTCACAGTGGGAACCACACATGCGGAGATCATCCGTTCACCTACTCTACGTTTCACAAAGACATGACGGTTGGAACCAAAAATCTCAAATTTGGACTCATCAGACCAAAGGACAGATTTACACCGGTCTAATGTCCATTGCTCGTGTTTCTTGGCTCAAGCAAGTCTCTTCTTATTACTGGAATCCTTTGGTAGTGGTTTCTTTACAGCAATTCGACCATGAAGAACTGATTCACACAGTCTCCTCTGAACAGTTGATGTTGAAATGTAACTGTTACTTGAACTCTGTGAAGCATTTATTTGGGCTGCAGCAGAGGTAACTCTTGGTCTTCCTTTCCTGTGGCGGTCCTCATGAGAGCCAGTTTCATCATAGAGTTTTTTGTGACTGCACTTAAAGAAACATTCAAAGTTCTTGACATTTTCCAGATTGACTGACCATCTTGTCTTAAAGTAATGATTGACTGTCGGCTGATTGGCTCAAAAACATTAAGAAGGAAAGAAATTCCACTAATTAACTTTTAACAAGGTATACCTGTTAATTGAAATGCATTCCAGGTGACTACCTCATGAAGCTGGTTGAGAGAATGCCAAGAGTGTGCAAAGCTGTCATCAAGGCAAAGGTGGCTACTTTGAAGAATCTCAAATATAAAATATATTTTGATTTGTTAAATACTTTTTTGGTTACTACATGATTCCATATGTGTTATTTCATAGTTCTGATGTTCTCACTATTATTCTACAATGTAGAAAATAATAAAAATAAAGAAAAACCCTTGAATGAGCAGGTGTGTCCAAAGTCCATTCTACAACGGATGTATCAACTTCACGTACAACTCCACATATTGACGCTCTAGTACTTACCAACGCATTTCCCTTCGTAGGCCACACCAATGGACCTTCCCAAGATGCATGTGGCTCTCCTCAGGTGGCAGGAGCTGGCGTAAACAACACCATCGTTCCCACACAGGTACTGGTCTGGTGACGTCACTTCTGGACACTGGTGATTACATGTCACACAGTAGGCGTTATTCGTCTGGTCCACGACACACGACGCGCTACCGGGACAGCGGACTCCATGACATGTCTCTGTGGATGGAAACACGCACACACAGACAGAAACATTTAGAGGCATGACTGACATATGTGACACTGTTCATGATATGTGAACCATTCAATTACACACAATAAGATCATTTCATTTCACCAATCTCAGATCACGCCAGGTGAGTATTCACTCACATGTGATGTTTGTTTTTACCTTGCTGCTATAGAGCAGTCATATATAAGCTTTCCTTACTGCCCAAGTTTGACTTAGCCTATGTGTGAAGTCAGATGACAGACTCCGCCTCACACTTCTGGTCTTTTTTTGGACCTGCATAACTCTAAAGTTGTCTAAACCAGCTGTTTCTATGCCCATGCACCAGAACATGTGCTGTGAATCAGGTTGGTACACTAGTCTACAATAGTTGATACTCATCCTTACACACGGTGTGTGCACCGTCTACCAGTGAGTGAGTCCTGGCCCAATTTAGGCAGTGAGCCTAGTAATGCCTAGTCTACTGCCTCCAGGTCATAAACAGTAAGTACAGTAAGCCCCTTGTGCCATACATGGGAAAACAGTCTTTTAATCTAAGCCTGGTATAGTCTCACAAGTCAGACAATTGTTTCCGAAATAATACATATAAGTGAAAGACTGGAAATGGAAGCTAAGTCTGGCTGAAAGTGAGAGCATGTCCTCATTTGACCCTGTATAAATGAACTGGCTGGGTTGCAAAATTCCTGAAACGTTTCCAAAAATTCCCAGAATCAAGAGGGAATAAGCAGGGAGGGATCCTACAACTGGGATACTGTATCTGGAAAACGTAAGAATTTTGGCAAAGTTTTCAGAATTTATCCTACCCTAATCCTGAGAGGGACTTACTGCGGCAGCGCCCGTGATACTGGACCTCCAGGTTGGGATGGTTTCGGCATCGGGCCCTGAGCATGGTGCACTCGTCCCTGTAGGACTTTCCATCGGACCCACAGACGGACCCCTGCCCTGTGACGTTGGAGCAGTCCGGAGCACACACACACCTGGGCTTGTTCCTCTTGTTTATCTTGCATCTCTTCCCAGGACCACAGTCGACGCTGTCGCATGTTTCTGAAATGGATGGATGGATGGTTGGGTGGACGGATGGACGGATGGAGGAACCGGTCATCATACATAATGGGTCCCGTCTGATATAAGGACACATGCCTTTATCAAAACCCATTACTACAGGATACTATGTGGGAGTGATTACTTAACATTACACGCCACACACTTTATAACATGTTGGCGTTTTTTGCAAGAAGTTCCACCAGGTTTCAGAATAATGTTGCACCGCTTGCAATGAGGACATTCATCATCACCACACGCGTTCACTCACCTTTACAAGGTATGCAATTAGGCGCGCCTCCATTGAAGATCATCCACCGGAACAGTGTGCTGTTGGGCACGTCTTCCTCGGTCCATGCCGTGCCCAGACGACCACTCCGGCAGCAGTCCTCCCGGGTCATCCCGGACATGTAGAGCACCTGGCACCGGCCGTTCTTACCCTGCTGCAACCAGCAGTTACCGGCTGGAGAGAGACAGCCCATGTCCAATTCACGTCTCATATCACAGGTATAACGGTAAAGTAGAGCCTTATTTGAGCAGGCTACAGCTTAAACAACACCACATTTCCCCCTATAGCACCCTAGAACTTTGCTCTAAACAAAAAAGTATACATGGATATATATATATGTGTGTGTGTGTGTGTGTGTGTGTGTGTGTGTGTGTGTGTGTGTGTGTGTGTGTGTGTGTGTGTGTGTGTGTGTGTGTGTGTGTGTGTGTGTGTGTGTGTGTGTGTGTGTGTGTGTGTATGTGCGTGCGTGCGTGCGTGCGTGCGTGCGTGCGTGTGTTTAGAGCAAAGTTCTACAATACAGGCTGTGCCAAATGTGTCTGATTGCGTAAAGACCAATAAATCCCAACGCAGCGGGATTTCACCAAAGGACGCACGAGAGGAGCCGCGCGTAACTCCTCCTTGGGACTCACCAGTCCATCTGTCTCAGCTCAGCTCGTAGGACATTGACCCACTTGTAAAGGTATAGGGAGTCATGTTGACCAATCTCCATGTGCAATAGATTCCTTCTTCAGACTACCCACGCGTGATTTTATGATGCATAGCATTTTGCCATGAACTCCATTAGAGCCAACATCTTTTGTTTTAGACACAATCACCAATCGTTTAATACAAAATCACCCATATGTTCTTATGACGTATTTGAAAGATGCATTTACTGAGCTTGGTACCGCGTTTTCTTAGAAAATGTGGTAATTTGGAAGTGGAAAAAACATGAAAGTACATAACTACAACTGAATTCAGTCCAGAAAGTCAGAAACAAAGATATAACTCAAAGTTACGCACCCATGCAGTCGCCTTTCCATTTTGTATGAAATAAGACACTAGGTTGAATGACGGTTCCCATGGACTGATGCACCAAGGACAAATGTCGCCTACAACTTGACCTTAAAAAGTTATGCCATATCACATAATTAATCATAGCATACTCACCCTGGACTTTGTGGTCCTCCATAAAGTGAGTGAACCACATGAAAAGCGCAATCACGCCTTGGCGGAGCTGCGGTGTTTGTAGCATCCTAAACATGAGGACAGAAGGCGGACTGGCGTGAGCGACTAGACGCGCAGCGGAGAAGTTGTGTCTGTGCGCACGTAATGCCAACCCTCAGTGAGTGACTGTCAAACTGTCCGACTCCGTCTCTCTTTTTAAATCTTTAAGGGGGTCTCCCCAAGCAGAATATCTGAAGTGGGCGGTCTTCAAATTGGTGGGGGGTGGAGAGAAAGATATATTTTATAATAGCTTCCCCTTCATCAGGTAGCCTACTGAAGAGCAACTCAATATTAAGCATGCATTAAAGACTGCTTTGGGGGCAGGAGTAGTGACGGTGGAGGTGCGTATAGATATTGGCGCAATGTTGACCAGAGAGGGGATTAATATCAGTCCCGAAATCCCAGAAAATATCGGCTTTTCATTTATCTGACTTTCGTTTATCTGCATGTCCAGCTCTTAGACTTAGCCTCGCAATTAAGTGTTTAACCTTTTTCTTTTCAGGACAACCATGGCTACAAGTAGAACACAAAACAATTTGATATAAGTAGTTGCATTCATGAGTTGTACAAATGTCAATACAAAAATAAGGTATGCCAAAGCAAATACCTGATAAAAAAATGTATGAATGAATATGAATGCTATGTGTATACTGTGTGGAGTTTGAGTTTGTGACAGCAACTATGTGAGCTTATTACAGTATTATAGACAGTATGTCCTGAGATTTTCTGTGACCTTCTATGTAGAAGAACCCCTGAATCACTCTTGTGTAGCGTCATAGAGCGAAACATGTGGTAGTGAGAGTATCATCTTTTCATGAATAGATTTGAATGGTTTGCAGATCAAACCATTCGGACTCCACATACATTTTTGTAAAAAGAGCAAGCCACCGGCGCCTTCGGGACTCTCTCAAACACCGCTCTAGCTCAGCCCCTGTTAATCACACAGACTAATGGATGGTATCTCCCGTTAATCATACAGACTAATGGTTGGCATCGACAGATGTAGAAGAAATATACCAATCCAATGGTACAACCCGGAAGTCTGTAGCTCAAACACACAATGTTTAAAAGAGGTTAGAAGTCCAAAACGTGCAGGCTTTATGGTGGGACTCACACCTTTTTGTTCAGATGTCATAAATTGTAGGCTACCTGTGTCATGACCTGTACAGATACTTGAACACCATGTGATGTATATGTTTCACAGCTCATTTGCTGTTGTTTGCGCCAAAAAATGTGTTGAGTAAAATGTCATACTACCAGCTCAGTTTTAAATTGTCATTCAAATTCATTTGATGCAAAAAATTAAATATTACAAGAGTGATTTCTTGTCAAGCGAGAAATACGAATGCAAATGGAGTTACTGGAATGTGCAGAATTATTTTCCTGTGGGATAGTACCCCCATGCATAGGCTGTGGCCTCAGTTCCAGTTTTGATGCGTTAATCTTTTTAAGTGCTCCATTGCAGTGTGGATAGATGGCGACTAACAGATGATAATAATAGCTGTTAGAATACCACCATTCCAACAATAGATTGGACAGTTGTTTGGCCCTCACTCGCTGGGGTCAAACATATAAATATAGGCTGTCCAATCCCGTCTCCAAAGAGGCTTTTAAAGATAAACGTAATTCGTTACCCAAAGTTGAGCTGCCTGCTGACAGCCTTAGTGTTGCTTGTATATGGATCTTCCCCATATGTCTCAACGCGTCAACAGGTAGCATCTCACGTTGCATTCAAGGTAAACGCTGGAGAATCTCTTCTCAATCGGAAATGACCTTTATATTTCTATGGGGCCGGAGAAATGTATCCACTCTCAAATTAAGAGACAGCTGCTATGGACGCAATTACTTTTTCCATCCATGATATCAACATCGATATCAACATGATATTAATCATAATTTGAGGCTATACAGTGTTTGTTTACATTTACGTTGTATACAAATATTTGAGTAAACAAGCTTATATTGTGGGTTCTGATGGGGTACGACCGTTGAACTAAGCTCAGGAGGCATTTATACGTTATATTCTTCAAGAATCAATTGGTACATGTCATTCATTTCTAAGTCCAAAAATGGATGTGGCAACTGCAGATTGCCCCATTAAATGGTTAATTTGACATTTATAACCTTTTGAAACCGATACACATTAGTACTAGTTTGCATAGGTTAAACCTCAAATAGCAATACCAGAGAAAACATCGTAGTAGAGAGTATGGCATAACAGCTGTGAATGATAGGGGGAAAAATGTGGTTTTAGATTTTCTTTATGGCATCATTTCGGTTTATTTGGGTCTAGCCTACATTTGTAATGTGTTATGGGGACATCTGGTGGCCTGTCTGTTCGTTTTGGGGTGAACGTACACTCCTCCTATTTCCTGCCTTCTAGTCAGCTGACTGCAAGGAGGAGTGAGTGTAACGTAAATATGCATGGCAACAATCTCAATTGTATTACCTCGCGGGCTCGCTCCTGCCTCCTTCTCAAAATCCATTGGAGAAGAAGGTCAGAGGGGCGGGATCTATGGCTATCTCATCCAATGGGGTTTGAGAAGGAGGCGAGGAGAGAGGACGCCAGGAGGTTGCAATTGAGATTCTCCCTTGGTAGTCTACGGGTCTGGAGTCCTGCAGTAGTAACATAGTAGTCTACATTAATTTATCAATGTTGCGGATACAACTTCATTCATGACTACCGAGGTAAGCACAGTTGGCGGTTCAAGAGTTTGTATTTGCCAAAAATAAAACAAGTGGGAAGCAGGATTATTTCAATATTAATCTGAACTGTCAGTGTCTTCATATCTGTCAAAGGTAGGCCTACAGCAATGTGTGTGTTTTTACGTGTTCAATAGGTGTCAGTGTTCTATTTCGCCAAAAGTGCCGAGCTGACGGGACTCAAATCGGAGACGATCAGGGTCGCCTCAGAACTGACGACCGTCGAGCTGTGGCAAGTCCTCGTCAGCAGACACCCCAGGTAAATACGAGACCCTACAAGTTCAATTAGAAGATATCTCATTTAACTCATTACTTTATTAATGTAATGTATTTTCTTTATTCCAAAGACTATCTGCTGTGCGCGATTCAGTTGTTTTGGCTGTGCGACAGGAGTACCTGGCACTTGGGGACGTGCGTGTGAGCCTTAGGGACGGGGATGAGGTTGCTGTCATTCCGCCATTGAGTGGAGGATAAATTAAACATAATTTAGGTAAAAAAATTATTAACATTAACTCTCTTAATCATGGAAGACACGTTCATATTGCATATGCAGTATTGACCTTTTGAATTACTTTGCCTTTAGGTTCAGATTTTTGTCCCCTGCTGTAAATTAGACTACTTTTTCTCACAATCTCCACCAATTTCAATTTAATGTCAAATGTCTGCTTCTTTTAGATTCCTCATCCCTCACTCCTAACCCAGATGGCTGAGGCGGAAGGGGATCCCAGGGATCTCGTTACACTGACACATGACAAACTCTCGGTGGACACAGTGTCAGACTCTGTCACCTGCCCTTCCTGTGGAGCCATCTCCATCTTCATAGGTGGGTAGGGACTGCACACAGCTCAGCTCAACTACTGTTTTATGTCTACTGTTTTACTGACCAATGTAAGGTGTCATGGATATTTCTGTTGAATATAAGGATGATTAAGTAGCATTGAGGGAGTAACCTGTGAGATCTGGATAGCCTCAGACAACAACATTGATGTATACGCTGATTCGGTGCGGGAGTTTATTAGCAAGTGCATTGGGGATGTTGTACCCACGGGGACTATTAAAACCTTCGCCAACCAGAAACCGTGGATTGATGGCAGCATTCGCGCAAAACTGAAAGTGCGAACCACTGCTTTTAATCAGGGCAAGGCGACCGGAAACATGACCGAATACAAACAGTGTAGCTATTCCCTCCGCAAGGCAATCAAACAAGCTAAGCGTCAGTATAGAGACAAAGTAGAGGCGCAATTCAGCTGCTCAGACACGAGACCTATGTGGCAGGGTCTACAGTCAATCACGGATTACAAAAAGAAAACCAGCCCCGTCGCGGACACCGACGTCTTGCTCCCAGACACACTAAACAACTTATT
Organism: Salvelinus alpinus; assembly: GCF_045679555.1. Taxonomy (NCBI): domain Eukaryota; kingdom Metazoa; phylum Chordata; class Actinopteri; order Salmoniformes; family Salmonidae; genus Salvelinus; species Salvelinus alpinus. The sequence goes on from NC_092103.1 coordinate 8,167,426, forward strand.
TTCTCGCTTTGAGGACAATACAGTGCCACTGACAAGGCCCACTACCAAAACCTGCGGGATCTCCTTCACTGCAGCCGACGTGAGTAAAACATTTATACGTGTTAACCCTCGCAAGGCTGCCGGCCCAGACGGCCTCAGAGCATGCGCAGACCAGCTGGCTGGTGTGTTTACGGACATATTCAACCAATCCCGATCCCAGTCTGCTGTTCCCACATGCTTCAAGAGGGCCACCATTGTTCCTGTTCCCAAGAAAGCTAAGGTAACTGAGCTAAATGACTACCGCTCCGTAGCACTCACTTCCGTTATCATGAAGTGCTTTGAGAGACTAGTCAAGGACCATATCACCTCAACCCTACCTGACACCCTAGACCCTAGACCAAACGGAAATGGTCCACCCACACAGACAGCGTGGTGAAGAAGGAGCAACAGCGCCTCTTCAACCTCAGGAGGCTGAAGAAATTTGTCTTGTCACCGAAAACACTCACAAACTTTTACAGATGCACATTCGAGAGCATCCTGTCAGGCTGTATCACCACCTGGTACGGCAACTGCTCCGCCCACAACCGTAAGGCTCTCCAGAGGGTAGTGAGGTCTGCACAACGCATCACCGGGGGCAAACTACCTGCCCTCCAGAACACCTACAGAACCCGATGTCACAGGAAGGCCAAAAAGATCATCAAGGACAACAACCACCCGAGCCACTGCCTGTTCACCCCGCTATCATCCAGAAGGCGAGGTCAGTACAGGTGCATCAAAGCTGGGACCGAGAGACTGAAAAACAGCTTCTATCTCAAGGCCATCAGACTGTTGAACAGCCATCACTAACATTGAGTGGCTGCTGCCAACATAGACTCAAATATCTGGCCACTTTAATAATAAAAAATTGGATGTAATAAATGTTTCACTAGTCACTTTAAAAAATGGCACTTTATATAATGTTTACATACCCTACATTACTCATCTCATATGTATATACTGTACTCTAGACCATCTACTGCATCTTGCCTATGCCGCACGGCCATCGCTCATCCATATATTTATATGTACATTTTCTTATTCGTTCCTTTACACTTGTGTGTGTAAGGTAGTTGTTGTGAAGTTGTTAGATTAGTTGTTAGATATTACTGCGCGGTCGGAACTAGAAGCACAAGCGTTTCGCTACACTCGCATTAACATCTTCTAACCATGTGTATGTGACCAATAACATTTGATTTGATTTGAGGCATGTCTAATGGAGGTGGTTCAATGAATGCCTAGATTTTAGTTCAGCAGGCTAACACAGAGTTGTGGCACATAGTATGTTCAGTCCAAGCTGAGGCCATAATGCCAGTGATGATTGTGATTCGTTATTTCAGGGACGACGAGGAACCGTTTCGAAGGGATGAAAGTGGTGCAGCTGGAGTATGAAGCCTACATCCCCATGGCCGAATCAGAACTCAGGAAGATATACACTGACATCAGGGCAAGATGGCCGACTGTCAGGCACATCTGTGTTCATCATCGACTGGGGTGAGCTTCACAAATCTCTTACTGTCTCATTCCTGGTAAACTACCTACCTACCTACCTACCTACCTACCTACCTACCTACCTACCTACCTACCTACCTACCTACCTACCTACCTACCTACCTACCTACCTACACCTACCTACCTACCTACCTACCTACCTACCTACCTAACACTTAGTTACTACTAGTTACTACTGTATGTCGGACTATAGGTGGGGGAACTGTAAAACTAACTATAGGATAACTATGCTATAAGACATGTCTTCTTTTATTTTCCAGGGTGGTGCCTGTGACGGAGGCCAGTGTGATCATCGGCATCTCGTCTCCTCACCGAGGGGACTCTCTGGAGGCAGTGCAGTACTGTATAGATAGCCTGAAAGCCACCGTGCCCATATGGAAGAAGGTAAGCAGGACCTGATCATGTAGTTAGAGACGGATAAGCGAAGAAGGTTTCCTATTGCTATTACTGAAATGCCACGTGAACACAGTGTCGTTTCTGTAGTCGCTATTGTTACTGCACAGGTATCAATTCAACTTGTTTTGAAAGTGTTTACTAAATGTATGTATGGGTACGATGTAGTACAGAATGGTCACAAGACATAGGGTAATCATTGAAGGGATACTTCAGGATGCTGGCAATGAAGCACTTTATCTACCTTCCCCAGAGTCAGATGAACTCTCATCTGACTCTGGGGAAGTAGATTAGGGGTTCGTTGCCAACATTCTGAAGTATCCCTTCAATGATTACCCTATGTCTTGTGACCATTCTGTACTACATTGTACCCATACATACATTTAGTAAACACTTTCAATTAAGTTGCTCATATACCTGTGCAGTAACAATGTAATTACTATACTTCACTGCCAAAATCCCGAAGTTTAACTTTAAGAGTTGTGTGAACTTCCACAACTTAACTGATCGTTGTCAAGTGACTCAGTCACATGGCTGCAGAGCCTGTCTGGAGACAGTTTGAATTAGTGCAATTAGTTCCACAGGAAGCTAATGCCGGGGGATGTTTTCTGTCTTTGGTAGGAGGTGTATGAAGCTGACGAGTCCTGTTGGAAAGAGAACAAAGAGTGCCAGTGGACATGCCAGAGTTGACCTCTAACCTCATCTAGGAGCTTTTTTTATGCCAAATATTAGGTCATACACACTGTATCCGTTTTTTTAAAGCTGTCCCTAATACAAAAATTAAGTCAGTCACACCTTGATGTACGTAAAGTTTTAATGAAATAAAATGTACCATCAGTATATATACACAACACTTTCAAACTTTTGAATGCTATAAAATGTTAATGAAAGAAGTGGCATGTGTACCCGTTGAAAATATATCTGGAAAAATATCAGTGCAACATTTCTTCTCGTAAACATTCTCTCAGAGAGTTTAGTCTTTGCTACTGTGCCGTATCTTACACTAAGCTTCTCTTTTCTCTCAATCACGATACAGTAACTTTACCAATAAACAAATGAACCAGTACACGCTTCTAATATTGTATTTATACTTTTGCTGTGTAGGGAATAAGTAAAACACTTTTTCAAATTGATGACAATGTATCTGAATGATACATATTTCGTGTTTTAAATCGCACAATAAATATTCTCATTTTCTACACATTCAATAACTGCCTTTTGCTCTGATGTCGCAACATTTATTTTATATTAATCTGTTCTGAATACAGTGTATATTCTAAAGACAGTGTCTTCACAGTTGTGTGGCTGGGGTGCGGTAACTATACAGTGTTGTCTCTGTGAAACAGTGACTGAGATACTCAGAGGCAGGAAGTGCATCAGTGTAAGTAGGAAAGAAGGGTTGTGGAGTCTGTTCAAATGTTGATATTAAGTACGTTTCTCTTTCACAAATAAAAAAGGATGCCACAGCATCAATATAATGTCAAACCCCTCCCATTGCAAAGTAAAACACTGAGAATGCCAAATGCCAACATATGATAACCATGTCGATTTGTCTATAATCTCTTATGCGTAGGCTATTGTCCATATCCATTTAATAGGCTATTTATAATATACTACTGTGCTTTCCAACCAATTGCACAGTAAATTGCACAGTAACATCCATAGATATGTCAAATGACTATACACAAGCTTCTTATCCAACAATAGGCCTAAGCCTATGACTTAAAAGCAACAATGATTTGAACAAAAATAAACCAGTACCCAAGTATGAATTCAGCAAGTAAAAATGCACCGTAGATGATTTACTTTCCTATAAAGGACCCAAGATGGCCGACATAAATGGGGTCTTTGTTTGGATGTGTTTGATGGTCAGAGGGTCAATGTCTTTCTGCTCGCTCAAAACAATCCGTTCACTTCACAACTCAAACCATTTGAAACCCAACCAGACAGCCCTTTCCACTAACAAGCCCTTGGGTTCAATATGTATGTACAATTCATGTTTGTTCAGTTGTTGTTTGTGTGTGGTTTGTGTGTGGTTGTGGTCCGTCGGTCATGTGTTCTCAGTCTGTAGGCACATTGTAGTTTCCGAGATGGGTTCTTTCCCGTGCCTGGTTCTCACGCTGCTGTGTTCTCCAGTCCCTCGTTCTCTGCCTCATCCTCCTCAGTGTTCTGCATCAGCTGCTTGTACTTTCTCCGGAAGAAGCCAAACTGGGGGAGAGGAAGAGAGCGAAAGAGAGAGACAGAGAGAGGAAGAGAGAGACCGAGAGGGAGAGAGCGAGGCACACAGACGTAAGAGATGACGTGGTAGTACTTCTTGGTCGTGGTAGGATAAGCTCAGAGCATCTGCTGTTAAGAGAGTTTCACAGCAGTAAAGTCGACAAAAGACTGACGCATACGGTACCTTCCAAAGCAAGCCAATGACCAGAGCCAATAGAAGCAGGCCTCCAATCACACTGCCCGCAATAACGCCTACAGGCACCTCTCCTTTCACCCCTGGTTTACTGATGGTGACGCCAACCTGCAGACAGGACAGGACAGGAGACGGGATGTATCACGCTTACGAACGGTCAGGCAATACAAGTCTTGTAGCTGTTAATATGCTGTTCATCCTAGATCCAGGAGAGGGCAGTGTAGATGTTAACTTGTACAAAACAACAAAAACAAGGCGCTTTTTTTTTTTTTTTTTTTTTTACAGCTTCTCTCTGGGTTTCAAAGATATTAGGTTAGGCTGTATTCAAATGTCTTTTGATGTATTAGTCCAGTACCGTCAGGTGCCTGTGAGAGACGACCAGCAGTTCAGGCTCGGAGGTCTCTATCTCTGTGCTCACAGTCAGCACGGTGGACTGGAAGGATGACTGCTCAGAGACAACACAAGAGGAGAATGAATGAGGTAATGAGAAGACGCCGTGCCAGAGGAGGAGAAGCAAGGAGTAGATGAATGTGCTATTTATACTTACAGCAGCAAAGGTACCGTTCCATATCCGCGTGGTCACGTTCACAAAGAAATCGCTCTTTATCCCCATGTCTTTCAGGACACATTTCATAGGCTGGCACTTGGCTGTCTTACAGTTCTGGAAATATCAGGAAACAATAGGACATGTATTCAGAGGAGATCATTAGATATAAACTGTGACTCTTATCTTGGTCTCTGTCGGTCAAAAAAACCACACAACGCACGCACCAGATTCTCTGTGCCCATGAGGTTCTCCTTGGAGAAGGATGCTGTGTACGGCTTCTCACTGATCTTCAGAGGGTTGACGAGGCTGGTTACGTCACAGCTCACTTCGCCAGCCTGCAGAACAGCAACAACATTTGGTATTCGTATTGGTCAGGTGGTACGTCCTCGAGCTGGATTCAATCCGTTTCACTTGCGACCACCCTCCCACTCTGTCTGCCGAATTCTTTCTCTTTGCTCTTGTTTTCTTTAATAAGATGTCGGGGTGCGGAGGGTCGTCAGCGAAATGGGACGCTCTCCACGCAGACACACTGTTAGATTTTGGTCGTGGCTGTTTTGTTTGTTTGTTTGCTTTGGCACCATTCAACACCCCTCATTATTGCATGACGCACGCAACCACTTACACTACTGACTACACACACCATTGTTACTTGTTTATAGTTTACTTTAGTGAATAAATATATTTTTGTTATTCCTTGATCTCCACGTTGTCTCCCTTTTTGTTACGGGCTACGAGCCGGTTCGTGACACATTGAAGTATCGCGGAAGATACCCGTAAAATTGTAAAGGTCATTTCCGATTGAGTTGAAATATGCACCGTTCACTGGGAATGCAGTGCCCGACCGCGGGAACGGGAATGCAGTGTCCGACCACGGGAATGCAGTGCCCGACCGCGGGAACGGGAATGCAGTGTCCGACCGCGGGAACGGGAATGCAGTGCCCGACCGCGGGAACGGGAATGCAGTGCCCGACCGCGGGAACGGGAATGCAGTGCCCGACCGCGGGAACGGGAATGCAGTGTTCGACCGCGGGAACATAACGGGAATGCAGTGTCCGACCGCGGGAACATTGCCTTTAATTGTCAATCGCGCTCTAAAGCGGATCTTCAGCACTACGGATTGAATAGAGCCCCCGGCGTTGCGCTTAACCTGTTTCGCTCTGTTTTCTCTCTCCTGAACACAGCCCAGCTGTATTCCAAAACAACACTGGCACGGGATCTGGCAGCAAAGACTATTGACACAGAATGCGAGGGCACAAACTCTGCCAGAGCTAGTTATTTGGAGACAAGACAGGTTGACTGGTTATTTATACCCACAGGTTCCGTTTTGACTCCGGTCACATACAGCAATGGGTTCCCTCTTGCTGTAGCACTGGGCAGTGAGACTGTGAGGTAGGCCAGACTGACTGGGAAGTTCCCTGTAGAGACCTAAACAGAAGAGAAAACACTTATAATTGACGCATCATACTTCTCTTACCATTTCTACCACAAGGGGAAAGGAAGTATTTTACCACAGACTGGCATAAGAGTGTACACTGTAAAGTACTCAAATGACCGTGTAGCTGTGTGCGCATGATTTCTCACCTTCAAAGAGAATTTGAACTCAGGACCGATGTCATTGAAGGTATTAACTGCGGTGTTCGCCTCATTGTCCATGTCAACCACATAGAAATTGAGATTTGCTTCCCTGGAGAGGGAGATCTCGGAGTCATAGTGGACGGGGATGGAGATAGAGGCTTGGTTGTCTGACGGGTTCGCCTCTGTGCTGTCACTGTAGAGAGGAGAAGTAAGCCCGTGCAACAGAAGAAGACCCATAGTCCTGACAGAGAGCACTCTATGATCAACGATGGTCGGTACACAAACAAGCAAACAAGCGCTACCTTAGAGCATCAAAGTGCACATCGGCTTCGGTCTGCAGTTGATTCAGGTTGAAGTCAAAGTTGATTCCAAATGTCACCTGCAGAGAACAGGGAACAGTGTATTGTTTAGGAACGGCAACCCCGGCTGACGGAGACACAGACCTACACACACGACGGCTGTCTTGTTGTTTGTTGTCAGGTCTTACCTCTTGGTTCTGCCTTAAAGCTGGGTATCCCACCTGGCATGAGAGGGTAAGAGACTCTTTGGTGGAGGTGCACTTCACCTCTGTTCCATCACTCTGAAATGAGACATAATGTCAGGTAAATGCTTACGGATAAATATCAAAATAGTCCTCCTCTAGTTGCATGTGTATGTGTAAAAAGCAAAGATGCTGATGCATACTGGAGGATTGATGGAGGCATAGAAGAGGTTTTTGGAGTATGTGGCCGTGACTCGGGTGTTGTACGCATTCTCCTTCTTGTTGGTCACAGACACAGTGAAGGAGAGCCTCTTGTCCTTAAAGCTGACCAACATCTTAGACGAGCTGCAAAACACAACACTCGTTTTACTCAGAACAATACAGAGGGAGGTAAGAATGAATGTATAGTTCTACATGGGGGAAATGAAATGCTGTAGAATGAAGACAACACAATTTGATGGGGAATCCATGAACAGATCTCATGAGGTCATATATGGTGTCACCATGAACTGGAACAGTGAAAATAACATATGTCCCTCTGACTGGCCAAGGTTTACGACCTTACCACTCACTTTAAGAAGTGCTGTCTGTGCATTTGTGTCTGTATGTCTACTGTGTGTCATAACGGCCTTGTCTGTCTGTCTGTCTACTGTGTGTCATAACGACCTTTTCTGTCTGTCTGTCTACTGTGTGTCATAATGACCTTTTCTGTCTGTCTGTCTACTGTGTGTCATAATGACCTTTTCTGTCTGTCTGTCTACTGTGTGTCATAACGACCTTTTCTGTCTGTCTATCCACTGTGTGTCATAACGACCTTTTCTGTCTGTCTATCCACTGTGTGTCATAACAACCTTTTCTGTCTCTGTCTGTCTGTCTGTCTGTCTGTCTGTCTGTCTGTCTGTCTGTCTGTCTGTCTGTCTGTCTGTCTGTCTGTCTGCCTGCCTGCCTGCCTGCCTGCCTGCCTGCCTGTCTGTCTGTCTGTCTGTCTGTCTGTCTGTCTGTCTGTCTGTCTGTCTGTCTGCCTGTCTGTCATATAACGGCTGGGATTCAAACAAATCACACTGCATTTGACTGTTAAAGGTTATTTATGTTTGAGCCGCATCTGTAGTGTTTACCGCAAATGCTATCTCTGTGAAAGTCAAGTACAGTGCCATGTCGGCACATTGGTGTTTGTTTGAATCCCGGTCTGTGTCATTCAACTTATGTAACACGTTTTTATGTATTTTCTTTAACCAGCAAGGCTTAATAGAGGAAGTGTATTCCCACTAAACCAGACCAACGGAACAGAACAGGACTTATTTGTCTGCTCCCATAGAAAAACATGTGGGAATACTTGTCTAATAATACGAGACATGTCTGTTATTCCTGAGCTCTTGGAGGAAGAGTGTAGGTTGAGAGTAGTCTGGTTGAACCAGACTGAATGCTGTGCTCAACATTGAGCCCGGTGTTCAGTCTGGTTTTACTAGGCTAGGTTGAGAGAGTGTCTGATTTCACCTGGGAATCATCTCTCCTTTCTTCAACTTCAAGAGCAGGTCACTCAAACACACCTCGTCAGAGCCACAGTCTTTGGAGAATGGGATCTGTTGTAAGAGTTCACATGACATCAAATCAAATCAAATTGTATTTGTTACATGCGCCGAATACAACAGGTGTAGACCTTACAGTGAAATGCTTTCTTACAAGCCCTTAACCAACAATGCAGTTTTAAGAAAACTGAGTAAACTGAGAAAAAAAAGTAAGAAATAAAAGAAACAAATAATTACAGAGCAGCAGTAAGATAACAATAGCGAGGCTATATACAGGGGGTACCAGTACAGAGTCAATGTGCGGGGGCACCGGTTAGTCCAGGGTAATTGAGGTAATATGTACATGTAGGTACAGTTATTGAAGTGACTACGCATAGATAATAACAGAGAGTAGCAAAACTATCAATATACAAAGTAGATTAATAAAAGTAATACAAATAGTAATAAAATAACAAGAGCACAATAGTTGATAAACAAAGACGAGGTAATACAATATATAATAAAAGAACACAAGAATTTACTCTAACCCGAGCTTCATGTCTATATCCTAGCCTCAACCCTAACCCTAACTTCATGTCTATATCCTAGCCTCAACCACAACCCTAACTTAATGTCTATGTCCTAGTCTCAATCACAACCCTAACTTAATGTCTATATCCTAGCCTCAACCCTAGCTTCATGTCTATATCCTAGCCTCAACCACAACCCTAACCCTAGCTTCATGTCTATATCCTAGCCTCAACCCTAACCCTAACCCTAGATTCATGTCTATATCCTAGCCTCAACCACAACCCTAACCCTAGATTCATGTATATATCCTAGCCTCAACCACAACCCTAACCCTAGATTCATGTATATATCCTAGCCTCAATCACAACCCTAACTTAATGTCTATATCCTAGCCTCAACCCTAGCTTCATGTCTATATCCAAGCCTCAACCCTAACCCTAACCCTAGCTTCATGTCTATATCCAAGCCTCAACCACAACCCTAACCTCATGTCTATATCCTAGCCTCAACCACAACCCTAACCCTAGATTCATGTTTATATCCTAGCCTCAACCACAACCCTAACTCTAGATTCATGTCTATATCCTAGCCTCAACCACAACCCTAACTCTAGATTCATGTCTATATCCTAGCCTCAACCACAACCCTAACCCTAGATTCATGTCTATATCCTAGCCTCAACCACAACCCCAACTCTAGATTCATGTCTATATCCTAGCCTCAACCACAACCCTAACTCTAGATTCATGTCTATATCCTAGCCTCAACCACAACCCTAACCTCATGTCTATATCCTAGCCTCAACCACAACCCTAACCCTAACCCGAGAGTCATGTCTACATCCTCGTCTCAACCACAACCATAACCCTAGCCTCATGTCTACATCCCGGTTCAACTTTGATCATGACTAGGCCTAATCATGACACTTTGATATCAAATAATAGTCTAAAACTACAAGATTTTCATTCCTACTAACAACTGCAAGCAATTGCAACATCAACATATATTTAATGTACATCCCATATTATTGATATTTTAATTGAGTGGTCACTCACAAAGAACTCCCAGGCGGTGGGACTGAGAACATCCAGAACAGGACTGGAGTCTGGGTCCTGCAGAGTGATGTCCACACGCAGACCGATTGAGCTCACAAAGTCAGGGGCCTCCTGTCAGACAGTAAGCAAAAGATAGGATTTTTTGTATTAGTTTCATTAATTTGACTACAAAAGCTCATTCTCATCAGCAGGATCAGAACTCAATTAACTTTTTGGAATTGCATAAGTATCCAAAAGAAAACGACAAGATAATACAGCAAAGTAGTGGGCATCGTTTTTTCCCCATCATCATACATACATACAGTGCCAGCCAAAAGTTTGGACACACCTACTCATTCCAGGATTTCTCTTTATTTTTACTATTTTATACATTGTAGGATAATAGTGCAGACATCAAAACTATGAAATAACACATATGGAATCATGTAGTAACCAAACAATTGTTAAACAAATCAAAATATATTTCATATTTGAGATTCTTCTAAGTAGCCATCCCCTTTGCCTTGATGACAGCTTTGCACACTCTTGGAATTCTCTCAACCAGCTTCATGAGGTAGTCACCTGTAATGCATTTAAATTAACAGGTGTGCCTTGTTAAAAGTTCATTTGTGGAATTCATTTCCTTCTTAATGTGTTTGAGCCAATCAGTTGTGTTGTGACAAGGTAGGGGTGGTATACAGATGATAGCCCTATTTGGTTAAATACCTAGTCCATATGATGGCAAAAACAGCTCAAATAAGCAAAGAGAAACGACAGTCCATCATTACTTTAAGACATGAAGGTCAGTCAATCCGGAACTTTTGTGCAGTCGCAAAAACCATCAAGCGCTATGATGAAACTGGCTCTCATGAGGACCGCCACAGGAAAGGAAGTCCCAGAGTTACCTCTGCTGCTGAAGATAAGTTCATGAGAGTTACCAGTCTCAGAAATTGCAGCCCAAATAAATGCTTCACAGAGTTCAAGTAACAGACACATCTCAACATCAACTGTTCAGAGAAGACTACGTGAATCAGGCCTTCGTGGTTGAATTGCTGCAAAGAAACCACTACTAAAGGACACTAATAAGAAGAAGAGACTTGCTTGGGCCAAGAAACACGAGCAATGGACATTAGAGCAGTGGAAATCTGTCCTTTGGTCTGATGAGTCCAAAATTGAGATTTTTGGTTCCAACCGTCGCGTCTTTGTGAGACGCAGAGTAGGTGAATGATGATCTCCGCATGTGTGGTTCCCACCGTGAAGCATGGAGGAGGAGGTGTGATGGTGTGGGGGTGCTTTGCTGGTGACACTGTCTGTGATTTATTTAGAATTCAAGGCACATTTAACCAGCATGTCTACCACAGCATTCTGCAGCGATGCGCCATCTCATCTGGTTTGCGTTTAGTGGGACTATCATTTGTTTTTCAACAGGACAATGACCCAACACACCTCCAGGCTGTGTAAGGGCTATTTGACCAAGCAGGAGAGTGATGGAGTGCTGCATCAGATGACCTGGCCTCCACAATCACCCGACCTCAACCCAATTGAGATGGTTTGGGATGAGTTGGAGCGCAGAGTGAAGGAAAAGCAGCCAACAAGTGCTCAACATATGTAGGAACTCCTTCAAGACTGTTGGAAAAGCATTCCAGGTGAAGCTGGTTAAGAGAATGCCAAGAGTGTGCAAAGCTGTCATCAAGGCAAAGGGTGGCTACTTCGAAGAATCTAAAATCTAGAATATATTTTGATTTGTTGAACACTTTTTTGATTACTACATGCGTCCATATGTTATTTAATAATGTTGATGTATTCCCTATTATTATACAATATAGAAAATAGTAAAACTAAAGAGAAACTGAGTAGGTGTGTCCAAACTTTTGACTGGTACTGTACATACAAGTAAACATTAGTCTTGGAAATGTTCCTGAAATAAGATAAATTGATTGATTTTTAAGAGTTTGTTAAAAGGAAGTTTCCTCCATTATAAATTAACACAGTCATTCAATAAGGCCTGATAAAGGAGAAAAAACAGACACACTTCATTCAGCAAATCATCATCAAACCTTTTCATATTATCTATCTTTACCTGAACAAAGACCTCTAGTGTCTCACAGACCTCCCCGGTGGAAACCCTGATGTCTTTCTGCATGACTCTCTCAGAGTTCCTGAACTGACCTCTGGAGGTGGCACGAGACGACTGGAGCTCAGCATCCAGGGTCAGGTTGAACCTGACAGCTGAGGTGAGAAGTAACACAGGCAACAAGACACTATTAGAGGGAGATACTAACCATTGCTAGGATGTGAAAAGCCCCTGATATACTGAGCGCGTCCACTGATTTGACAGTGACACTGTCAAGTGGGAGACAGGGGAAGAGAGAGAGAGAGAGAGAGAGAGGGAGGGATAGAGATTTGACAGTGACACTGTCAAGTGAGAGAGAGAGAGAGAGAGAGAGAGAGAGAGAGAGAGAGAGAGAGAGAGAGAGAGAGAGAGAGAGAGAGAGAGAGAGAGAGAGAGAGAGAGAGAGAGAGAGAGAGAGAGAGAGAGGAAAGCAGGGCTTACCCACAGGTCCTACAGGTATCTTGGGCCTGAAGGTGGCGCTGAAACAGACGGAGGTGTTGAAGCAGGACACCAGCCTCCCACTCACCCTGCACGTCTTACTCAGGATGCTGACCGTGTCAGGGTTGAAGGTTGCCCTCGCTGTCACCACGGCCAGACCCCGAGACCTGGGAGAGGTCATAATCAGTGAGTCATAATCATATATCAAGCTAACTAGCTCTTTTACGTTTGAATGACTACATCTACTGAGAGATGCTTCGATCACAAGGCAACTTCATGAGTCACGAGTCAACTTCAGATTGGTTCATGTATTGATTAACTGACTGGCTCATTGGTTGACTGATTGATTGATTGATGTGTTGATTGTATAAGTGACATCAGCAACTACGTAGAAGTGGTTAGCAGCAGTGTCAGATCCAGATGGGAATGGTCAGCATAATCCAACCTCTTTAAACCAAATCCTCCCAGCTATTTTGCTCTCTAGATGGAGTGGGAGGAGGTGACAAGACTAAATGCTTTCCCACAGTTATGTAAGAGAAGGCTTTCCATGAGACAGCACATCTCACTCAGTCAACTAAAACGTGAGGAGATACAGTAAGTATAAGATGTTTCTCTCAGAGCCTACTGTAATTTCATTTCTTCGGTTTAGAGTTATTGTAAACCAAAATAAGTTGTTCAACTGCAAGGAGCAGCTGCCAACGTGCTGATTTCAAGTCTAAAGTCAACATGGTAACTCGAGTAGATAACTTGTGAGACGCGTGTGAATTGAGGGAAACCAAATGATTTAGTTGACCTCCGAAAGAGCAGGGTTAAGAAAAAGAAAGTATTTTAAAAAAGAGAAAGAAACGACTGAGCGAGTCTCACCAGAGCTGGACCACCATTCCATAAGCCCCCACTGAGACATCTGGTATGGTGTCATCATTTAAGTCGGTGCTGGCGTCCATGGACCTCCCGAAGTACCGCAACGCAGTGTCCAGCTTGGAGCCCAGGATCTTCTGAAATGAACAGGATAAAACACGATCTCACACTTGATCTCACGTTGGCTGAATTCCATCAGATTGAGAAACACTTCTACTGAATCCCAAAGCGTCAGATAATTATATGTAGACACAACAACAGGTTCAGTTGTGACATGGCGGTAGCGCAGGAGTGGGGAAACGTCTTGGCTCGAAGGCCACGTCCAGATTTAGAAACTTTAGAAACCGCACTTTTTTTTTGCAGGCCAGAAAAATGTCAGTTATTAAAAATATATAGATCTATTATCATTTTTACATACTTTCTATCTAGTTTTAGACGTTAAAGTGTGGCCTGGAGTTTTTTTTCAACCCAAAATACCCCCCCCCCATAAAAGTTATTTTTGTTTTTTTTTACTAAAACCTCCCGTTGGCCGGATTGAATGGGCTCGCGGCCCGTAGTTTTCCCACCCCTGTGCTAGCGAGTGACCACGAGTTAGGATAAGGTTGCGTTGAGTGATAGCACTGAGCACAATCTGCAACCTGCAGCTACCTGGGAATACTGTGTCCTGAGTCTCTTCTTGTCCCCGTTGAAGACATAGATTACACCTTTGTTGTTGTCTTCCAGTGGGGCTCCCACCACCACATCACTGTAGCCATCCATGTTGAGGTCAGGCACTGCTGAGATAGACATCCCAAAACGAGCGTTGTCCTCCGGGGACGGACCCTCCAGGAACCCCTGGACACTTAGGATGCCCTAGAAGCACCAATGGAAAACAAACAATGAATATTAGTGTACTTTAGGAAGACGTGACTTTCAAAAGATCTTGAAACCACTGTGCTCAGAGAATGCCGTGTGTACACCAAAATAAAACCATTAGATGAAATGTACAGTAGTGGGTCTGCACTCAAAAAATATAAACAGTTTTAGGAAGATCTGTCTGGCTGACTTGGTGTACAGTACACCAAGTCAGCCAATGACGGGAACGAATTGCAAAAATCGCTGCAGTTGGAGACTTAAATCTCCCTCACTAACTTTAAACATCAGCTATCTGAGCAGCTAACCGATCGCTGCAGCTGCACACAGCCCATCCAATCTACCTACCTCATCCCCATATTGTTTTTATTTACTTTATTACTTTTTTGCTCTTTTGCACACCAGTATTTCTACTTGCACATCATCATCTGCACATCTATCACTCCAGTGTTAATTTGCTAAATTGTAGTTACTTCGCTACTATGGGCTATTTATTGCCTTACCTCCTCACGCCATTTGCACACACTGTATATAGACTTTTTCTTTGGTGTTATTGACTGTACGTTTGTTTATTCCATGTGTAAATCTGTGTGGTTGTTTGTGTCACACTGCTTTGCTTTACCTTGGCCAGGTCGCAGTTGTAAATGAGAACTTGTTCTCAACTGGCCTACCTGGTTAAATAAAGGTGAAAAAAAATAAGATGTGTGGCTTACCTTAGTGAAGGAGAGGAGATGGACTTTCCCAATCTCCTTCTGCTGTTCGTTCATGAACATGGGAGCTCCAACCAGTAGTAGATCAGACACACCATCTTTATCCACATCCAGGGGACAGAGTACGCTGCCGTAGTAGGAGCCTATCTACAGAATCGAAAGCGTTTACAGCAAACTATTAAGAAGAACATATATTTTGAATCAATGAGCAGAAACAAAGGATAACGACGTTCACAAAGCAGATGGGAACAAATCGGACAAGTCCGATATGATTAGATCATTGGAGAGAGAGAGAGAGAGATAGATAGATAGATATATATATACTGTATGATAGATAGAGATGGTAGAGAGCCATAACATCTAACAACACACCAATTGCTCTTCTCTTCAATATGGTTCATTTAGCAAACACTTTCATCCAAAGCGACTTACAGAACTGTCACCATTGTCAACCGCTCTTCTCTTCCATTTTAGTCAGAGAGCCTTACCTGCTCCCCTCTCTGGGAGTCGATGACGGTGGGTTGTCCCTTGCCGTTGATGATGTACACTATGACCTGTCCAGTGTGGTTGGACCGAGGAGCGCCAGCCACGTAGTACTCTATGCTCCCATCATTCAGCGTTGTCACAGAGTAGCCTGAGCAGAACAGCCGAACACGATATTATGGACAAACGTGTAACAATATTCAGTGCTAGTAGTCTTACTGCCAGTCACACTGTAAATCAAGATATCTATTGTTTGAGCTTCAATACACATTCAAAGGAAGTTAGAAATTGTTGGAAAAGCAAGAGGCCTTAGAATGGCTTGGTGTTAATGAACTAATAATACAATAGCACAACATAAAATGAAGATAAAGTAGACAATATTGACTCGTAGATGACTGCAAGCTCACTTACCTAATAGTGAGCTGTGGTTTCTGTCCTCTAGGATTTTCTCAAAGGTTGTCTTGGGGAAGATGTCCGATTTCTGGGTAGTGTAGTGAACCACAGTACCACTCCAGCCGTAGGCCCCCACTGCACCCAGCATCATCATGTTCTGTAATGAGAGCGAGAAAAGTACCCGTTAAAAACACACTAAGAAATGTTCAGGTACTGCTTATGAATGTGTTACGTAGACACCCTTGAAATAAAATGGTACCAAATAGGCTAACTGATTTAAAGTAACAGTTGGGGTTTGTATCCCATACCTGCTTCTTGGTTTGGTGGGCACTGAATCCCACTTGGGACATCTCCATCTGAAAGTCACCACCTTTCCCAGTACCTAACCCCCCCGAAAACACAATGAACAGGTTAGGTTAAGTGCAATAAAGTGGTTGTGTTACTATTTCTAGTTTCGTAAATGGTAGCTCATTATTGTTAGAATGGACCATGATACAAATTCAGCATTACTTAAAACACAACTTTACCCTCAATGTTGAAGATGCGGTCTCCCAGAGATCCAGCGATCTCGAGCAGAGCCTCCTCAGCTGACACATTGAAGAAGTACCTATCTGTCGGGGTACTGGCGATGGACTTGATCTCAGCAATCAGGTTCTTAGTGTCAATGTCATTCCTTATGTAATACCCAAGGACCTAGAAAAACATAATAAAGAATACATTTTAAAATCATTTATATTAGAATAAAAGGGAAGATTGATATACCATAATAATAATAATGCCATTTTATAGAGGTATCAAAGGTCTCAAACAGTAAATGTTAATACCTCACACTCAACACGGTACGTACTGTATATCCAGGTGTCTTTTACGAAAGAGATTTTATGTCAACGAGACTAACCTGGATAAATCAAGGTTCAACCAAATAAGTGGGATATTTACTCACAGCAATACCAAAGCGGGTGATCTTCTCACTCTCACACTTCCTGATGACGTCGTCTCGGAGGTTCTTGTCGTGAGACTCTCCGTCCGTCACCACCACCATCACTTTGCTGGCTCCGGGTCGAGCCCCGTTCCCGGGCAGGAACGCGTTCTGTCTGAGACACACGGTCAAAAAGTGTCACATCTCAACATATTCCAACCCAATTCAATACCAATGTAAAGCAAAAGCTTCTAAAGCGTTTGTTCTGAACACATTTCATTGTGTTGTATTCCATTCTATTCCATTCAAGCGCTCAATTCTGACCCCATTTGGGGGGTTTTCAGTATGCACAGAGAGATTCTAATCCTTTTGTTCTTTTTTATAAATATGTTGAGTCAACAGAGTCAGGATATATATATATATATTTAAATTACATGAGGGTCACGATCACTTACAGATGTAGGATATTTTTGTATTTAAAAAAATTGTTTTTATAAAAAAATTGTTTTTGTGGGTGGATCAGCTTTAATATTGTGGAATGATTGTTGCTTTCATCAATGTAATAATTGTCATTTCCAATGATGCAGATGTAGGATCTTAATTTGAGCCACTTTTCTACAGCAAATAATCCTGCAGCAACAGAAAATGTGAATTATTATGTGGCTTATAATTTAAAAAAATTGTACGGCTTGATCTGACATTTTAAAGTGGAAAGTCTGACATTTTAAAGTGGAAATTACAAACTTTAGAAGCCTTTTAAAACCTTGAATAGACTACAAGTTTGCATTTGCTGCTGTACAGGAAAATTTGCAGCAACAAAAGAGTGATCCTAAGGACCCATTGACTAAAAGAGAACAGGAGGAAATGCCTTAGGCTTGCCTCCCTAATGGCACCCACATAGTGTACTATTTCTGGCCAAAAGTAGTGCACTATGTAGGGAATAGGGTGCCATTTGGGGTGCAGAATTTAGACTATGTTGACACTGCAAGAATAGACAGTGTTGTCGACTGAGACACACCTAGCAAATTCAATGGCGCGGAAGGTGTTTGTCTCCAGGCCTTCCCTCTGGAGAATGTTCGCTGCAGCCGCAATGATCGAGTCTTTGGTTTTGTAGGCGTTCAGATGGAATTCAACGACTGGCTCAACCCCGTACTGTATAATACTTGCCTGAAAACATTAACATAGGGTCAACAAAAACAGATAGGGATAGATCATTTACTTGGGCCAAGATTCAATCCGACTGCGGGTTGTCCACAATGCAGCTTTTAAAGGCGATCTCCGACTGAGCTGATATATGCAGTGTTAACCATGAATGAGATCTCTGCGGATGCGGGAACATTGCCTTTAAAAGACGCATTGTCAATAACCTTGACAAATGTCAGATGATATACATTGATAACTGTGAGCACACTTACCTGAGTATTATCCGGTCCAATATCTAAATTCTCCAACAGTTTCTTGAGGAAAGCCACAACTGGTGGCCAGGGATATATACTGTTGGATCCATCCACAATAATAGCAATATCCATTGGACCCCCACAAGCTGGAAAGACAAGATAAGAATTGAGTTAATGTCAACACGTGCATTTTTTCCATTCCATTTTTCCACCATCATTCCTAACTCCAATCACAAAGGGGCGTTAAATATGATATACAGTCGGACTTAAAGCTAGAATCCTTAGTTGCTGCATCCATTTTTATACAGCTGTGTACCCATTGGTTCTTGAGGAATATAACGTAGAAATGCCTCATGAGCTTAGTTCAACTTTTGTACCCTAATCAGAACACAAAATATAAGCTTGTTTTACGGCAATGTGTACATTTGTACACAACATAAATGCAAATAAACAATATATAGCTTCAAAATGTGGTTGCAAATGTACATCCACAGCTCTTTCTAGGAATTTGAGAGTGGTTACCTTTCTCTAGCCCCATCCCTTAGCTCTTTAGCAAAACAGGGGCGGGGAGGACGCTTTGCTATTGTTTCAAATAAGGATTCTAGCTTTTAATTTATACTTTTAATCAATGGTGAAAACAATACATAACTCGTATGCTAAGGATATTTAAAATGATGAAGGACTCTTACTTTGAAGGGCAGGTGAGAACGAAGACAGGGGGTTGAAGAGAGGGCTGACTTCTGCACAGATCCCTGGGTAATAATACTGACTGCCACACTTCTGAGCCCACAGAGGTCCACATGTCTACCAGGAGAAGAAGACAACACACAAGATATAAGGTAAAACATCCAAAACAACATTACATTTAGGCTATCAATCCCAAGTCCCTAAACATATGGGATTGATTGACTGATACGATCTTATATGAACTCTCCAGCTGCAGTGATGTTAAAGCTGTTGATCATGATGAATCGTTCTTGTGTGGCTGTAAAGAATCAGATGCAATGATTCCAAACCTGTTAACCATGAATCTATCTTGTGTGGCTATAAAGAATCAGATGCAATGATTCCAAACTTGTTAACCATGAATGTATCTTGTGTAGCTGTGCGGGTGAGGATTAGGGTTAGAATAGCTAGACGTTCTATACATAAAAACTGTTTACCATGAATGTATCTTGTGTAGCTGTGCGGGTGAGGGTTAGCCCCAGACTCATGTTGACATTGATGTTCTTCACTGTTGATATGCTGACTGAGTCTGAAATATAGGAGAGAGAAAATATATTGTTACAGGGGTCCTTGTATTCGGTAACGAATACATTCTCATGGTGCAATTACAGTGCTTAACATTCATGAAAACACACAGTGAGATCTTGCAACACTCCGAAGAACACAATTAATTGTCTAACCACCGTGGCCACCACTCTGACTTTCAGACAGATTTGACCGGATTCAAATGGGATTTAAATGGAATATTGTGGTGAATCACAAGCTAATGCTAGGCGATACAACGACTGCTAAAAAAGGGGAGAAGGAATAGCAAGCCTGGGTGCTAGCCTGTTTCTGCTCCCTTGCCAACTCTTTATGGAATGGAATGCCAATTCCATGTTTGGTTTGACAATAAGAGCAATGGAGTTGGCAAGAGCACAAACAGATCTGGGACCAGGCTAATGAATAGCTGGAGCTGTTTGAATGTCGTATGAAAAGTATAAATGTCTTACTCTGTAGGAATGAAGTATGAAGTAGGTACGAAGTATGTCTTACTCTGCAGGTTGAGTATGAAGTATGTCTTACTCTGCAGGTTGAGTATGAAGTAGGTACGAAGTATGTCTTACTCTGCAGGTTGAGTATGAAGTATGTCTTACTCTGCAGGTTGAGTATGAAGTAGGTACGAAGTATGTCTTACTCTGCAGGTTGAGTATGAAGTATGTCTTACTCTGCAGGTTGAGTATGAAGTAGGTACGAAGTATGTCTTACTCTGTAGGTTGAGTATGAAGTATGTCTTACTCTGCAGGTTGAGTATGAAGTATGTCTTACTCTGTAGGTTGAGTATGAAGTATGTCTTACTCTGCAGGTTGAGTATGAAGTATGTCTTACTCTGTAGGTTGAGTATGAAGTATGTCTTACTCTGTAGGTTGAGTATGAAGTATGTCTTACTCTGCAGGTTGAGTATGAAGTATGTCTTACTCTGCAGGTTGAGTATGAAGTAGGTACGAAGTATGTCTTACTCTGCAGGTTGAGTATGAAGTATGTCTTACTCTGTAGGTTGAGTATGAAGTATGTCTTACTCTGCAGGTTGAGTATGAAGTATATACAATATGAAGAGTATAAAGTATGTCTTACTCTGTAGGTTGAGTATGAAGTATGTCTTACTCTGCAGGTTGAGTACGAAGTATGTCTTACTCTGCAGGTTGAGTATGAAGTATGTCTTACTCTGTAGGTTGAGTATGAAGTATGTCTTACTCTGCAGGTTGAGTATGAAGTATATACAATATGAAGAGTATAAAGTATGTCTTACTCTGTAGGTTGAGTATGAAGTATGTCTTACTCTGCAGGTTGAGTACGAAGTATGTCTTACTCTGCAGGTTGAGTACGAAGTATGTCTTACTCTGTAGGTTGAGTATGAAGTATGTCTTACTCTGCAGGTTGAGTATGAAGTATGTCTTACTCTGCAGGTTGAGTACGAAGTATGTCTTACTCTGCAGGTTGAGTATGAAGTATGTCTTACTCTGCAGGTTGAGTATGAAGTAGGTACGAAGTATGTCTTACTCTGCAGGTTGAGTACGAAGTATGTATGAAGTATGTCTTACTCTGCAGGTTGAGTATGAAGTAGGTACGAAGTATGTCTTACTCTGCAGGTTGAGTATGAAGTAGGTACGAAGTATGTCTTACTCTGCAGGTTGAGTATGAAGTAGGTACGAAGTATGTCTTACTCTGCAGGTTGAGTATAAAGTATATACAATATGAAGAGTATGAAGTATGTCTTACTCTGCAGGTTGAGTATAAAGTATATACAATATGAAGAGTATGAAGTATGTCTTACTCTGCAGGTTGAGTATAAAGTATATACAATATGAAGAGTATGAAGTATGTCTTACTCTGTAGGTTGAGTATAAAGTATATACAATATGAAGAGTATGAAGTATGTCTCACTCTGCAGGTTGAGTCTCTGGCAGCCTGAACTGGCCCCTCTGATCTCACACTTGTAGATGTCTCCTTTCCTGTCCTGGTTGTATCCACTCCAGGGAGAACCAACCAGCAACCTGGGGGAACACACACCCATGCATGCACACAGACAAGCAGGCAGACAGACAGACATGTGTATACTGATTACATAATAATTACAATGGC
This sequence comes from Salvelinus alpinus, assembly GCF_045679555.1. NCBI lineage: Eukaryota > Metazoa > Chordata > Actinopteri > Salmoniformes > Salmonidae > Salvelinus > Salvelinus alpinus. Next base: position 8,188,940 of record NC_092103.1, read on the forward strand.
ATGTATGTCTAAATTACACACAATTATTGGTAGCTTATACCATTGTCCGGGAATACACTGATGTTACTGTCCTTGTACACCATAGACTGTACATGTACCCATATTTGGATACAGTACATACATTCACAACAAGACAATGACAGTTACAGAGTTTTTCCATTATCTACAGGTGTGGAAGGTAAACACACACCCTACCAAGGTCATCATTAACAGTTAACCTTGGTGGTGGGGGGGGGGGGTATAATAAACACCTTAACCAAGAAGGGCAAAGTACAGCGACAGGATGTTTTCAGACTCTGCCTGTTGCATGAGAAGGAGAGAGCCATAATGACCAGAGCCAGTGCTGTTGGTGGCTCAGGGGCCTCGGTATCCATGGTGTTACTCCCATGTGAGTCAATCAGTCAGCACTCAAACGGCCACTATATTACACAGCGTGACATCAGACCAGTCACACTCATTATCCTTTCTTGATGACCTAACACCATAGAAAAGCCCACATCACTGAGGAAAGCCCCACCTTGCTAGACTACTTTTATTTTCTGTAACCTTTATTTAATTAGGCAAGTCAGTTAAGAACAAATTCTTTTTTACAATGTCAGCCTAGGAACAGTGGGTTAACTGCCTTGTTCAGGAGCAGAATGACAGATTTTTACCTTGTCAGCTCGGGGATTTGATCTAGCAACCTTTCGGTTACTGGCCCAACTCGGGGATTCGATCTAGCAACCTTTCGGTTACTGGCCCAACGCTCTAACCACTAGGCTACCTGCCGCCGACTACAGTGTGAAAAGAGAGACCACTCAGCAGTTGATCTGTAAACTATTTCATGTTCTGCTGGCTTTGAATCTTCAGTCATGAATCTTCAGTCATGACCGAAATTATCGGCACCCTTGATAAAGGAGAGCAAAAAAGACAGTATAAAATAAATGACATAATTACTGAGCTTTATAAAACGGGTTGTTTGGATAATGGATGCTGATTGGTTGATAGTTACAGCACCACAATCTCCGCATTCCATGTGAAATGCCTCAAATCAAATCGAATCAAATTGTATTGATCACATACACATGGTTAGCAGATGTTAATGCGAGTGTAGCGAAATGCTTGTGCTTCTAGTTCCAACCGTGCAGTAATATCTAACAAGTAATCTAACAATTTCACAACAACTACCTTATACACACAAGTGTAAAAGAATGAATAAGAAAATGTACATATAAATATATGGATGAGCGATGGCCGGCACAGGCAAGATGCAGTAGATGGTATAAGCTATGGACAATAGCTTGTAATCATTGATCCTCTATTATAGCTAGCTACATGCCAATGATTTGTTTAGCATAGTAACGTGGAATGAACGGAATGAACGACTGGGTCAAAACATGAGAATAGAATTAACGACCAGCCTGTATGGTTACCAACTTCAGAACCTCAGAACTAACAACTGGATTTTCCGCCGGGACTATATTATCTGGTGGAAGGGTGAAATAAAACAAATTTACTCATTAAAATAACATTTTAATAATGTTTTTAATGTCATTAATCTTTTTTTAAATATGTTGGCAGCCATTTTATAAAAGCAATAAGGCCCTCGAACCCAGGCATTATCGTGTGATAATAGCAGGTTTTAGTCGGGAGATAACACACAATTATCCTGGTTTCTAGTGCCTTATTGCTTAAATACTGTATGCTCCAAAAACATTTAACTTGTAAATATTTTATTAAACAAGTAATAAAAAAATTATCTAAAAATGATCGGCAGCCCTGTTTTCAATACATTGTGCACTCTCCCCTTGCGAGGATAATTGGAATTAGCCTTTTTCCGTAATGTTTGATTCCTCCATACAGAATCTTTCCAGATCCTTGATATCCTTCGGTCTGCGCTTATGAACTGCCCTCTTCAATTCAAACCACAGGTTTTCAATGGGGTTCGAGTCCGGAGACTGAGATGGCAATCACAAAATGTTGATTTTGTGGTCAATTAACCATTTCTTTGTGGATTTCAATGTGTGCTGGAAGAACCGCTTGCAGCCAAGTTTCAGCCTCCTGGCAGAGGCAACCCGATGAATGTCCTGGTACTCTGTATATTTCATGATGTCGTTGACCTTAACAAGGGCCCCAGGACCACTGGAAGCAAAATAGGCCCATAACATCAAAGATCCTCCACCATATTTTACAGTAGGTATGAGGTTATTTTCTGCATATGCATCCTTCATTCGAGGCCAAACCCACCACTGGTGTGCATATATGAAGAGCTCTATTTTCGTCTTATCTGACCATAGCACCCGGTACAAATCCAAGTGCCAATGCCGTTTAGCAAACTCCAAACATTTATATTTGTTGGTTGCTTTCAAAAGGCTTTTTTTTATGGCAACCCTTCCAAATAGCCTATTGGCCTGAAGGTGGCTTCTAATTGGAGATTTGGAGATGTGGCCCTCGGTCTTTTCTTTGCCTCCCAAACCATCTTTCTCACTGCGCGTCGGGACAAGATACACTTGGGTCCGCTACCAGGCAAGTTTACCACTGTTCCAGTGGTTTTAAACGGCCTCATTTGGCCATAATAGTGGTAAGCGGTGTATTTGGTTTAGATTTTTTATTTTTTATTTTACACATTGCCTGATTTCTGTAAGTCAACAACCATTTGTCTCTTTTAATTTGGGAGTTCTATGCCTTTTCCCATGGTGACGGATGACAAATGGATTTCTCATTTTTATACCCCAGTGAAACAGAATGTCATGAAAGGCCACAATACAGTTCATTAAACTGAGATGAACCTAAAAGTTGAATTTTAATGCAGATTCAATTTTGTTTGATTTTATTCACCGTTAGGGGTGCCAACAATTTTTTCCTCTACATTATTTTGAGTGTACAATATAGCTCACTATTTGTATTGTTTATTGTATACAGTCTTTTTTTGCTCATATTTATCAAGGGTGCCTATAATTTCAGTCATGACTGTATATCTTTTTGGCCAGGACACAGTGTGTTGGTGTGATATTAAACCTAATAAAGACAGAATAGAAGCCCAAAGCATGACCTCTGCTATCAGTAGTATGCAGGAGAATATGCTCGTCACATAACAGCACTTCCTCACCATGCTCGTTTCTAAACCACAGATATAAACTTGTATTCCACTGGTTACAGCTGAAGAAACATTTCAGTTCCATTATGAACTTGGTACATGTTTGCCGATGGTTGGCATTCGTGTTTCGGTGTGGTTTCTCCGAATATCCCCAAACGCCCCTACGTCCCCACTGACTTTGTGTTTGAGCCAAAGCCCTCACTGCGTGTCGGGACAAGATACACTTAGGTCCGCTACCAGGCAAGTTTACCACTATTCCAGTGGTTTTAAAACTTCCCTCATTTTGCCGTAATAGTGGTAAGCGGTGTATTTGGTTTAGAGTGTTTTGTTGTTGTACCCATTGCCCGGTTTATGAAAGTCAACAACCATTAGTCTCTTTTAATTTGTGACTTCGACGCCTTTTCCCATGGTGATGGATGACAACTAAAGAAACATTATGAACTTGGTACACGCTTGCCAATGGTTGGCATTCATGTTTCGGTGTGGTTTCTCTGAATATCCCAAAACTCCCCTATTGACTTTGTGTTAGAGCCAAAGCCCACATTCTGAGACAGGAGGCAGCCAATTAGACAAAGTGAGTGAACTTTCACCTGGCCATCTCTGTGATGTCATACACTCTGGCTTTCAATGCAACAAGGCACCTCTTTTCTCTGGGGTTAAGAGTTCTTTATGCCTCTCATTTCAAATGGGGTAACTGTCAAGATTACAAAGGACGAAACCGTAAACCTCTTTCCCCTGTCATTTTGTCAAAACCTAGTCTCGTCCACCAGCCAGCTCTCTTCCTGTTGAGTCAGTCCGGGGACGAGGTTAGTCAAAACCACATTCAATTGAAGTCCACTTAAGTCATTGACGCAATTCTACAACCCACCATCAGCCTAAGTGGTGGACATCTACTTATTTCCCTCCCTCAAACCTCAAGTTAATTGTTTATCTAGTCTTGTGGAGACATAACAGCATCTTCAGGGCCCTTTCCTTTGTTAACAGTGTTTCCATCCACACATAGATAACATGCCATAGGTTAACCCAGGCTCAGTCTCCATGTTTGTTTATGACGGGAATGAAAGGAAGGCAGTTATGTCCCTGGAGAGATGTATTCAAAAGGAACATGTCTCCTCTGAGATCTCCCGGATGCAGACAGACGGTACTACGGACTACAGGAAGTGTGTGTGTGCGAGCGAGACGTGAACCCAAGAACCCTGTCTGTGATGTCTGCTCTGTGGTGATCAGCAGTATAACTGTATAATGTGAGTGTGTGGGCATGTGTGTGTGTGTGTGTGTGCGTGCGTGTATGTATGTGCCAGTATACTGTTTGAAGTGCCTGGATCTTGCTCCGTTGCCAACCCTTGCTGAGGGTCATGTGACCTACTGTAAGAACAGGAACAGCATTAGCTTGAGAAAACGGACGCTCACAGCAGGGGTTCCAAATCCAGCAGCTACACCACAGTTCTGGATCTCTCAGACCCAAACGAAGCTGGGGCCTGTGTTAGCTCTCCTGGCCTCTATACTGTGTGTGAGAGTGATTGGACACAGTACTACTGTAGTAACTGCACATAAGCACAGCGTAGTACACGTGTGCGTCTGTGACTGTGCTGAGATGCTGCTCTGACCATGTCAGAACGTAACCCTTTCTACCACTCTGTACTGCTTCTGTACGGCGGCCTGTGCATGACTCAGCAGTCTAGTCTCACCATTTCCCCTGGTGATTTCGGAACTGTTTCACAGTGTATCCAAACTCCTCTAGGGCAGGTCCAGAGAATACCTTGGCTCCTGCCGTCCCCACATTAAAGGATAGGGATCGGGGGATGCTCCAACCTGCAGAGGGAGAGAGGGAGAGAGGGAGAGAGGGAGAGAGGGAGAGAGAGGAAGAGATCACACTGCTATCGTAAATAACACTCTCCTCCACCACAAATATGCTGCAGCAGCGAGGTTCAGGGTTGTGTAAGACGGGGAGATGAATTGAATGACAAAAAACCACCACACCTTCTTCGTCTGTGATATGGGCTATGAAGTGCTTATCTTTTATGTATGTGTGTGTGTGTGTGTGTGTGTGTGTGTGTGTGTGTGTGTGTGTGTGTGTGTGTGTGTGTGTGTGTGTGTGTGTGTGTGTGTGTGTGTGTGTGTGTGTGTGTGTGTGTGTGTGTGTGTGTGTGTGTGTGTGTGTGTGTGTGTGTGTGTGTGTGTGTGTGTGTGTGTGTGTGTGTGTGTGTGTGTGTGTGTGTGTGTGTTGTGTGTGTTATCCTTGTTCCCAGGATACTACGGTTGTACCAGGAATAACAACAAATTCCTAACACCAACAACAATGCAGTACTATACAGTGTCAGGTCTTGCGATAGTAAAGATGTCAGAGACATTCAAACACATCCATCAAGGCATAACACCATAGGCATTCATAGTGAAACATAAAGAAAGTATTTTTCCACCATGTGAACTGAAGGTCAAAATATAACGACAGTGATAATAATACTCAACTCTGTTTTTAGACGACCTTGTTAGTATTTAATCACAATTCATACATACAGCAGCCCAAAGTACTCTCATTGTTCTATTGTAAGAGCAAGGTAAGAATTTCAACGGCCTTACATTTTCCCAAAGGTACTGAAGATGGATTCAACTCGAGACAGGGATCTGGCTGTGTGCGATCACCAATCTGGACAAGTCGAAGCATGACAATATGTACAGATGACTGGTCTAAGGTTTGAGACATGTCAGTGCAGTGGCTGCTTATAGACGACACACAGTAGCGAGGGGCCTATTGAGATGGGTGTGAGTGATATCAAACCACTAGCAAGGCCTTTCAGGACGACCAAACAACAGTCACGTCACGGCACCATCCACGAGGTCTATAACAGAGCCTACACTGAACAGAGAGACACTGAGTAAGAATAGAAACACATTTTTTTAACTAACACCCTTGCCTTTCTTGCACTACACTTGTCTTACCAGCACTGACTTGGCTGATCGCTGCTTTATTGAGGAAAGGTTTTACTCACCATGACAGTTGTCGCTCTGGATAAAAGCGTCTGCTAAATGACTAACACTTAAATGTTAGCAATTGACGAGCACGGAAAGAATGAATGGGTTAGAATTGAGCATTTCCCAAGAATACATTTTTCTTACTTGGAGACAGTGACAAAGAATGTGATCGAATGCTACTTTTTACATATGCTGTGTGAGCCACCATGAAGCGCTTTTATAAACCTTATTCCAACCGAGGGGTCTGAGCATTTTATGCTGCAGAACAACAAAGAGAATTTGCTTAGTAGGCCGGTGAAACCACAATCAGGTTAAGTTCACATACCATACAAGGCCTAACCTAACACAGGCCAGGTGAACTTTACCCTTCCAAACAAATAGAGAAATAGGGATCACAGTTCCGTAATTGCAGCATTTTGCTCCATACTACTAGACAGCTAAGATATGATAGTATAGTTACTTAAGTGTTATCATGGTTCAGCAATGAGTCACATCACATCCAAACACTAAAACAGGGCTGTGAGAGGGCCAAAGGCTCCAAATGACACCATATTCCCTGTGTAGTGCACTACTTTAGACCAGGCTATTCCCTATGGGCCCTGGTCAAAAGTAGTGCACTACATAGGAAATAGGATGACATTTTGGATGCAACCCTTGAGTTTAATCCACCTGTTAGACAAGTGGCGGGCAGATATATTAGAACAGGATGTGAGGAGGTGACGATCATCTCATTAATCACACGCGCCAGTTGTGGTCACACTGATGGATCTTTTTTGGTTACTACATGATTTCCATCTGTGTTATTTCATCGTTTTGATGTCTTCACTGTTATTCTACAATGTAGAACATTGTAGAAGTAAAGAAAGAACTCTGGAATGAGTAGGTGTGTCCAAACTTTTGACTGGTACTGTGCACGTATACACAGACCGACCGACTAACAGGCAGAGAGAGAGAGAGAGAGAGAGAGAGAGAGAGAGAGAGAGAGAGAGAGAGAGAGAGAGAGAGAGAGAGAGAGAGAGAGAGAGAGAGAGAGAGAGAGAGAGAGAGAGAGAGAGAGAGAGAGAGAGAGAGAGAGAGAGAGAGAGAGAGAGAGAGAGAGAGAGAGAGAGAGAGAGAGAGAGAGAGAGAGAGAGAGAGAGAGAGAGAGAGAGAGAGAGTGTGAGAAAGAGAGAGAGAGAGAGAGAGAGAGAGAGAGAGAGAGAGAGAGAGAGAGAGTGTGTGTGAGAGAGAGAGAGAGAGAGAGAGAGAGAGAGAGAGAGAGAGAGAGAGAGAGAGAGAGAGAGAGAGAGAGAGAGAGAGAGAGAGAGAGTGTGAGAAAGAAAGAGAGAGAGAGAGAGAGTGTGTGAGAAAGAAAGAGAGAGAGAGAGAGAGAGAGTGTGTGAGAAAGAAAGAGAGAGAGAGAGATACAGAGAGAGATACAGAGAGAGTCCCCACTGGCCCTGTGTAAACCTTGCTGATTCTGTCCCAATGTGGTTCCAGTCGGCTGGGTGCATTGTGTGCAGCAAGCTGGATAACCCACTTTAGATCCCTGCTCTGTGACTGACTGGGCACCTCATTGGACAGTGGCTGGGCAGCGGAGGGCTCTGGTGAATCCATGTCTATTGGGAGTTTATTTGATTTGATTCGATTTATTAGGATCCCCATTAGCCGACGCCAATGGCAACAGCTAGTCTTACTGGGGTTCGACATATAACGAGAAAGACATTATAGACAAAATACTTTACAATTTGCATACATTGAAAAAGATTAACATGTAGTGTGTGTGTGTGCATCTATCAGTTCCACATACATGTCAGTACATACACACAACAAGTAGGTCACATGAGGGAGAGGCGTTGTGCCGTGAGGTGTTGCTTTATTTGTCTTTTGAAACCAGGTTTGCTGTTCACTTGCGCTACAGTATATAAGATGGAAGGGAGTTCCATGCACTCATGGTTCTGTATAATACTGTACGTTTCCTTGAATTTGTTCTGGACCTGGGGACTGTGAAAAGACCCCTGGTGGCATGTCTGGTGGGGTAAGTGTGTGTGTCAGTGCTGTGTGTAAGTTGACTATGCAAAAAAAAAATGGAATTTGAACACATTAATGTTTCTTATAAAAGCAAGAAGTGACGCAGTCAGTCTTTTCTCAACTCTTAGCCAACAGAGACTGACATGGACAGTATTAATATTAGCCCTCTGATTACATTGAAGATCAAGACGTGCCGCTCAGTTCTGGGCCAGCTGCATCTTAACTAGCTCTTTCTTTGTAGCACTTGACCATATGACTGGACAATAATCAAGATTAGAGTTCGACCGATTAATCGGCATGGCCGATTTCAAGTTTTCATAACAATCGGTAATCTGCCTTTTTGGATGCCAATTATGGCCGATTACATTGTAATCATGAGGAAACTGCGTGGCAGGCTGACCACCTATTACGCGAGTGCAGCGTCAAAAGGACCCTGTGGCTGCAATGAGCCAAGGTAAGTTGCTAGCTAGCATTAAACGTATCTTATAAAAAACAATCTATCTTCACATAATCACTAGTTAACACATGGTTGATGATATTACTAGGTTAACTAGCTTGTCCTGCGTTGCTTATAATCAATGCGGTGCCTGTTAATGTATCATCAAATCACAGCCCAATTCAACTTCGCCAAACGGGTGATGATTTAACAAAAGTGCATTCGCGAAAAAAGCACATTCGTTGCACAAATGTACCTAACCATAAACATCAATGCCTTTCTTAAAATCAATACACAGAAGTATATATTTTTAAACCTGCATATTTAGTTAAAATAAATGCATGTTAGCAGGCAATATTAACTAGGGAAATTGTGTCACTTCTCTTGCGTTCAGTGCAAGCGGAGTCAGGGTATATGCAACAGTTTGGGCCGCCTGGCTCGTTGCGAACTGTGTTTCTTCCTAACAAAGACCGTAATTAATTTGTCAGAATTGTACATAATTATGACATAACATTGAAGGTTGTGCAATGTAACAGCAATATTTAGACTTAGGGTTGCCACCCGATCAACAAAATAAGGAATGGTTCCGTATTTCACTGAAAGAATAAACGTTTTGTTTTCTAAATTATAGTTTCCGGATTTGACCATATTAATGACCAAAGGCTCGTATTTCTGCGTGTTTATTATAATTAAGTCTATGATTTGATATTTGATAGAGCAGTCTGACTGAGCGGTGGTAGGCAGCAGCAGGCTCGTAAGCATTCATTCAAACAGCACTTTGCGAGCAGCTCTTAGCAATGCTTGAAGCACAGCGCTGTTTATGACTTCAAGTCTATCAACTCCCGAGATTAGGCTGGCAATACTAAAGTGCCTATAAGAACATCCAATAGTCAAAGGTATATGAAATACAAATGGTATAGAGAGAAATAGTCCTATAATTCCTATAATAACTACAACCTAAAACTTCTTAACTGGGAATATTGAAGAACTGGGATTATTGAACCACTAGTTTACATATGTTCTCATGTTCTGAAATGTTAGCTTTTTTACATGGCACATATTGCACTTTTACTTTCTTCTCCAACACACTTCTCCAGTGTTTTTGCATTATTTAAACCAAATTGAACATGTTCCATTATTTATTTGAGACTAAATATATTTTATTTATGTATTATATTAAGTTAAAATAAAAGGGTTCATTGTTCATTCACTATTGTTGTAAATTGTCATTATTACAAAGATATATAAAAATCGTCCGATTAATCGGTATCGGCTTTTTTCGGTCCTCCGATAATCGGTATCGGCATCGGCGTTGAAAAATCATAATCGTCGACCTCTAATCAAGATAGGCTAAAACTAGAGATCATCCTGGTCATGTCAGGTGGTCAGTAAAATCTGTAGTCCCTGAACCAATCGATGCTGTCTTTTCACCATCTCTAACATTTCAAACAGCTGTATGACATGATAGCAAACATGGCTTGTTTTGGGCGGTGAGAACTGCAGTCAGCATCTCTCTGGGGAAAAACAGGGAGGAACCATGCCATACATTAATATATAGTTGCCTAACTATACTTTGAAACTCTTCAGGCAAGAGTCGAAAGAATGAAGAAGGTGGCTTTTAGAATGTTGTTGCAGCACGCTCTTCTACACACCTCTGTCGGTGTGTCCTCCTCCTTCGCACAGCCAGCTCATTGTAACCTCATCATGAGGATACACTATATATACAAAAGTATGTGGACACCCCGTCAAATTAGTGGATTCAGCTATTTGAGCCACACCCCTTGTTGACAGGTATATAAAATCAAGCACACAGCCATGCAATCTCCAAAGACAAACATTGGCAGTAGAATGGCCTTATTGAAGAGCTAAGTGACTTTCAACGTGGCACCGTCATAGGATGCCACCTTTCCAACAAGTCAGTTTGTCAAATTTCTGCCCTGCTAGAGCTGCCCCGGTCAACTGTAAGTGCTGTTATTGTGAAGTGGAAATGTCTAGGAGCAACAACAGCTCAGGCGCAAAGTGGTAGGCCACACAAGCTCACAGAACGGGACCGCAGAATGCTGAAAGGGCATAGTGCGTAAAAATCATCTGTCATTGGATGCAACACTCATTACCGAGTTCCAAACTGCCTCTGGAAGCAACGGCAGCACAATAACTGTTTGTTGGGAGCTTCATGAAATGGGTTTCCATGGCCGAGCAGCCACACACAAGCCTAAGATCACCATGCGCAATGCCAAGTGTCGGCTGGAGTGGTGTAAAGCTCACCACCATTGGACTCTGGAGCAGTGGAAACGCTTTCTCTGGCGTGATGAATCCCGCTTCATAATCTGGCAGTCCGACGAAAGAATCTGGGTTTGACGGATGCCAGGAGAACGCTACCTACCCCAATGCGTAGTATCAACTGTAAAAATTGGTGGAGGATGAATAATGGTCTGGGGCTGGTTTTCATGGTTTGGGCTAGGTCCCTTAATTCCAGTGAGGCCCCTTAGTTCTGTAGCAACAGTTTGGGGAAGGCCCTTTCCTGTTTCAGCATGACAGTGGCCTCGGGCACAAAGCGAGGTCCATACAGAAATGGTTTGTTGAGATCGGTGTGGAAGAACTTGACTGGTCTGCACAGAGCCCTGACCTCAACCCCATCGAACACCTTTGGGATGAATTGGAACGCCAACTGCGCGCCAGGCCTAAGCGTCCAACATCAGTGCCCGACCTCATTAATGCTCGTGGCTGAACGGAAAGCCAGTCGCCGCAGCAATGTTCCAACATCTAGTCGAAAGCTTTCCCAGAAGAGTGGAGGCTGTTATAGCGGCAAAAAGGGGGGACCGACTCCATATTAACACATGATTTTGGAACGAGATGTTCAACGAGCAGATGTTCACACACTCTTGGTGATGTAGTGTATGAGCATGCCTGGCTGACAATAATTTTCATCGCTTCAGGCAACAGAATATCTCTCCGGGTTACCAACCCAGCTCTCACCTGAGAACACATGGAAATGCAATAGAGCCTGGTCTAAACTGCAATAGTGCTGCTTTCTCAACACTCTTGACGTTCAACTGCAGAAAAAACTCTCTTTCTAAATCTAGCGGATAACTAGTCCTAAAATCACAATACACCGCACTCCAAATGCAGTGTTCAATTCCTGATATCCATAATATCTTAAATATTTTGGTACCCCTCCAGCCTCATCTGTACTGACACGTTTTCAAAGGAATGTCACTGAGAGATTGAAGCAACGTTATCTTGTGCCCAGGTATCTCAGGGGAGCCATGAGAAACATTTGTATACTTTCCATAGATAGCCAACTGGCGTAATCATAGCGTTGATACACTTGCATCAGTAGCCTGTATTGCACTGGAATATCTCTGGCACTTGACACGTTTAGCAAAATAACGTTTTCTAATCTTAATCTAAGTCCATAGAAGTGCAAAAGTACTTACACTGGATCAAAAGCAACGTCAAAACAGTCCTCTTTGGATTAAACTCCATCGTTCCAAGAATGAGAAAAAACGAGGTGATGAAAGCGGGCGCCTCTTCGGTCCCCGTGCAGTTTTAACTTCAACAGACGTCTCACCGTTGTTGAAGTTCAGAACGGGGCGCTCGGGTCGGTTGTCACTAGTTACCACAGCCACAAAGTAAAAATGGAGATCATAAAAATGTATGGGGAAAAAAAGCTTTTTGGTCTTAATATAAGGTTGTGGTTAGGCACAAGGTTAGCAGTGTGGTTAAGGTTAGGTTTAACATCAGATTTTTTTAGAAGATACATTTTGGAAATAGGCGGGGTTTAGCCATAGTTATGACTTTGTGGCTGTGGTAACTAGTAACGCGCTGATCGGGACGGCAGAGTCAACGAAGGTACTGACATTTCAAAGAGTAGCATAAGGACTACGCTTTTATGTGGAGAGGACGACACCAACATGAACAAGCCCATTTTAATATCACACGTTAAGCCCATTTTAATATAACTTGTCTGAGTGAAAAGGCACCAATGAATTAGGGCCGGCCCTAGCCTTTTGGGGGCCCTAAGCAACATTTCTTTCACATGTTGTAAACTGTGGATACAATGGAGCAACATTGGATTTTCTTTCACCAAAACCCCTTTCTAATTTTGTCGACTGTGGTTGTGTCTTTATTTTCTTAGTTACTCGCCATGAAGTTTACTAGCAAAGACACATCTCGCGTGATGACTTCATAATACAACACTGCACCTACAACAGTCACACTGTGGGATGTGGTGAGGTATGTGTGGTAACTGTGTGTGAAGTTCTCTGGAACCATTCTATACAGGCAGGAAGTGCTTTATCTGCTTTAGACTCCTTATAAGATCATCCATTCAAGATAACTACCTGCTGTATACTGTACGTAGGCTGACGTGGGACAGCAACCTATCCCTCAATGTCAGTAAGACCAAGGAGTTGATCGTGGACTACAGGAAACAGGGGGGCAAGCACGCCCCCATCCATTCCCAAAGTTCTAGACCTCAGCTGCATCTGGTAATGAACGGTGTGGCTGTTGAACAAGTTGACGAGACTAAATTACTTGGCGTTACCTTAAATTGTAAATTGTCATGGCCCGAAACGTATTGATTCAATAGTTGTAAAGATGGGGAGAGGTCTGTCTCCAAAAAAGCAAGTCCTGCAGGCTCTAGTTTTGTCTTATCTTGATTATTGTCCAATCGTGTGGTCCAGTGCTGCAAGGAAAGGCGTACTAAAGCTGCAGCTGGCCCAGAACAGAGCGGCACGTTTTGCTCTTCGTTGTAATCAAAGGGCTGATATAAGTATTATGCATGCCAGTCTCTCTTGGCTAAGAGTTGAGGAGAGACTGACCGCATCACTTCTTCTTTTTATAAGGAACATTAATGTGTTGAAAAACCCATTGTTTGCATAGTCAACTTACACACAGCTCTTATCCCACGAGACATGCCACCAGGGTTCTTTTCACAGTCCCCAAATCCAGAACAAATTCAAGGAAGCGTACAGTATTATAAAGAGCCATTATTGCATGGAACTCCGTTCCATCTCATATTGCTCAAACGAACAGCAAACCTTGTTTAAAAAAAAACTGATAAAGCAACACCTCAAGGCACAACACCTCTCCCGTATTTGACCTAGATAGTTTGTGTGTATGTATTGACGTGTGCCTTTAAAAAATGTTTTTATTGATGTAGTTCTGTCCTTGTCTACTAATGTTCTGTATTATGTTTCATGTTGTGTGGACCCCAGGAAGAGTAGCTGCTGCTTTGCAACAGCTAATGGAGATCCGAATAAAGTACCAAAATCTGCATCGACGGGGCTGCAGTGGAGCGGGTCGCGAGCTTCAAGTTCCTCTGTCCAAATCACTAAGGACTTAAAATGGTCCACACACTCGCAAATAGTTGTGAAGCAGGCATGACAGCGCCTCTTCTCTCTCAGAAGGTTGAAAAGATTTGGCATGGGCCCTCAAATCCTTAAAAAGTTCAACAGCTGCACCATTGAGAGAATCTTGACAGGCTGCATCACTGCTTGGTATGGCAACTGCACCTCCCTCAATCACATGGTGCTACAGAGGGTGTTGTGGACAGCCCAGTATATCACTGGGGCCGAGCACCATCCCATCCATGACCTCTACATCAGGCGGTGTGTTAGAATGGCCCGGAGAATTGTTCAAGACTGTTCTAGACTGTTCTCTCTGCTTCCGGACGGCAAGCGGTGCACACTCATTTGCTCACACACGCGCGCACACACATACGCGTGTGCACGCACACACACACTTCTTTTGCTCATACACATAACATGCACACACATTCATACTGACTCCACACACACACACACAATCATGCACACTGTTGCTACTCTGTTGATCATTTGTCCTGATGCCTAGTCACCTTACCACTATACATATCTACCCCACTATACATATCTACCCCTCCCACTCCAGTATCCCTTGTAAACATGGACCCTGGAACTGACCCGGTATATCCGAGGTATGCAGCTTGCTTACTTTCTCATGTTCTTCTTCTGGTGGAGGTACTACTTTATAGTACTACTGATACTGATTACTGCATTGTTGGGAAAGAGCTTGCATGAAAGGCATTTCACTGTACTTGTGCACATGACAATAAAACGTAGTAATGCAGTATATGCCACAATTCAAGCGCTTAGTGATACACCCTCTTTTTGTATTTCAAAACAGATATGGACATTTACCAATGAGTCATCATCATGATTGCAGTTGTCTGATTTAGGGGATTTACATTATGTCTGCGGGCTATGTGTTTCCAGATAATACGGTACAGAAGTTTGACAGGGAACTCTTGGACTATTTGTTACTCAAGCCCACCCCGCCCATGACCCCCGTCCTTCATAGTTACCTCCATGAAAGATGATACACCATTTCCTCACGCTCTCAAAAAGTCTCCAACTATTCGGTCAGGTAGTAAATTTGAGCATGTTTCTCCAAACCTGTTTGGACCTGAGTATCAGGGTGTGTTCGTTACAAATCCTCTACAGCAACTGACATACCATGAGACAATACCAGCCGCACTACAGTAACATTCTGACCCATACGTTTGATCTTAGGACAGTGACTGATACTGTACCCTTGGAGCTACCCTTCTGAGATAATACGGGTGTTGTTTACAATGTGTTTAAGATATTATTCATTGAACAAACTGTTGGTCTTCCCACTTCACATCAAAAGAGGATGAGAGACATAGTAAACAGTACTACTGGAGCCCCGAGGCAGAGCGGTAGTCAGGATTCTATCTCTCTCTTTCTCTCTCTCTCTCTGTCTCACACCACAGATGTGGTGTTATATACCTGACCCGAGACTGAGATAAATTAAACAGAACCACAGCTCTCCGCATTTACAGTAAAGTGGCAGGTTTCACAATAATATTGTCATATATTCCTGGAGGATGAAAACACAAACTGTGGGTGTTCGTCTGTCTGTCTGTCTGTCTGTCTGTCTGTCTGTCTGTCTGTCTGTCTGTCTGTCTGTCTGTCTGTCTGTCTGTCTGTCTGTCTGTCTGTCTGTCTGTCTGTCTGTCTGTCTGTCTGTCCGTCCGTCTATAGTTATTGTTCTTTATAAGACACAAACACCTAGAACACACAAGCATAATCATAATGGAAGCTGCCTTGCCCCTTTCCTTTCAATCTGAAACCATGAAGCCCATCCTGTGTGTGTAATGGGGTCAGTATGCCTGCATTGCCCGGACTGCCCACTGACTGTGAACAAGATCGAGCTGAAAGGATTAACTGATGTGTACAGTAATCCCAAACGCATGAGCAACCTGTCTGCAACAAAATAGCTGGCTTGCTGCCTGCCCTTCAGAGAGAAAACGTAGACTTTTTAGCACACAACAATAACTCACCCAAACATACACACGAACATGCAGCACGTATGCACGTATGCACGTATGCACGCACACAACTAACTCACCTGCTATGGCCTACAATTATACTAATTCAGTCTTATGGGATGACTTAGGTCATTGATGTCCAACATTAAAAAAACGAGGCTTTATTTTTTTTTGCATAAGATCCTTGACAACATGTGCAATGCTTTCTAAATGATTTCAAATCTGTGCTAATGAGAGTACATACAGTATGACAAACCAGTGCATTAAGTGGACATTTCACAGCAGTGTGTATGACTGGACCATATCAGTCAGATGCAGTCTCAGCCCCCCTCCCCCCCTCCCTCCCTCCCTCCGTTAAAGTGGACTGAGACGATAGATCAGTGATCCTCAAACCTGCTCCTGGAGACTCAAAGTAATGCGGGTTGTTTTCCAACCTTAGCGCCGTCACACCTGACACAACAATCTCTTGAGACAGACTGTTAACATGAATGTTATTAAATGTCCAATCGAGATGCCGGTCAGCACACGCAAATTTGGTTCTGGGTTCAAGAGTACGGGTACTGATTCAACTCATTCTGTAATCAACTCTTCAACACCTTCATCGGCTGACTCTGTCACTGCCGAGCTGTGACAAATAAGTTCTCCAGAAGGGGACAGGATGGAGGATCGCTGTGTTAACATGATCTTACACATTTGACAGACATTTGATCTTTATTACTTGTGCTTTCAAAAGTGATGAGTGAGCTGATGAGTGTCTCTTATATACAATACAACGTATGCAAAATATGGAAACAAAATGCAGATAGATTCAGGAGAATAAGCCAAGGTGCATAAATATCAAAAGGGGGGGGGGGTGCAACTCACATTCACGAGTGTCACATGGTGAGGGTGATTTCAAACCTCTACCGGTCCATCATAGACTGTCATATCACCCCCGGTATGTGACCGTCAATCGCCTAGTTTCCAGATTTTGACCATCTTCATGACAAACGTCTTTTTGTTTCGGTGCTACTGTCAAATTAAGACATCAGGAATCAAGTTACACTCCACTGAGAGGCTTTCTGGATTACTGTATGTGACTGACTGTAGGCTACCTCACGAATCAATCTCCCAGAAAAGAAAGACAGAAAAGAAAGAAAGAGCCAAAAAACAAAAATCTTAGCGGATGGATGCTAAATGAATCTAGTTCCAATACACATTTGTTGGACATTTTGATTTTGATCAAAATATAAGACCAATATTTTTATTTTAAAATACTATGTTTGTTTGTTTTATCTAATTCAGATGATGTCAAAGCTCCATATACTCCATATTATTAAGGCTGAACATACTCATTATACTATATACAGTACGTAGCACCTGAGAAACGTTGGAGCAAATTAGTTATCTTCTCTCTATTATTGACATATACAGTCTTAGATAAAAAGGTGCTAAGTAGAAGCATACAGGTTCTTCAGTTTGTCCCCATAGGGGAACCCCTTTTGGTGCTGGGTAGAACCCTTTGCCAAGAACCCCCTGTATATGGTTCTACCAATAACCATCTAAAGGTTCTTCCTAGAACATCTATGAATGGTTCTACCAAGAATCCTTTAATCTTTGGAGGGTTCTTCCTAGTACCCTTTATGAATGGTTCCACCAGCCTTATTAGCCTTCACCTTTAATTATTTATGACAATATATTACATATATCATAAGGCCTTTATTTCTTTAGTTATACCGGAACACAGTGGTGATAGGAATCTCCTGGTTTACATGCCACATCAGGCCTGCAAGTCACATTATGCTGGCTTGCAAAGGGATGTGTAATTCCTATTGGAATCCAGCCAGAGTTAGGATAGCCAACAAGTGGAATTATTAATCAGCCCCAACCTGCATTCAGAATGACTGCCAGGTTAGGGAAGATTGAATACTGAACAACCATCCAAGTAACGAGTGCAATAAATCCAACAGATTGGATTAGTTTAGAAAACGGGATGTTATTTATCTTTGTGTGGCATAAAATGTATTAGCCAATCAATGTACATGCAAAAACAGGGATATTACAGTAAAAAAAAAAATGAAAATCTCCCTGCATGCTGGGAAATACTATATATGGCTATATGTACAACACTTCTTGCCTTTCTTCCAAAAACGGTTCTTAGCATGTTAAAGGTTCTAGGTAGAACCCTTTGCCTTACAAATAACCCTTGTCTTCCGAAAAGGGTTCTTCTGATCAAAAATGGTTCTTGGTAAAAACCCTATCCCTCTGCAAGGAACCCTTTTGGAACCATTTTTTTCTAAGAGTGTAGGGCCTTGTTGATACAGTACATGCTGCATTTATGTCCATTTTATCTTAAATTCTAGGAATTATTGCAAACAACTTTATGTACAAGCGTTACATTCACTTACATTAACAGCACAATCAAAGGTTTTCCTAATACTGTAAAGGTGCAATCTGTAAATGCTCTACCCCCAAGTCGTGACAAGATGAATAAAAGTATTTATGTCAATAGCATCTATTCCTCCTCTTCTTTTATACAGAATATATTCTTTTGGTGGGTACACTCACATACACCTCTTTATTACTCGGAGGAACATTTTTGTTAAACATACAAAAAAAAATAGAACTTACAGATTGAGCTTGTAAGACTAGAACATTTTGAAAATGTCAGTGTGTCAAAAGCAAACATTCTGCTTAGAAGATGAGGAATGTGCCAAAATAGAATTAATAACACGTTTTATGATATACCATAGATTGACAGTGTTTCGTTAAAAGTATCAAACAACTAGGACACAGGATTCGAACCCATCGCAGATTGTCTGTGCAAACCCACCAGAGTTCACATGGACTTGGGCAACTTTGGTTTAATGCCATAGTCTGGGGTGTTTTTAGTGGTGTTGGGATGTTATAAGTAAACCTGAGAATGTTTTGTTCTGTTGTATAAAGCTGATGAGGTTGTGGCATCATATGATCAGTTCTGAGTCAGGATGCCATACATCTAGGTCTTCTGAAGTCTCTTCTAGCTTAGGTCCTTAAGGTCCAGGTCTTGGTACCCAAGTTGGATAGAAGGAAGACCACAGTGTACAAGTTCAATGTTTCCCAAGGCTTCTCTTTCCACTGAACCGAACCAAGTTGTTATTAAGACTGGTAGACCATGTTGTTCATATAGATGAGCCACATCACTTTCAGGTGAATGGGTTGGTGCAGAACCATAGATAAACTCTGGCTTTTCCTCTGACCTGATGGCATTCAGGTGAATGGGTTGGTGCAGAACCATAGATAAACTCTGGCTTTTCCTCTGACCTGATGGCATTCAGGTGAATGGGTTGGTGCAGAACCATAGATAAACTCTGGCTTTTCCTCTGACCTGATGGCATTCAGGTGAATGGGTTGGTGCAGAACCATAGATAAACTCTGGCTTTTCCTCTGACCTGATGGCATTCAGGTGAATGGGTTGGTGCAGAACCATAGATAAACTCTGGCTTTTCCTCTGACCTGATGGCATTCAGGTGAATGGGTTGGTGTGGTATTTCCTACGGTATCTCCTCTGACTGACCTGATAACAGACCTAAAGACAGTGGGGCACAGACAGACCTACAGGGTGGTGGAAGGGTTAATTCTTCATGTCCTCCTTCTCCATGTCCTCCATGGATTTTCTTTCGAAAAATCCAGCCTGGTAAACGGAGCAAAGAAGAAAACATGGAATACAATACAATTCAATCCAAGTCTGAAGTTTGATTTTTAAGTTGAATGGATTTGAAAGTGTGTCGCACACACGGCCACACATGTTGAACCTCTCTATAATGCAAGCCTGTGCTATGTTATCTCTTCCCGATTGACACAAGCAGACAGAAGGTTGTGAACACCCACATACCTTCCATAGGGCGAAGATGACCAGGGCCAGAATGAGAAGTCCTATTAGGATACTGACTATAATGATCCACAGCGGTATACCTCCCAAAGCCTCTTTAGACACCTGGATCTTCACCTGAGATAGAAACGAGAGTGTTACATGGCCCAGAAAACCGACAAAAGACAGCAAGCAAACACATCAAATCACATGAAAACGTATAGGTCATTGCTCTCACATCTCTGGCGTTATTAGCGGTACTCAACATGAAGAGATCGGGGTTCTGGTTCTCCAGGGTGGCATGAACTATCATATGAAGACTGGTGAACTCTGCCTGCTCAGCAAAGAATTGAATCAGATGAGTGAATCGGAATCAGTCAAAAAACACAATCATTCAATCTTTCATTCAGTCAATCGATCGCTCCATTATACTCACTTTGATAAAGGTGGGCTTCCACACCCTGAAGGTAACAGTGACCTGGCTGTTGTTGACGTGGAGGATGGAGCAGTCAAATGACTTACATGGGTGGTCCTTACAGCCCTGCAAAGAAGAGGATACACACTGTGAGACACACGCACACCCACACACACACACACACACACACACACACACACACACACACACACACACACACACACACACACACACACACACACACACACACACACACACACACACACACACACACACACACACACACACACACACACACACACATTGTTGACTCACCACCAGGAAGTCACTGAGGGTCTCTTTTTTAAGGTTGAGAGTGTGGACATTGTTGTGGTTGATCTTTAAAGGGTTAATCAGATGGCCGGCATGGCATGTCACATCCTGTGGGAGACAGACAAGATCCGTCAACAAATCAATCATCAGTCAATCCATCACATTGGATCGAGTTGATCCACACCACTAAAATTCTGCAGTCTGGTTGACTTCACAGTGTGATTATCTGTTGACCGGCAGAGGACCCTGTGCAGAGTACAGATAGAAAGTCTACCTCTATGCTACAGCACATGTACCACAGGGAGAGAGAGAGAGGCCTTACCTGTGAGGAGGTGACGTGAGTCAGGTAAAGCAGGATGTTCTCTCTGGGTGAGAGGTACGGGTACTTCACCCGTAGCTTCAGAGGAGGAGTCGCCATATCCACATCCCTATTAATCTGGAGGTTAGAGATACGGTTTAATAGCGGGAGACGGGTTCACCCAGATTTCCCCACCCAAACTCATTCTCGTTTCAGGGGATAAATAATGTTGAGAAACTGGTCAATTATAATGAAGGATTTCTATGAGCAGCGTGACGTGAAATGGAGCTGTTAAATGATACGTAAAGTCTAAATCTGTCTTCTCTGCTCTGATATCTGCATGATCAGTCCTCAACACTCAAGTGTGTGGTTGTGAGTGTGTGTGCTGTTGTAGCCTATTTACTTGCACAAAGTCGGCATGAATTCAAAGTGCTGCATGCGACCACGCCATGCAAACAGCAAGTAGGCCTACTGGCTATACAGATCGTCGCTCCAAAAAAGATGGCCATAGCCTACATAGCCTATAACTAAACTTCCTCAACAAAATAGTGTGGTGACTTTGAGAGAACTTTGAGTTGATTCAATTGCAACAAGTACAAAAAGAAAATGTTATATTCACGTGTATATTTCTCCATTTACGGTGGTATAATCATGTTCGATTTTTTCCACTGGGATAATAGGCTATGCTTTTAAGTAGCACTTCCGGTTTGAACAGGAATACCGGGATGCCCAGTAATTTCATGCAATTTTCTCGGGAAAGAAAATTGCTAAATTCTCTGGAAAAATATTAAACCCTAGTCAGAGAGAATCAGTAAAGTCACAGGTCTTTCAGTCACAATTGAAGTCACATTTTAGTTTCTTCAAAAGCTGAGGGAACTCAGAATACGTGTCTTACTTTTGGGCACACCACTTGGCCATATCTAACCTGGTCTTAGTCTCTCACCAGACTCAGGGCGCTCCGGCTAACCTGGTCTTAGTCTCTCACCAGACTCAGGGCGCTCCGACTAACCTGGTCTTAGTCTCTCACCAGACTCAGGGCGCTCCGACTAACCTGGTCTTAGTCTCTCACCAGACTCAGGGCGCTCCGACTAACCTGGTCTTAGTCTCTCACCAGACTCAGGGCGCTCCGACTGACCTGGTCTTAGTCTCTCACCAGACTCAGGGCGCTCCGGCTAACCTGGTCTTAGTCTCTCACCAGACTCAGGGCGCTCCGACTAACCTGGTCTTAGTCTCTCACCAGACTCAGGGCGCTCCGACTAACCTGGTCTTAGTCTCTCACCAGACTCAGGGCGCTCCGGCTAACCTGGTCTTAGTCTCTCACCAGACTCAGGGCGCTCCGACTGACCTGGTCTTAGTCTCTCACCAGACTCAGGGCGCTCCGGCTAACCTGGTCTTAGTCTCTCACCAGACTCAGGGCGCTCCGGCTAACCTGGTCTTAGTCTCTCACCAGACTCAGGGCGCTCCGACTAACCTGGTCTTAGTCTCTCACCAGACTCAGGGCGCTCCGGCTAACCTGGTCTTAGTCTCTCACCCGACTCAGGGCGCTCCGACTAACCTGGTCTTAGTCTCTCACCAGACTCAGGGCGCTCCGACTGACCTGGTCTTAGTCTCTCACCAGACTCAGGGCGCTCCGACTGATCTGGTCTTAGTCTCTCACCAGACTCAGGGCGCTCCGACTGACCTGGTCTTAGTCTCTCACCAGACTCAGGGCGCTCCGACTGACCTGGTCTTAGTCTCTCACCAGACTCAGGGCGCTCCGACTGACCTGGTCTTAGTCTCTCACCAGACTCAGGGCGCTCCGACTGACCTGGTCTTAGTCTCTCACCAGACTCAGGGCGCTCCGACTGATCTGGTCTTAGTCTCTCACCAGACTCAGGGCGCTCCGACTAACCTGGTCTTAGTCTCTCACCAGACTCAGGGCGCTCCGGCTAACCTGGTCTTAGTCTCGCACCCGACTCAGGGCGCTCCGACTAACCTGGTCTTAGTCTCTCACCCGACTCAGTGCGCTCCGACTAACCTGGTTTTAGTCTCTCACCAGACTCAGGGCGCTCCGACTAACCAGGTCTTAGTCTCTCACCAGACTCAGGGCGCTCCGACTAACCTGGTCTTAGTCTCTCACCAGACTCAGGGCGCTCCGGCTAACCTGGTCTTAGTCTCTCACCAGACTCAGGGCGCTCCGACTAACCTGGTCTTAGTCTCTCACCAAACTCAGGGCGCTCCGGCTAACCTGGTCTTAGTCTCTCACCAGACTCAGGGCGCTCCGACTAACCTGGTCTTAGTCTCTCACCAGACTCAGGGCGCTCTGACTAACCTGGTCTTAGTCTCTCACCAGACTCAGGGCGCTCCGACTAACCTGGTCTTAGTCTCTCACCCGACTCAGGGCGCTCCGACTAACCTGGTCTTAGTCTCTCACCAGACTCAGGGCGCTCCGGCTAACCTGGTCTTAGTCTCTCACCAGACTCAGGGCGCTCCGGCTAACCTGGTCTTAGTCTCTCACCAGACTCAGGGCGCTCCGGCTAACCTGGTCTTAGTCTCTCACCAGACTCAGGGCGCTCCGGCTAACCTGGTCTTAGTCTCTCACCAGACTCAGGGTGCTCCGGCTAACCTGGTCTTAGTCTCTCACCAGACTCAGGGCGCTCCGACTAACCTGGTCTTAGTCTCTCACCAGACTCAGGGCGCTCCGGCTAACCTGGTCTTAGTCTCTCACCAGACTCAGGGCGCTCCGGCTAACCTGGTCTTAGTCTCTCACCAGACTCAGGGCGCTCCGGCTAACCTGGTCTTAGTCTCTCACCAGACTCAGGGCGCTCCGACTAACCTGGTCTTAGTCTCTCACCAGACTCAGGGCGCTCCGGCTAACCTGGTCTTAGTCTCTCACCAGACTCAGGGCGCTCCGACTAACCTGGTCTTAGTCTCTCACCAGACTCAGGGCGCTCCGGCTAACCTGGTCTTAGTCTCTCACCAGACTCAGGGCGCTCCGACTAACCTGGTCTTAGTCTCTCACCAGACTCAGGGCGCTCCGACTAACCTGGTCTTAGTCTCTCACCAGACTCAGGGCGCTCCGACTAACCTGGTCTTAGTCTCTCACCAGACTCAGGGCGCTCCGGCTAACCTGGTCTTAGTCTCTCACCAGACTCAGGGCGCTCCGACTAACCTGGTCTTAGTCTCTCACCAGACTCAGGGCGCTCCGGCTAACCTGGTCTTAGTCTCTCACCAGACTCAGGGCGCTCCGACTAACCTGGTCTTAGTCTCTCACCCGACTCAGGGCGCTCCGGCTAACCAGGTTTCACTATAGTATGAAACATGGTATTTCCATCATCCACATCTATACCATGGTAAAAAATGAGGCAATACCATGGTGTTATTTAGGTGCAAGGCAATACCATCACACTTAAAAGCTAAAATCATGGTACATTTCCATGATTCAGATCTATACCGTGGTACAAATGATGCAGTACCATGGTAATAAGTGATACATAGATGTAACACCAAGGTAAATAGTAGTACCATGGTACATATTTGTAAGAGATGTCTTACTTTCTGGCCCACCACTTGCCCATATCTAAACAGGACGTAGTCTCTCACTAGACTCTGACTAACCATGTCTCACTAGAGTATGACTGGGATGATACTGTACGTATGTACTGTACCAGTCAAAAGTTTGGACACACCTAGGCATTCAAGGGATTTTCTTTAATTTGACTATTTCCTACATTGTAGAATAATAGTGAAGACATCAAAACTATGAAATAACACACATGGAATCATGTAGTAACCAAAAAAAAGTGTTAAACGAATCAAAATATATTTGAGATTTGAGATTCTTCAAAGTAGCCACCCTTTGCCTTGATGACAGCTTTGCACACTCTTGGCCTAGTAAAGATAAAGAAAAACTTTGTGTCCAAACTTTGGACCGGTGCTGCATGTCTTACCGTGTAGCTGATCTTGACCTCTTCTCCTATCACACTGGTGCCGTTGAAGACGCTGGGGTGCTGCTCTCCCTCTTTCACTATGACGTGGTCCTCCTTCATGTGCCTGTCACTGAGGGATGGAGGAACGAGAAAGGAGATGGAAAGATTTGGAAAATGGTCGAACTTTCATTCATTTTTTTTTCATCTGTGAAAATAAGAATGTGTCGTGTGAGTTGCAGGTGCTGTCTGTACTCACGCTGTGAATCTAAGTCCAGCCTCGTACTTCACAGGGATGGAGATTTTCACAGAGTTGTCAAAAAGGGTGGTGTTCACTTCATCACTGTCACTGTAGTAAGGGGAATGCCACTGCATTAGAATGTTGACATTTCGATACCTCTTTGATCGCTCATATATTTGTTGTTGTTTTAGATTTCGTGTGACACCATGGCTTACTGTACCTGGTTGCAGTTACGTTGATCTGAATCTCCTTCCAGATATGTGCAGGGTTGACTTCAAACAGGATCTTAAAGACCTCCTGCAGAGAGAGAACAAGCAGACACATCAGTGGCCTGAAGTCCATAGTGAGTCTAATGGTATGAGAATAGATATGTATTATTGCAAAATTTGCACGGATTGTCTTATATATACAGTACCAGTCAAAAGTTTGGACACACCTACTCATTCCAGGGTTTTTCTTTATTTGTACTATTTTCTACATTGTAGAATAATAGTGAAGACATCAAAACTATGAAATAACACACATGGAATCATGTAGTGACCAAAATTGTTAAGCAAATAAAAATATATTTCATAGTTGAGATTCTCCAAAGTAGCCACCCTGCCTTGATGACAGCTTTACACACTCCTGGCATTCTCTCAACCAGCTTCATGCATTTCAATTAACAGGTGTGCCTTGTTAAAAGTTAACTTGTGGAATTTCTTTCCTTCTTAATGCGTTTGAGCCAATCAGTTGTGTTCTGACCAGGTCGGGGTGGTATACAGAAGATAGCTCTATTTGGTAAAAGACCAAGTCCACCTACTCTATGGCAAGAACAGCTCAAATAAGCAAAGAGAAACAATAGTCCATCATTACTTTAAGACATGAAGGTCTTAAAATGTGGAACATTTCAAAAACTTTTCAAAAACAGTCAAGCGCTATGATGAAACTGGCTCTCATGAGGACCGCCACAGGAAAGGAAGACCCAGAGTTACCTCTGCTGCAGAAGATAAGTTCATTAGAGTTACCAGTCTCAGAAATTGCAGCCCAAATAAATGCTTCACAGAGTTCAAGTAACAGACACATCTGAACATCAACTGTTCAGAGGAGACTATGTGAATCAAGCCTTCATGGTGGAATTGCTGCAAAGAATCCACTACTAAAGGACACTAATAATAAGAAGAGACTTGCTTGGGGCAAGAAACACGAGCATTAGAGCGGTGGAAATCTGTCCTTTGGTCTGATGAGTCCAAATTGGAGATTAATGGTTCCAACCGTCGTGTCTTTGTGAGATGCAGAGTAGGTGAACGGATGATCTCCGCATGTGTGGTTCCCACCGTGAAGCATGGAGGAGGAGGTGTGATGGTGTGGGGGTGCTTTGCTGGTGACAATGTCTGTGATTTATTTAGAATTTAAGGCACACTTAACCATCATTGCTACCACAGCATTCTGCAGCGATACGCTACGCCATCCCATCTGGTTGGCGCTTAGTGGGACTATCATTTGTTTTTCAACAGGACAATGACCCAACACACCTCTAGGCTGTGTAAGGGCTTTTTCACATAGAAGGAGAGTGATGTAATGCTGCATCAGATGACCTGGCCTCCACAATCACTCGATCTCAACCCAATTGAGATGGTTTGGGATGAGTTGAACTGGAGAATGAAAGAAAAGCAGCCAACACATGCTCAGCATATGTGGGAACTCCTTCATGACTGTTAGAAAAGCTTTCCTCATGAAGCTGGTTGAGAGAATGCCAAGAGTGTGCAAAACTGTCATCAAGGCAAATGGTGTCTACGTTGAAGAATCCCAAAAATATATTTTGATTTGTTTAACACCTTTTTGGTTACTACATGATTCCATATGTGGTATTTCATAGTTATGATGTATTCACTATTATTCTACAAGGTAGAAAATAGTAAAAATAAAGAAAAACCTTTGAATGTGTAAGTGTGTCCAATCTTTTGACTGGTACTATATATTTACAAAAAAATATATGGAGGATTGGAAATGATGCAGACAATTACATTGATGGAAGCTACAATCTATCTGCAATATTAAAGCTGATCTACCCCCTAATTGTTTTTAATCAATAAAAATATATAATTTTTTTAATAAATAAAAATATAATAATAAGGAAACGTCTTACCTCTACATTGCTTTTGAGGAATGGATATCCCACAGCACACTCAACTTTGGTATTATTTAGACTGCAGTCTTTTTCTTTGGGCTGAGGAGCAAAGGGAGAGATGTCAAAACATACTGACAGAAATTATGACTGTGAAATGAAATTTGGATGTTCAAGACAGTAGAAGTTGAACGAACTGCAAAAATCACTGAAGCTGGAGACTCGTATCTCCCTCACTAGCTTTAAAGCACCAGCTGTCAGAGCAGCTCACAGATCACTGCACCTGTACATAGCCCATCTGTAAACAGCCCATCCAACTACCTCATCCCCATACTGTATTTATTTATTTATCTTGCTCCTTTGCACCTCCAGTATCTTTACTTGCACATTCATCTTCTGCACATCTACCATTCCAGTGTTTAATTGCTATATTGTAATTACTTCGCCACCATGGCCTATTTATTGCCTTAACTCCCTTATCTTACCTCATTTGCACTCACTGTATATAGACTTTTTGTTTTCTTTTTTTCTACTGTATGTTTGTTTATTCCATGTGTGACTGTGTTGTTGTATGTGTCGAACTGCTATGCTTTATCTTGGCCAGGTCGCAGTTGCAAATGAGAACTTGTTCTCAACTAGCCTACCTGGTTAAATAAAGGTGATAAAAAAATAAATATATAAAATTACACAACTGTTATAAAGACAGAGAGGAACCTCACCTCGACCTTGACGTAGTTAATGTTTTCAGTAAAGCTCAGCATAACTTTGGTGTTGTAAGCATTGTCTTTTCTGTTTCTAGTGGTGATCAGAACGTGGAACTTCTCCTTGTTCGCTTTGATCACAAGACTGCAAAGAATAGGAAAGTTACTACCGCAGCAGGGTAAATGTAATTTGGGCATTTCAATTGAAGCAACACAAGGGGGCGCCAAAGTACAATACAAGGGCAACATAACTGCTACTGAACTGTCACATAACCGTTGTCAGTTTGATGGACTGAAGGAACACAATCATTGTGATAATACCTTTGTATACTTGGCACAGCCTTCAGCGATAGGTCAGCTATGCACTTGTCATCGGTCCCACAGTCCACCAAAGGAATCTGAATGACATGTGCATGGTTACAAGAAATATAAACTGTGTACAAGACAGAACTAGCAAGAAAGCAGTCAAAAACAAATTCACTTGGTTAGTAGTTGCATCAAGAGACAGTGAATTGTCTGTGTCCTTGTTTGTTTTTGACTGAGTAGCATGTCGTAACAGAGACACTGTATATAACAGTGGAGGCTGCTGAGGGGAGGACGGCTCATAAAAATGGCTGGAAAGGAGAGAATGGAATGGCATCAAACACATGGAAACCATGTTTGACGTAATTGATACCATTCCACTCATTTCGCTCCAGCCATTACCACGAGCCCGTCCTCCCTAATTAAGGTAGCACCAACCTCCTGTGGTTGACGAGATGGTATTGTCTCCGCCCTAATAATAGGAGTCGTCCCAAAGACGGGAAGGCAGGTGGTCAGCTTATCGGTCAGCTTATCGGTCAGTTTATCGGTCAGTTTATCGGTCAGTTTATCGGTCAGTTTATCGGTCACCTTATCGGTCAGCTTATCGGTCAGTTTATCGGTCAGTTTATCGGTCAGTTTATCGGTCAGTTTATCGGTCGGTCAGCTTATCGGTCAGTTTATCGGTCAGTTTATCGGTCAGCTTATCGGTCAGCTTATCGGTCAGCTTATCGGTCAGTTTATCGGTCAGTTTACCAGACAGCTTATCGGTCCGCTTATCTGTGTATTCCTGTGTGGACAGATGTTGACGGGAGTGGACCCTCTCACTTCACCACTTCCTCTCTGGTTGTACTGAGAGTGGTGCGGTGTGTTGATAGCATGAGAACTCAGGCCTGAGAACACGTGCTAACTTTGCTAAACAGACATGTAACTTGGATGTAATCACACTCTGTTTTGTGTTGAGGAATTTGAAATCCCTGTTCTACCACGACGTTATTATCCAGCCACATGTTTTGGCTCTCCGTCCGTCTGGCAAATAGCTCATAAGAACTATGTGTGTGTGGGAGCTCCACTATGGAACCAGGATAACTGCCTGTCAGTGTTTTAAAGCTTATAAGCCTCTCATATGAACTAGTGAAGGATGGAGGACAGCTGTTGCTGATGATAAGTGCTGCAGAGAGCATGACTGCATGACTGTGTAAAGTACTGATTACTGACTTCTCTGCTCACACATTGCATATTCACCACTGTATTATGTGATAGCTGAGGTATAATCCAATCAGTAAGGTAGGAAATCAATGTGTGCACACATGTTAGCAAATGAGGGCCTCTAGTGGCTAAAGAGGGAAGCAAGTCAAGGTATACAAAATGTCAGGAGACCAATGTACTCAAATAACCCTCTAATAGAGACAGTGTGTCCTTATGCTGTGGTCATGAACTGCTTGTGTGTGTGTGTGTGTGTGTGTGTGTGTGTGTGTGTGTGTGTGTGTGTGTGTGTGTGTGTGTGTGTGTGTGTGTGTGTGTGTGTGTGTGTGTGTGTGTGTGTGTGTGTGTGTGTGTGTGTGTGTGTGTGTGTGTGTGTGTGTGTGTGTGTGTGTGTGTGTTAAATCTGGCGCAGTGTGGTTCATTTTACCGTTTTGTTAAGTGACGTTGGTAGATTTCCATCCAGGACGGGACCCGTGTCCTCAGCCAGGCCAAACTCTAGGGAGACCATGATTGGGTCTCTGAAGTCCAATTTAGCCTAAAGGGGGTACGGGCTAATGTAATTACATGCACAATGTATCCAGGGGCATCACGCACCGTCTATTTTAGAGGGTGCGTGATGTAGGTGAGGAGGGAGGGGTGGTGGTTGGAGAATCCGGGATAATTTGGCATTTTTCAAACATCTGAAACAGCTTTTCCTGTAAGCTAGAGACATAATCATTATGCCTCATTCTATGTAAAAAAAAAAATATTTCTCTACATAAGTTATCTAAGTATCCTCTTTATACCTGTTCAATTGTCATTTTAATGATCATTTCTAAAGTCTAGCAACATTTCCAGCAGGCATGTCAGCTAAGATAGTTAGACAAGCTAATCTAACTTGATCGATAGCCTGAAATGGCTTGGTGGCTAGTTATGAGGTTGGGAGATTGGGAACCTATCTATCTGGCTAGCTAAAGCTAACTTCATGAAATTGCTAGGTGGCTAGCATTACAGAGAAGCAACTAAATATTTTTGGTTGATTTATTTATCGAGAAGGAAACAAGAGGCTACGTAGCTTGATCCAATTCATTTACAAACATACCTCCTGCGCTTCACCGGCTGCTAAACATCGAATCAAACGCTGCGTGTGTCACTCCACACTCTCTCTCCTCCTCCACTGAAGATACTGTATGCACTAGAGCAGGGATGGGCATCTTTGATGGGGGTAGGGTCCACCAAAAATCTGAACTCATCATGAGGGGCCGCAGTAGACTAGCAGGTCTGTGTACCCACATCCATAGCCACATATGCAGTCAGAGCTGGCCCTAGCCTTTTGGGTGGCCCTAAGTGAAATGTTGTTGGGGGGACCCTCCCAACAACTTGCATTCAAAACATTTTAGCAACCTCCTTCCTGACAGCTGAGAGTTTTAATTTCCTGTACTTCTATCGGCACCCTCCAACCATCCACCAGCTCGCCCTCATTCCCTCTCTCTTTCTCTCTTCTCTTTTGTCTCTCTTTCAAAGTCCTCTACTCTCTCAAATATGCCTCTCTACCCCTCTCTCTCTAACATGCCTATCCTCCCTCTCTATCTCATCCACTTTCTCTTTCTCCTATTTCTCTCCCTCCCTCTTTCACTCTCACTTTCTTACGCTTATCTCTCACCCGCTCTCCCTCTACCCCTCTCTTCGTCTCGCTCTCCCCTCCATCTTCTCCGCTCCCTACCTCTCTCTCTTCACCTCCCCTCTCTCTCTCTCTCTCGCTCCCTTTCTCAGAGGTTCTGCGGGTAGTTTAACAGTCATCGTCAGGGCATTCTCTTCACCTTGCTTTGATCAGTAAAAGCTCTGGTTCTGGTTCCCATTACAGTCAAGGTCTTCTGTCATTTAAAAGCTCTCTTCTTTTCATCTGGCCTCCTTACTAAAACCTTATAATGTACAACTATCTGACACAAAACAACCAATAGAACAATTAACAATCAATGTAAAGTGAATCTATTTCTAGGCCACTTTTAAGCTGAACTGTGTGTATGTACAGTAATAGGCATTTTGTAAAAGTGGTTGTTTTCCTGAAAATGCTTTCCCTTTGATCAAAGGAGGGAGATCTTTCTCCACTTTCATGTTACGAGCGTTCCTACCCAACCTGGACTCAGGGATAGACGTAACATAGTAAATGTAAACTGTATCCCTCCACTTGGTATAATATGTTACGAATTACAATTTGTATGATATGTTACGAATTGCAATTCGTACAATAAGTTATGAATTTGCAAAACGTATGATATGTTCAGAATTCCACTTTGTTGTGGTTAACGTTAGCTTGGTGGCTAACATTAGCTAGGCTAGAGATTAGGGTTAGGAGTTAAGGTTAGGGATTAAGGTTAGGGTTAGGAGTTAGGGTTAGGGGTTAGGGAAAGGGTTAGCTAACATGCTAAGTAGTTGCAAAGTAGCTAATTAGCTAAAATACTAAAGTTGTCTGTGATGTGACTCGAACACGCAACCTTTGGGTTGCTAGACTTTTGCATTATACGCCCACACATCCATCCTCCCCGACCAACTTCCTTCCTTTCATTTTTGACTTAACTTCTTATGGCTGCAGGGACAGTATTGAGTAGCTTGGATGAAAGGTGCCCAGAGGTGCCTATAGTAAACTGCCTGCTCCTCAGTCCCAGTTGCTAATATATGCATATTATTATTCGTATTGGATAGAAAACACTCTGAAGTTTTAAAACTGTTTGAATGATGTCTGTGAGTATAACAGAACTCATATAGCAGGCAAAAACCTGAGAAGAAATCCAAACAGGAAGTGGGAAATCTGAGATTGGTCGATTTTCAACCCAGCCCCTATTGAATACACAGTGGGATATGGATCAGTTTGCACTTCCTACGGCTTCCACTACATGTCAACAGTCTGTAGAACCTTGTCTGATGCCTCTACTGTGAAGTGGGGCCAAAGGAGACAGGAATGAGTCAGGTCTACCATGACCTGACCATGCTCTGACCATGCGCGTTCACATGAGAGGGAGCTCTGTTCCATCGCACATCTGAAGTCAATGGAATTCTCCGGTTGGAACGTTATTGAAGATTTATGTTAAAAACATTCTAAAGATTGATTCAATACATCGTTTGACATGTTTCTACTGACTGTTACGGAACTTTTTGACATTTCGTCTGCTTTTAGTGAACGCGCTTCCTGACTTTGGATTTGTTTACCAAACACGCTAACAAAAATAGCTATTTGGACATAAATTATGTACATTACCGAACAAAACAAACATTTCTTGTGGAAGTGGGAGTCCTGGGAGTGCATTCCGACGAAGATCAGCAAAGGTAAGTGAAGATTTATAATAATATTTATGAGTTTTGTTGACTGCACAATTTGGCGGGTAACTGTATGGCTTCCTTTTGTGGCTGAACGCTGTTCTCAGATTATTGAATATTGTGCTTTTGCCGTAAAGCTTTTTGAAATCTGACACAGTGGTTGCATTAAGAACAAGTGTATCTTTAATTCTATGTAAAACATGTATCTTTCATCAAAGTTTATGATGAGTATTTATGTTATTTGACGTGGCTCTCTGCAATTTCTCAGAATATTTTGGAGGCATTTCTGAACATGGCGCCAATGTAAACTGATGTTTTTGGATATAAATATGAACTTTATTGAACAAAACATATATGTATTGTGTAACATGAAGTCCTATGAGTGTCATCTGATGAAGATCATCAAAGGTTAGGGATTCATTTTATCTCTATTTCTGCTTTTTGTGACTCCTGTCTTTGGCTGGAAAAATGGCTGTGTTTTTCTGTGATTTTGCGGTGACCTAACATAATGGTTTCTGGTGCTTTCGCTGTAAAGCCTATTTGAAATCGGACACTTTGGTGGGATTAACAACCAGATTACCTTTAAAATGGTATAAGATACATGTATGTTTGAGGAATTTTAATTATGAGATTTCTGTTGTTTGAATTTGGCGCCCTGCACTTTCACTGGCTGTTGTCATATCGATCCCGTTAACGGGATTGCAGCCATAAGAATTAAGTAACCTTCCGTCTTATGTAACCATACCAAATGTACACTTTTAGCCCTTTTTTCTATCTAGAACCTTAAAGGGTTCTTCGGCTTTCCCCATAGGAAAATCCTTCGAAAAACCCTTTTTGGTTGAACCCCCAAAAGGGGTTCTACATGGAACAAAAAAGGCTTCTACCTGGAACCAAAAAGGTTCTACCTGGAACCAAAAAGGGTTCTCCTATGGGGACAGCCGAAGAACCCTTCTGGAACCCTTTTTTCCTAAGAGTGTAACATAGGTGAATCACAGATTTACGTTTAATATGTTACGTCTTTGAGGCTAGGCTGTCCTACAATGAATAAATACCAGAGCATCTAGGCTCCATACTATACATCCATCCACTACATCCACTAGCCAGTCTCTTGAGGAGGTCTACTGAGATACTAATGGTCCTTTAGGCTGGGCCCAAATCTGTTTGTGCTGTTTTGCCCAAATGTAATGGTCATTATCATGCCAAACATATGATAGTTGATACGAGTTGGCTATAAAGCATAAAAAGTTCTGGAACCAGGCTGATTACGGTAAGGCACTTGTCTTTCACTGTGCTTTATCTGACGCCATCACAATTAAAAACTGAAGCCCATTTCCCCTCTCTAGTTCAAAATCTGCAGCCAGTAACCCATTTAGCAATGTTCTACTAAACTATGTAAGAAAATGTGTTTTTCTATGGGGCTGTTATCTTTCTCTCTCCATCTCCCCCTCTCTCTCTCTCACTCCCGTCTGCCTCTCTTTCTCTCTCTCTCCATGTTGACCAGGCTGGGTGAGGAAGGATTTTACTTGCCTTCATGGCGAATAAATGCTCCACACACAGATTGTCTATGATCTTGGCGGTGGCCTGGGCCTTCCTCTCACTTCTCTCGTCTATGTTGACAAACGCAGCCCTCGACTTCGCCCTCAGAGAGTCCAGTGTCAAGCTGTACTTAATGGCTGAAACACAACAAACACCAGTCATGATTAGGGTTGCAAAAATCCAGTAGCTTTCCCAAAATGCCTAGTTTTTCTATAAATCCTGGTTAGGGTTAGCTACAGCAACCTCAAAATGAAAGCTTTCTATTTTACTCCTTTTTACTGTTCTTATCGAGAGTCCGCTTTAATCGTTGCATATTATTGAAGGAGGTTTACACTGTAAACATGTAAAAATACTGTATGAAATGAAAGGAAAGGGGTTGATCAGACTCTCACCTGTGCCCAAGTTAGTGTCATCCTTCTCAGACTTGACGCTGTAGCTAAAGCAGACCCTGGTCTTCACACACGCAGTTTCCCTCCCGCCCAACATACAGCCTTTAGAGGGCTGCTGTAGGTTGATCTTGCTCGGGTCAAAGGTCATGTTGGCATAAAGCTCAGCAACATCCTTGGACCTGGATGACAAACACCAGATTTATGCAGCGTTCAGAAACAACTGGGAACTCTGGAAAAATAATGACGTCAGTGATCTTCAGGTCGGAAAGTCGGAGCTCGAGAAATAGGCCCGAGTTCCCGACTTGGAATTCCGAGTTGGGTGACTGGTCAAATCGATTTATCCCAGTCGGTGCACATTTTTCTCCTTGTTCCCAGTTGTTTTGAACGCACTGAAGTTGGAGATTTCCCAGTTCCCAGGTGTTTTGAACGCACTGAAGTTGGAGATTTCCCAGTTCCCAGGTGTTTCGAACACGGCATTAGCACAAGTTACAAAAGTGAATGACCTGTGAATTAAACTGAATAAATACACGTTTCCAAAAAAGGAAAACAGCAGAAGCCAAAAGGTATACTGCTTCCATTCCTTTTAAGTAACCCCCAAATAGAACATACGAAGCACATTATTCGTGTCTTCGTGAAAGATGTTTGCGACCGTGCTCTAAACCACATCGCGGGCCATGGCAGCTCTACAAAGGAATCCATTATGACGGAGGTCACTGGTTTCCGTGGCGTAACTGAGTTCTACAGCTGCAGTATCAAACTGTTAGCGCCACAGTTAGGTCCACTGACATGGACGCTCTGGAATTAGGGAGTGACTCTCCAACGGTCTACAGCCGCGCTCTGTTAAGCAGAGGTCCAAGAGCCCAGGAGGAAGAGCTGCCAAATCATGTTTTAAAATCTTTGCCTGCTGGGATTTGGAGTTTTTCACACAGCCCTGGTCGGCCCTGGTCAGCTAGGCTCGTTCCAGCAGAAACTGAGTGGGTGGGAGGGATCCCTGGCTGGGGGCCCTGTGGTGTGTAGAGAGCTCAACTCCGTTATATGAGATGAGAGGAAAGGAGTGAAGAGGGTTCAACTCCATGAACTCTATGAGGAGAGGAGGGCCAGGGGGTTTGAACATAGAGAGGAGGGGGTTGTTGGTTCAAATCCCGAGAGGGACACAGCTGTGTAAACCAGAGTGACAGTCTTTGATAGATGAGCTAAAGATATAATAATAAAGTTGTGTGAGATGAGATGAGGTTACTGCTATTACTAATAGTTCAAGTGGAGTGCTAGAGTGTGAGTGTGTGTGTGTGTTCCTGCTTACATGCGCTTACTGTATATCCGTGTGCGGCATGCATTTTATGTTTGACTCTAAACGCAGAAGCACTGAACACTCACCAGAACAGAGAAGCGCCTCCCAGACCTCCGATGGTAACGTCTATGATTCCATCTCCGTTCAGGTCCATGACTCCATGGATTGACTGGCCAAAGAACTTAGTCTTCACCCCGTCTCCAGGACCTGGAATACGCTGAAACCACACCAGCACACACACATTCAGAGGGCTAACAGGAAAACCTCTACGGTATCTACTGTAACTGCATATCTACTGCAGAGTGTCCATACACAAACCACTATCCCACACATTGATTACAGATGAGGACCAGTGGTGGCTGGTGGAGGGAGAAATCTGAGGATATGGTTCACATGTGTTCCATTCATTCCATTCCTGCCATTAGAATGTCCTTTGACTTCTGGTGACACCAGCCTCCACAGATGGGAACAGTCGGACCACATGGTCTTTTCTTTCTTCACCTGGACGTATTTCTCCTTGATAGTCTTCTTGGCTCCGTGGTAGATGTAGACGGCTCCTCTGTGGTCATTCTCGAACGGTGCCCCGATGGCCACGTCCCGGTTCCCGTCCAGGTCCAGGTCGCTGACCTCTGCGATGGCGGTGCCGAAACGGGCGCCACACGGGTCATTCTTACTAACGTCGGTGCAGCCATGGGAGTGGGCCGAGGTACAACACGTCTGGTTGTCTGGCTTCAGCGTGGCCTGGTGCTCAAACATACCCTTCTGGAGGTGTGGGGTGGGGTGATGAAGAGAGAGAGAGAGAGAGAGAGAGAGAGAGAGAGAGAGAGAGAGAGAGAGAGAGAGAGAGAGAGAGAGAGAGAGAGAAAGGAGGAAGGAAGAGGGGAGAGAAATGTTTATTGAGCATCATCAGACCCTCGTTCTAATCCATATCATCTTTTTCTAATGAGACTTCGTATTGTAACAGACAAATATCCCTGAAGTGTGATCTCCAACTAGATAGTTACATTCACTTATTAACCTTCACGGTAATTCATTTTCATTGAACTTAATTTACTATGACAGGTCAAAGACACAAACAGTATACCACATACCTCATTGAGTTTGTAAACGTACACCTGTCCCTGTTCCTCCCTCTCTGGGCCCATGTACATAGGAGCTCCCACCAGCAGGATGTCTGTGTATGAGTCCTGGTCAACATCAACCGTCTGGAGCACGCTTCCAAAGTAGGATCCAATCTACAGGAGACAGACAGAATCCATAGAACGGGCGTAGAACTTCTAATCCTGGATTATATATTCTATGGTTTCAAACTACATTATAACCACTCAACCGTAAATCCAAATACATGCTTTAATATAACCTAGTCTCTTCTGAATTCCATGCTCAAAATTAAGTGCAAATACTGTATGATCTAATGCCTTGACATAAGTGAACTCTTGTGAATTCCAGAAATTAGAGTACTTTATTTTCTGCTCACTTTGCAGTATCTCATTTCTATCTAATGCATACCAATGATGTCCTAAAACTATTTTTTGTTGTATTGGTTAAAAAATTTATAGTCTCTTCCCACACCCGCTGTGTCTAACCACATAACCCATATGCGTTTGACAAAGCAACTACAGTACATAACGTAAAGATGTTGCTTGTAATGATGGTGGTGTAAGATTGATGAAGGATGGGTTGAGGATTGGTCACCTGCTCTCCTTTCAGCACTTGTGTGACTCTGATGTGTTTCCCATCCAGTTTGTACACAATGACTCTGCCTGTGTGATTGTACCGCGGTGCTCCCGTGATATACAATACACCATTAGGGGTTGATGCCGACTGCACATCATAACCTGCACGGTGGGCAGATACAAACACACACACACGCACACACACACACGAACACACACACACACACACACACACACACACACACACACACACACACACACACACACACACACACACACACACACACACACACACACACACACACACACACACACACACACACACACACACACACACACACACACACGAGCAGTTCATGACCACAGCATAAGGACACACTGTCTCTATTAGAGGGTTATTTGAGTACATTGGTCTCCTGGCATTAGTTTAGTTTAGTCTCATTGCTAAGAGGAAGCAGTAAAACACTGGAGAACAGAGAGGAGTGTGTGTGTGCATGTGCCTGCATGAGTGTGTGTGCGTGGTTTCGTTTTTCTGAAGAACACTGTACCACAGACAGTTCATATGTCAGACAGACATACTCAGTGTTTGTGTTTGTCTGGTCTGAAACGAACAGCCACCCAGATTGTTCTCCGTGACACCTTTATTAAATAACATTATTCTTTAATCCCACACAGCGTCTTCCCTACAGCCCGTAAAAGGTAGTATGAGGGGAGATGTAGGCTACTGTAAGCCCTGTGGGTCTGTTATTTCAGTTAGAGTATAAGCATAGTTGCGTCCCAAATGGCACCCTATACCCTGCATAGTGCACTACTCTTAACTAGAGCCCTACGGGACCTGGTCAACAAAAATAAGGTGTAGTATAGAGGGAATAGGGTGCGAGTTGGGACGTAGACCATGTTTCTGTCTATTGTAGAGTAATGGGGCTGGTAGTCCACCATGCTACACTGGGCTGTTTATACAGGAGCTGGAAGGCACTAAGGACTTAGCCCACTGTCCAGTTTCCAAAGTGTCAGTACAGGTTGTTATTGTACAGGTTGTCATTGTACCGTAATCTAAATAAGAAGCTGTTCTTCTTAACTGTCTTCGATTGAAATATATACATATATATTTTCCCTTGAGGGAATGCCATGTGTGGAGTGGCTCATATTAAACAGTAGGTCTAGACTTACACGTAGATAACTACAGCAACAGAGGACAGGGCAGGAATTCAACGTCATAAAACAGCCATGTATGGTTAAATAAAGGTTTAAAAGGTCAATAAATACAGTGTAATCCATGCGGGTGGTTTGTGTGGTCGGGTCTGGACTTTATCCAAGTATCCCACCAGGCTGTGTGTGTGTGTCGTTTGTACTTACCCACATACCCTGCCAGGCTCTCCTTCCTCTCGTCCAGGGGGTCATGGAAGTCTGCGTTTAGGGGAACCATGGTACCCTGGTCTGTGTGCATCACTACTGTCCCGTTCCACTCATACGCCCCCACTGCTCCCAGCATCACACCCTCCTATGAATGAATAAAGGAATTGTATTTAACTATAAAAAAACATTTGCCTCAGCCATGTGAGTACAACAATATGTACAATATCTGTCTTTTCAATAATCCTGTTTTTTGAAACCTACACACCTGTGACAGACATAATTTTGTGTTAAGGACTATAATAACATGTATTTATAAAGCCCTTTTCACATCAGCAGATGTCACAAAGTGCTTATAGAGAAACCCAGCCTAAAACCCCAAATAGCAAGAAATGCAGATGTAGCATGGGGGCTAGGAGAAACTCCCTAGAAAGGCAGGAACCTAGGAAGAAACCTAGAGACGAACCAGGCTCTGAGGAGTGGCCAGTCCTCTTCTGGCTGTGCCAGGTGGAGATTATAAGAGTTCATGGCCATTAAGGCCAGATCGTTCTTCAAGATGTTAAAACGTTCATAGATGACCAGCAGGGTCAAATAATAATCAGTGGTTGTAGAGGGTGCAATTAGTCAGCACCTAAGGAATAAATGGCAGTTGGCTTTTCATAGCCGAGCATTCAGAGGTCGAGACAGCAGGT
This sequence comes from Salvelinus alpinus, assembly GCF_045679555.1. Lineage (NCBI taxonomy): Eukaryota > Metazoa > Chordata > Actinopteri > Salmoniformes > Salmonidae > Salvelinus > Salvelinus alpinus. The sequence continues at coordinate 8,228,313 of NC_092103.1, forward strand.
GTGGTAGAGAGGGAGGGAGAGAGAGAGGGGGGAGAGAGAGAGAGGGCCGAAAAAAGCAGGTCCGGACAAGAGCACATTGTTCCCAATACAACAATGCATACATAAGAAAATGAAAGAGTCAGATGAGACAACAGCTCATACTAGACAGCTCATCTCCTATCTTTGTAATGTCGTCTTCTGTGACAGCATGGGCAGTGACATTAAGGGCCTCCATCCAACTCTTCGGGACAATTATGCTACAGCACAGGAAACAGGAAGAGACCCCCCCAGGAAGTGGAAAAGTCTCATTTGAGTGAAGGCTGAACAGACCAGTGACCACAGTGAGAAAGACCACTGTCACAATGCACTGTGTCAAGTAGCCGTTTCCCCCACAGAACACGAAGAAGAAGACCCTGTTTCATGAATACAGGAAGACAGGAGAGGGTAAAGTATTTCACAAGATGGAAATGGGTCGTTCCGCGAAATAAGTGCCTTTTGCGTCCATTTGTTTTAATATGGTGAAACTATTCCTTAAAAAATGTTTTTCAAAAGAAACAGTGAACATCTAATAGTCAATTCAGTAAAAGCAGGTGTTTTGTGGTGGAAAACTGAGCAGGTTGAAAATAACATGTTGACCCTGTTGCCCATAGATAAACAGGCTACGAATGTTTTAACGGTCACATTTTTTTTGTGTGAAGCTTGCATTCAATTGTCACCCTCTGTTGCACACAATAAGCTTCCATTAGCACTGTCACAAGGGGATTTATGGCTGATTTAATAAGAAATTGTCGACCCTTTTACAGTCAACCTTGTTACTTTATTTGGCACTTAATATGCACTTACTATAGTCTTTTTTTAAATTTTACCTTTTCAGATGGGAAAACATGTTTTTAATTAAGTTAAACATGTGTTCTTTCTGACAGAATGTAAAAATGAGGTGAAACAAAACATTTAGGTAGAACCCTTTTGGTTCCAGGTAGAACCCTTTCCACCAAAAAGGGTTCTCCTATGGGGACAACCGAATAACCCTTTTGGAACCCTTTTTTGCAAGAGTGTAGAGCATGTTCACTCCAACTCATCTACAGAGGGGAAATGTCTGATGAGTGCACATAAGGTTTGTGAGAAAAAAAAGTTTTTTGTTTGTTCAAAGTGAACATCCTCTCACGAAAAAGACTTCTCTTGTTAGTTCTCCTCTCCCCCACAGCACAGGTCTCTCTGGGCTGAGAGAAGAGAGGAAAGAGAGGACAGAGGATACCTCTGTCGCCAGAACTTTAGTTGGATCATGGTGAACCAGCACAGGGATAGACGAGATGGTGAATGAAAGATCTCACTGGCCACACACCGGTCGAATCAATATTGTTTCCACGTCATTTCAATGAAATTCATTTCAATGAAATAACGTTGGACCAACGTGGAATAGACGTTGAATTGATGTCTATGCCCAGTGAATAACACAACACCCACCGTCGTTCTGTACTGTATCAGACTGGGGCCGATCAGCGGGCAGTCACAGATTCACAAACGTGATATCCTATAAACCGATCCCCACGGCAATATGCTGTACCCTTTAGCCCAGTGGGCTAAGACAGTGGGAGTACACTATTAAAAGAGAGTATTTTGAAACATAAAACATTTGATAGATTTATGCAATTAGTTGCCCTTGGGTGTTGGGAAAGCCTAGTTGCATATTTTCAAACTGTTTCTTTTAACAGTGTAGGACAGTGGAAAGCAGGGGTAGAAGGAGTTAGTTGGTAGGAAAGGGGAAAGGAAAGCAGGGGTGTATTTATTACGAAAAGCGTTTACCGTTTAAGAACCAAGTGGAAGCAAGCAGAGCAAAACAAGAGTTTCTATTGGACAAATGTACGTAGGTCCCTCCTCCCTTCAGTTTGCCTCCGTTTAAGAAACGTTTTTGCAACAAGAATCGGCGTAATGAATACGTCCCAGGAGTAGAAAGAAACAACAGTAGGTAATGTGGACTCACCTTAGAGGTGTGGGCACTAAAACCTGCCTGGGACATCTCCATCTCAAACGACGAGGTGTAGTTACCTGACGTTGCTGTGGAAAGGACGTTCACATTGATCCATTACTATACGATCACTCTCACTGATCCATTTTCATTGGAACTGTCTACGGACTGTTTTTAATGTCCTTACTGTTTCTAATTGTACGACTGTGTGGCTGTTCGGATGATAACTCACTTCCCCTTGGGGATGAATAAAACACAATCTCATCTCTTTTTATTTCACTACGTAGAGATGGACTTTAGCACAGCTCCAGAGAAGAACCGCACTTGCCGTTGTTACCACCGCGATCAAAGTAGCACAAAGCATGTCTTGGTGATTTAAACAGAGGAAAGTAGCTCCGCCTACCCTCCAAGGCAAAGATCCTGCTTCCCAGAGCGTCTACGATGGTGAGCAAGGCAAACTCGTCGGACACGTTGAAGAAGTGATCTCCCACAGGATCGCTGGAGATGTTCTTGATCTCCTCAATGAACTTTTTCACCTCAGTGATGCTTCGGTTGTTCCTGTTGTAATCACCAAGCACCTGGAGAGAAACAAATAGTGTCGTTTTTTTGATTTGATTTGATTTAACCAGCCGTTATTTATACGGGTAAGTCAACTTAGAACAGATTCAGATTCGCAATGACGATATCAAGTCGGAAAAGCAGTCCTCTATATACAGACTATGGTCCATGTAGGAAACAGGAATTGAACCAATAACTCTTGGCCTGCCTGGGCTGGAAGATTCCCAGTTGCAGACTCCCAGTTGGAGGATTCCCGTATTGCTTATTCTCTCCTGATTCATAGAATCCACTAACCAGGATTTCTGGAAAATCTGACTTTTTGGAAAGTTCCCGGGATTTTGCAACCCTCATACCAAACCATCTAAACTCCACAATAGTTGGTGTGTTTATTTGAAGTCTGTTAGGGATGTGACTGTGATCTTGTCCTGACTGAAAGGTATGTTACAGCTTGTACTGTGGTGAGGCTATTGAGGTATTAATATTGAGGTATCGGGGTTTCGGGGGCCTTCTACTCACAGCAATACCGAACCTCTCAATGTCGTCTTTCTCGCATTCTGCGGTGACATTTTTGAGGTTATGAGAGTCATGTGACTCTCCATCCGTCACGATTATCATGACCTTCTTGACCCCGGGCCGCGCCCCTCGCTCCACGGTGAAGGCCTCTTTCCTGAAAATCAGAAATCATTTTCACTCACTTCCCACACTGTACAAGAAATAGACATACTTAACTGAGTGGAACACTAAATTCAACTGAACGCAATTAAACGAGGTACATTATTTGTAAATTGAGCAGGACCAGACTCTTGTACTGCACCTTGCCGTGTCGATACCCAGGAAGGTCATGGTCCTGACACCCTGTTGCTGTTCAAGATTCCTCACTTTGCCCAGCAGGGATTGAGTGTTTTTAAACTGGCTGAGGTTCACATTGTGAATGACTTGCTCTCCATACGACACAATGCCCACCTGGAACAAAAAGACAGGATTCAGACAGACCGACACTCACTCAAACGTACAAATTCACCCTCATCTGACTCGCTCTCTTCCCTTTAACCTCCTTTACCCTCATCTCTCTCTGCCCTTCTCTCCAGTTCCCTATTTTCTAACTGTCCCATCCTGTGGCACACTCCAACACTCCGAGACAGTCTGGTAAGGAAGGCTGTGTGGTTTGGTCTGGTGAGTCGAATGTGATGTCATTCTCTTTATATAGCACGCAGGGTACTTATCCGGCTATGGAATATGGGATCTATAAAGGGAGAACTTTGTCGGACAATATTTTCCAGTGCAGCACAGAGGAAAACTGTAATTTCACCATTAAGCTAAACCACTGCGAACCAGCTCCTCTCCAGAGGCAGGGGTATTTTAAAAAGGACTCTCCATTCATATAAAACTTTTTTTTTTTTTTTTTTTAAGTAACCTTTATTTAACACATAATGCTCTTGGAGGTTAAACTAATAACAGTATGAGTGATGATTTAACAGTGGTTCTGAGACTTGTGACTGTAATGAATAGGTTATCATAATATGCATGCAACTCAACGGCAAGGCAATGACATATTATTATTATAATATTGTGCTGTTACATAATTAAAATACAGTGAATTGCAATTGATGTTGCCGGCATCTTTCTATTCCCTATCCCTCCTCTTTTCTCGATCCATCGCTCCCGTCTATCCCTCTCTCAGTCATGTCCCAGAGTTGACACTGTGTTCTTAAAGGGTCCTTCGGTGAAACCGTTTCACCTGGCTGGAACCATAAAAGTTTCTTCTGCAGGTACCTTCATCTAAAGTGTTACCCATTTTTCCCCTAGTATACAGAAAGGAGAAATCACCTGGGACAGTTTAGGTCCAATTTCGATATTTTTCAGAAACTTGACCAGGAACTCAATGATGCTGTTCCATGGCCATATACTATTGGAGCCGTCAAGCACCATGACAATGTCAAGCTCTTTGGCGCACTCTGGAATACAAGAGGGATTCAAATAATGTGGCCGTTATGATCTGTGTAGCACAACCAATATATCACATATTACACGCAAAGTAGAATTTAGTTGGGAAAACAGACATGTGTTTTGTACGTCAGCGTTTAAACTATTAAAGCCACAGTTGCCAACAGTTTTTATACAATAAATGCGATAAACAGTTGGTTTGTGCAGTGGAGAGACGTGAAGAGAGGGAGGAACACTACAACACCGAGAAGCTCCCCCATCTACACTAGTCCCTCTTGAGTCTTGTTAAAAAGGCCTCGTTCCAATATCCACACTACCGTAGAATACTACTGAGAATACTACTGAGAATGAAGCAGTGGACATGGATTCTATTGGACATGCATTCTAAGTGGTACAGCATGGATATCGGAACACAGCCACAGACTACACTATAATGTGCTTCCAATGCATGTCCAATACAGTGTCTGATAGTGAGACTACACAGAGGTGGAAAGCTGTATCTCATCTATACTGAGGCTTAATAGTCTACACCAGGGTTCCCCAACTGGCGGCCTGCGGGTGATTTTATTTGGCCCCCCAAGTTCTTGTTGGACATAAAATACCATAAAAACACCAGCAAATCAGCTCCAAGTGATTGTACTTCTGGAAATCTGTTCCAAAGTATTATAATAGAGAGACATAGTGTAATGTGATCGTCGTACACAAGGTTTGAAATGATTATGTTTTAGTCAAATATTATATCTGTTTGGGGCTTCTTGCTGTCAATGTGCAGTGTTAAGACAGCGATGACAAGTCTCTCTAAAATCTGTCCTAACTTGGGCATGCATGGCAGCAAGAGACTGGAGAGTAGTTTACACTAAGTGGAATGCTCTTATGTACACAAGCGATGTTTCTCTCTGGGCCACGTGGCTCTAGGGGTTGGTTGGTTAGGGGGTGAAGAGAGGAATGGGTTGGGGGGAGGATGTAGAGAGAGATACCTCTGCTCTCGTCTGTCTGGGGTAGGATGTAAAAGGAACACCAAGGCGAGGGATCATGCAGCTCTGGTCTGACTGTAGTTATCGGTGTGTGTGTGTGTGTGTGTGTGTGTGTGTGTGTGTTTTGTTGTCCTGTACCTTGCACGGCCGGGGCGATGGAGTTGAGTACCTGGAAGGTTGAGCTGACGTTGGTACAGACCCCAGAGATGTACGTCTGCTGACCACACATGTAGCCGTACTGGGGACCACAAGCCTGGACGAAAATAGTACACACACACACACACACACACACACACACACACACACACACACACACACACACACGCGCGCGCACGCGTCACGGCGGAATCTGAAATAAGGTCACGCAGCGCTAACGTTACCTAATCATGAGACCCATGAACGCTACACACACATGCACACTGGCTTAACCTGGACTCAAAGTGACTGACTCTCCGAAGCACAGGATCTGATAGGCTAGGACTCTCTAGTCAACAGTCAGTTGTGAGCAGTGAGGTACAAGCCCAGTGAAGAGGCAGAGGGGGAAAGTTCTGGTCAGATCCGGGCTTTGTAATGTATATCTTATGTCATCATTATAAATACTCAGACCCATTCTTCTAGACAGACAGAGAGAGAGAGAGAGCGAGTGTAATGGAGAGAGCGGGCGCGTGCGTCACAGGAGGTTGGTGGCACCTTAATTGGGGAGGACGGGCTTGTGGTAATGGCTGGAGTGGAATAAGTGCAATGGGTTCCATGTGTTTGATGCCATTCCATTCAATCCTTTCCAGCCATTATTATGAGCCATCCTCCCCTCAGCAGCCTCCTCTGGCGTGCGTGTGTGATATATATCAGCAGCATACCACCCTGCATACCACTGCTGGCTTGCTTCTGAAGCTAAGCAGGGTTGGTCCTGGTCAGTCCCTGGATGGGAGACCAGATGCTGCTGGAAGTGGTGTTGGAGGGCCAGTAGGAGGCACTCTTTCCTCTGGTCTAAAAAATATCCCAATGCCCCAGGGCAGTGATTGGGGACACTGCCCTGTGTAGGGTGCCGTCTTTCGGATGGGACGTTAAACGGGTGTCCTGACTCTCTGAGGTCATTAAAGATCCCATGGCACTTATCGTAAGAGTAGGGGTGTTAACCCCGGTGTCCTGGCTAAATTCCCAATCTGGCCCTCAAACCATCATGGTCACCTAATAATCCCCAGTTTACAATTGGCTCATTCATCCCCCTCCTCTCCCCTGTAACTATTCCCCAGGTTGTTGCTGCAAATGAGAACGTGTTCTCAGTCAACTTACCTGGTAAAATAAATAAAAATAAATAAATAAATATGTCAGCTCTACATATAGTAACAACTGTACTGGCTCTTGCAGTCCAGGGCTGACATCTAGATTTCCACATGGCCTCTTACCAGAAAGCCTCCTTGAGGGTTGGTAACCAACGTCGTTCCCATGGTCATGTTTTCCTTGACTTCGTGTAAGTTCGGTATTGTTGTGTTTTCTGGGGGAAAAAATGGAATGAATAAATAAAGTCAGTGAAAGAAAGAAGGAGTCCTTGAAGAGAAAGAACAGCTGGTCAAATTCCTCTGTCCATTTTCCCATAGGCAGAAAGGCAGACTACCCTTCCAGAACCATGGAACTCTCCGGACCTCACTTATAACGATGTGCATTACTGACATGTAGCTATTTATAGGATAGTTATCTACCTCAGATAATTATGCATAGGCTATTTCGACAGTCTTTACCGATAAAAGCATACACGTATCGTTTGTTTTCCAGCATAACGTAGTAGCGTAGTTAGCAGTGTGTGCTGAATTTGTCCTGTGTGGTTGTAAGAGAATGGCTCTAGTTACACCGGGGTTGTGGGTTCAATTCCCACTGGGGGTCACAAATACTCAAATGTATGTGAATACACTGTCGTAAGTCTCTTTGGCTAAAAGTGTCTGCTAAATGGCATTCTATGTATAATTAAATGTGTTCTCTGTCTAGAAGCGTTTTTCAAAGACGTCTTATGGGGAATCGTGTCGGCTACTCTCAAAATGTCCTCATAATTCACGTCACGTCCAGTGACCCCAGAACCACGCACGGCCCTGTCAAGCTGTAGGATAATACAGTCATTGTCAAGCTCACACTGTACATGACCAGATTGTACGGCGGGATTAAATATTCTTACAATTTTACCAGAGAACATTACAAAAGATAAACTGTATAAAAAATAGATAAACAATAGGTATAAACGTCAAGATACTTAACGAAACAACAGATAATGTCAACAAAATGTGTTGCAGAATTTTAATATATCCCCAAAAATGAATTGATTTAGTTCCACTAAATTGATTTAGTAATCCTAATTAATCTCAACCCTGCCGTTTGGAAGTGAGTCAGTATCAGGGTTGGGGGTGAATTCCATTTCAATTCAGTCAATTCAGTTCACTTCCTTAATCAACTTGATTGAAATGGAATTGACCCCAGCCCTGTTCAGTATCGAGTCAGCGTCATCAGAAGCCCTGAGGCATGGTGAATGAAGCGCATGCAGCAGAGGAGACATGTTGGTTATCTGGTTAGCATGATATAATTATGAGTGAATGAGATGAGACATTAAAATCCTGTTTATGTAGTGTCTTCCTGTGCTGCTGCTTTGGCTCACATCCTGTCCAGCACACAAGGCAGGGAGTCCCAGACCAGCACTCTGGACGATGCGAGGCTGTGTGTTAGGGGCTAAAACCTCAACTCAGACGCAGCTAATAGAGGGAGTATCAATAACAATCACATGCACCCACATATGCAAACACATAGACACACTACAAACGAGTGCTCACCAGGCAGCCCCAGTTTGATACATTTAGGGTTTGGTCCTCGATTCACAGGGCATTTGTAGACATCTCCAGTCCGCTTGGCTGGCTGGCCGGCCAGGGGAGAACCGATAAGTACCCTTTAGAGACAGAAACAGGGGAAGAGGTCAGTATTCCATACCCACCCACCATAAACAAAGAAGCAACAACTAGAGTTCCTCTCAATGACCTAGCGTTGGGTGTTTTGGTGTTTTCCCACGAAAAAGGCAATTTAATTGTATAACAAAAATGATCTAAAATGCTTGTTCTGCAGTGGAAAGTACCCAATTTAGCACTTACCCCTACTATGTTTACTCGTCATAACATTGTTTACGTATTTCTGAGTGAGTAACTCATGCTTTACATCGGAATACAACCGGTTAGCTGGGCTCTGTTGTTGTGAGTGTAATATGTGTGGTCCAGTGCTGGTTCTCTCTCAGCCGAAATCTTGTGGGTACGATATAATGCTAAACTGAGCTAGTTATCGGCTAGCACGTAAACAGTTCGCCTAATTAACATTCCACTCTGCTAACGACCGCTGATCAACTAAAGAGGGTGAAACCAGCGGGAACACAATTGGCTCTCTGGAATCACAGCCATCCGAGGGAGAGATAGCAGTCATCATCTCGCAGCTAAGTGACACACTGCACAGAGAACAGACATCTGTGCCTGATCCACACTGGCCTGGCTCCCTTTCAGCAACAGCACTCACTCTAAATGAGAGCCTTCAATTGGATATAAGTGAGAGTAGCTGGGCCTATAGGAGCATTCTCTACACGAGAAAGCTGTGGGATCGTTCATCGTTCCTCATCAGTTGCTCCTGCTGATTGAGAAGGACTAAATCACTGTAACTGATCCCATATGAGCTTAACAAGCCCATTCCAGCTGAATGTACGGGGCTAGTGAGCTAGTTGGTTAGGGGCCGGGGTCACACTGTAAGGGACTCCTGTAGAGAACTATACAGACCGGCTGTCTCTGTCTGAGGGGGACTGTTCATTTCTCTAAATGAGGCAGATGTAGTTTACTAGCATGTTAAAAAAAAGGGGGATAGTGAGCTAGTTATTTAGGGGCCGGGATCACACTGTATGAGCCTCTAGTGGCGTAGTATAGGGACCGGCTGTCTCTCTGTCTGAGGGGGACTGTACCTTTCTCTAAAGGGAGGCAGACTGAGTTTACTAGCATGTAAAAATGTGCTCCTTCACCAATTAAGAGAGGGGCCACAGACGCGTGGTTTCACGGTGCCTTTACTGGCAGACTGGGTGCATACTCTGGATGGTTGGTTCCACTTAACAGGCGGAGGGAGGGGGGGGGGGGGGGCTCTTTATGAGACCCACGGTGTTAAGCTGCAGGCCTAACTGATACACTTGGAGGGATGGAGGGAGGGACTCTTTATTTGAGCCAGTGTCTTGACCACAGGACTACACTCTTAGAAAAAAAAGGTGCTAAGTAGAACCATACAGGGTTCTTCAGTTTGTTCCCCATTGGGGAACCCTTTTTGGTGCTGGGTAGAACCCTTTGCAGAGGGTTCTACATAGAACCACATATGTAGGGTTCTTCAAAGAACCGCCTGTATATGGTTCTAGCTAGAACCCTCTATGGAAAAACCATGTGCCTTACAAATAACAATTTTTTGTTTGTTTGAAAATAGTAGAAACAGTCAATGTTACAGGGAGGGACACATGAGTCATGTAATGATAGCAGTCAGTATTGCAAGATATCTCAATGTTGAAATTGTCTAGTTAACAGGAAACCAAACTACTGTCAGAGTTGGGGTCAATTCCATTTACATTCCAGTCAATTCAGAAAGTAAACCAAATTACAATTTGAAATGCTACTAATTGAAAAGCATTGAAGATAATTGGAATTTGAATTACATGCCATTAAAAGTCAAAAAATGGATGTAGCAACTGATTGCCCCTTAAATACTTTGAGCATTTCATTGAGCCTGCCTGGAGTGCCAGATGGGTGGGGTTTGCTTTTTACACTTTTGGGACTATTCCATTGGTTCCATGGAACCAAGCTAAATCAAGGGCAGCTTAAGTATTTGAAAGGAAACTATCACTATGTGAACCCAGGGCTGGTGGATGATAACACGAGTTGACTTACCATTTCCCTTCACTGTTCTCAAACTGCTGGACTGAGTATCCAAACATGTCCTCCAGCGGACCATTGAAATTCAGCCCATTCTTGTCATCCACGTTAAACGAGAACACACACGGTAGCAACGCTGCAAGAAAATAAAACTTTTGTTACTACAGAGCAATCAACAAAAAAAAATCATTGGAGAAAAGAGCTATAAGCTTTTAACAAGAATCATGTTAACAAATTGTGTCGTTTTGTAAAAATATTGCAGTGTCAATGAACTTCCTTCATGTTTACAGAGAAGTTATTGGCAAGCAGAAAAAAATGATATGCATAAATAGTTATACAATATGTTTCAGGAAACAAACAAGCAATAAAAAGCCAGTTGCACAAATACAGGATGATGAACTGTTTACTTCTCCCACTTTCAGCACAATTTGTTTTATAAAACATATTCCGTGGGTTTATCAAAACATTTTCGATTTTCTTTTTCTTGTATATTGTTGCTATGGCGATACGCATGTACTGCTTGTCATGCAAATAAAGCATTGTGCATTGAATTGTATAGAATACAAAGGGGATGGGGGATGGGGATGGGAGTCAAATATGGAAATTGTAACCATATCTACTGTACAGAGATTGCCATTCCAGTGTCCTCTGCTCTCATCCTTCTAGACCTATCGGCTGCCTTTGATACTGTGAACCATCAGATCCTCCTCTCCACCCTCTCCGAGCTGGGCATCTCCGGCGCGGCCCACGCTTGGATTGCGTCCTACCTGACAGGTCGCTCCTACCAGGTGGCGTGGCGAGAATCTGTCTCCGCACCACGTGCTCTCACCACTGGTGTCCCCCAGGGCTCTGTTCTAGGCCCTCTCCTATTCTCGCTATACACCAAGTCACTTGGCTCTGTCATATCCTCACATGGTCTCTCCTATCATTGCTATGCAGACGACACACAATTAATCTTCTCCTTTCCCCCCTCTGATAACCAGGTGGTGAATCGCATCTCTGCATGTCTGGCAGACATATCAGTGTGGATGACGGATCACCACCTCAAGCTGAACCTCGGCAAGACGGAGCTGCTCTTCCTCCCGGGGAAGGACTGCCCGTTCCATGATCTCGCCATCACGGTTGACAACTCCATTGTGTCCTCCTCCCAGAGTGCTAAGAACCTTGGCGTGATCCTGGACAACACCCTGTCGTTCTCAACTAACATCAAGGCGGTGACCCGTTCCTGTAGGTTCATGCTCTACAACATTCGCAGAGTACGACCCTGCCTCACGCAGGAAGCGGCGCAGGTCCTAATCCAGGCACTTGTCATCTCCCGTCTGGATTACTGCAACTCGCTGTTGGCTGGGCTCCCTGCCTGTGCCATTAAACCCCTACAACTCATCCAGAACGCCGCAGCCCGTCTGGTGTTCAACTTTCCCAAGTTCTCTCACGTCACCCCGCTCCTCCGCTCTCTCCACTGGCTTCCAGTTGAAGCTCGCATCCGTTACAATACCATGGTGCTTGCCTACGGAGCTGTGAGGGGAACGGCACCTCCGTACCTTCAGGCTCTGATCAGGCCCTACACCCAAACAAGGGCACTGCGTTCATCCACCTCTGGCCTGCTCGCCTCCCTACCTCTGAGGAAGTACAGTTCCCGCTCAGCCCAGTCAAAACTGTTCGCTGCTCTGGCACCCCAATGGTGGAACAAACTCCCTCACGACGCCAGGTCAGCGGAGTCAATCACCACCTTCCGGAGACACCTGAAACCCCACCTCTTTAAGGAATACCTAGGATAGGATAAAGTAATCCTTCTAACCCCCCCCCCCCCCTTAAAAGAGTTAGATGCACTATTGTAAAGTGGTTGTTCCACTGGATATCATAAGGTGAATGCACCAATTTGTAAGTCGCTCTGGATAAGAGCGTCTGCTAAATGACTTAAATGTAATGTAAATGTAAAAGAAGCCAGAGCAATGTCATCATAGAATGCTAAGAGAATTATGTCTGTCAGAGACCCCCTCTACCTCCATTGACCATTAACATCTCACTTTCTAGGACCCTCAAACTCAACACTGGATCTCGAAGCCAGTTCCACTGCATTTTTTTCATTGGGGCCGATTTAGACCAAGGACACCAGGTGGGCGCAATTAACAGGTAGAACAGAAAACCAGCGGGATCCGGACCTCGTAGGGCACGAGTTGCTCTAGCACAATGACTTCTTCTCCAGACCCCATCCTCAGTCTGCTACTGAGCTCCTGAACTAAAATACAAAGTCGCTAAATATCTAAATGTAGTCCTCAACGACATCTCATTGTGCTTCCGCCAACAAGGAGCCTTTTCATTTGGGGAATTTCACAGAGTGTTGTATTAAATTCCCGGATTCGTGAGGGAGACTTTAGGATTAGCAGATCACTGCAACATGGGCCAAGAAACAGGGTAGTAGGGGTGACAAAACACAAAGACCAAACACAGTAACACACAGAGGACACTTGTCCTCTAATGAGTATGATTGAAGATCCCACAGCCAAACATACCAATAACATACTGTAGTATCCTACAGTATATGGAGATCAACTGTGAAAGTTAATATTCACTTTATACTACGCTTGGAGTTAGACACAGATTCATGCAGGAAGCCTTCCCAGCAAACCCGGAACATTCCCTGGACATTAGTTGAAATTCCCATTACGTTCTAGTTAGGGTTTTATCTAACATTAAGATAACATCCCAAAACATTAAAATAATGTTTTTCATAACAAAATGTTATTTTTTTCAGAAAACGTTTCAAATGAAATATTCTTGGAAAGTTCTAACATTCACTAATATGTTGTGCACCACATCTGTAACAGCCACCACAGAACATTTCCCAAATGGTTCTTATTAGGTTTCCAGGTAATGTAGTAACACAATGTCCTAGTAATGGTTTTAGAACATACTGCCGCAAAAGAAAATGTGGGAGCAATAGAAATGGTTCTGAGAAAACATTACAGGAATGTTCTCCTAACGTTCACACAACCTTGAAATATTCTGGGAATCTTTAAAGAACAGACAAAAATGTGTTCTGGGAACGTTCTTGCAACATCAGGCGAATGTTTTATACAAACATTATATAATCACCAGCACAACTGGACCGTCTTTATGTTATTAGAACTTTTGGGGCAACCCAATGAATGTGCTGGGAACATTCACAGAACCAATTATGGTTTGCTGGGTTAGTCCATGATGTATTTGTAACAGACAAACAGAAGCAAACAGAGGGATCAGTGTACTGTACTGCACTCTACTGTCGTGTGTGTCAGAGAGCAGAGCAGAAATGGTTCATATGAATGGTTCATGTGCAACCAGTTAGCCACAGGCCTTCCTTACAAAGATCACGGTATGTACTGTAAGTGTTCCCATTTCCAGGCCACTCTCCAGTTCCAGTGCTTCATCTACTTTGGTGGCGCACATTCTATCAAACAAGCCTTTTATAGAGACCTCTTATTAAACATATTAAGTGGTCTGTACACCGCACCCACTTGGACACCATGGCCCTTCCTCTGAACGAGTCATTCTCTTTGCACCAGCTCATCTCTTTCCTGAGCGTGAATGCTCCCAAGTCCCCGAGACCAAACTAGACATGGTTGTTCATCAGTCTCCGTTTTTCTTTGCATCATCACCACCACCACCTCTGTCCTGAGTTTGAGTGGTTATCTTAGGAAGCAACTTTTTTGAGAAGGAGCTGTACTTTGCACCAGCTTTGTTCTGTCCTGAGTCTATCCTGTCATTCAGTATGTTGCGGACAGGACACCAGACAGGACATGGATGGTCTTCAGTCTCTGTTTTCTTTGCATCACCTCTGTGAATACAGTACATACCTAAGACACGACTGGACATGGTTGGTCTTATAATCAGGCTCCGTTTTCTTGGCATCACCTCTGTCCCAGTCTCACAAGACCAGACACTTCCTCCCATACTGTAGCTCGGAAGCAAGTCGGTTCCGTACGCAATTAGCCTGGGGACGAGGAGAACAGTTTGAATGGCCCTATGTCCCTGTCTGTAGTCATCATGGATGTGGATGGTCATCAGTCTCTGTTTTGCTAGGGAGCTGTTCTTTGCGCCACCCCTGTCTGACCTGAATGCCTCTGTGAACATCAGCACGGACAGTATGGCTGGTCATCATCGGTCTCTGTTGTCTTTGGGAGCAGACGTTTTATTTGGGGTGTATGAGATGATTTGGGAGCTGGATACACATGAGGAGCTTACTCTGCAATCTCCGATGTGGCTTGTAAACAACAGGCATCGGCGGCATCCCAAATGACACCCTATTCCCTACATGGTGCCCTACTTTTGAACAGGGCCCATAGGACTCTAGTCAAAAGTATTGCACTACATAGGGAATAGGGTGCCATTTGGGATGCAGCCGATGCCTGTTGTTTTACAAGCCACATCGGAGATTGCAGAGGAAGCTCCTCATGTGTATCCAGCTCCCAAATCGTCGGCCAAAGACGGCCAAAAGGCACAGATATACCCTGAGGTGGCTCCCAGAATAACCAATCTCATATCCATCGTCTCTGGACACTGAGCACAGGATGAAGGAGTAAGTCATTTACACATCCCATAATCAAATAAGACACGGTGATGCAGGTTACACGGTGATAGGGCCAAACAGCCTAGTGCTACCCCCACGCTCACAAACAGATCTTAACCAAATGAAAGACATGTGCAGTGGATAACACGGTGGATAACATTTGAGGACACGCTCTTGATTGAGTAAGAGCTTTGAAAAGAAGACACACAGGCTGGAACGTAACTACATATGAGGCCCCCGAATTCCGGACCTCGGTCATTTTAAAGTAAACAAATGTATGTTGTACACAATAAAGAAAGTCAATTACAGGTCAACATCTAAATCATTTCCCCAGGTTGGATCAAAGCTCAGAACGCTTATATTCTTGATCTGACTGAGTTCTAATCGCGCCTGCCTCTTTGCGAATAATTGGAATCATGAACAGTGGTTTGTTCGTTATGTCCGCCTGCGTCCCCCAGATTTGCCTCACGGATTTGCCTTTTTTACAAGCACATTGACCACTCTCTCTCAAATGGCTAACTCCGCCCTGTCGCGACAGAGGCCGAGGGCCTGAGACGTGAAACGAACTACCCCAGCTAGGAGTCGGCTCAAGTAGGCAACTAGAGACGGTGCTGACAGTGTGTTTGCGAGATGCCAGACAAAAGGCCATTTTTAAAACCATCCCATGGACCTGACTTGTCTAGCAGCATAGTACAGGGGTTCCCAAACGTGGGGTCGGGGCACCATGTGGCGTTCCCTGAGAACCTGTACTAAACCTTATCAAACAAGTTAGGAACTAAAAATAAACATGTTTCAATATGAACATATCCCCCAATATGAACAGCGTTCCCCTATAGGCCTAAATTAAAATGCATTCAAAATGCAAAAAATACAGTTATAAACATTGTTCGTCTTACCTCGATCGCCCACTGGAGTTTATAGTTTACCCATGACCCACCTTTTTTACCACTACATCACTGATATTAATACAGAATCGTAAGTAATATTCTAACATTTCACGTGAATGTGATAATACAATCCTCTGTGTGCGGAGCTTAATTAGTAATGCCTAGGAATACAAATGTGAACGCTATGTGATTTGAGAAAAGAGTCATCATTACAACTGACTGAACAGCTACAGCTAATAGGCAATGTATTTGTAGATCGACTGAGGTGAATGAACCCACAGCAGCCAAGATGATAGTGGCTAGGGTCATTTTTGCTTGTTTTTGTTGTTCTCCAAATATCATTTGTACGTTTTTTTTTTGTTTAGAAATAAAGTAAATGAGCTTCAACTTTCTTTTTTTTTTAAATGATTAGGAGGAAACGATTGAACTAAAGTTATTAAACTCATGCAAAACTTAACACTGATTTAACTATGTGAATGCTTTATTTACAGATATCATGACACCACCAACAACTGCTGCTGAGTTGAAATTCTGAACCAAGTGTGGTCCAAACTTGTTAAACGTTAATCTATGTTCCTTAGACCTATGTTTCTGATTACATGGGGATGTTTATATCTTAATTTGAAAAGGTACACAGATGACATGGTAAAATATGTTGTTCCGTCAACCCTGTTATCTAAGTGTCAACCCTGTTACGAGCTTAATTTGTACTGAAATGAATGCACAATTATTGTGGGTTAACTGCCTTGTTCAGGGGCAGAACGACAGATTTTTACCTTGTCAGCTCAGGGATTTGATCTAGCAACCTTTCGGTTACTGGCCCAACGCTCTACCCACTAGGCTCGCTGCCACCCAAATATGTGAGTTTATTTGTACAAAGGACAAGGGATTTAGCTCAAACATGCTTTTAAACAATAGTTATGGCAGTTATATACAGTGCCTTAGGAAAGTATGGATTAAATAACAAAAAAACTCAGCAATCTACACACAATATCCCATAATGACAAAGTGAACGTTTTTAGAAGTTTTTGCAAATGTATTAAATAAAAAAAACAGAAATACCTTATTTACGTAAGTATTGAGACCCTTTGCTATGAGACTCGAAATTGAGCTCAGGTTTCCATTGATCATCCTTGAGATGTTTCTACAACTTGAATGGTGTCCACTTGTGGTAAATTCAATTGATTAAGACATTGATTTGGATTTGGATTGATTTGGAAAGGCACACACCTGTCTATATAAGGTCCCACAGTTGACAACGCATGTCAAAGCAAAAACCAAGCCATGAGGTCGAAGAAATTGTCTGTAGAGCTCCAAGACAGGATTGTGTTGAGGCACAGATCTAGGGAAAGGGTACCAAAACATTTCTACAGCATTGAAGATAATCAAGAACACAGTAGCCTCCATCATTCATAAATGGAAGAAGTTGACAAAAGAACCTGATGCTCTTGTGGACATGGGAGAACCTTCCAGAAGGACAACCATCTCTGCGGCACTCCACCAATCAGGCCTTTATGGTAGAGTGGCCAGACAGAAGCCATTCCTCCGTGAAAGGCACATGACAGCCCGCATGGAGCATGCCAAAAGGCACCTAAAGACTCAGACCATGAGAAACAAGATTCTCTGGTCTGAAGAAACCAAGATTGAACTGAATGCCAAGCATCACATCTGGAGGAAACTTGGGAACATCCCTACGGTGAAGCATGGTGAAGGCAGCATCATGCTGTGGGGATGTTTTTCAGAGGCAGGGACTGGGAGACTAGTCAGGATTGAGGCAAAGATGAACGAAGCAAAGTACAGAGATCATTAATGAAAACCTGCTCCAGAGCTCTCAGGACCTCCGACTGGGGCGAAAGTTCACCTTCCAACAAGACAACAACCCTAAGCACACAGCCAAGACAACGCAGGAGTGGCTTCGGAACAACTAAATGTCATTGAGTGGCCAGCCAGAGCCCGGACTTGAACCCGATCGAACATCTCTGGAGAGACCTGAAAATAGCTGTGCAGCAACGCTCCCCATTCAACCTGACTGTAACGCTCGTCGGAAGGATGAGACCAAGGTGCAGCGTGGTACGTGTTCATGCTTCTTTATTAAAACCGAACACCAAACAAAACAACAAAAGAACAACGAACTTCATGTCTTGAAGGCTACACAGAGCTAACAAAAAACAACATCCCACAACCTAAGGTGGCAAAACATGCTGCCGAAGTATGATTCCCAATCAGAGACAACGATAGACAGCTGTCCCTGATTGAGAACCATACCCGGCCAAAACATAGAAACACAAATCATAGAAATAAAGAACATAGAATGCCCACCCAAATCACACCCTGACCAAACCAAATAGAGACATAAAAAGGCTCTCTACGGTCAGGGCGTGACAGTACCCCCCCCAAAGGTGCGGACTCCGGCCGCAAAACCTGAACCTATAGGGGAGGTTCTGTGTGGGCATCTATCCGCGGTGGCGGCTCTGGTGCGGGACGTAGACCCTGCTCCACCTCATGGATCATCACTGGAGGTCATGAGAGCAGAGCTGGCACAGCCCGTCCTGGCTGGATGCTCACCCTAGCCCGGCAACTGCGGGGCGTTAGCACAGGACGCACTGGGCTGTGAGAGCACACCGGAGACACTGTGCATAGAGCCGGCGCAGGATATACTGTGCCGAGGAGGCGCACTGGAGGTCTGGAGCGTAGAGCTGGCACCACCCTTCCTGGCTGGATGCTCACCCTAGCCCGGCAACTGCGAGGTGCTGGCACAGGACGTACTGGGCTGTGGACACGCACCGGAGACACAGTGCGCAGATCCGGCGCAGGATATCCTGGACCGAAGAGACGCACTGGAGGCCAGATGCGCTGAGCCGGCACCATCCGTCCTGTCTGGATGCCCACTCTAGCCCGGCCGATGCGGGGAGCTGGAATATAGCGCACCGGGCTATGAGTGCGCACTGGAGACACACTGCGCAGAGCCGCATAACATGGGGCCTGACTAGTCACACTCTCCCCACGGTAAGCATGAGGAGTTGGCTCAGGTCTCCAACCTGACTCAGCCAATCTCCTCGTGTTCCCCCCCCTCCCCCAAATTTTGGGGGAGTGGCTTCTTGGGCTTCCGTGCTAGCCGTGTCCCCTCGTAACGCTGGGCCCCCTTTCTAGCTGCCTCCGCCTTCCTAGCTGCTTCCACCTGTTCCCTTCCGACTAGGATCTCCTCCCACGTCCAGGATCCTTTGCCATCCAGGATGTCCTCCCATGTCCAGTCCTCCTTACCACGCTGCTTTGTCCGTTTGTGGTGGGATGTTCTGTAACGCTAGTCGGAAGGATGAGACCAAGGTGCAGCGTGGTACGTGTTCATGCTTCTTTATTAAAACCAAACAACAAAAGACCAATCACACCCTGACCAAACCAAATAGAGACATAAAAAGGCTCTCTAAGGTCAGGGCGTGACACTAACAGAGCTTGAGAGGATCTGCAGGGAAGAATTTGAGAAACTGCAGGTGTGCCAAGCTTGTAGTGTCATACCCAAGAAGACTCGAGGCAGTAATCGCTGCCGAAGGTGCTTCAATAAAGTACAGAGTAAAGGGTCTGAATACTTATGTAAATGTGTTTTCAGTTTTTTTATTTGTAATACATTTGTAAATATTTCTAAAAACCTGTTTTTGCTCTGTCATTATGGGGTATTGTGTGTACTGTAGATTGATGAAGAATACATTTTAAATAAAATTTAGAGTAAATGTGGAAAAAGTCAAGAGGGTGGTGGGCCATGTTAAAACTGATCCTATATCAGCATCTGACATTTGACCCTCCCAGGTAGCTCTCTCTGGTCATCAAATCAGTTCAGGCTAGCGGTGAGGTGTGCCTTGATAATTGGATGAAACTTATCCTAAATCAGTCATCTGGCAGAGGTGCTGCTGGTCCATTCCAACATATGGAGCCGACAAACTTTTCAATGTCTGGCATTTCACCCTCCTAAGCAGATGATGGTCACTAACTCAGTTCAGGCTGAGAAAGACTGATGTGATAAAACTGATACTGAATCAGTTGGCTAGTGTTTGACCCTTCCGACCAGTGACAGGATTCAGATACGTCAGCAGCACACTGCTCTGCTCTCTAATGAGATGGATTCCGTCTCAGCCAGACTCTCTTCCATTTGTTGGCATGGAGTGGCTTCAACTTCTGCTGCGCTCACTTCCTTACGTTGTCAGCAATTCATCTACTTGCTTTGTCACTGTTTGATGGTTATATAATTAAGCTACAAAGTCATCTCTACTCATAGATGTGCCTATTTATCTATAGGCCCTCCTCATCAATCTCTAAGTAAAGTAATTGGATGTCTGTGTAGGTTGTACTATCCGTTTTAATACACAATGAAGACGGGGCTGAGGAAACATAAGCTGACTCCTGTGGGTCCAGTCAAGTGTTAGCTGTAAAGTATGTAGGCAGAGGATGCTGTACATTAAACATGGACAACAATGGAAACCATACCGTAACATAATGCCTCGATTGAATGTCAATTGAAACCTCTCCCATTGACTTATTCATTCAATTGGGACTATTCCCATTCATTCACTGTGTGTGGATGTAAATGTATATCGAGTCCGTAGAGCTGCCTGCCATATCCGATTCCATACTGGAACTGGAACCTCCAGATGTATTCCTTGGAGCGCTGATTTTTATTGGCCCGGAACAAGGAATAGGAATACAAGTCGCCGCCCACGGAATGACATAATACTCCCTGCCGGTTGTCAAGGCTTTCATCCCAGAATCCCCCCCTCCAATCAGGGGGACAGGGGTCGACTCGAAACTCCCCATCCATCCCCAATTATGTTCTATCACACACCCACACCCTATTCCAAACCCACATCCAAACATTAACAGCAGATGCATGCTCAAAAAGTGCTGATCAGCGGAGCTAACTTACAGCACACAGCTGGGCCCTAGGCAGTCTAAAGAGAGCTGTGCTTGATTAGACATTTCATGGAGAGACTAAAAATACATCCCTTCATGAGGTCACATCCTCTATCTCCCCTTAGGCGACCTAGAGCAAATAGTCATGAGTGTAATTTGAGAGAGTCAGTGGGCAGCAATGTTTGTGAGTAAACGGTCCATGGTCCACAATAAACTGTCGACTGTAAACGGATTTATAAACCATACCCATACTGTAGCAGATTGTCCTATATGTGGTGCCAACGTGTAGACTATAAAACAATAGACTGTATAAGCTTTGTTATCTCTGCATATGTAATATTGCAGTGGGCTTATCAAGGTTTAACGGACAACAAGGGATGAGGAAAGAGAAGATCAGTTCTGCGTGGCGATGGCAGATAAAGGGGATTACAGTAATAAACAATAACTCACTAACGCACTTATTCCCTTTACCCTTTTATTGAATTATATAGTAACGTTTTACAAGCCGTTTTTTTTATTTCATACCTTGTCCATTTTTATGGTCCGTTTCATAAGCCTCAGAGCAGAACAACCCACTTGGGATGCACAAAGCTGTTTCCTTTTCCTGCTACACTGAAATACGTTGTAATGATCTGTACAACACACTGTATGATGTTCTGTTCGACACAGTAACATTGCTAAGTACAGCATATAGACAGACGATGGGATGAATTCTCTACAGAAGAGAGTTTACCAGCAGGCATCGGATGTCCAGTTTCTGCCCTGTTACTCGATATGGAAATGTTAGGGCTTTCTCACATGAGAGGGAGAGGAGAGAGGGAGAGAGAACCCCCAAATCCTCCTGGGCTAACCCGGAAACTATCACAGCAGCCCCGATCTCGGCTCAGGTCATTATCCAGCTCACTTCCCAACGCTGAAATTGGATTGGAAACGGATGTGCTGAAGGAGTATGAGAAGATGCTTCCATTTTAGAATCCCACAGACATGCACGCACACACATGCACGCACGCACATGCACACGCACACACACAAAACGCCACTTGGGATGCACTAAGACCTTCAAACAGGTCAACATTCACGGATTACCAGGACTTGTTCTCCGAGCATGCGCTGACCAACTGGGAAGTGTCTTCACTCACGTTTTCAACCTGTCCCTGACTGAGTCTGTAATACCAACATGTTTCAAGCAGACCACCACAGTCCCTCTGTCCAAGAACACTAAGGTGACCTGTCTAAATGACTACCGACCTCGTAGCACTCACGTCTGTAGCCATGAAGTGCTTTGAAAGGCTGGTCAAGGCCCACATCAACAACATTATCCCAGAAACTCTAGACCCACTCCAATTTGCATACCGGCCCAACAGATCCACAGATGATGCAATCTCCATTGCACTCTACACCGCCCTTTCCCACCTGGACAAAAGGAACACCTATGTGAGAATGCTATTCATTGACTACAGCTCAGCGTTCAACACCATAGTGCCCTCAAAGCTCATCATTAAGCTAAGGACCGTATATAGACAAAGTCTATGTACGTCGGTATAGAGACAAAGTGTAGTCGCAATTCAACGGCTCAGACACGACTTATGTGGCAGGGTCTGCAGGCAATTACAGACTACAAAAAGAAAACCATGCCATGTCACGGAGACAGACGTCTTGCTTCCAGACAAACTAAACACCTTCTTTGCCCGCTTTGAGGATAATACCGTGCAACCGACGCGGCCCGCTACCAAGGACTGCGGGCCCCTCTCCTTCTCCGTGGCAGACGTGAGTAAGACATTTAAACATGTTACCCTAGCCGCGTCCTTTGAGCATGCGCAGACCAGCTGGCTGATGTGTTTATCGACATATTCAATCACTCCCTATCCCAGTCTGCTGTCCTCACATGCTTCAAGATGGCCACCATTGTTCCTGTACCGAAGAAGGCAAAGATAACTGAACTAAATTACTATTGCCCCGTAGCACTCACTTCTGTCATCATGAAGTGCTTTGAGAGACTAGTCAAGGATCATATCACCTCCACCTTACCTGCCACCCTAGACCCACTTCAGTTTGCATACTGCCCCAACAGGTCCACAGACGATGCAATGGCCATCACATTGCACAATGCCCTATCCCATCTGGACAAGAGGAATACCTATGTAAGAATGCCGTTCATTGACTACAGCTCAGCATTCACCACCATAGTACCCTCCAAGCTCATCATTAATCTTGAGGCTCTGGGTCTCAATCCCGCCCTGTGCAATTGCGTCCTGGACTTTCTGACGGGCCGCCCCCAGGTGGCCAGGTGGTGAAGGTAGGAAACAACATCTCCACTTCGCTGATCCTCAACAATGGGGCCCCACAAGGGTGCGTGCTCAGCCCGCTCCTATACTCCCTGTTCACCTATGACTGCGTGGCCATGCAGGCCTCCAACTCAATTATCAAGTTTGCAGATGACACAACAGTAGTGTGCTTGATTACCAACAACGACGATACAGCCTACAGGGAGGAGGTGAGGGCACTCGGAATGTGGTGTCAGGAAAACAACCTCTCACTCAACGTCAACAAAGGAGATGATCGTGGACTTCAGCAATCAGCAGAGGGAGTACCCCCCTATCCACATTGACGGGACAGCAGTGGAGAAGGTGGAATATTTTAAGTTCCTCGGCGTACACATCACGAACAGACTGAAAAAGTCCACCCACAGAGACAGCGTGGTGAAGAAGGCTCTGTTCCAACCTCAGGAAGCTGAAGAAATTTGGCTTGTCACCTAAAGCCAACACAAACTTTTACAGATGCACAATTGAGAGCATCCTATTGGGCTGTATCACCGCCTGGTATGGCAACTGCACCGCCCTCAACCGCAAGACTCTCCAGAGGGTGGTGCGGTCTGCACAACGCATCACCGGGGTAAACGACCTGCCCTCCAGGACACCTACACCTACCGAGAGACTGAAAAACAGCTTCTATCTCAAGGACATCAGAGTGTTAAACAGCCATCACTAACACAGAGAGGCTGCTGCCAAGATACAGACTCGAATCATTGGCCACTAAAATAAATGGATCACTAGTCACTTTAAATACTGCCACTTTAATAATGTTTACATATCTTACATTACTCATCTCATATGTACAGTATATACTGTATTTTACACCATCTATTGCATCTTCCCTATTCTGCTCGGTCATTGCTCACCCATATATTTACATGTATATATTCTTATTCCGTCCCTTTAGATTTGTGAGTATTAGGTAGTTGTTGTTTAATTGATTACTTGTTAGATATTACTGCACTGTCGGAAACTAGAAGCACAAGCATTTCGCTACACACGCATTAGCATCTGCTAACCATGTGTATGTGACCAATAAAATTTGATTTGATTTGACAGGCTGTAGTGGAGCAGGTTGAGAGCTTCAAGTTCCTTGGTGTCCACATCACCAACAAACTATCATGGTCCAAGCACACCAAGGCAGTCGTGAAGAGGGCACGACAAAACCTATTCCCCCTCAGGAGACTGAAAATATTTGGCATGGGTCCTCAGATCCTCAAAAATTTCTACAGCTGCACCATCGAGAGCATCCTGACTGGTTGCATCACTGCCTGGTATGGCAACTGCTCGGCCTCCGACCGCAAGATACTACAAAGGGTAGTGCGTACGGCCCAGTACATCACTGGGGCCAAGCTTCTATACCAGGCGGTGTCTCTCTGTTTACTATCTATGCATAGTCACTTTAATAACTCTACCTACATGTACATTTTACCTCAATTACCTCAACTAACCGGTGCCCCCGCACATTGACTCTGTACCGGTACCCCCTGTATATAGCCTCTATTTTTTACTTAGCACTTCTTTTTCCATTCGGCGCATGTGACAAATAAACTTGGATTTGATTTGATTTGATAATCATCTGTCGGATGTCATTGGGGTGGCTGGGATAGAATCCAGTTTTTGTCCTCCTCCATTTTATTTGAACAATTGGTGTGTGTATTCAGTTAGCTTATTACTGGAAGTGACATCGCTACGTCCAGAAATAACTCAGTGTAGGAGCTGTGTGAACTTCCAGGGTTCCATGGGTCACAGTTCAGGGTCATAAACAAAACCCAGGTCGATCCATCATGAAGTACTTCTAAGTACTTTCCAGGTAGGTTCCTAGTTCAAAAGCGAAAGTCGAAGAAAACAATATTTGTCTTGAAGAAAAGCATGAGCACGCAGTGGATTGTGTGTTGCCCTTCTGGCTTAAATTGCATCGTAGAAAATGATTAAGTGCTTCACAGGTTTCTAACGTTCCCTGGTTAAAAAGCTCATTTCTAAGAGAAAAAAAGCATTTGTCCTTAAGAAAAAACATCAAGCGTCCATTGCTTGTTGCCCTCCTGGCCTAGATCAGAAGAACATTTCGTGGGGGAAAAAAGCATGTCTTGGAGGAGAACAAAATGGCAATACAGTGGAGGCTCTGTAGAGCATTGCGTGTTGCCCTGCTATAGCTGAGGATTGTGGTTAATGTGAACGAGGTGCCCCGTGCAGCCTGCACATCATCTCAGTATGATGCCAGGGTGATGGATGGGCCCTAACCTAGCCTGCTGGGGGGTGAGAGGATATAGGGTCTGGTCTGATCACTGCTCTGGTGCAGTCTGATGCACCTGAAGCACACACAGAAACCCACGGCCGGATGCACAAAACGGATGCACAAAACATGCGTGCACACACGCACACCTATGCGCACACACACTTTGTCACCACTCAGGGGTCTTGAGAATCTGCTGACTACCTCTGATCCTGACCTGTGTGTGTGTGTGTGTGTGTGTGTGTGTGTGTGTGTGTGTGTGTGTGTGTGTGTGTGTGTGTGTGTGTGTGTGTGTGTGTGTGTGTGTGTGTGTGTGTGTGTGTGTGTGTGTGTGTGTGTGTGTGTGTGTGTGTGTGTGTGTGTGTAATGGTGGGGTGTTGATATGACAGCATTTTGTTAAAAAGGATAACTTAGTTTAATACCATCAAGAGGCACACCAGAACAACAATTTTCCATAACCAAATAATTACATTTCATCAGAAAACTCCATAAGAATTCCATAAATAGCACATGAAAACAGCAAACACATTTGTTTTACCCAGTATTCACCAGCCTATGTGTTGCCTTTTGAAGAGCTCGACTTTCCTCTGAGCTGAGCTGCATATTTGTGAACCTAACAGCCCTGGCTGCTCTAACTGGTGTCTGGCCTCTCTTTAGCCTCTCTTAAGCCTCTCTTAAGCCTCTCTTTAGCCTCTTTTCCCCACTGTTGTTGTTCATGTTGTTGTGCTCAAGTGAAGATACTGTAATCTACCCCCATCCACCTACTTCCTCTTTCCTCCTTCACCTCCTCCCCCCACCATCCTCCTCCCTCTTCTCACCCCAACAACCCTAGATCTCCTGCCCACCCCTTCCCCTCTCTCCCTCACCCCACTTCCCCTCTGCTCCTTCCTGATGCCCCACAACAACTGCCAGGTCACGTGATGGAAAAATACTCTCCACTAAAGTTACTAATACCCATTTCAGACAGAAGATGTGGTATATTATGTGTAAAAATGTAAGGCAATGGTTATACACAGCAAATTCTCCAGTGTTAAATGAAAACTGACGGTATTAAATGAACACTGTGCTTAGTGCTGATGCTGTTATACTTTGTCAATGTTAGGGAATTAACACTTTGTGTTATGCAATAACATGTCATTTAGCCTTTTTAACACTAGGAAGGGTATGTAGCTTGCACCAATGATCAAATAGTATTTTTAAAGGTATTTTTAAAAGTATTTTTAAACAAACAAAATCATGTTTTTCATGATTGGATGATATTTGAAGGAAACCAGATGAAAGTATGATGACCAAAGTATGAAACAATGACTGTTGCTTCTACATTGATAAAGTTTGATCATATAGTTACTGGTCCCCTCCACCATGTCACACACTTGGATTCATTATTAAGGGCTTGTAAGTAATCGTTTCACTGTAAGTTTGCATTCAGCACGTGTCAAATACAATTTGATTTGATTATTAAGGGGACAAGGCGACATCACTTTAACACTCATTCTGTGTACGAGTCTGTGTATGAAAGGGATATCAGAAACCTCTGCAGAATAAATCATCATCCTGTAATTATTGAAGTGAACGGAACAGAACAGTCATCTATCAGAAAACGTCAACAGGTACAGCTTTAACACCTGGGACTTTGGGGTCGCTAGATGAGCTGACGAGAAATGTGCCGTCACACCTGCTCCAGCCTCACCAGAGAGTCCCGGCTGTTATTGAAAACATTTTAATGGGCGAAACTTTGTTTCCTTACATGGCGATTATTCCAACACATTACACCAGGAGCTCAAAAGCTACTGGCAGGAAGTAAGATGTTTTTCTCTCTCTCAAAACAAACCAGGGCAGTACAACAGGGCTAATCAAATAGAAATCATTGTTTTCTTGGTCAAGTTGAACACAGAGGCAAACTCAGGCAAGCCACATGATCTGATAAAAAATAATAATAATAATGAAAATATGTAAATCATTATTTGAATATGTTGGTAACCCCAGTGGTGGAAAAAGTACCGAATTGTCATTCTTGAGTAAAAGTAAAGATAACTCAATTAGAAAATGTCAAGTAAAAGTGAAAATCACCCAGTAAAATCCTACATGAGTAGAAGTAAAAGTATTTGGTTTTAAATACACTTAAGTATAAAAAGTACATGTAATTGCTCAAATATACTTAAGTATCACAAGTAAAAGTTAAATTAGGAATAATAAAACAGTCCTAATATTAAACAAACCAGAGAGCACAATTTTCTTGTTTTTTAAATTTACGGATAAAACATTTACAAACAAAGCATTGTGTTTATTGAGTCTGCCAGATCAAAGGCAGTGGGGATGACAAGGGAAGTTCTCTTGATAAGTGTGTGAATTTAATCATTTTCTGTCCTGCTAAGCATTCAAAATGTAACAAGTACTTTTGGGTGTCAGTGAAAATGTATGGGGTAAATAGTACATTATTTTCTTTAGGAATGTAGTGAAGTAAAAGTAAAAGTTGTCAAAAATATAAATAGCAAAGTAAAGTACAGATACCCCAAAAAACTACTTAAGTAGTACTTTAAATATTTTTTACTAAAGTACTTTACACCACTGGGTAACCTGTTGTATGAAACTGATAATGCCCTCGAAGCCGGTGTTTGGAGGATATATTGGCATCTGCTCGCTGTGTGTATGTGTGTGTGTGTGTGTGTGTGTGTGTGTGTGGTTCAAGTCAAACTTATGTGGATGTGGGTTTGTCAGATTGTTTGAAGTGGGTGAACCATGTGAATTGTGCCATAGTGTGTTTTTATGTGAATTCCAGACAGATATTTTCTTTATTGCTGGGTTTGCAAAGCCCTTGTGACTACAGTACAGTGAAGTCAGATGATAATGTCTTCACATGGCCTTGGTCTGCACGCACTATCCAACTCTGAGGAACTTGAGAGGAACTATGACCTCATGGCAGAGTCTAACACAGTCTGCATGTCCCGTGCAAGAGCCGTGTACACTGAACAAAAATATAAACACAACATGAAACAATTTCAAAGATTTTACTGAGTTACAGTTCATATAAGGAAATCAGTCACTTGAAATTAATTAATAAGGCCTTAATCTATGGATTTCACATGACTGGGAATACAGATATGCTTCTGTTGTTCACAGATGCCTTAATAAAAAAGGTAGAGCGTAGATCAGAGAACCAGTCAGTATCTGATGTGACCACAATGTGCCTCACGCAGCGCGACATCTCCTTCACGTAGAGTTGATCAGGCTGTTGATTGTGGCTTGTGGAATGTTGTCCCACTCCTCTTCAATGGCTGTGCAAAGTTGCTGGATATTGCCAGGAACTGGAACATGCTGTCATACACACGTAGATCCAGAGCATCCCAAACATGCTCAATGGGTGACATGTCTGGTAAGTATGCAGGCCATGGAAGAAATGGGACATTTTCAGCTTCCAGGAATTGTGTACAGATCCTTGCGACATGGGGCCGTGCATTATGCTCCTGAAACATGAGGTGATGGCGGTGGATGAATGAGACGACAATGGGCCTCAGGATCTCTTCACGGTATCTCTGTGCATTCAAATTGCCATTGATAAAATGCAATTGTGTTCGTTGTTACGATGCCGAACTTCAGTCAGGTCAAGACTCTGGTGAGTACGACAAGCACGCAGATGTGCTTCCCTGAGACAGTTTCAGACTGTTTTTGCAGAAATTCTCCGGGAGTGCAAAACCACAGTTTATGAATGGAACATTTGGAACATTTCTGGGATCTTTTATTTCAGCTCATGAAACATGGAACCAACACTTCACATGATGCGTTTATATTTTTGGTCAGTATATATCCAAAGCCGAGGGGCGATGCGTTCTTTGGAAAATAGAACGCATCGAGATGTTCCACGACACGCTAGCGGAGTGGAACTGACCTTCCACAGAGATCTATTATTTTCCAGAGAAGGCATAGAGCCCCGAGTTGATTATCCCTTTGATACCATAGCTAAAATTGAACATATTTGCCGCTTGAAATGTGTTCAACATCCACTGAAGTAGCTACTAAGTTAACTAGATAGAGATGAAGTCGGAGGTTTACATACACTTAGGTTAGACTCGGTTAGAACATCTACTTTGTGCGTGACACAAGTAATTTTTCCAACAATTGTTTACAGACAGATTATTTCACTTATCATTCACTGTATCACAATTCCAGTGGGTCAAAAGTTTCCATACACTAAGTTGACTGAGCCTTTAAACAGCTTGGAAAATTCCAGAAAATGACGTCATGGCTTTAGAAGCTTCTGATAGGGTAATTGACATCCGTTGAGTCAATTGGAGGTGTACCTGTGGATGTATTTCAAGGCCTACCTTCAAGCTCAGTGCCTCTTTGCTTGACATCATGGGAAAATCAATAGAAATCAGCCAAGACCTCAGAATTCTTTTTGTAGATCTCCACAAGTCTGGTTCATCCTTGGGAGCAATTTCCAAACGCCTGAAGGT
Source organism: Salvelinus alpinus (assembly GCF_045679555.1). Taxonomy (NCBI): domain Eukaryota; kingdom Metazoa; phylum Chordata; class Actinopteri; order Salmoniformes; family Salmonidae; genus Salvelinus; species Salvelinus alpinus. The sequence continues at coordinate 8,257,984 of NC_092103.1, forward strand.
ACCACGTTCATCTGTACAAACAATAGTACGCAAGTATAACTACCATGGGACCACACATACTGCTCAGGAAGGAGACGCGTTCTGTCTCCTAGAGATGAACGTACTTTGGTGCGAAAAGTGCAAATCACTCCCAGAACAACAGCAAAGGATCTTGTGAAGATGCTGGAGGAAACAGGTACAAAAGTATCTATGTCCACAGTAAAACAAGTCCTATTTCGACATAACCTGAAAGGCCACTCAGGAAGTAAGAAACCGGTTTTCAACTGCAGATGGGGACAAAGATCATACTTTTTGGAGAAATGTCCTCTGGTCTGATGAAACAAAAATAGAACTGTTTGGCCATAATGACCATCGTTATGTTTGGAGGAAAAAGGGGGAGGCTTGCAAGCCGATGAACACCATCCCAACCGTGAAGCACGGGGGTGGCAGCATCATGTCGTGGGGGTGCTTTGCTGCAGGAGGGACTGGGGCACTTCACAAAATAGATGGCATATGAGGAAGGAAAATTATGTGGATATATTGAAGCAACATCTCAAGACATCAGTCAGGAAGTTAAAGCTTGGTCGCAAATGGGTCTTCCAAATGGACAATGACCCCAAGCATACTTCCAAAGTTGTTTCAAAATGGCTTAAGGACAACAAAGTCAAGGTATTGGAGTGGCCATAACAAAGCCCTGACCTCAATCCTATAGAAAATTTGTGGGAAGAACTGAAAAAGCGTGTGCGAGCAAGGAGGCCTACAAACCTGACTCAGTTACACCAGCTCTGTCAGGAGGAATGGGCCAAAATTCACCCAACTTATTTTGGGAAGCTTGTGGAAGGCTACCCGAAACGTTTGACCCAAGTTAAACAATTTAAAGGCAATGCTACCAACTACTAATTGAGTGTATGTAAACTTCTGACCCACTGGGAATGTGATGAAAGAAATAAAAGCTGAAATAAACCATTCTCTCTACTAGTATTCTGACATTTCACATTCTTAAAATAAAGTGGTGATCCTAACTGACCTGAGACAGGGAATTTTTACTAGGATTAAATGTCAGGAATTGTGAAAAACTGAGTTTAAATGTATTTGGCTAAGGTGTATGTAAACCTCCGACTTCAACTGTAGCTACAGTAGTTGCCAGGTAACCAAACAGACTTGCTAGTAGCTAACCAAGCCACCAGTCCTAGCTTGCCATTATGAAAATCGAATTCAACAATGACAATAATGTTTTTAATTCGACTTTTGCTTTCAAAAACAGCTCAAACATAGAACATGCACTATAGCCATTGAATTCTACCGTGCAAATATACTGTGCGTTATTTAAGTGATAATGATTGAGAAGCCGATGTTCGGAGGATATATTGGCACGTAGAGAGCCGGCAAACCATGCCAATATGTCCTACAAACACTTTGAGGCTTCGAGGTCATTATCACTTTATCACGGGTTACCAACATATTCAAATAGTGATTTACATATTTTCATTTATTTATTTTTTGCTAAATTTATTCATACTATTTCATCCTTCCACAAGATATATAGACCCGACACACGCACACACATACATATAGCTACCAAAGCCGGCTGGTCGTTCATTAGTTCTATCGGTTCGGTTGCCAGAGACGTGATCCAGTCGTTAAGTCTTTTTGTTCTGTATCTATGTATGCGACCCATTCGTTCATTCTTAATGTTCTATTGCCATTCTGGCTGGCAACGTTATTATCCCTTGCTTGCTTGCTAGTTCGCCAACTACGGCTAACCTACAGTCATGTGAAACATTGCAGCCAGAATAACAACATAGTAGTTGCATTTGCATTTGTTTAAGCTGTTTTCTATTGTTATTTCTTTGTATATATCATTATAAATTATGCTGATTCAAGATTTCGACTGGCTGAGTGAAGCTGTGAAGCTGAGTGAAGTCTGTCTCATCCCGACACGTTCATTACTATGGGACAGCTGGAGATCGAATCTGAATATTGAAACAATTTTGCAAATGCAAGGTTTATACAAATGTGTGCTATTGAAAACCAAATTGCTAGTCTAAAATAAATGGGAGATAATGTCTAAATGCTTTTTAGAGTGGAGATCAAGTTTATAAATTGCCTGGCTGGGCTGATGAGAAAGTGGATTGTGCAGTGAGATGGAACAGAGTAAATAGGCATTGCAACCTTATAGCATTAGCTGGTGGTAACTTGTGGAATAGACACAGGCTGGAATGCGGTTTTAACCAGTCAGCGTCCAGGATTTGACCCACCAGTTGTATAAAGGGAAATAATGCACACTCTAGAAAGACCTTCAAGCCAATCAAAAACAAGTATTCAACAATGCCATGATATATCCAATCATAGTCTCTCACACTCAATGAGTTTCTAAGAATTATCCAGCATGGACACCTGGAAAATGCTTAGAACAGAGTGTGAGAGAGAGAGGAACTGTGACTACATAGCGGAGTTTACATGTCCAAGAGCATTGAGTATCCATGCTGCTGTTGCAAACTTCATAGAACATCAGCGTGTGTAAGAGGAAATACATTTGACTACAGAGTCACTATCTAGCGTCGACCACAGACTACGGTGTGATTATCTAGCCATAGCATGACCGCGTGCATATGAGCTCAGATCGGTAAGAAATATGAAGACCCACGATGTCAGCGCCAGCCTCCCCTGCAGCTTCAATACGTTTTCAAACCGTTTCTCAGACAGAGCATCCTGCAGCTTCCTCACACCCTCATGCATCCTGCTAAACACTTCCTCTCCTGGCTGCAACGCAGCATCAAAGGAACAAAACACTGAAGTAGACAACATAGCTGAAAAGTTGAACGCTAAGAATCTTAAATGTTTCCTTTCGTGGAGCACCGAGGAGAGGCCAACACTAACGAACTGATCAACAAACTTAGGAAAGGCTCTCGGTTAGCCTGAAACAAGCGTTTGATGAGATTTATCCAGTCTGTGGATAGGCAATTATTTTTATGGTGCGAGTCAGTGATGCTTCCGCTTGTGTCTACTGCCAAACTGCAGTGTGTATTTGTTAACTTGATGGAAACTTGTGCCCCTGCCATATCTGATATGCCTACTACCCACAATCTGCCAGCAAAACAACCAAACGATTACAACTGTGTACATAAACATACTGCTTGCACTCAGAAATCTTCCTTTGCGTGATAGCCTTACAGCCATCTCAGCAATAGGAAGTGACAGAAGCACTTTTCTTGCTCTTCTATCTACTAACCATCACTGTCAATGACCATAAAGTAACAGTATATCAACATCGTGATACACAAAAAAACAGATGTTCACCTAACAACTCACTTGAGGTTAAGGTTTCCTGACAGCAAGATTGTTCTATTTTTTGCATTCAACACAAACGTTTTGATAGTCCTGAATCAATTATATGTATAGACATGAAATTCCTACAAGTATTATAGTTAGCTGCTTTCCAAGCCAGTATTTGTGTATGTTGGCATATACTAACAGTGATGTTTGATAGAGGTCATTTGGTGTTTGATATTCCAAAGCTAAACACTTCCACAAGGTAATTTTTCTTAATGGGAAACATCACTATTCTGGGCTCTTAAAAGCTTTGCAAACTCCAGCTGTATATGAGATCTGTTTTTACATGTGATCTGCTTCCAGGAGTCAAACTCCATGCTTGTTACACTAGATACTATCCCCTGGATCCACATTTTCTTGGTTATTTTACCCGATGTCTTGTTTCACTATTTACATGTTCTTTGTTTACTGGTTATAGATCACATCAAGTCATATTTATTCTGATATTTCAGTTCTCATATTTCGTTTCTGTGACTACTACACCACATTGATGTAACCTCACAAATAAAAGCTTCCTGATATCTACTTTTTGGTTCTCACAATAACAACAAAAAATGCTTGTTGTAAGAAACAATAAGCTTCTTGCTTCCAGTGTTTCATTTAGGCCGATAGAAGAGAAGACAGAAGACAGTGGTTCGGCCCGTCAAACGGACAGTAAAGGAATGTATTTTTTAAGCTCCAAGTATGGAGAGAGACGGTTCAGAGTGAGGTCTTCTGGGAGATCTGGAGCATCCGTCAGGGGATGCTCTGGATTTACGACCGACCACGCAGAGGGGAGAGAGGGGAGACTGCCAATGTCCTGGTCAGGGTAAGGGAAGGGAGTGGACGTCTGTCTGTTGGACAAAGCTTGACCATTACTCCCTCTCATTCAAATAGTATTTGCGTTCTTTCAAGTAGGTACGGTTGAATTCAAAAGTTCACATACACTTAGGTTGGAGTCATTAAAACTCGTTTTTCAACCACTCCACACATTTCTTGTTATTAACAAACTATAGTTTTGGAAAGTCAGTTAGGACATCTACTTTGTGCATGACACATGTCATTTTTCCAACAATTGCTTACAGATAGATTATTTCACTTATAATTCACTGTATCACAATTCCAGTGGGTCAGAAGTTTCCATACACTAAGTTGACTGTGCCTTTAAACAGCTTGGAAAATTCCAGAAAATTATGTCATGGCTTTAGAAGCTTCTGATAGGCTAATTGACATAATTTGAGTCAATTGGAGGTGTACCTGTGGATGTATTTCAAGGCCTACCTTCAAACTCAGTGCCTCTTTGCTTGACATCATGGGAAAATCAAAAGAAATCAGCCAAGACCTCAGAAAAAAAATGTTAGACCTCCACAAGTCTGGTTCATCTTTGGGAGCAATTTCCAAACGCCTGAAGGTACCACGTTCATCTGTACAAACAATAGTACGCAAGTATATACACCATGGGACCACGCAGCCATCATACTGCTCAGGAACAACAGCAAAGGACCTTGTGAAGATGCTGGAGGAAACAGGTACAAAAGTATCTATATCCACAGTAAAACAAGTCCCATATCGATATAACCTGAAAGGCCGCTCAGCAAGGAAGAAGCCACTGCTCCAAAACCGCCACAAAAAGCCAGACTGCACATGGGGACAAAGATCATACTTTTTGGAGAAATGTCCTCTGGTCTGATGAAACAAAAATAGAACTGTTTGGCCAAAATGACCATCGTTATGTTTGGAGGAAAAAGGGTGAGGCTTGCAAGCTGAAGAACACCATCCCAACCGTGAAGCACGGGGGTGGCAGCATCATGTCGTGGGGGTGCTTTGCTGCAGGAGGGACTGGGGCACTTCACAAAATAGATGGCATATGAGGAAGAAAAATTATGTGGATATATTGAAGCAACATCTCAAGACATCAGTCAGGAAGTTAAAGCAAATGGGTCTTCCAAATGGACAATGACCCCAAGCATACTTCCAAAGTTGTGGCAAAATGGCTTAAGGACAACAACGTCTAGCTATTGGAGTGGCCATCACAAAGCCCTGACCTCAATCCTATAGAAAATTTGTGGGAAGAACTGAAAAAGCGTGTGCGAGCAAGGAGGCCTACAAACCTGACTCAGTTACACCAGCTCTGTCAGAAGGAATGGGCCAAAATTCACCCAATTTATTGTGAGATGCTTGTGGAAGGCTACCCAAAACGTTTGACCCAAGTTAAACAATTTGAAGGCAATGCTACCAAATACTAATTGAGTGTATGTAAACTTCTGACCCACTGGGAATGTGATGAAAGAAATAAAAGCTGAAATAAATCATTCTCTCTACTATTATTCTGACATTTCACATTCTTAAAATAAAGTGGTGATCCTAACTGACTTAAAACAGGGAATTTTACAAGGATTAAATGGCAGGAATTGTGAAAAACTGAGTTTAAATGTATTTGGGTAAGGTGTATGTAAACTTCCGACTTCAACTGTATATACTGTAGTTTGATTTGGCCTGCCTGGAGTGCTGGTTGAGGGCAGAAGAGGGACTCACAATACCAGGGCCATGGTTATGGTGAGGGATTGGCCGTTTTTCTGTTGGACAAAGCTTGACTATCGTTCCCTGTCCCCCTCTTCTGTTATACCCTGACCTGGGTTGAAATTCTTACAAATACCTCTGTTGAACCTGTCTAGAGTGCCAGATGGGCAATTTCAACTTGTGGGACTACTTCCTTGGTTCCATTGCATGAGGCAATGGAGTGGAGTTCACCAGATTAAAATCAATTATATTATCCTATTTTTGGCATATACAGTGCATATCAAATTAGCAGCGGTTGCAATCATTTGCTGTGGGTCTGTGGATTCAGCCAGTCTCCTTTTCTCCAGACTCATAAATTCAGCCAGAGCACTAATGTCTAAAGACAAACCGACCAGCTCCCACAGCCAGTGAATTAGTAATTTAATCAAATCAGCTGCAGCAGCGTTCCATACATAAATCAGCCTTCAGTGAACAATGAAATACATGTAGACTGTCCATTTTATCTAGGGGAGTAAAGATAGATACACTGTAGTGGCTGAAATATGGTGAAGGGTCAATGTCACTCGTCTAAAAAATGCTGAGGATTCTCTTTGCATAGACTCATATGTTCCATCAAATTTCAGTTGACAGACATATGGTTTATTGTCTGCTCTGCCATGTGCAGATCCACCCGATGGCGACGATAGAGGGAGTCACCAACATCCACCCGGTAAGAATGTGGTGCAACTCTCTCAGCAGCGGGTTCATCCTTATCGTTTCACCCACCTCCAGCTCTGGTAGTTCTCGAGCAGTCCGGTCGTAGAAGCACTTAGCGAGCTGCTTTCTGTGGTGCAGTTTGTCCGTGACGCCAACCATGTCGCAGGGCTCAATTGTTAGCTACGGGGATGGTAGTCCTCAGAAGGCGTTGTGCTGGGCTGCTGTCCATGTTTTCGGTGGGTGTGTTCCTCCACTGTAAGATGACTTTCCAGGGGTCGTTGCTGTCATGCAAGCCACTGCGTAACAGGTTTTTTGCAATCTTGACAGCTGACTCTGCCTTGCATTTGCCTTTGTGTGTCTTGGAGAGGTGGTCACGTGGTCAAACTGCCATTCTGAAGTGAAACGCTTGAACTGTTTAGTGAATTGTGGGCCTTTGTCCGTGATGACCTTGTCAGGCTGGCCCTGCCTTGCAAAATGCGACCTTCTTCATCTCTGTAGACAAGTCAAGGAGCAGTTCAATTTCTCAAAAGTCAGAGTAGTGATCAACAATGAGAAGATAGTCATTTTGTCCGTGGCTGAATAAGTCCATGCTGTCAATTTGCCAGGCCCTTGTGGGCAGTTTGTGTGACATCGTGGTTTCCTTTGGCTGTTCATGAGCGTACTCGTTGAATGTGGTACAGCTGCTGACAAAGTCTTTCATTTCTGCTTGAATGTTTGGCCAGTATAATGTTTCACATGTTTGGTGGTAGCATGAGTCACCTTAAACATGACTGGAGTGTATGCGGGTAAGCATCTCTGGACGTAGTGATTTGGGGATAATGACCTTCTGACCTCCGAACAAGATGCAATTTTGCACGCTGATCTCATCTCGAAAGGCCCAGTAATCTCTCACTGTGAAAGGTGTCTCCTATTTCAGGTACGGTCAACCTGTGAGAACCATGGACTTCAGTGACTGTAGGTGTTCGTCCTTGTCAGTGTGTTGCCTGATCTGGGCTAGGCAGTGATCTGTTTAAGTTTAAGTAGTCTGCCTGATTGATCTGTTGAACATCTTGTTGTTCCTGCTGTAGCGAACAGATGACATGCCGCTGATAGGCAGTGTCTCTGCCTGTACATTGTGCTGTTGCCCTGCTCAGTGTCTCACGGATGTACATCTCTGGTCCTGGCTTGTAGATGACCTTCAGGCTGTAGTTTTGCAGAGTCAGGAGCATGCTTTGAAGCCTTTTGGGCGCGTTGAGGAGAGGTTTACTGAATATATAAATGAGTGGTTTGTGGTCAGTTTCAGCAGTGACCAGCTCTCAACCATGTAAGTAGTGATGGAAGCGCTGGCAGGAGAAGACAATGCTGAGGCACTCTTTCTCAAATTGTGCATAGTTTTGTTCGGTGGGGGTGAGTGCTCTCGCTGCAAACGCAACGGGCTGGCCTTCCTGCATAAGGCAGCATACAAGTCCACTTTGGCTGGAGTTGCTCTGGATTCTGACAGGCTCCGCGACGTCGTATTAGCGCAACACTGGCATGGATGAAGCCAGAGATTTCATCTCCTGCACTGCGGCCTCGTGTTTCAAATCAAATCAAAATCAAATCAAATGTTATTTGTCACATGCACCGAATACAACAGGTGTAGTAGACCTTACAGTGAAATGCTTACTTACACGCCCTTAAACAACAATGCAGTTTTAAGAAAATACCTAAAAAAAAGTAAGAGATAAGAATAACAAATTACATTTTACATTTTAAGTCATTTAGCAGACGCTCTTATCCAGAGCGACTTACAAATTGGAAAGTTCATACATATTCACAAATAATTAGTGAAAGAGCAGCAGTAAATAACAATAACGGGGCTATATACAGGGGGTACCGGTACAGAGTCAATGTGCGGGGGCACCAGCGTCATTGTAACTGAGGTGATATGTACATGTAGGTAGAGTTATTAAAGTGACTATCCATTGATAATAACAGAGAGTAGCAGCAGCGTAGAAGAGGGGGAAATGCAAATAGTCTGGGTTTGGGTAGCCAGTGCCATGGTGTGTCTTTGTCCAGCAACCAGCGCAGAAGCTCATAGGCTGCTGATAGGTGTGGCATGAACTTTGCAAGATAGTTTGCAAAACCGATGAGACGCTGCTCTCCTTTTGCATCAGACAGGTTTGGCATGTCGAGGATCGCTCTGACTTTGTCTGGGTCCGGCTTCAGGCCTTTGGCCGAGAGAATGTGGCCATAGAAGTGGACATCTTTCACCTTGAACTGCAGCTTCTTCAGGCCAAGACGAAGCTTAACTGATCGGCAGCGCTCCATCAGTGCCAGGAGCTCCACATCGTGGTCGAGTTCTGCTTCTTCGTCTGAGTCACCACAGCCTACGATCAGAACATCATCAGCGGTGGGTTCAATGCCCTTGAGCCCAGCCAGTAACTCGTGCTGCTTGCATTGGTATACCTCAGGCGCCACCGAGACACCAAACGGGAGCTTGAGCCAGCGTTTCAGACCCCAGGACGTCCTGAAGGTAGTCATGAAGCTGCTTTCTTTGTCCAGCTTGCATTGAAGGAATGCATCTCGGGCATCCACCAAGGTGAAAATCCTGGCCTTGGGAAGCTTGTAGAGGACATCCTCCAGTGTTGGCATGATGTAGTGGGAGCGTTTCAGTGCTTGGTTCAGATGCTTTGGGTCGATGCAGACCCTCATCTTCTCTGTTTTTTTCACTTTGACCATATTGCTGATCCAGTCAGTTGGTTCAGTCATAGATGTAATGTGGCCATCGGCCTCATACTTGTCCAGCTGGGCCTTCAAGGCCACTTTCATTGCAATGGGCACATTGCGAGGAGCACACTGGACTGGAGGGATGCTCTCATCCACTTCAAAGTGTACCTCCCCAGGCACTGATTCAACGGGCCTGTTGAATACATCGTCATATCTGCTGAGTAGCTGTTCTTTGGACAGGGGTCCATGCTGGACTTGCTCCACGATGTGCAGGTAATTTGCTACGGTGAACTGCATCAGTCCCAGGCATTCACATGCAGAGCCTGAGAGGAGAGGATGTTGACTGGTTTTCACGATCTCAAACTCCAGCTTGTGTTTGTGTCCCCGAATAACACATTTGGTCTCAAAGATGCCCATAGAGCTCATTAGTTCTCCTGAGTACAGCTTTAGTCTAGTATCTCTGGGCAAAAGATTTGTCTTTGTAGCTCATTACATTGAACGTAGCACCGGAATCCAGTTGACATTGTTGCATCTTGTTGTGTAATCGTAGTGTCACAAACCATTTCTTCCCTCGAGTGTACAGCCCCAATGGATTCATGCATGTAAATGTCACTTTCACTGAGTGACATCATCAACACAGTGAATCTTGCCTTCACTCCCTCTACTTTTGCTTTTGAGACACACTTTTGCAAAGTGATAATTAGTTCCACAAGCGCTGCATGGTTTTTCCGTAGACAGGGCAATGCTCTTTGCCTCGTGTGTGTGCATTTCCAAAGTATTTGCATGATATGGGGCGGTCTGTGTTAACCGTTTGATTGGTTTTGACTGAATGTCTGCCTGGCAACAGCGTGAACAGTATCAACGTCGGTGTGTGGGGTTTCGATTTCCATTGCTCTCATTCTCATGTCAGTGACTTCAGCAGTGCGGCACATTTCAATGGCAGTTACTAATGTTAAGCCTCTCACTCTTAGTAGATTCCGGCGCGTGTCCTCATTTGCAATTCCCAGTAATATTTATCACGAATCAGTTCCTCTTTCAATCCCTCATATTCACAAGTAGTGTATCTTTCCCTCAAATGGGTTACACAGTTGTGTACTGACTCACCCTCTTCCTGTTTGCAGCTTCCAAAAACGAACCGCTCGTAAATGACGTTCCTGGCGGGTTTGAAGTAATTCTCCAATGCATCCAGTATGGCCTTTGCATCACCCTGTGAGGGTGAGATTGTACCGGTAGATATGCCTGCATTCACAGCCCATTAAGCTCCTCAGAGTTGCCGCTTGGACCTCGTTGGGTTTCTCATGTAGACCGGTCGCCAGCGCATAGTCCTCGAATTCATCCCTGAAGTTGTCCCAATTAGTATCCCAGTCCCCTGTGAGAACCATGGGATTTGGTGGCAGAATGTTCGCTGCCATAGCGATGGAATAGGAGATCGCTTTGCCTTCAGCCATCGAGGTAGGTCGTGATGCTAGCTAGCCAGCTAACAACGAGTTGATCAGTGGTGTGACTAACGTAAGAAGCGGCGTGTGTTCACATATGGAACGTAACTGCGCCTATACTGCACTTAACTTCTGTAATATTTGTGTTGTGGAGAAATGACCAGGCAGGAGACGGGAGTACAGTTGGTACCGTTTAGTCAAAACCTCTCGTGCTCTACAGTTCCCGGAACAATAGTGCGCATGTGCATTTCCTATTAGGTGTAGTAACGTAACACTGCCGTAATACATTACTGCTTAGTAACAGCATAGTAACTAATATAAACAGATGTAGATCACAGATACTACAGCTACAAAAATAACAAACGTGTTGGGTTTAGAGCCACTTCTGATACCATGTTCCAGTACGATATATTGGACAAAAGAATAAAGACAGACACAAATGTCAAGTTCAATAGCCTTCTTCAAGCATTGTATAAGTCCCTACATACGGGGTCCGGGGGAACAGCCCAGCTCGTCGATTACAGCCCAGCTAGTCGATTAACAATTGTAGCCTAGTCTAGTAAGTTGACCATCCCGTTTTTCCGGGACAGTTTCAGCCACATTTCAGGTGTCCAGACTTTTCAGGCTATAACAAAAAGGTACATTTGTCAGCAAGACGCATCAATTAATGCAGGCCTAATCAATGGCAATCGCTGAATGTCATTAGGCAGACTTTTTGGTGTTTTGTAACAGATCCATTCATCAAATGGCTCGAGTATGTATACATGCAGTTTGGATGCTGGAATTATTTTGCAGTGGACGAACATGGACAGGTAGCCTACTTTTTTAAAGTGATTTGTTTGACAATCAAATGAAAATACCATGACTGGGTTGTGTTCACGCCACATTAAAAGGTAATAATTGTTCACAGTTTAAATTACGTCTTTATTATTAGGCCCATAAAAAAAGTATGTGCAAAGCGCTTGCTTTCAATATAGAGTCCACCCTCCCCCATATGTGTGTGTGTGTGTGTGTGTGTGTGTGTGTGTGTGTGTGTGTGTGTGTGTGTGTGTGTGTGTGTGTGTGTGTGTGTGTGTGTGTGTGTGTGTGTGTGTGTGTGTGTGTGTGTGTGTGTGTCCCACACACCTCTGATTGAAGCCAGATGAGCACTCCTCCAGGTCCTAAACCAAACACCTGTACTCCCACCTCTGTTAGTGTTAGGTTTAAATGCGGCCACTGCAGTAACCAGATGTGGGCCCCTGAGCCATGCTGGAACAGCTCTCCTTGTACAACACGAGATCTGTCAGTATGGTCCCAACCAGCATGCTCCTGCCCAGCCCCCCTCATTCATAAACAATCAGGCAGCTCACAGAGGGGGACAAGGCCATAGACGAGGCCAGTACTCAGGAAGAGTAGCTAGTACAGTAACCATTAAACAAAGCTCCTCACAAGGTTATTATTCCAAGAAGGGGAGGTGTCAAATAAAAAAAATTAAAAACGTTATTTGTCACACACGTTGTAAACAACAGGTATAGACTAACAGTGAAATGCTTACTTGCGGGCCCTTCCCAACAACGCAGAGAGAAAGAAAATAGAGAAATAATAGAAAAGTAAAACCTGTAAAAATAAATGTAATAATAAATAAACAACGAGTGACGATAACTTGGCTATATACATGGGGTACCAGTACCGAGTCGATGTGAGGGCATGTATGGAAGATGTTTTCCCACTACTACCGCTGTGGATATGGCTGTGTTCCATCTGGACTATAGCAGTCTAGGGTCAGTTTCATTAGAGCATGGAATGGAAAACGTTTTGCAACAGAACATTTGAATGAGCATTTCTAGCCCTCCCCAGGCTGTAATGCATGGACTGAGGCTGTCTGGGTGTGTAGTAGGTGGTCAGTGGGGATGGGACCCAGAGGTTATAGGGAAACTCTATTCTCTATATAGTGTACTACTTTTGACCAGGGCCCACGGGGAATAGGGTGCCATTTGGGACTCAAGCCTTGGTGTGATGTGATAGCTGCTAATGTGAGCCTCTATCTCCAGCTGCATCTCTAACTCAATTCTCTAATGATAGTCACGGGCCTGCATCACATGTGAGCGTAGGAATCTGAGAGTCAGAGGGACCGTTGGCTTCACAGAAACAGAGGAGCGTTTCAGGGTTTCAGACCCAGTTCCAGGTTGTGTCCCAAATGGCACCGTCTTCCCTATATAGTGCACTACATTTGACCAAGGCCCATAAGGCTCTGGTCAAAAGTAGGGCACGATATAGGGAACATATACAATAGGTGCCAGGGAGGCAGCCCCAGTCTCCAATCTGTTGTTGGTACTTTCCTCCCTTTTTCAACTACAAGAACATGACCTGAGAAGTTCATTCAGTACTGCTGGATGTATAACTGAGTGCTCAGTCACTGAGGGACTTCCCAATACCAGTAACAGGCATATGTATTTCCAAATACTTTCAATAATTGGTCTTCACTGGCAGTGTCATAAACCCCACAGCTGGTTGCGTGACATTAGGTCTGGATATGGACTAACATCACACAGGAACTGAATTTAATTCACTTCAGATTATTTATTGTACGTGCGTTCCCAATTTTTCCCAGTTATCATACACAGTAAACTGTTTGTACTCGAAAATACAAGCCGTCGTCATTTCGGCAACAACAAAAAGTGTATTATATCAATATTCTTTCCTAAGTCATAATAACAGTTAATAAGAACCAGGACAGTTCTAGAGGCTACACTCCTGCAGGTTCACTGTTTCTCACAGTCAGTTGCACCACTGACTAAACTGCTCAATTAGGCACCACACTATCTACCAAGAGAGTTTTCATCTATATTCTTCGTAGCTGTCTATTTACCACCACAAACCGATGCTGGCACTAAGACCGCACTCAATGAGCAAACAGGAAAACGCTCATCCAGAGGCGGTGCTACTAGTGGCCGTGGACTTCAATGCAGGGAAACCTAAATCCGTTTTACATAATTTCTGCCAGCAAGTTAAATGTGCAACCAGATGGGAAGAAACTCTAGACCACCTTTAGTCCACACACAGAGACGTGTACAAAGCCCTCCCTCACCCTCCATTTGGCAAATCTGACCATAATTCTATCCTCCTGATTCCTGCTGACAAGCAAAAACTAAAGCAGGAAGCACCAGTGACTGGGTCAATAAAAAAGTGGTTAAATTAAATATGTTCCGGGATTCTTCCGATAGCATTGAGGGGTATACCACATCAGTCACTGGCTTCATCAATAAGTGCATTGAGGATGTCGTCCCCATAGTGACTGTACGTATATGCCCCAACCAGAAGCCATGGATTACAAGCAACATCCGCACTGAGCTTAAGGGTACGCTTTCAAGGAGTGGCAGCTGTACCCGCTCGTCAGATGTGGCAGGGCTTGCAAACTATTACAGACGTCAAAGGGAAACACAGCCACGAGCTGCCCAGTGACCCGAGCCTACCAGATGAGCTAAATTACTTCTATGCTTGCTTCGAGGCAAGTAACACTGAAACATGCATGAGAGCATCAGCTGTTCCGGACGACTGTGTGATCACGCTCTACGTAGCCGATGTGAGTAAGACCTTCAAACAGGTCAACATTCACAAGGCCGCATGGCCAGACGGATTACCAGGACGTGTACTCTGAGCATGCTCTGACCAACTGGCAAGTGTCTTCACTGACATTTTCAACCTCTCCCTGTCTGAGTCTGTAATACCAACATGTTTTAAGCAGACCACCATAGTCCCTGTGCCCAAGAACACTAAGGTAACCTTCCTAAATGACTACCAACCCATAGCACTCACGTCTGTTGCCGTGAAGTGCTTTGAAAGGCTGGTCATGGCTCACATCAACACCATTATCCCAGAAACCCTAGACCCACTCCAATTTGCATACCGGCCCAACAGATCCACAGATGATGCAATCTCCGTTGCACTCCACACTGCCCTTTCACACCTGGACAAAAGGAACACATATATGAGAATGCTATTCATTGACTACAGCTCAGCGTTCAACACCATAGTGCTCGCAAAACTCATCACTAAGCTAAGGACCCTGGGATTAAACACCTCCCTGTGCAACTGGATCCTGGACTTCCTGACGGGCAGCCCCCAGGTGGTAAGGGGCGGTAACGACACATCTGCCAAGTGGATCCTCAACACGTGGGCTCCTCAGGGGTGCGTGCTCAGTCCCCTCCTGTACTCCCTGTTCACTCATGACTGCATGGCCAGGCACAACTCCAACACCATCATTAAGTTTGCTGATGACACAACAGTGGTAGGTCTGATCACTGACAACAATGAGACAGCCTATAGGGAGGAGGTCAGAGACCTGATCGTGTGGTGCCAGGACAACAACCTCTCCCTCAATGTGATCAAGTCAAAGGAGATAATTGTGGACTACAGGAAAAGGAGAACCGAGCACGCCCCCATTCTCATCAACGGGGCTGTAGTGGAGCAGGTTGAGAGCTTCAAGTTCCTTGGTGCCCACATCACCAACAAACTGTCACACCAAGACAGTCGTGAAGAGGGCACGACAAAACGTATTCCCCCACAGGAGACTGAAAAGATTTGGCATGGGTCCTCAGATCCTCAAAATGTTATACAGCTTCATCATAGGAGCATCCTGACTGGTTGCATCACTGCCTAGTATGGCAACTGCTTGGCTTCCGGCCGCAAGGCACTACAGAGGGTAATGCGTATGGCCCAGTACATCACCGGGGCAAAGCTTCCTGCCATCCAGGACCTCAATAACAGGCGGTGTCAGAGGAAGGCCCTAAAAATTGTCAGAGACTCCAGCCACCCTAGTCATAGACTGTTCTCTCTGTTACCGCACGGCAAGCGGTACCTGAGCGCCAAGTCTAGGTCCAAGAGGCTTCTAAACAGCTTCTACCCCCAAGCCATAAGACTCCTGAACATCTATTCAAATGGCTACCCAGACTATTTGCATTGCCCCCACCCCTTTTTTACGCTGCTGCTACTCTGTTTATTATCTATGTATAGTCACTCTACCTACATGTGCATATTACCTCAATTACCTCGACTAACCGGTGCCCCAGCACTTTACTGCTGCTCTTTAATTTTGTATTACTTTTATTTCATTTTTTTTGTAGCTATTTTTCTTAAAACGGCATTGTTGGTTAATGGCTTGTATGGAAGCATTTCACTGTAAGGTCTGCCTACACCTGTTGTATTAGGCATGTGACAAATACAATTTGATTTGACTTGATCTGATCATCACTCGTAATGACTTAACTTCTGTGTCCAGAGTTACAGGTGGCGTTGTTCTCTCTTAAAATGTCCCAAACCGAGCTGAAACAATTAGGGTCTAATTGCAGTGGATTTCCATAGTTAGACACGGGAATGAATAGCATATGGGTACATAACTGTACGTGTCCCACTATCACATTCACCAGAGAAACATTTACACCGGCCGAAAAGGACCATTTCAAAACCGTTAGATTCTCAGGTCTATTCTAATAAACCATGGTAGTGCACATGATGAACTTGCTTAACCTTCAGGTTAAATAGGGGTCAATCCAATCCAAAAGTCACTTACACCTAATGGATGCTTTAATCGGTCACGATTACTCATAAATAATATAGAACACCCCTAATGATTTGTGACCGTCTGATGCGCACAATAGAACCTAGACCCAGTAAGGTAAGCCACGCGCGCACGGCACGATGGACTATTCGCATGTAATAACATGCATATTCGAGTAAAGCTCACTTACCGAGTGCTGTCGTTAATTTAATATACTGCATTCGCCCGAGCATCTTGGTATCATCGGTCTCCAGGGCGGCAGGAGCGGTATTCTTCGACCCTTCCCGTCTGACGCGCAATATTCAACTAAAGACAGATCTCTCTAGAGGCGCGAGGGGTGATTGACCTACTCTGAGAATTCGCCTGACATTTCCTGTATTCTAGCATCTGCGTTTGAAGTACAAGAGGCACCCTGTAAGTGCCACTAAAAAGACTCGGGCGTTTATTCCGTTTTTAAAAAGAAGTGTTATTCTTCTGTTCAGTGGCACGTCACCGCTCCATATCCTCTGCTGCTGTGTAGGCTACTGCGTGGAGTGGACAGGGCAGGGCAGGGAGAACAAGTTTGTGGGCAAATCTTATCATACAAAAAAATCAATGGCAGCGAGGTCTGACTGTATGTAAGAGTAGTTACTTTGGAATGGGGAATCACCACCAATCCAAATCACCACCATTAGTGTTATCCATAGCCAATATATATTTCAAAAGACATTCCCTTGCCACGTCTTGTAAAGTGATAAAAAAATTACAGGTGATTTCAACCTTTCTATACCTTTCCCTGATATGTCATGTTTAAATATACAGCATTACTAAAATGATAATGTCAAAGAAAACTAATTGACGGTAAGAAAAGCAACGGAGCTCACATGATGGAACCATGTCCCTCAAAATATTTTGCCAGATATAATCATCCTTCAGTCATGCTTTGGTTTGGTTTTGAGGAAATAGCTCTATCATTGTTGTTTAAAGAACATCACATTTACCACCACCTTATCGATAGCTTTAGATATAGGTGTTGGGGCGTGCTCCTGGCTTTATGGAGTTATGACAAGCATGTACACAGTATGGTTGACTTTCACAACCCTACTGACAGTTAATTCACTACACCTTCTGGAGATGAGAGTTTAAAAATATATATATAATTAATATATGCCATTTAGCAGACGCTTTTGTCCATAGCAATTTACAGTCATGCGTGCACACATTTTACATGTAGACAGGGAACAACATCCATCAAGTAGTTGTACGAGGGGTTTGGGATTAGCCTGGAACCCAAACTGATATGTTCTGTTTTGGAGTATATCAGTTTGGATTCCAGGCTAGATTGTGATTACCTCCTGTTGTTAAAATCTCATAATAAGTAAGAGAACATCCACAGAAACAGCAGAAGTGGCAACCTTCAACTCACAACTGACCCATCGCCATTGTTGACATGTGTGTGTGTGTGTGTGTGTGTGTGGTTTTTGTGTGTGTGTGTCTGTGGTTTTGGATACTGGTTACATGAGATGTGTTCCTATTTGTCTTGACGTCATTTTCCATTTAGTAAATACTTACCTGTCTCTGTTTCTACCATCACTCAGTGGCATGAACACTATGTGTCCATTTCAGTACCGTATAATAAATATTTCTAGATGTTTCATACACACAGGATGTAGTTAGCTGGGGGTTCACTGCATCTGTTAGTTAACACATTACAGATGACTGTTAATGGATCCTGTAACTCAAACACATGCACTCAAGCATACACACACACACAAAACACACACATGCATACACGTACAAGCACATGTGTCTGCACAACACACAGACAGACAAAAGTATTTCCTGTGTCTTTCAGCCCGCCAGATATCTTCCATGACTACATTTTAAGAAAGACACTGATTAGTGTTCATGTTTTCCCCTTTCCTTTCCCACTGCCACTGCCTGTGATGGCAGAATGGAGAATGTGGATCGTGTTATAGGAAGTGTACATGCCACAGACAGATTATCGACGGTGCATATCCTGAGCCAATCCTATAAAATGAATTCAATTATTTTGGATTGTGTGACATAACAATATTGGTCATCGAATTAGCCAAAAGCCACAGAAACAATATGCTTATTATCCCTGAACAACTAGGACTCTGTTACATACAAGGAATCTGTCAAATACTTAAGAGTCTGGAAATTGTATGTTCTGTACATTATATACACTACATGACCAAAAGTATGTGGACACCTGCTCGTCGAACATCTCATTCCAAAAGTCACGGGCGTTAATATAGAGTTGGTCCCGCCTTTGCTGCTGTAACAACCTCCACTCTTCAGGATTTCCGCAAAATCTTTGGACCATTGTTGCGGGGAATTTCTTCCATTCAGCCGCAAGAACATTAGTGAGGTCGGACACTGGTGTTGGGCGATTAGGCCTGGCTCGCAGTCGGCATTCCAATTCATCCCAAAGGTGCACAGAGCAGGCCAGTCAAGTTCTTCCACACCGATCTCGACAAACCATTTCTGTATGGACCTCGCTTTATGCAGAGGGGCATTGTTATACTAAAACGGGAAATGGCCTTCCCCCAAACTGTTGCTACAAAGTTGGTAGCACAGAATTGTCTAGAATGTCATTGTATAATGTAGCATTAAGATTTCCCTTCACTGGAACTAAGGGGCCTAGTCCGAACCATGAAAAACAAGGGGTACCAGTACCGAGTCAATGTGCGGTGGTACAGGTTAGTTGAGGTTACGCCATCCAGGCGACACTTGGCATTGCGCATGGTGATCTTAGGCATGAAGCTTCCGACAAACAGTGTAGTTATTCCACTGCCAGTTTGGAACTCGGTAGTGAGTGTTGCAACCGAGGACAGACGATTTTTACGTTCTCCGTGCCTCAGCTCTCGGACGGTCCCATTCTGTGAGCTTGTGTGGCCTACCACTTCGCGGCTGAGCGGCTGAGCCGTTGTTGCTCCTAGACGTTTCCACTTCACAATAACAGCACTTACAGTTGACCGGGGCAGCTCTAGCATGGCAGAAACTTTATGAACTGACTTGTTGGAAAGGTGGCATCCTATGACGGTGCCACATTGAAAGTCACTGGACTTTTCAGTAAGGCCATTCTACAGCCAATGTTTGTCTATGGAGATTGAATGGCTGTATGCTCAGTTTTATACAGCTGTCTGCAACGGGTGTGGCTAAAATAGCCGAATCCACTAATTTGACGAGGTGTCCACATACTTTTGTTTGATATAGTCTATGTGCATCTCGCCATTTAACTCACCACTTAACACTAAACTCTGTGTTGTTTTCATAGTCTCAAAATACTCATTTTGGAACCCAGAACCAGATCTCATGGATATTTGGAGAGAATACCAAATACACACACCTTATCTGTATTATCTAAGTGATACAGTTTGAATGTGAACTATATGAAATCCTTTTCTTCATACTCGATAGTGGTATCTTTTTCTAAACTACTTTGACTTACAGACTTGCTCCAATGCTCCTCTTTGATTATTGTTTTGGAGCTATTTATGGGTATATGTTTACAATGTTCTCTTGACATATTCACCCCCCAAATGATAAATGGTCCCATCCATTCCCATGTTAAACTCTTAGAAACCAATGATCTAATTTTCAAAGAAAAGCTTTTGAGCTGTCATTTGGTGGTGAGTTAATAGCCGATTATACTAGCCTGTGACGGAAGAAGTCAATCAGGAACTCACTCATAAAACAATGAACTCACAGTTAATGCGAACGGCTGAAGACGGAAGATAGATAGAGCAGAGGAAGTTCCTTCTCTGAATCAAGTAATCTCATTAGTCATGACAAGGGAGAAGAAAAGACAGTGAGAAGGCTGCTTTCTCAGAGTCTATTCATTCATTTTTAAAATTGATTTACTGCTTTCGTGTCTCTCTCTCTGACCGTTGTTGGAACCCTCCATCCACTCCCTGTTACAGGCGAATAGCACAGCGAGGGAAACCCTGTTTAGCTCAAGGTGAATGTTGAGTCACTGACCTTTTACTGCACAGGGGACATGGATTGTAAAGACTTCAAACTATGTTCTGACAACTCAGTATGAAATAAAGCAGACAGATTCCTACTGAATGTCCTTTGAGACTATTTCCAGATCTATTTTCTTCTCCCACTTTTGTACTTCTCTCTTTGTGCTTTAGGAACGGTATTTGGACAGTTTGTTTAAAACGCACTGTTCATACAAAATAAACAGGAAACATAATTTAGGGAATGAATCACCAACATCACTCTATGAGACATGCAATACCTACAGTATGTGAGAATAGTGATAATCGACTACAGCTCAGTGTTCAAGACCACAGTGCCCTCCAAGCTCGTCACCAAGCTCGGGACCCTGGGACTGAACATCTCCCTCTGCAACTGGATCCTAGACAAGACAGCTTACAGGGAGGAGGTCAGAGACCTGGCAATGTGGTGCTAGGACAACAACCTCTCCCTCACCATCAGCAAGCCCAAGGAGCTGATCTTGGACTACAGGAAACGGGGGTGCACATCTCCATCCACATCAACGGGGCCGCAGTGGAGAGGGTCAATAGCTTCAGGTTCATCAGTATCCACATCACTGAGGACTTAACATGGTCCTCTCACACCAGCACAGTCCTGAAGAAGACACGGCAGAGCCTCTTCTCCCTCAGAAGGCTGAAAAGATTTGGCATGTCCCCTCAGATCCTCAGGAACTGCTGCACCGTCAAGAGCATCCTGACTAGTTCTATCACCGTCTCTTATGAGAACTCCACCGCCCTTGACCGGAAGGCCCTACAGAGGGAGGTGCGGACTGCCCAGCACATCACGGGGGACAACATCCAAGCCATCCAGGACATACATGTCAGGCGGTGTCTGAGAAGGCCCAAAAAATTGCCAAAGGCTCCAGCCTCCATGCTTATGTATAAACCTACACAAGGTGCTGTCTAGAACCTAAAAGGGTTCTTCGGCTGTCCCCATAGGAGAACCCTTTGAATAACCCTTTTTGGTTCAAGGTAGAACCATTTTGGTTTCAGGTAGAACCCTTTTTTACCTGGAACTAAAAAGGGTTCTCCTACGAGGACAGCCGAATAACCCTTTTGGAACCCTTTTTTCTAAGAGTGTACATCAACCACTCCAGTACCACTGCACATTGAATAAGGTACTGGCACTGACCTGTATATACTCACATTTTTCATGTTTCTTTAACCTATATCGTACTTCCAGAGATTATTTTCTATTATTATTGATATTTTTTTATTATATTTTCTATTATTATTATTGTCACTGCATTGTTGGGAAAGAGTTCTCTAGGTAAGAATTTTAATGTGCTGTTTTACACCTGTTGTATCCTGTGTACGTGGTGAATAAACTTTGAAACTTGAAATTTTCTGTGTTTGATGAGACACAACCTTATTTTGGCCACTTAGGGCCATGTAAACACTCTGGTTCCCCCATGTACCTTCCTGAGGCCCCTGGATGCCCTATCTTCCCTTCTGGCCTAATGGCCATGCCTAGGCCATCAGGGTGGTGTGGCCTTTTGGCTCTGTCAACAATGGCTCAAACATCGTCTCTCGTCTCTCTCTCTTAATGGCTCAAACATCGTCTCTCTCTCTTAATGGCTCAAACATCGTCTCTCGTCTCTCTCTCTTAATGGCTCAAACATCGTCTCTCGTCTCTCTCTCTTAATGGCTCAAACATCGTCTCTCGTCTCTCTCTCTTAATGGCTCAAACATAGTCTCTCGTCTCTCGTCTCATGTCTTCACAACCATGCCTAGGCCATCAGGGTGCCCTGGCCTTTTGGCTCTGTCAACAATGGCTCAAAGCTGGAGGTCACAGCAAGGTCATGACCTCTCTCCCGTGGTCCAGTTACTTTTGGTGTTGTGAAACATATGTTCTCTGCGATTCGTTCACCGTTGACATATTTGATGGAGCTAAACTGTATTGTTGTGAAGGGAGAGTTCAAAAGTTAGAAGCCATTATGTTATTCAATGCACTACATTGTGAACTTAGACCTGAAAAGCAGAGTCAAAAGTGAACTCTATGTTTTTATGAAAGCTATTTCTACCGGCGCCTGTAAAAAAATGTTTTTTTCAATCAGCTCCTGCAATAATTTGCTGTGTTCCCTCAGTAAGTGGCGTGAACCATTACAATTGTAATGAATGCCAGGCTACACCGCAGTGCTTTCCCCAGGTTACAGCATGCCAGCAGTGGTCCTGTGAGAATATCGTCTGAGGAACTCAGAGACTGTTTCTCTTTTCTTTTTACGACTCCCAGTCGACCACATGTGACATCACATTCCGCACATTTCCGTCGCTCAGTGGGATTGGAGGATATCAGATTCTGCCCCTCTGCAGTTCTGAACAGGAGAAGTCCCAAGTGTGACATATGGCATGCCAGAGTGCTGTAGCGAAGTGGTCCGGGGATCAGACTTGTGAGCACAAGGTCAATTGCAACAAATGTCAGGCTTCTAGGATCTACACTCCCTTCAGCAAAGCATTTCAATTATTAATGTGGACATGGGTGGCCCTTTGTAAAGCACAGCGATAACAACAAAGCCGACAGCATCAACAACAACGACAACTAGAGGACCAGTGATGCTGCTTGCTTTCATTTTGTGACACGTTTGATTGTCAAACAACATCTCTCATGCGGGACCAGTATGGCAGTCTAAACTGTACTTTTATCGTTTAGTTACTTCTAGTTTGACACATTTCCTTTGACCATAGTGAGTTCAATCTACCCAGGGCTCTGTGTGTCATTCGAATTGATACACTTCAGGGGAGTCAAATCTCCTCAAGTGTCTGCGATATTGCTCTCCGGTGATGGGGAGTTGAACCATGTTGTGGAAGCTGCTAAATTGACTTCTAACCTCCAAACACTTTCATTTCAGATTGAAACACAAGTTAGCCTTTGACCATTGATAGATAGCCTATAGGCCGGAGGGCAGGTTCACCGTGGATAGAAGGCGGCCAAAGGCAGCGTAATCATGGTCGAGATGAAATAGAACAAGACTGGCTTATCCTTAGCACTGTAGTTCTGTTCTCATTGTATCATCTGTCACTGGTTTTCATTGACTGTCTTTTTGGTTTAGCAAGCAGGTCTAGGTTGAGCGTAAGTTAGGTTCTTTATCTTCATCTTCTATGGGGTTGGGTTGGCGGATCGCATCCAACTCAAAGGTGCATACAGCGCCACCTACTGTACTAAAGTGTGAGGCCAGTCACAGCTAACCTACATTCAATTCTCTTCATTATTCCTGTTCCTAAAAGGGAAAAATTGCACCACCAACTAACCCTACACCTATATACCACTATTCCATCAAAAATAGAAATCACCACCCCATTAACTCTTCTGCAGTAAAATCTCATACACCCAGGTGCTTCTCTGCTGCTGCCACCTACACTCATTAAAATCCACCGCCCCATTCCACTACTTTGACCCTGTCTGCTCCTGCACCATGCCAACGGCCTGGGAGGACGGGACACCACCCCTCAACACACCCTGGAACTCTTCTGACGTCAAATCTCCTATGAGCAAATACTTGTCTGCAGCTGCCACCACAACCATCTGTTTACGTTCCATTTCTGCTGTACAGTTGATCACCATTGCTATGAATGCGAGAAGAAGCCCACCTCACTGAAGCATAACTCACTCGTTGCCCTATCTCTCTGTGCTGGCACAAATCTACTACTCACCGGGATCCTCTCAGGAACCCTCACCCTTGACCCATCCTCCTCCCCTTTCTTCACTGACTCACCATGCGACCACCATCACCATCCACAGTGGATTCTGCGCAAAAGCTTAAACGGGATAACTGATATACCCTAACGACTTTGTCTGGGAGAGACTCAAAACTCAAAAGGACTGACAGTGACTCCTCTGTTTTGTAGATGAGGGTGCATTCCAGATCCTCTAGACTTCTCCTGAAGTGTGCTCCCTCTCATGGTTTCCCAATGGTGGAAACTCCACCTCCAGCCAATAATTACACCAATCCAATGTGTTCACTGTAAATTCGTGACAGAGAATCAGTCATACTTCGGTAGAACTCAATACTTCAGGAGAAGCGTAGAGAATGAACTTGCTAAAAGAAACAGCATAGACCAGCATAAATGTCAAGCTAGTCCATAATGGTCTATGATGTTCCATGCTTGTCAATGCTGGTTGGATGCTGGTCAAGCTGATCTGACCAGCATGGTCTAGCTGGTCAAGTTAGTCTGACCAGCATGGTCTAGCTGGTTATGCTAGAAGAATAGCCTTCATTGTGTTTTTGCGGGTGACCAGCATTCACTGTATTTTTAACACTGGTGACCAGCATAAGCAAAACCAGCATCAAGTCACATTATGCTGGCTTGAAAAGTGACATGTAAATCCTAATGGAATCCAGCCAGAGTGAAGTCCCACAATCTGCATTCAGAATAACTGCCAGGGTTTGAAAGGTGAATGAATGAGACTATCTAACCCTTCTAAACTGGAACAACTATTTCAGTAATGGGTGCAATAAACCCGACTAACAGATTGGATTAGTGTAGAAAATGTTATGTCATTTATATTTGTGTAGATAAATGAATTGATTAATTAATCAATCAATGAACATGCAAAAACACAGCTATTGAAACAAACAATTCTAAAGATCTAACTGCAATAGAGCATGCTGGGAAAAATGACAACAATGGGGGATCTGCAAAATGGTTTGCAGATCCCCTATTCCATTTGTTTTGTACACTGCTGCTACTCACTGTTTATTATCTATGCATAGTCACTATGCAATCTCTGTCATGCCCAGAGACATGTTGGCGTAAGCGGAATTTCCGGTTATTATCAACCAAGAGGTTGTGAGTTCATAATCTCAAGTGAGGCATATTTTCAAGTAACCAGCATTCAGCAGCATACTGTCCTTTTACAGCAATAACACCTTAATTTACCATACTTTCACTGCAACCACTAGCCTGTAGTGTCTCGTAAATTTACAGGAACTTTTTAACAGTGTAGCATTTAATCGATAAAAGGAAAACATGGTGGAGAGGGAAAGAACAGGATGATTCTTCACAACCATCACAGCAGTAAAGAACCCTTCCTGATATGCCAAAAAATGTGTTACACATGCTGTATTGCCCTCACTCCTGACAACGAACCCCTCGATAACTTTTTGTGTATACTGGTCCAGCATGACCTAGCTAGCCGGTCAAACTGATCTGCAAAATCACACTCATCATTATCATATTCCCAGCATGCTCTATTGCAGTTTATAAAGGGACTGAGTGCTAGCCTTCTTGTTTGAGACACATTTGCACACTCACTGTCATGGATTTAGCATTGACGGAAACTCCCAACTCCCTCCAGCCCATGCTTGCACTAAAATCTGGGAGAGGGATAGAAAGTCGGCAACCTTATTAGTAGAGAGGTAATAGAGAATAGAACACGTGACTTCTTATGAAGTGACTGAATGCTAGCCCACAGGGGCCTGTATGTAGGTTTCTCTCCCTTTCTTCAAAGCAGAGTGGGAAGGGTTTCAGAAGGGTTTTGGAGGCGGTGGGGTTCTATTGTTAAGTGTTTCCTGAGCAGATCCCCTGGGGCTGGAGGAAAGGGAGGATCATGTAGTTCACTGTTCAGTGTTTGGCAGCAAGCCGCAAGCCGCACAGTAGCCTACTTACGCTGAACAAAAAGGCTACCCCTCCTCCCCAAGTGAGAATGAAACCAAACAAACAGTCTGATATTCTGGAGATATTCCAAGGTGTAGCATATGTTTTCTTTTGCCTTGAGAATTTGTTCCAGTCTTGAGAATTTTTAAGAACTACATACCATTAAAGGCTTGAATGCTATGGAGAAAACCATGGTTAGGGTCAAATCCCATTTAAATTCCAGGCAATTCAGGAAGTGCACTGAAATTCAAATTCAAATTCTCTTCAATGATTTTCAATGTGAAAAAAATGTGGAAATGAGATAAAGGAATTTGCTTTTGAAATGGAATTGATCCCAACCCTGGAGGAAATCATGCTCTGGTTAAGCATGGGAGAAGATGACGATCATATTGTTGGACAATCAGTATCGCCTGAATGAATGTAACACTTAACACCGATATGAAAAGTCACAATGACATAACATTCAAACAAACACCGATGGACTAAGTGACTTCCTCTTACTGAATGGCCATGAGTAGAGATTGCATCAGTGTTATTGTTGTCTCTCCCTCCCAATTCCCCATAACGTTATTGTTATGGTACAGTACAGTCTACCGATGGGAAGCTACAGAACCCCACTCCCTACCATTGTCAAGGCAAAGAGCAGATGTTGAAACGTGCCATCGCTTTCTTTCGTTCCTCGTTCTTCTCCTCTCTCTCTCTCTACATCTTTCTCATTCACTCAATTCAACTCAATCTACTCTCCCCCCACCTCCCTCTCTCTCTCATTCTCCTAGTTTTCTCATTTGTCTAGTTTTTCAGTGCCATGGTAGTGAAGCGATGGCAGGGCCTTATTAAGTCCATCCGGAACGTGGACTCAGCATATTAACAATAATGCGTCCTCGACTCTTACCATAATAGGACCATGATTGAGCCACAGCAGCAGAAAACCAACAGGCTTCTGTTTCACTGTGCGTGTCAAGTTCACCAGACCAACGTTCTGCAAGATCAGCCAAGTAACTGAATCCTGTAGAGAGAAACTAACTCCTGGATATGGATAGATTGGGCACTAATTCTCTCGTCTCAGATCTCAGATGTTTCCATGCACCTTTACTAGAGAATAGCCCACATCTCTATCACTGTAACAGGGAGCAAGAAACGTCTTTGGGAAGTCATTGGAGAGTTCCACAGACCATAAACGGTGATTCTGCTTTTTCTCAGTCCTCTATTCACTTAGATCTCCTCACTGGGCTTTTCAAATTGAGCAATATAATGACCTTTTAAAGATGATGGCATTTTTCTGACACCTATTAATTCTATGTAAGACACATCCTGTGACCTCAGTGATCTGTGTGAACTATTCAGATATTTCCTTTCTGCAGTTGGGTTCTTTTCTCCTGTTCTGGAAAATGACACCCCTGTTTCTCAGTGTGGGGGTGTTGACTTAAAAGAGGGGTGCACTGCGGGCCCTGAGCCCTGGGCTCTGGGTGTTGGGTCTGGGGGTCCAGGTCACCCCCTCTCGCCTACTCAAGAGACAGGAAATGGCTCAGTTATGAGTGTGGCTCTCTTAAAACCCCAGAGAGTGATTGAAGGCTCTTGTCAGGCTATGGAACTCTGGTTCAGCAAGCAAAAATGTGCAGTGAAAAATGGTGCTTCGCTTTTATTGAGTCATACGTACAAGCCAAACAATCGTTTTGGAGAAGAATGCCTAGGACCTTGTTATTATCTCATTCAAAAATAGATTGTAAACGATCATATATATTCTCGGAGATAGTTTGAACCTACCTGTCCTCCATTGTATAGGAGGACAGGTTCGTTGTATAGCAGGACAGGTTCATTGTATAGGACAGGTTCATTGTATAGGAGAACAGGTTCGTTGTATAGGAGGACAGGTTCGTTGTATAGGAGGACAGGTTCATTGTATAGGAGGACAGGTTCATTGTATAGCAGGACAGGTTTATTGTATAGGAGGACAGGTTCATTGTATATGTGTTTGAAATAGTTCCATTAATTCCATTCCAGCCATTACAATGAGCCCATCCTTCTACAGCTGCTCCCATCAGCCTCCTCTGATTAATACCTGCTGCAAATATAGAAACTGTCAACAATTTCAGTTTCCAACAGTTGGCTTTTTTTGTGTGTGAAGATAAAGCTAGGAGTCAGATTCGGTGTCTCAAATGTCACCCTATTCCCTATATAGTGCACTACTTTTGAAAATAACCCTATGGGCCTTGGTCAAAATATAGGGAATAAGGCTGCCCTTTGGGACATAGGCTGCTACTCCTACATATAACAGATTCTCTCCAGAGAGCATTGCTTGTGTATCTTGTCATCTTGGATAGTGTGCAAATATGTTACTTACATGGTCAGAGAGACGAGCTGCATGCGCTTTGGCTGAGATTGTCTACAGGAGGCGTTTTGTCTAAGCTGGACATAGTTCAATACCTTTTGGGGATAATTTCTTTGAGAGCTTCTGAGGCTTCTCTCAGCCAATGGGCCTCCCCATTGTACAACACAGCTGCTTCAGCTTTGACTCTGACTGCAGACGTGGGTGAAACAGTCTTGGAACTGAACTAAGGCGTGATGATAGGATCTTAGAAGTGGTTTCTAATGAGATTGTTTTAATTAACAGAGGTATATCTCTACTCCCGAGTAGCACAGCAGTCAGTCTAAGGCACTGCAACTCAGTGCAAGAGGTGTCACTGCAATCCCTGGTTCAAATCCAGGCTGCATCACATCTGGCCGTGATTGGGAGTCCCATAGGGCGGTGCACAATTGGCCCAGTGTTGTCTGGGCTTCTGCTGGGGTAGGCTGTCATTGTAAATAAGAATTAGTTCTTAACTGACTTGCCTAGTTAAAATAAACATATGAATGTTTTAGCCAACTCTTTCTCACACAGCAAATTCCTCAGTGTTAAACGAACACTGAAAATGTGGACCCGTATGTACACTGAAGTGTTGAATTAACATTATGCTAGGTGTAAAGCTTTATTTGCATATTTCCCAGAGTGTGTTGCCTTTCAGGTGAAATGTAGAGTTTATCACCCATGACTGAATTTGTTAGTGACAGAGACATGGCTGTTGCATTCATCCATTTTCAGTTCTTCTTTTGAGGGCTTACACTAAAAAATACTGGGTTGTTTGGATGACCCAAGGTCCAGGCGGCCACGGCCTGACAGCGCTGCGGCGCCTAGGGCGATGCACCTAGGGGAGGGACCTCCTCTGGCCCCTGAAGGACAGGACGGTTATTGATTCGGAAGAGCAGGAGGAGGCGAGTTTGATAAGGACTCACCCCATTCCTGTACAAAGGACTAGACAGCTTTTAAACAAAGTTACTTTTTTATATGTTTTCATGTCTTAAAAATGTTTTACTTTTGTTAAATCATTCGTACACATTTTAAATGGCTTTTACAGATTGGATGTTTTACAAGAAAAAGTACTTTTATTCATGGTTGTTTCTATTGTATTTTTTTTAAATACAAAAAACTGCCATGTTGCAGGCATTGGGCCACTTATTTTATTATAATTTTTTTTAAAGAGCAAGGTTGGTTTGTTGATGCTGGGTTATTGAGATATGACCCAGCGGGTCAGATCAGAAGACTGGAGGCGTGGCTTAGTAGGGGCATAGCTTAAGGGGAAGTTATTTTTGGCCACCCGTGAGAGTAAATGTCACTCTAGTTAAACTGTTCTGTTGAATTGTTATCCCGTGTAATGGGTGAACACCAATACTTTTGTAGCTTTAATAAAGCTTACAGAAATGTTAGCTGGTGCTGGTTTTTCGTCATTATGCACAACACTGTTTGGTGGATATTTTCTTTGGTTGTGTCCTTTTCTCTACTCTCTTTCTCTTTTATCATTTCCTTTGCATGAACCAGGAGGCAGCAACAGTAACAGTGGCTTGACCACAGCTGGCGCTGCCTTTCTGGTCCAGCGGAAAAGTCCGGGAAAGCCTGAAGGACTGGGGATGATGGAAGGGTAACAGTGGCTTGACCGCAACTGACTCCCCAGTCCAGGGATCACCCGGAACCCCCCCAGAATCCAGACCAGGCAACGGACCAGCTACCTGAGGGGAGACGACGGACTGCAGCCCTCTAGCCCTCTACCCTTGGCCTGCAGCCCGTCGTCTCCCCTCAGCCAACTGGGCCTTCTGGCCGCAGCCTGCACAGCCATCATCTGCTAGATCTGTAAAGACAACCACCCTACCTCAGACTGTACCTCCACACGCCCCTGCAACCTGTGAGGAAAAGGGGGCCATTTCATCAGAACCTTCCCCAGTTCCTACGCCAGCAGAGCAAGTGCCAACATCAACGTCATCAACCCAAATCCCAAACCCACCATTCCCCAGCTCCCTCCATCAGACAACAACAACGAAGACCCAGACCTTTCCACAGGCAACACCCAACCAATCACCCAAGATGTCTCAAAAACGGCCCTCATCCCTGTCACCACACTAGACGCCCCAGACACAGCCCCCACCCCTGCTGGCCCCTCCACCGTTACAGTCCCAACAAATCCCTTCCTTGCCACCTCCACCCCCTCCAAACCCCTGGTCAAAGAGGAGCTGGTTTCGAGAGAGGTCATACAACCGGAAGACCCCCTGACCACACAACTCCAGTTCTTAGATGACGACGATGACCCAAATTGGACTACATTTACCAAACAGAAAAGACCAACAAGAGACCAGACCAGAAGACTACCCCAGAACCCAAACTGAGATGCCCTCTGATCGCTCCTCCCTATCCCTTACTGTCCTCACTCCCACCGCAAATGGCACCTGACCCACACCCCTTATCCCTCCCGGCCCCTGAGCCCGCACAGCATCAAACCAGGCTGCCTCAGTCCAGACCTCTCAAACCCTCCAAACCACCTTCACCCCTCCCAGCATCCCCATACCATCACCAAGACAGTGCAGGGTTTCACCAGGCAGTCAGTGGGGAGGCATGCCAAGACCAAGGAACAGCCAATAACCACCTAACACAAACAACCCACTATATGCCCTCATCCAAATATGCAATGACATGGCCAACACCAACCTCCCCCCAATAATCCATCATCATGACCATGACAACACACTCCAAACAGAAGACTTTTCCCTAGACGGCTGTTCATGGTTGCCTCCCCTCAAGGGAATCCATCTATAGATGGCTCATTGTATGTATAGAGAGCTGCCCCTACGGAGGCACTCCCACTGAACACACCTACCAACTATTTGTGAGTGCTCCTTGGCCAGGTGAGTCTGGGCCCTGTTTGCTCCCTCTCTTCCAGCTTCCAGCGTCCAGCCTTGCTGCCGCATCGCTGCTGCCCTAACACCAACCAGCCCAGGCCAATGGACATACCCATCCCCCTTCTCCCTCTCCATCCCTTTCCCCCTTCCTCGCTCTCACAGAACCACACCAGAACCAGGAACCATTCATCACCACACCAAAAGAGGCGCGGAGGAAGGACTAAAGCTCTAGACCTATGCCTGGAGCGAGCATACCACAGGGGAGTATCACCACTGACCTCCGGGTCTTGTGCTTCCAGGTGTGTCTGCTTGCTCCTCAGGTTGTCCTTCCTCCCCTGTACAGACTCAGATCCCGACCAAGCACCTGCAGCAGCCCCAGTTCCCGGTTCCTATTTTTTGTCCCTAGCACCAGACTCAGCAACAACCCTTGGACTCCAGTCTCGGCCCCAACGCCAGCACCAACCCTGGACACAGCACCGAACTACCACAACTGCCAATTTATTTTAGCAACTGCCAGCCCAGAACCCACCCATTCCCCTCCCCCATCACAAAGACACATTGTGGACTGACTGACTGATTGACTGACTGGATAGACTGACATTTCTTTCAGATTATTTTTTTATTAATTGACTGCTTTTGTTTTATTGTTTTAATGAATGATGGTTTGAATTTTAATTTGTAGAACATTTTAAACTATAATACATTTTGGAATAGCCAAATAAAATGACCTTTTACAGAAGTGTATGTGTTCCTTAAAAGCCTTTGCAAATTCCAATGTGATACTAACCACTTTGTTGCAATATGTAAATATATTATATGTAATGTGCAATAATATTCAAGTGAAATGTAACATTGCAGTGTACAAACTTAACAGGATTGACATTTACTCTCACGGGTGGCCAAAGGTAACTATATAAAAGCCATGCCTCTAATAAGCCATGCCTCTTGAAAACAATCTATGGATTACATTTTTTTTTAAATAGCTGCTTGTTCAACCCAGCATGAAAGTGAATAAAACCTCAATTGATGGTTACATTTACCCATGTTTGGGTAACCCAAACAACCAACATTTCAGGTTATTGACACAACCTGTGACATTAAGCTGGCTTGCAAAGTGATGTTAATTCCAAGTGGAATCCAGCCGGAGTGGGGATATCTAACATATAGTTTTAATCACGTGGATTCGGAATGACTGCCTGGGTTGGAAAGACTGAATTATTAGACTACCTAAAGCATCTAAACTGGAACAACCATTTCAGTAATGGGAGCAATAAGTACAAGTAACAGATTGGATTAGTTTAGAAAATGTTTGTCATTTATATTTGAGAATCATAAGATTAATTAATCAATCAATGTACATGCAAAAACATAGATATTAAAACAATCAATTGTTAAAATGAACCTGCAATAGAGCATGATGGAAACACTGTGGTTATTTTAGACCAGTGAGTGTTAATTCAACACTTACAGAGTGAATTGTTATGTTTAGAGTGTAGGCCCTCAAAATAAGACTTATAAGGCTTATCAAACTCAACTCTGGACCTCGAAGCCAGTTCCACTGCATTTTTTTCATTGTTCCCCTGGGACACCAGGTGTGTGCAATTAATTAGGTAGAACAGAATACCAGCAGTTTCCATCCCTCGTAGGGTAAGAGTTGAATACCCCTGCCTTAAGAAATGCATATTGTATTGTGTTAAACAATGACATTTTAATGATGATATATTAGCTCAGGATTTCACTGGGTGAAGTCCCTAGGACTGAAAATAGATGAATGCAATAACCATCTCTGTCACTGACAAATACAGTCATGGGTGGTAACTACAATTCACTCGAAAGGCATGGCACTCTGGGAAATAGGGCTTTACACCAAGCAGTGTGTTAATTCAACACTGTTGCAACGTCTATATGGGTCCACACCTTCGGTGTTCCA
This sequence comes from Salvelinus alpinus, assembly GCF_045679555.1. Lineage (NCBI taxonomy): Eukaryota > Metazoa > Chordata > Actinopteri > Salmoniformes > Salmonidae > Salvelinus > Salvelinus alpinus. Next base: position 8,290,888 of record NC_092103.1, read on the forward strand.
ACATTCTGTGTTGATTTAACGCTGGAGAATTTGCTGTACATGAAAAGAAAAAGAAACATTCATTCTCATCATCCTCATGTCCCTAAAACACAGTTTTCGTTTCCAGAAATTCTTTCTGAACGCTGGGAATTGAGAGTGTATTTTAATACTGGGCCAAAGCTTCTCCACCGTTTTCTCACAGGAGTGCTGAAGCTCTCTCATTTCACTGTGAGCACGAAAGGGCAGCTTTTCTGCTCACAATGGGAATCAAGGGCCATTTATACATGTTTTTACCTTTATTTAACTAGGCAAGTCAGTTAAGAACAAATTCTTATTTACAACGACGGCCTACACCAGCCAAACCCGGACGACCCTGGGCCAATTGTGCACCGCCCTATGGGACTCCCAATCACAGCCGGTTGTGATACAGCCTGGATTTGAACCAGGGTGTCTGTAGTGACGCCTCAAGATGCAGTGCCTTAGACCACTGTGCCACTCGAAGCCATGTGGCATATATGTTGCTACTTGTTGATTCCCTGATGTTCCCAAACTGATGTGATTAAGACCAAGACTAGCACATCTCTATTTGCAGGGGAAATAAATGGGATATATCAGGGAGCAATTTCCAGAGTTGTTTTTTGTACTGAAAATCAAATACATTTCCTTTTTAGATTGGTATGTCAAAAGTTTAATTTCACATGTTCGTTTTTCTGGCTAGTAGAAGAGAAACAGGTGAAAAGATAAAATGCTATGACTACAACTACTAACAGCTTCTACAACAACAGTGCTACCAGTATCAGTACAGCAAGTAATTGAAAAGGTATCATCTTATTATTTGCTTTTAGTCTGCCATCTTGTGGTATGAATTATGTATTACACACAGATGACTTAGCGGGCAGACTGAATGTGTATTTCGTCCTGTTATTTCCCAAAGAAGAAAAACATGAAGGTTCGTGTTCCCCAACAGAGAGCAATAAAGATCAACGCTGTTTCAGATTTGCAGGCCACACACACACATTGGTTGGTGTCATTGGTTGATTGAACCTGTTGTCTGATCAAAACATTTATGTTTTGTAGCAATCATTGTGACCTTTGTGTTTTGCCGATTGCGCAATCACGCCTCCTAGCAGCAAGTAGCTATAGTTGTCCTTGTTCAATAGAGCCATTGCAGGACATCTAGGTTGACACATTTAACCTGGCTTTGTAAAAACTGACGGAGGACAAAAATGTTTTGGATGTTGTTGTTTTTTTACATAGGGACATACAGCCCTATTCATTTGAGCCGGAATACACTTAAGAGGAGTTGAAACGGAAACCGTTTAAGAACCAAATGGAAGTCAAATTCAGGTAGGTCCCTCCTCACTTCGTTCCATTTGATTCCGTTTAAGAAATGTTTTGCAACAGATCCGTCTGAATGAATCTTGTTTACTGTGGAGGGATTATGACAAGTCTTCTTCTCTCATCAGACGGAGGTGCTTCTCAATTAGACTGCATGAATGGAACTATAAGAAGAAAAGGACATGAGTGAATGCATCAGTAATACATGTTTTGCCAAATGTTGAGAGGTCAGAAGGCAATTGGAGTTTGCATCACAACATTAAAAACAAGGACCTACTGCCTGTACAATCAACATAATATATTACAACCTACAATAGTCTATGGATTTAAGTATGCCCACTCAACCATGTTTATACCTTGTGTGTGTGAGAGAGAGAAAGAGAGAGGCATATCCTCATCTGACGTCATCACGTGTATCCAGTCATCACGTGTCGCCATATTGGATCAGGAAGTGGAAAGTGTTGAAGTGGAAATCTGTTGCAGGTTTGCTGTTGTAGGTATTCGAATATTAATTTGATATACACCCAATTTTACGATCAACCGGGTTTATTTATGCATCGGAAACACTAAAACCGTCAGGAGATACCAAATAATTTGTATTTACCTGTTGTTGGGACGTGCATCCAGAGTATGACTTCCCTAACACAGCGAAGTTCGGGCCTGGTGCAGAGGAGGACCGAGGCCTCTCGCAATGCAGCTGTCGACAAGGAGAGGGGGTCCGATGATGAGGACTACGAGCCACGTCAAGAGGAAGAGGATGAGAAAGGAGACTCCAAAGAAACTCGACTGACGTTGATGGAAGAAGTGTTGCTATTGGGATTGAAAGATCGAGAGGTATAGTGTTAGTTATCGTCGTTAGCATGTTGCTATAACGTTAGCTAGCTACAGTAGCTGTTTGTTTACGTTCCAACCAGCTTACGTTATGTGCTAACATAGCTAGCTAAGCTAATGCGCTTTTCCTACGTTAGCTAGCTTTACCGTCATGTCATATGCCTATTCAACATTGCAAACTAATAGTGCTTTCAATACAACTGGGAACTTGGGGGCGGGAACGAGGTAAAATCATAACGTCAGTGATCTTCAGGTCGGGAAGTCGGAGTTCTAGAAAAATGCCCGAATTTCCGAGTTGAATGACCGTCGAAAACTATTTTTTTCCATTCGAAACTCGTTTTTTTCCAGAGTTCCCAGTTGTCTTGAACTCTCCGAAGTTGGAGATTTCCGAGTTCCCAGTTGTTTTGACGCGGTATAAGGTTTTCAAACGTGTCACTTTGTGCGTGTCACTTATGTCATCAGCAGGATGTTTGCTTAATTTAACCAGGACGTGTCATCGTGTGAAGTATTCACCAAATGCTTGACTTTTTTTTTCTCCAACAGGGCTACACTTCATTCTGGAATGACTGCATTTCTTCTGGTCTCCGAGGTTGTATGCTCATCGAACTGGCTTTGAGAGGGAGACTGCAGCTAGAGGCTTGTGGCATGAGGAGGAAAAGCCTGCTGGCCAGAAAGGTGAGTGAAACACACGGATTAACTTGGTTACCACACTTGTGGCAAATATATATTTTAAATAACCCAAGATAGACCACCGCCTGTCATCTTCTTCCATGCTATTATGGTGATTCGCAAACAAGTATTAGATGTGCATGCCGGCACCTACTGGATAGGTTGAAAACGGAGAAACTTTAAAACAGAAATAATAGGTGAAAATAAAACATACTCCTAGTATTCTAAAAGGAAAAAATGTACTCCTTCAGTCAGACTCAAATGTGTACTCAGATCCCTACACATGCTCGGGAGCCTGAGAGGGGGGAACATCTTCATTCAATATTCCCTGCACCGTTTCAGTCCTGAGGTCCTGGAGATCCCAACATATTTTTGCCACCTTAACAATGATGCCTAGTTTCATATATTTTTTATATATTAGTTTGTCCAGTGCAATTGATCGATTGCGCAAAAATGCAACTATTAGTATTTCAGGATCCCTCTGATGAACACCATCTCACTACAGGCTGTGGGGCATCCACTACCATTTAATCTCCACTCGCTCCTTCAGCTATTTGTACTGCCTTCACAAAGGAGAACTGCTGGAGCAAGCCCTGATCCTAGATACTGCGACCTCCTTCACCCTAACTGGGCACTCCAGGAACTTGGGAATGTGGTTCCCACCACAATTGCAGCACCATGCTTTCTCAGAATCTTCACCAATTTACATGTATTCCTTCTGCAAACCTTTTACAATTGTAACACTGCAGTGGTTTTTGTACATACGGTCTCACCGCATATCTCACATAAGTTTTACTTGAGTCGGGATAATCACTTCTTCAAACAACAGTAAAGCCGATAGACTTTCCACCTTCTTCCGGTGTATCATTCTGGTCACGCGACATGCGTCTACCACTCCTGGCATGTTCTCCCTAAACGATGAAGCCTCTGTCCAAGGAGACACCAGAGATGACACCTTTTAATCGGTGCCCTACTCAGAAAATCATAGCTCATTTTGACACACAAAATCAACATCATACCAACATCATACCGCTCCTGGTCACTCTATACTCCACTTTTCCCAATTCGTCCTTCACCATCTTTGAGAACGCAAACGTGTCACCCCAAAAAAACATGCTGGTGAATCGCACTCCAACAAACTTCTGCTCATTTCCAACTTGGGGCCTTTTTACTCCACTCTTCACCGTCGTCCACTCTCATTCTCACCAATTTTACTCGCGCCCACAGAATCACACAATGCTTCCGCCATTGCTCCCCACCACAGCCTGTTGTTTCCAATGGGAGCATGAATCATAAAAAGCAGAACAAGCAAGGAAGTGGGCAAAGCATGATCCTATTGGCACGTTCTATCGTGTATTTGTATATTTCTGTTTGGCACCTCCTACTCTGAAGTGCGCGTGTGCAATAACTCAATTCGCCCTCGCACTCCTCCTAAACAACACCTTTTTAATTTTTTTACTTCGGCAAAGGCAATAGTTTACAAAACTTAGTCCACTCTCTTCGTAATACATTCTAGTTTTGTGAACAGAGAACTGTATTGAGATCAGACGATTCGTCGATGAGAACATTTCCAGAATGTCGTCCAAAATCCACCTCGCTCCATGGTTTCCTCTCGTCACCATATTTGGTGGTGAGCGGTAATGCCAGCCGGATGCTACACATCCAGTGAAAGATCTGTCTCATTGTTCTAACTGTGCTTGCGTCTTTTATCATTTGAGTCTTATTGGCAGACTACAACATATAAGGTGTATTGCCGCCACCTGCTGTACGGAGTAGTCATTTTTTATCCATTGCGGGGGAAAGGAGGCGGTGGGCCATTTCTTCAAACAAAACCCATCCAACTCCTTCAGTCCCAGTCCAAACCAAAACACACAATCCCTACACAGGGTCTTGTGAGGGTGGAACAGTCGTCAGCAGGATTCCTTCGAAGGCCTCGGCTCTGAAATCACAATGTCCAAAAACATTTAGCCGCACTCACAATGATGCACATTTTCTCAGATTCCTTCTCCACTTGTGCTGTACAGTTTATGACCATTGCAATAAATTATACAAGGTCCACCTTTTTAACATGTAATACACTATATATACAAAAGTATGTGGACATCCCTTCAAATGATTGGATACGGCTATTTCAGCCAAACCCTTTGCTGACAGGTGTATAAAATCGAGCACATGCTATCTCCATAGACAAATATTGGCAGTAGAATGGCCTTACTGAAGAGCTCAGTGACTTTTCAACGTGGCACCGTCATAGGATGCCACCTTTCCAACAAGTCAGTTTGTTAAATGGCTGCCCTGGTCAACTGTAAATGCTGTTATTGTGAAGTGGAAACGTCTAGGAGCAACAATGGCTCAGCCGTGAAGTGATAGGCCACACAAGCTCACAGAACGGGACCGCCGAGTGCTGATCTGCACAGCGCGTAAAAATCGTCTGTCTTCAGTTGCAACACTCATTACCAAGTTCCAAACTGCTTCTGGGTGTAACGTCAACACAATAACTGTTCATCGGGCGCTTCGAGAAATAGGTTTCCATGGCCGAGCACCTCGGTTGACCTCTAGCACGTACACACAAACCCCCAAATAAAACCAAAACAAAAAAATGCTATGTTTTCACAATTATTCCCACATTCATCCTACAGGATTTTTTTAATTACCCACCCACTTTTAACCTCAACCAATTTTCCATCTACCCACAACCCCACCAACCCATCTCTTGCCTATGGCTGGGAAAAGAGACAAAATCATAATAATAAAGTCATAAACATACATAATTATAAAAGCAACCGTAAAAATAAGGTACAAACATTGGTATTAAATAGGTTGTTGAAATAAACTTATTGGTCTACATTGATAATGGCGCTGGAAGGGGTGGCTGCCGTTTTACAGGCTCCTACCCAACTGCTATTTTTATTTCCCCCCCCCCGCATTGTTGAACTTATTTTGTACATAAAGTTGCGGCAGGACAGAGCAGCTACGTCTGGTAAGTTGTGTGTCTATTTGTCAATAGCAGCTGATGCGTAATGTCTAATATTAAAGAAGTCTCAACGTATTGCTCGCATGAGGTAGAGTACCTCATGATAAGCTGTAGACCACACTATCTACCAAGAGTTTTCATCTATATTATTCATAGCCGTCTATTTACCACCACAAACTGATGCTGGCACTAAGACCGCACTCAACGAGCTGTATAAGGCCATAAGAAAACAAGAAAATGCTCATCCAGAAGCGGCGCTCCTAGTGGCCGCGGACTTTAGTGCATGGATACTTAAACCCGGTTTACCTAATTTGTACCAGCATGTCACGTGCAAACCGAAGGGGGGAAAAACTGTAGACCACCTTTACTCCACACACAGAGACGTGTACAAAGATCTCCCTCGCCCTCCATTTGGCAAATCTGACCATAATTTTATCCTCCTGATTCCTGCTTACAAGCAAAAACAAAAGCAGGAAGTACCAGTGACTCACTCTATATGGACGTGGATGCTACGATACAGGACTGTTTTGTTAGCACAGACTGGAATATGTTCTGGGATTCATCCAAAGGCATTGAGGGGTATACCGCCTCAGTCACTGGCTTCATCAACAAGTGCATTGACGACATCGTCCTCACAGTGACCTTACGTACATATTCCAGACTAGAAGCCATGGATTACAGGCCACATCCGCACCGAGGTAAAGGCTAGAGCTGCCGCTTTCAAGGAGCGGGACACTAATCCGGACTCTTACAAGAAATCCCGCTTTGCCCTCATGTGAACCATCGAACAGGCAAAGCGTCAATACAGGACAAAGATTGAATCCTACTGCACCGGCTCTGACGCTCGTAGGATGTGGCAGTGCTTGCAAACTATTACGGACTATAATGAGAAACCCAGCCGCGAGCTGCCCAGTGGCGCGGGCCTACCAGATGAGCTAAATGCCTTTTTTTATGCTCGCTTCAAGGCAAGCAACACTGAAGCATGCATGAGATCACCAGCTGTTCCGGATAACTGGTGTGATCACGCGCTCCGTAGCTGATGTGAGCAAGACCTTTTAAACAGGTCAACGTTCACAAGGTCGTGGGGCCAGATGTATTACCAGGGCGTGTACTCCGAGCATGCACAGACCAACTGGCGTGTCTTCACTGACATTTTCAATCTGTCCCTGACCGAGTCTGTAATACCCACGTTTCAAGCAGACCATCATGGTCCCTTCCCCAGAGAGGGTGACGGTAACCTGCCTCAATGGCCTCCGCCCCGTAGCACTCACGTCGGTAGCCATGAAGTGCTTTTGAAAGGCTGGTCATGGCTCACATTAACACCATCATCCTGGAAACCCTAGACCCACTCTAATTCGCATACTGCCCCCAACAGATCCACAGATGACGCAATCTCAATCGCACTCCACACTGCCCTTTCCCACCTGGACAAAAGGAACACCTATGTGAGAATGCTGTTCATAGACTACAGCTCAGCGTTGAACACCATAGTAAGGACCCTGGGACTAAACACCCCCCTTTGCAAGTCGATGCTGGACTTCCTGACGGGCCTCCACCAGGTGGTAAGGGTAGGCAACAACACATCTTCCACGCTGATCCTCAACACCGGGGGCCTTCGGGTGCGCACTTAGTCCCCTCGTGTACTCCCTGTTCACCCACGACTGCGTGGCCAAGCACGACTCCAACACCATCATTAAGTTTGCTGATGACACAAGTGGTAGGCCTGATCACCGACAACGATGAGACAGCCCATAGGGAGGTCAGAGACCTGGCAGTGTGGTGCCAGGACAACAACTTCTCCCTCAATGTGAGCAAGACAAAGGAGATGATCGTGGACTACAGGTAAAGGCGTGCTACAGGCCCCCATTAATATCAATGGGGCTGTAGTGGAGCATGTTGAGAGTTTTAAGTTCCTTGGTGTCCACATCACCAACAAACTATCATGGTCCAAACACACCAAGACAGTCGAGAAGAGGGCATGACAACACCTTTTCCCAACCATGAGACTGAAAAGATTTGGCATGGGTCCCCAGATCCTCAAAGTTCTACAGCTGCACCATCGAGAGCATCCTGACTGGTAGCATCACCGCCTGGTATGGCAACTGCTCGGCATCCGACCGTAAGGCGCTACAGAGGGTAGTGCGTACGGCTCAGTACATCGCTGGGGCCAAGCTTCCTGTCATCCAGGACCTATATACTAGGCGGTGTCAGAGGAAGGCCCCAAAAAACACCCAAGTCATAAACTGCTCTCTCTGCTACCACACGGCAAGCGGTACCGGAGCGCCAAGTCTAGGTCCAAAAGGCTCCTTAACAGCTTCTACCCCCAATCTAGGAGACTGCTGAACAATTAGTCAAATTGCCACCCAGACTATTTACATTGACCCACCCCTTGGTTTTTACACTGCTGCTACTCGCTGTTTATTATCTATGCGTAGTCACTTTACCCCAACCTGTACAAACTACCTTGACTAACCTGCACCCCGCACATTGACTCAGTCCCGGTACCCCCTGTACATAGCCTCATTATTGTTATGTGCTTTTATTGTTACTTAAAAAAAAAAAACTTTTAGTTGATTTAGTAAATATTTTCTTAACTCGATTTCTTGAACTGCATTGTTGGTTAAGGACTTGTAAGTAAGCTTTTCACGGTAAGGCCTACTACACCTGTTGTATTCGGCGCATGTGACAAATAAAATTTGATTTGATTTAGTCGTATTTCAATATTTTTATTTATTTATCACTATTTCCTACGTAGTTTCATCTGACATCATTGTCTTTATTCAATCGAATGCAGAGTTATTTAATAGTCTGTGACAGTGCCTCGCAGACTGGCCTCCGTGACACCCGGCCACTCCCCATACCTATCCACTCCTACACCAGCACACCAGAAAGTGCAGGTCAAGGGTTTGTTAGTTAAGCAGCTACAGTACATTCAGAAAGTATTCATACCCCTTGGCCCTTGACTTATTCCACATTTTCGTTGTGTTACAGCCTGAATTCAAAATGTATTAAATAGATTTCTTTTATCACCCGTCTACACACAATACCCTGTAATGACAACGGGAAAACATGTTTTTAGGAATGTTCTCACATGTATTGAAAATGAAATACAGAAATATTCCATTTACATAAGAATTCACACCCCCTGAGCAATGATCAACAACTTTACAGATCTTGAATAATTTTAACAATAATGGACAAAATATTGTACAATCCAGGTGTGCAAAGCTCTTAGAGACTTACCCCAAAAGACTCATCGCTGTAATCGCCACCAAGTGCTTAATTATTCAACAATTATTTTTTTATTTTTTTTAAGTAAATCTACAAACAAAATTCCAATTGATAATGTATGGGGTATTGTGTGTACATAAGTGACACAATTTGTTAAAAATCCGTTTTAAATCCAGGCTGTAACACAACAAAATGTGGTAAAAGTAAAGGGGCGTGAATACTTTCTGAAGGCACCGTACCTTCTTGTTACCCTAACTGATGCCACATTACCCAATGCATCCATGATTTGTTGATCAGATGTCCCGGGAAACTCCATCAGTCCAAAACCCTCACTCGGACTAAAAACGCGTCAGAACTACACTTGGTTTTACAAGATTCCACCGGAACCTTAATTCTCTTATTTCCTTTTTTCGCCACTCTTGACACACTTATCTTCTTCCAATGTGCACCACAGCTGTCAGTTTCACACAGAACACCCTCTTCCACCTCTCTCTCAAGTGTCAACAGCCTACAAACCCACTTGCTTATACACTGAGTGTACAAAACATTAAGAACACCTGCTCTTTCCAAGACTGACTAGGTGAATCCAGGTGAAAGCTATGATCCATTATTGAAATCATATGTTAAATCCACTTCAATCAGTGTAGATAAAGGGGAAGGAGATGGGTTAAAGAAGGATTTTTAAGCCTTGAGAAAATTTAGACAGATTTTGTATGTGTGCCATTCAGAGGGTGAATGGGCAAGACAAAGGATTTAAGTGCCTTTTGTACGGGGTATGGTAGAAGGTACCAGGTTTGTGTCAAGAACTGCAATGCGGCTGGGTTTTTCATGCTCAACCGTTTCCCGTGTGTATCAAGAATGGTCCACCGTCTAAAGGACATCCAGCCAACCTGACACAACTGTGGGAAGCTTTGGAGTCAACACAGGCCAGCATCCCAGTGGAACGCTTTCATCATCCATGGCGTTAACCGCTAGGCTACCTGCCGTGTGTGTGTGGCATTGCAATGTGGTAGACCAGCAGAGTCTGCCAACCCTAGCAGTTTATGCTAATGTGTGTGTATCCCAATGTTACAGTAAGGTTTTGTTGTGTGTGAAATCAACCTTTAAAAAAAAACTGGTATCTATTTTTGTCAGGTTATCTGTAAGTCAGCCGCCCCTACAGGAGACATGTTGCTGGACGAGGCTCTGAAGCATGTCAAAGAAACCCAGCCCCCAGAGACAGTCCAGAGCTGGATAGAGCTGCTGAGCGGTGAGAAGCCATATTGAATACGCCCACCCACCATTACTCCCCCTATTTTAAACAACTGTATTTGTTTGTGCTATATCTGCCTGTCTTCCGTTCTTAGTGTTTTGTTCTTTATTGTCATCATGATTATTTGATATTACCACACTGTGCCACCTCCCCTTCCCAGTTCTGTTTGAAATTAAATGTGTTTGTCTTGATGTTTTTTTTAAAACAATAGCTAGCCTATTAGGTTTCCAAGTGAAATTGTACAGGAATGACCCGTCATTTGTTCTGTTGTCCAGGTGAGACGTGGAACCCATTGAAGCTGCACTACCAGCTGAGGAATGTCCGTGAACGTCTGGCCAAGAACCTGGTCGAGAAAGGCGTTCTGACCACAGAGAAACAGAACTTCCTCCTCTTCGACATGACCACACACCCACTGACCAACGACACCATCAAACAGCGGCTGGTCAAGAAGGTCCAGGAGTCCGTCCTGGACAAGTGGGTGAACGATCCGGGGCGCTTCGACAAGCGCGTGCTGGCCCTGATCTTCCTGGCTCACTCGTCAGACGTGCTGGAGAACGCCTTCGCCCCGCTGCTGGACGAACAGTATGACCTGGCCATGAAGAGGGTACGTCTGCTGCTGGACCTGGAGCCAGAGGCGGAGAGCACCAAGGCCAACGCTAACGAGCTGCTGTGGGCCGTGGTGGCCGCCTTCACCAAATGAAGCCCTACCGGAAACCAACGTGAGACGGAACTTTAAAAAACACTACAGACCTCTGGGGCTCAGAGCTCTCAGATCTCCCATGTTTCTGATATGACGATGACGACAAGGATGATGATGATGATGGTGTTGGCAGTGGTGAAGACGGCGATGAAGATCACGAAGCACGGCTCTCCCTCTGTATTGACAGTGCTGTGACCCCTGACCTCTCGGAGTCACTGTCCTGTTATCTCCTGGCCAGTTGGTTGACATCAAGTACCCTGTGGGTTCGTCCCAAATGGCACCCTGTTCCCTAATATAGGGCACTTTTTGAGCAGGGCCCTAATGGCTCTGATCAAAAGTAGGCACTACATAGGAAATGGGGTGCCAATTGGGTTGTGGCCTTTCTGTTCACTGTGAGACCTAGTGTAACTTTAAGCACTTGCGTCAGTAGCTGGCACCCACCCAGGTCTGTGTCCTTCCTTTTAGGAGGAACTTTTAAAACCGCCAGGTTTTGCTTGACCATCATGGCCCAGACCTACCGCGATGACCTGATATGACCATACAGAACATAAGTCATTCTTTTTGTCTTTTCTTTTGCGTTTAGTCACTTTGAGGAGGTTTTTAGACATGACCTATAGATCTCACGTCTGTTTGTTGTTAATAAATGTTAACCATCTCCAAACCATTTTGCACATTCAACACGGGATATAGAAGAGTTTACTATTTGTAAAAACAAACAGAAAAAACATTGAAGTTGAATTCCGAGCACCATTTATTTTGTTCAGGGTACCAACCAGTGCATGCTTTATTCCTGTTCAATTTTACTTTATCTCCCCTCTCCATGTACTAAAGAATCGTAGCTTGTGCTGACCATCCTTTTCAAATGGGAGACTATTCTCTGCAACTCTACCATCCTATTCCAGACACTGCACGTCTCCTCTTTGCAGGCAAACTGGTTTCGGGTGTACATGTGTGCAAAGTCATGTTTTGAAGAGGCACAGTTTCCAAGAAAGAAATTCTCTCAAATTGGCCAAATATCTATGTCATTTAGTTAGTGTATTGAGAGAAAAAAAAGATATTGTGGCATATGACTAGGTAGAAGAAACATCTCCTAAAACGGGCTAATTGTATTTTATACGTGTCCCTCTCTGGCAGTATAATCTTAACGCTTTTGATTTTATGCCATAATATGTATATTTTATTTTCTACTAGGCCAATTTCTATTGCTTTAATATAATTCACATGATTACGTTCATATGTAGTTGGTCTTCATTCATGGTTTGGGCTTTTTATTTTCTCTTTTTATGCCTGCTAGTTGGTTGTACTATTCATCACTTGGAGTTGGCCCTAACTGCTGATACAGGGTCAGATACTATTTGATCTGCCTAAAGGTTAGGACAGGGGGAAGGGTTAATCTGATCCTAGATCTGTGGTTAGGGTTAACTTCTACCTTGAGCATTTGACTCATCTGGAGGGTGTACAGACAAAGTATGGTGGAGGGATTGGATGGGGATGATTATATAGTATTGATTTCCTGAGAGGAACTGATTTATAATATCAAATTTGATCAATGTACAGCGTAATGAAAGGGATCTTCTGAATGCTTTTTTTTTTTACCACAATAAAGGATGGATCTTTTAAGTGCCTGAATTTAGCACTGTGTAGCGCTCCTGTCTTTATCTGCCTCCTTTGTATGATAATTCCTTGAATGAATTACCAGTACTCAAAACAAACGCCTCCAGATTGATTGCACTACAACAAAGTGTAAAAAGGACTCACAATCTGACTGAAACATACAGTATAGCCTGTTGTCTGACTTTTTTTTATTTTAACATGAGAATCAAAAACACTAACAATGGATAACTAACTTCACAAGATGCAGTTTTTGAACACAGCTTTTAGTGGTACGTGTAGTAATTAATGGAAGCAAAAATAACTCACTGGCCTCACATAACACATTAAAGCACTTTGAAGGCCACTTTGTGTCCATGATCTCTACGTAGTTGAACATGATAGGACACTTGTCCCCAACAACAGATAATCATTTGTTTCATCACACTTTGTATGATAGTTTTGTTTGGGCTCTGGACCCCCGTTTTGAGTCAGATCGTCCATATGACTGGCCACAGGTCTGCCAACTGCAGTGGTGTAAAAATACTTAAGTGTTTTTTTGGGGTATCTGTGCTTTACTAATTATATTTTTTGACAACTTTTACCTTACTACATTCCTAAAGAAAATTATGTTATTTTTACTCCATACACCCAGAAGTACATTTTGCATGCTTAGCAGGACAGGAAAATGGTTCAATTCACACACTTATCAAGAGAACATCCCTAGTGCCTCTGATCTGGCGGACTTAATAAACACAAATGCTTAGTTTGTAAATTATGTCTGAGTATTAGAGTGTGCCGCTGGCTATCTGTAAATTTTAAAAACAAAATCGGTTTGCTTAATATAATGAATTTTAAATGATTTATACTTTTACTTTTGATACTATTTTACATTTGAGCAATTCCATTTACTTTTGATACTTATAGTATATTTAAAACCAAATACTTTAAAAGTTTTACTCCAGTAGTATTTTACTGGGTGACTTTCACTTTTACTCGAGTCATTTTCTTTTAAGGTATCTTTACTTTTACTCAAGTATGAAAATTGGGTACTTTTTCCACCACTGGCCAAATGTCAAACGACACATGGTGGTCCACTGGTTTTGCCATTACAATGTCACAGGTTCACTGTTCACTCTCTCCGTGACTTCGTGGGGAGCACCAGCCACCTTGGCATTGATTGTGGGCCAGGTCCAGGCAGAGTATCCTCTTGCCGCAAATGCACCCTTTGAATCACCGAGGGCGAACTGGAACCCTCCATCCCGCCCACAGCATGGTTAACAAAACCGTTGCCCTCGGGCACTGAGGTAGTATTCCGTCTTCTTGTTTCCGTGATCTTCAGTGAGTGGGTTGAAGTTCCTCACTTCACTTTGATTATATTCTTGTAATGTGTTGTCAATATTTCCAACAATTTGAATCTCCAGTCCAGGACGTCACTAGCGAGGCCGTCTCCAACTTTACGCAGCTGATGCGCACAGTCCACAACGGCAGTTAGATCTGGAGAGAAGAGAAAGTCATAGTTTAGTCGGTCAGTTTAACATAGGATAATGTCTCATTTGTGGTAAAATCGTAAGTACAAAATGAAATGGCAGAAATATGAATTACCTTTTCCGGTCATATTGATTGGGCTTGCGTTCTGTTTCTTTGTTGACCTCTTCCAGAGTTATGTTGTGCTTGTGGTACAGAGTAGATTGAGTATCGGAATTTATGCAGCTCTGTAAGGCTTATCAGTCAGCAGTGAGGTTTCTGCTAAGGTCAGAAGTTAACTTCGTTATATAGCCTTGGTGACGTAAATTGTGGATCCCTTGTGCAAGTCTCGCCTCCTAATCAGCTGCTGTTTTACGGTTATGCTCAGTCCTCTTTGTTATTACAATGTTGTGTGCTGTGTTTCCTCAAAGATGACTTTGCAATCAAATAGGCAGCTGATTATCATTGTAGGCTAATTGTAGGCTAAAAAATCATACATTACACTATCCATAAACTAATTCTGGATATTCCTTTGGCCCTCACTGACTATGGGTGCCCAATTACCCAAGTAAAGATGATTTAAGGACTATAGATAGTTACACTATTTTATATTATTTTGTGGAACAAAAAGATACTCATAAATATCTGAAATATTGATTCATAAAATATTAGACAGTTACCAAATTAAATGGAATATTGGAAAATGTAAATTCTTTCTCTTGGTCTCCACTTGAAAGTTGATTGGCACAGTACACTTTCCACTGCAGCAAGCGACAGTCCATATAATCTGTCAAAAGTGATGCTGTGTATGTTAGGAACACCACACCTGCAATCAATAGCATGCTGGGTTAGGACACAACATGTTATTTGATTGATATCACTGGGAGAATGCTTGCACACTTACGTAAAACAGTTGACCAAATGAATTGGCTTGCTCAATGTACTCATTGATAGACGGAATAACAACACAGGACAAGAGCATCTGTCCATGTCTTATAAAACAGTTCAACTGTGATTGGAACATACCTCAATTGATAAAATGACAAACAACGATTGATAAGGCTAGATTGTGCAATATTGATTGGCAGGTTGTTTCTAATACATGCCAAGGAATGTGTGTCTTTAATGAACATTACAGAGCACATTTGACCCTAGGCTAGTTCTCCAAATATGTCATTATTTTTGGTTTATTTCAGGCCAGGGCACTCACTGCAAATGTTTATGGGTTTTCAAACAATACTACATATGTTTCAAAGGCCTGCACTGGCACCAGATTCAGAACTGATGTGGACATAATTTCCCTCCTATCATGAGTGTTCTCATATCCCTGGTCACAACAGTAATAGCAGTGACTAACATGTTATGGCTTGTCCTGTATTGTGGGCGTGCCTATCAGATGTGGGGAAGTACTGTACAGTTCTATAGTGTCTGCAATGAGTGCACCTGTTGTCAGCTGACTCCTGTGTCATATTCATTGATGCACACCGTAGCAAAACGTTTTGCAACAGAAAAGGAAAACAAGACTTTCTTATTGGACAAGTTCAGGTAGTCCCTCCCTGTTTCAGTCTGTTTTGTTTCCGTTTGGTGCCTAAAGAATATGACCCTTGGTTGAACCCAGAGGCCCAATAAACCATTGTTCCAAGGCACTTAGCAGAATCATCTTATCTTTCCTTAGGTCAACTACGTGTACTTTATGACACATCCTAAACAGTGTGTCAAGGAAGATTTTAGAGGATGTTTTCACATTAGACGTGGAGCAAACATGATTCTGTTTATGAATTAGTTTTTAAAATGCTATCATTTTTTACCTTTAGTTTTATAATGAACTGATGCAAAGGAAATTTGTTTTTAGTGAATATAAGGCTCACACACAGTATACTGTATCATATTATATACTGTACTTCACAGAACATGGCAGGCCTAGCCGTTAGAACTTTGGGTCACTAACCGAAAGGTCGCTAGTTCAAACCCCAGAGCTGATAAGGTGAAAAATCGGTTGATGTGCCCTTGCGCAAGGCACTTAACCCTAATTGCTCCAGGGTCGCCAAACAAAAAATTATACACATGTGTGAAATTTGACAAATATAAGCACCCACCAAATAATTATTTATTATGTGCTGCTACTACAACTATATTACAAGGTCATTGATAGAATAATTCAGGCCCTATTACTTTCATAGTGATTGCCAAAATTTATGCATTTAAAAAAAAAATGAACTGTTACCAAATGTATCCTTTCAGACAGTGCAGACACTTTCTGTTGACATACTTTTTATGTAACGCCATAAAGACTGTACATGTAGCATAAGGCACGCTGAGGCCAAATTTAGCTCCATACAGTCTCAAATGTTGTAACAATGCGGAGGGCTCCGAATGTATAAACACAAACTCACTTCCTTGTCAACTTCCTTTACGACAGCTCTGCGCTGATCGGCGAATCGCAAGAAGCATGAATGCCCTGATTTATGTAGAGGCTATATCACTGTAAATGCTGCACGGCCAATGCAGACACCGGGCGGCAGCTAGCCTAGTGGTTACAGCTGGGCTAGTAACCGAAAGGTTTCTAGATCGAATCCCTGAGCTGACAAGGTAAAAGTCTGCCCCTAAACAAGGCAGTTAACCCACTGTTCCTAGGCCGTCATTGTAAGTAAGAATCTGTTCTTAACTGACTTGCCTAGTTAAATAAAAACAGAATTGACCATGCAGCGCCTTTAACTGTAAGCAGGAGCACAATCAGAGAACACCATTTCCCACAAATACCGTTTACCTCCGGATGCATCGAAGCTGCAGCAAACTTGCGCCACTGATTTCTAGATCACATGAACAGGAAGAAAGCCTCGTGCTGATTTTACTTCGTCCAGTTCATTTGAAAGGAAGATTTGGTAAACCGCGCAGGTTTTGACAAGACAAGAAATTATTGATTTGCAGGCCTTTATCTCGCGCCTTCAGCAGTATCCGCGTACACGACACTCGAGCTCAATACAGTGAAATATTGCACGTAAGTACTGTATTGTTGTTACTATGTAGATTTTATACCTGGAGCAAACAAAGGTGCAAACCTAAATGCAACATTGTAGCCGTGCTGCAAGAACTTTACAAACTCGATTGATCGTGATAAATTGTTGGATTATTGGTTAATTCAGGCCTACCTATCCAGAGTATGCGCGTGCTATTTTCTACAGTAGCTCGACGAGCTGTGCAATAATTCGAGCGAATCAGTCCTAGATTGCAAATTGAAATAATAAACATAAAAATTACTAGAACGTACATATTCGGTGGTCACGTGGACTACATCTGGGTCAGCGTGAGGGAACCGTGTAGCAATTTTTTTTAGGT
The DNA here is from genome assembly GCF_045679555.1 of Salvelinus alpinus. NCBI lineage: Eukaryota > Metazoa > Chordata > Actinopteri > Salmoniformes > Salmonidae > Salvelinus > Salvelinus alpinus. Next base: position 8,308,255 of record NC_092103.1, read on the forward strand.
AGGAAAATGTCCAGTGGAAATGTTATAGATTTCTGTATATATCGACATCAGTTGTTTTACATTATCTATCTACCTGTAGTAAAGGGTTCTTTGCGGAGGGATAGGGTTCTACCAATAACCATTTTGATCAGAACCCCTTTTGGAAGACAAGGATCCTTTGTTAGGCAAAGTGTTCTATCTGAAACATTTAACATCCTAAGAACCGTTTTTGGAAGAAAGGGTTCTTGGATGTTTTTTGGAAGGCATGAAGGGTTCTACATAGAACCATCTATCATGTTTCCCAGCATGTAGGGAGATTTTTAGAATTGTTTGTTTTACTGTAAAATATGTTTTGCATGTACATTGATTGGTTAATACATTTTATGCTACACAAAGATAAATAACATACCGTTTTCTGAACTAATCCAATCTGTTGCTTTTATGGCCCCCGTTACTTAGATGGTTGTTCCAGTTTAGATGACTGAGGTAGTCTCAATATTCAGTCTTCCATACCCGGGCAGTCATTCTGAATGCAGGTTGCAATTGATTAACAATTCCACTTACTGGATATGCTAACTCTGGCTGGATTCCAATAAGAATTCCACATCACTTTGCAAACCAGCATAATGTGACTTGAAGGCCTGATGTGGCCTGTAAACCAGGAGATTCCTAACACCACTGTGTTAGAGTATAACTAGGCCACAGAGAACAATGAAACAGATATTTCACTGGATGTATAAATGTGAAGCACCCGGTTGGCGTTTCCACTCGCTACCAAATATGGTAGCAAGAGGAAGGCAGGGGCCGGCAGTGATGGAACGAGATGGATTTTGGCCGACATTCTGTTAATTTACTCATCGATTAAGCATTTGATCTCAATACAGTTTTCTGTTCCCAAAACTACAATCTGTTACGAACAGAGTGGACAATGTTTTGTAGACTTTATCCTTTGCCAAGGTTGGGTTGTTTAGATGGAGTAAAAAGGCAAATTGAGTTATTACACACATGCACTTTACAGAGTAGGGGTTCCCCAACGGAAATATGCAAATGCATGCTAGAATGCGCCAATAGGATTTCGCTAGCTCGTGCTTGCCTCTGCCAACCTCCTTGCTTGTTCTGCCCACTATGGCTCATTTGTTCCCATTTGAAACGACAGGCTGTGGTTTATCTTGGTTTAGTTATACAAATCTTTGACCAGGTCCTCAAAGAAAGGCCTGATGATAATTGTAACGCTTTGTCCTAAATAATACAATTTTAAAGGCTAGTAAAGTTGGTGGAACCGTTCATAGAGGGATCTAGGAAGAACCTTTCGATGACAAAATGGTTATTGTTCTAGGTGGAACCATATACAGGGGGCTCTTTGAGGAACCGTACATAGAGGGTTCTAGATGGATAGGTTCTAGATAGGGTTCTACCCAGCACTAAAAAGGGTTCCCCTATGGGGACAAACCAAAGAACCCTGTATGGTTCTACTTAGCACCTTGTTTCTACGAGTGCATTATAGACTAGGTCACTGATTATCATTAATCTGCTAACTATTGTATAATGCATTGCACACAGTAACAAACAGACATAATAAAGCAGATTTATCAGAGGTTACACTGCAATAGAACAAAATCATGCTCTTCGGAATGTACATTTATTTTGATAACATTGTGCATTGAAGTCTTACGAAAGGATGGTATTTATTCTGTCATTGCATCTTTTTCCAGGATGCCCAAGTCAAAGGAAGTTCTGTCATCTACTTCTGGCAGTGCCAGTGCCAGTGACTCAGACAGTGAGGCTGAGACCAAGGTAAACAGACACCCCCTGCTCCTGTGTTGTATCCAAAGCCACAACGCAAAGACATTGTGTTTCCGTCAAAAGAACTGAGAAGGACACAAATATTTCAAAATGCTCAGATATACACTACCGTTCAAAAGCTCGGGGTCACTTAGAAATGTCCTTGTTTTTGAAAGAAAAGCAAAAAAATGGTCAATTAAAATGGCATGAAATTGATAAGAAATACAGTGTAGACATTGTTAATGTTGTAAATGACTATTGTAGCTGGAAACGGCTGTTTTTTAATGGAATATCTACATAGGCTTACAGAGGCCCATTATCAGCAACCATCACTCCTGTGTTCCAATGGCACATTGTGTTAGCTAATCCAAGTTTATAATTTTAAAGGGCTAATTGATCATTAGAAAACCCTTTTGCAATTATGTTAGCACAGCTGAAAACTGTTGTTCTCATTAAAGAAGCAATAAAACTGGCATTCTTTAGACTCGTTGAGTATCTGGAGCATCAGCATTTGTGGGTTAGATTACAAGCTCAAAATGGCCTTTCTTCTGAAACTCATCAGTCTATTCTTGTTCTGAGAAATGAAGGCTATTCCATGCGAGAAATTGCCAAGAAACTGAAGATCTCGTACAACGCTGTGTACTACTCCCTTCACAGAACAGCGCAATCTGGCTCTAACCAGAATAGAAAGAGTTGTGGGAGGCCCCGGGACACAACTGAGCAAGAGGACAAGTACATTAGAGTGTCTAGTTTGAGAAACAGACGCCTCACAGGTCCTCAACTGGCAGCTTCATTAAATAGTACCCACAAAACACCAGTCTCAACGTCAACAGTGAATAGGCGACTCTGGGATGGTGGCCTAGGCAGAGTTGCAAAGAAAAATCCATATCTCAGCCTGGCCAATAAAAAGAAACGATTAAGATGGGCAAAAGAACACAGACACTGGACAGAGGATCTCTGCCTAGAAGTCCAGCATCCCGGAGTTGCCTCTTTACTGTTGACGTTAAGACTGGTGTTTTGCGGGTACTATTTAATGAAGCTGTTAGTTGAGGACTGTTTCTCAAACTAGACACTCTAATCTACTTGTCCTCTTGCTCAGTTGTGCATCGTGGCCTCTTGTAGTCCTCTTTCTATTCTGGTTAAGCCAGTTTGTGCTGTTTTGTGAAGGGAGTAGTACACAGCATTATACGAGATCTTCAGTTTCGTGGCTATTGTTTCTGGCCATTTTGAGCTTGTAATCGAACCCACAAATGCTGATGCTCCAGATACTCAACTAGTCTAAAGAATGCCAGTTTTATTGCTTCTTTAATGAGAACAACAGTTTTCATCTGTGCTAACATATTTGCAAAAAGGTTTTCTAATGATCAATTAGCCTTTTAAAATGATAAACTTGGATTAGCTAACACAATGTGCCATTGGAACACAGAAGTGATGGTTGCTGATAATGGGCCTCTGTACGCCTATGTAGATATTCCATTAAAAATCAGCTGTTTCCAGCTACATAGTAATTTACAACATTAAGAATGTCTACACTTTATTTCTGATCAATTTGATGTTATTTTAATAGCAAAAAAATTGCTTTTCTTTCAAGAACAAGGACATTCCTAAGTCACCCTACCGTTTGAAAGTTTGGGGTATGTAGATTCAAAGCCGTGTTTTTATATAGCTGCATATATTAGATTTTTTATTTAACTATGCAAGTCAGTTAAGAACAAATTCTTATTTACAATGCCAGCCAAACACGGACGACGCTGGGCCAATTGTGCGCCACCCTATGCGACTCCCAATCACGGCCTGTTGTGATATAGCCTAGATTCGAACTAGGGTATCTGTAATGATGCCTCTCACACTGAGATGCAGTGCCTTAGCCCGCTGCGCCACTCGGGAGCCCAAAGCAGGTTGACGTTTATTGAGATGAGTCATGTCCTTGAGGCAGTCCTGAGCGATATCCTCTAGATGGGCCATCTGCAAAGTAAAAAGAAAAGGGGGCGATATTATACAGATGAATGAAAACAAAAATGTGCCTTTTGGTCATAATTTAAGGTTATGGTTAGGGTTAGCAGTGTGGTTAGGGTAAAGTTTAAACTCAGATTTTGTGACTTTGTGGCCTTGCCAGCTAGTGACCACTGCAGAGCTGCTTCCTGAACAAGATTCATGACGACAAGCGCTAACCTGCTACAGTTCGTATTACAATCAGAGGTTTCCTTTTGTACTCTGAAGAGAAAGTTAAATGTTATGGAAATGAACCCCTGTTGTAGACCAAGAAGAGAAAGCAAGCAGCGCCAGAGAAACCAGCAGCTAAGAAACCGAAAGGAGGGGAGAGTTCCAAACCTGGTGGAACCTCCAAGGGAAGCGGCAACAAGGACAAGGATGACAACAAGTTCCAGGTAAGGAGATCAGAGCTCTGTGTTGCTGCTCGACCAGACTCCAGCGCAGAAGAACACTGTGTCCGTCCATCCCCAGTACAAAAGATGCAACATTAGTAGCATGTCGATATCAGACCTTTTGCATACCATGGATGAGATTTGAGGTCAACGCGTGCTGGTATGAAAAACGACCCTAAAATACGCAAAAAAAATAGGCTTCTAGTTTGCACGTTGTGGTTTTTGACTCGACTGTCTGAAGTTGGAGCTGAGACAATTGGAGGACGGACAAGGAGAGAAATCTCTAGCTCTCCGCTCCGTCCGCCCCGTAGTCGCAGTACTATTTGTTAAGTTCATGTTTTAAGTATCCCTATATTTCTGTTATTACGGGGCTATCACTCTGTCAAGAGTGCGCCTGCGCGGGAAGGCTTTCTGTTGATTGACCTAGCCTGGTGTGCGATGGCTACCTTGTAGTGTGTTCATACGGTATAGTAAACTTTGTTAAACTGGAACCTTGTCGTTGTGTCATTTCGAGTTAACACTATTTTCCTACCTCGAGCTGGATGGCAGCTCTCCACTTTGTCCGTTGATACCAGTGAGGAGAAAAGGGTAGGCAAAATGGAGAACGAACTGTTTGTCAAATACATTTTCCTACGTTTTATGTGCTAGTGAAGCGCACAACCACTATTATTTAGTCTTTCGCTCCTTAGCTAAGGCGTCATTACAACAAAGGTAGTTAGCTACAGCGTTTAGTCAACTAAGCGAGAACACTTACTCCCCTGCACATGCTGTAATCTCCGCAACGGTAGTAGGCGCGAGCGCATTGACGAGCAAGGAAATGTGCTGTGTTGCAGTAGTTCAGTCCGCTATGTCTGGAAACAGACATGGCAGAGAGAGCTGTTCTGCTAATACCGTCCTTCACAGAAAGTTACAGTTGAAGTCGGAAGTTTACATACACTTAGGTTGGAGTCATTAAAGCTCGTTTTTCAACCACTCCACAAATTTCTTGTTAACAAACTATAGTTTTGGCAAGTCGGTTAGGACATCTACTTTGTGCATGACACAAGTCATTTTTCCAACAATTGTTTACAGACAGATTATTTCACTTATAATTCCCTGTATCACAATTCCAGTGAGTCAGAAGTTTACATGCACTAAGTTGACTGTGCCTTTAAACAGCTTCGAAAAATCTCGAAAATGATGTCATGGCTTTAGAAGCTTCTGATAGGCTAATTGATGTCATTTGAGTCAATTGGGGGTGTACCTGTGGATGTATTTCAAGGCCTACCTTCAAACTCAGCGCCTCTTTGCTTGACATCATTGGAAAATCAAAAGAAATCAGCCAAGACCTCAGAAAAAAATGGTAGACCTCCACAAGTCTGGTTCATCCTTGGGAGCAATTTCCAAACGCCTGAAGGTACCACTTTCATCTGTACAAACAATAGTACGCAAGTATAAACACCATGGGACCACGCAGCCGCCATACCGCTCAGGACGGAGACCCGTTCTGTCTCCTAGCATAGCGAAATGTAGGTTACATGCAGCAACTTTTTTTTAATATGCCTAATAGGCTGCACTGTTTGTAAAGCAGATTAATGTGCTTAATTTGTAAGAATTTAGCAATAAGTAAAACAGCACGAGAAAGCTGGGATATCAATCAATCAATCAAGTTTATTTTATATAGCCCTTCGTACATCAGCTAATATCTCGAAGTGCTGTACAGAAACCCAGCCTAAAACCCCAAACAGCAAGCAATGCAGGTGTAGAAGCACGGCGGCTAGGAAAAACTCCCTAGAAAGGCCAAAACCTAGGAAGTAACCTAGAGGAACCAGGCTATGAGGGGTGGCCAGTCCTCTTCTGGCTGTGCCGGGTGGAGATTATAACAGAACATGGCCAAGATGTTCATAAATGACCAGCATGGTCAAATAATAATCAGGAGTAAGTGTCAGTTGGCTTTTCATAGCCGATCATTAAGAGTATCTCTACCGCTCCTGCGGTCTCTAGAGAGTTGAAAACAGCAGGTCTGGGACAGGTAGCACGTCCGGTGGACAGGTCAGGGTTCCATAGCCGCAGGCAGAACAGTTGAAACTGGAACAGCAGCAAGGACAGGTGGACTGGGGACAGCAAGGAGTCATCATGCCCGGTAGTCCTGACACATGGTCCTAGGGCTCAGGTCCTCCGAGAGAGAGAAATAAAGAGAGAAGGAGAGAATTAGAGAGAGCATACTTAAATTCACACAGGACACCGGATAAGACAGGAGAAGTACTCCAGATATAACCAACTGACCCTAGCCCCCCGACACAAACTACTGCAGCATAAATACTGAAGGCTGAGACAGGAGGGGTCAGGAGACACTGTGGCCCCATCTGATGATACCCCCGGACAGGGCCAAACAGGAAGGATATAACCCCACCCACTTTGCCAAAGCACAGCCCCCACACCACTAGAGGGATATCTTCAACCACCAACTTACCATCCTGAGACAAGGCCGAGTATAGCCCACAAAGATCTCCACCACAGCACAAACCAAGGGGGGGCGCCAACCCAGACAGGAAGATCACGTCAGTAACTCAACCCACTCAAGTGACGCACCCCTCCTAGGGATGGCATGAAATAGCACCTGTAAGCCAGTGACTCAGCCCCTGTAATAGGGTTAGAGGCAGAGAATCCCAGTGGAGAGAGGGGAACCGGCCAGGCAGAGATGGATATGCTTTTATTAAATAGTGGCCTGTCAGAACTCTGTTTTCAAACGGGATTGCGCAATGAAGGGGCCTATAAGAACACATGTTTCACTAGGCTCTGTAGGCTATGGGCTCTCCAACCATGTTCCAGGGTTCCTAGGCCTATAGGATACGTTTGGAGTTACTTCAGTTGTGATACAAAACATCTACTCCTATGGGCTAGGCTACATGATGAAGGAGACTATGATTTTGTTTTTAAAGTCGACCCAAAAATTTGCGCGCTGTGCATCAATCGCAAGTGATAATATTATCAACATTCAGACAATTCTCAATTGAATCTTGTCTTTACATATACTAAATAATATCTGTGAAGTTAGTTTTGATTTAGAATGGACCGTTGTCATGCACTTCTTGGGGCAGGGGGGGAGAAATACATGTCACCCTTATGCACTTGAATAATAAATGGAGGATGCTTTTCTCAGCCAGGTAGGCTGCTCCGGTTGTAAAGCAACGCAATTTGCTTAGTATATGGAAAGTTGAGAAGTAAATATTGTCCTAGCCTATCGAAAGCTGATGGCACCCTCTTTTTAATAGAGGCCAGCAAAACTCTTTCTCACTCAATTGCATAGCATAGCCTATAGATATGTTGCGCAACAGGAACATTTTATTCCGTGCATCAACCAGCTATGAGGAGCTGGCTCTCCCTGCGCAACAGGGGATCCTATTCTGCTCCAACTTTGAAAGCCAGGGCTCTCATGAAGAGTTTGATATGATTTTCGATCGCATTTGCATTGATGCCAGAGTGATTAGAGGGACAATGCAGTGCTGAGTACCGGCCATTAGCAACTGGCCGTTAGCACGTTTGGTAGGCTACTAATGACCATCAGAGGCATCCGAGCTCAACGGTGTCTCAAAGGGTCACGTGGAATTTGACTGAGGTCGTGACTCCTGACTGCCGATGTGGCGGTAATACGGTCACCTTGTAGGCTACCGTTCCTGCTGAGACAGTCTTCTGCCAGTATCATTATTAGGTCAATAAAAAAAGAGTGCATTTGCTTATGATTTTAGCAGGGTGGGTGTTGCACGCATGGGGGCTGGTGGGGGCCGCTGGTGTGGTACTCATAAAAATTATTCAAAGTTGGAAGGTCTGTGATATGGTTGTGTCTTCACGTGCATCTTTTTTATTTCAGATTGGGAAGATGAGGTATGTGAGTGTTCGTGAATTCAAAGGGAAGTGTCTGATTGACATCCGTGAGTACTGGATGGACCAGGAGGGAGAGATGAAGCCGGGCAGGAAAGGTAAGATCTGTCACAGCAGGACCCTGGCCCCTGAGCCCACCGTCAAACAAACACACACATGGATTTTGAATGATGAATCGTTGGTTGAAATAATTTTATCGTCGTTTCGGCTTCAAATAATGAGTTGAAACTGTTTATGAATGATTTATCAACTCCATAAGCCCGTTACAAACATTTTAAAAGGATAACAAATGTTAAGTGTTATCACAATTTCTATGTGTATTTTTCCACCTCTGTACCGAGACACAGTGGTACCCAGATGTCATGTTTGTGATGTTACTTTTTTGGATTCAGTAACTGAACCTAGATCAGTTTACTTTCCTCTGTCTAACTTTCCTCTGTTCCGTGCCCAGGTATCTCACTAAACCCAGAGCAGTGGAGCCAGCTGAAGGATCAAATCTCTGAGATCGACGACGCTGTGAAGGCGATATAAGAGGGAGGCCTCTGGATGCCTGGGATTTACCATCCACACCCATACAATCTGTTTTTGTTCTTAACTTTGCCACCATTTTTTATATTGTTATTGAAACATTTTTAAAGGAAGAGACCCACATTTTTTTAAGTGACGGACCAAGACAACATTGTGTATATTTTAAGTTTTAAGTTTCTCTTTACTTCTTCTTGTGCTGTGTTTGAAAACCCAATGTATGTTATGCTTGTTGAGTACTTCAGATGTAGCTGTATGTGTGTGTTTGTGTCTTATTGGGTTTGCTATAATAAGTAATCAATAAAAGCCATTTAAAGGGACTACATTTTTTTGAAGTGTTTGTATTATTACGGTAGTTTGTATCACTTCTGTATGTCAGCTTGTAAATGAGGATGTTTAACTTCTCCAGATATATCCCGATTTCATCATATCTATTAAAAGCATATTTACAAGAGAATGGTATAAATACACATAAAAGAGGAACCAAGAGGCAATATAATATATGAATTGGCTGACAGGTCCTTCCTGCTCATCTGCTTGTGACCACCAAGTGGCACCAAATCCAACAGAATCTATCTTGCTCGTAGGTCGGTAGGAGTTTCTCTTCGGTCGTTAGTACCCAGAGAAGGAGTTTAGTGTTCCGTTGCGGTATGAGTGGAGTCGTAGACGCACCCTCCATTGAGAAGTTCGCCAGTCACTCACACGGTAACAAGCTGCGGAATTTGAAGAGTTCTACTGCCGTTATTCTTGTCTACAATGAGAGAACTTCACTTTAAGGATTGCTTTTGGGTGAGTACAAATGTGATTGCAGAGCTATTTGTTTTTAGAGATCTAAATATGATTTTCATGTAGTAAGTTATGCAAATGTGTTCTTTCATTTATAAGGTTGTAAACACAACATACGCCTACACAATAATAGAACAGGTCTAGGTATGTCTATTTGTTAAGTAATTGTACTTTTTTAGAGTATTACATACTGCATGGATTTGGTTCTGGTCCTTTTGAAAACTTTGTAATGTCTAGATGCAAATCAGAATGGCAGGGTTTAGGAGTATACCCCTACAGTGTAGGCTATATCAATGCAGGAAATGTAAAACTTGTAATGTATTTGAGGTTTAAAAAGTCTTCTGTAGTTGGCCATTTAATCTAATTTGATTTTACCATACGTAAACTGACAAAAACGTCCATTAATTTTAATCCACATAATAATTCACATTTGCTGTTGCTGCCGGATTATTTTCCTGCTGTAGCGAACTGGCTCAAATTTAAATATTCTACATCTGTAGGCCTACTGTACCTCTCAAATCACGTGTGGTTAAAAATTATAATGTCATTCTCTCATGCAGACATACATTACAGGTAACTTCAACTGCAGTTTAGCACACAAAACACAAATTTATTCACGCTCACAAAATACTTCTATTGCTTCATTACTGTTTTCTTTATTGTTTCCATTGTTTGATGTCTTGTGTGCTGTACTATTGGGAATCTTTTACATTATGGATCATTTTGGTTGGAGCACTTGGTGGGTCTTCTCTCTGAATTTCTGGAATGAGTTGTTTCCTTTTTGATAGATTGTTAAAAGGCAATGCAGTGAGGTGTGTAGGGGTTCGAATGACTACTACTGGGAGGGTGTGAGAGGCACTCCATGGGGTGCCATGATTACCTATTGCTTTTCCACATTCCCAAAATTGCCAGAACGGGGATTTCACCAGCACTGGGGGTTATGACAATATCATCCAGCACCTCAACGATGGCAAGAAGACATGCAAGGAGATAGAAGACTTCATGAAAGCCAGGTGAGAAACCATGTAAGATATCGTCCAATAGAAACCATGAATTGAATCCTCAGATTACCCTGTTAAAAAATGAAGTGCTTTGTAACACTAACTAGTGCCCAACTGAACTGCCACCACCTTAAAGAAAATCTTAACTTTGCTGCTATTGAAACATATGGTTGTGAGGGTACTGAAACATTCGTCCTGAGGTGTTATGGAATATGACGTGGCGTGTTGCAGCACCACATAATCAAGAGTTGTGCAACACCTTGCCATAGCCTGGGAGCACTAACCCGGAAAAGGTTGAAATTATGGCATTTCGAGTCCTATGTGGTGAAGATTTAGATTACTTCTCTTTTGGTGTCGTTTCCTCTCTCTAAATCTTCTAAAACACTATTGTTGTCACACCCTGGCCTTAGTTATCTTTGTTTTCATTATTATTTTAGTTAGGTCAGGGTGTGACATGTGGAATGTATGTGTTTTGGTTTGTCTAGGGGTTTGTACGTTTAATGGGTCAGTGCCTTGTCTAGGTGTTTGTATGTCTATGGCTGCCGAGATTGGTTCTCAATTAGAGGCAGCTGTGGTTTATTGTCTCTGATTGAGAGACATATTTAAGGCAGCCATAGGCAGTTGGGTTTTGTGGGTAATTGTCTATGTCTATGTTACATGTTTTTTGCACTTAGTCTATTTGTTGTTTTGTTTCGTTTTTTCTTCTTCTAAATAAAGAGAAGATGTATTTTTCACACGCTGCGCCTTGGTCCTCTCTCTCACCGCAAGACGATCGTGACAATTGTGGTGTTTCAAATCCTGTCTAGTAGGGTTGTGCGGTATCCAGATATTGAGTCCTTCGCTCATACTTCGATTTAGAGTATTACTGGCTTAGTAAGTGGAGTCAAAAATGCAAAAAAGCTCATTAAGCGTCTAGTTCCAGAATGCTAACAAAATTAGCACAAGTAATTGCGAATTTCCTTGGAGGCTGATAGCTAAATATGCTAACAAGCACAAACGAAAATAAATAAATAGCAAAGATAGTCAATCCAGCTCATAAAGTTATCAATATATATAGGTTTTTTGGTGAGTTTGGACATTTACAAGCGAATGTGAACGAGAGAAATTGTGCAAATGAACAAACTTTTGACACATAAATGTCTGAAGGAAGAACAGTACTGACTCTGAAGCAGCATGTGTACACACTGTACTCTGCTCGGAGCAGACAGGCCAAGAACGGAGAGGAGAAAAAATGCAAGGAAATCGAGCAGTGGCAGCTGTACAGATAACTCACCCAAAGGGCTTTGACTTCTTAAACAAGGAAGAAAGCGAACACTATAAATTAGGGGTCGCGTTAATCCAGAATTCTGCATATTTCACACAGGGTTTTTTGTTACTCATAAGAAATATCTTGCTGCGTTTTATAAACGAAGATCTAGAATGCTTCTTGTAATTTCTGCTCGGCATCAGACTAATTTTGTGCTTCAGTTGCACTTTCCACTCGGATGAGAATTCACAAACGGGCTTTCTGTCAGCAGAAAGCGCTCTGACTAGGGTGACCACATTTAAAATACCCTAATGCGGGACAACGGGATGATTTAGTGGGACATTTGCAGTATAGTGTAGCCTAAACCTGAATATGTTTTTCACACGCACAAAAATCTCCCTCCCGCTGCAACGAGCAAGCCTCCCACAAAATGTTGTGATCCAGAAATGAGAGACTGTGGCTGTTTTATGACAATCTGGGAATATGTGGCCAAGGAAACATTTCTGGTTGGTCTTAGTTAGGGAGACTTTTAAAACGGGCTTGAGTGAAGTAGCAGCAAATATGTTGAATGGGCATTGAGAGTTTGACGAAATAATCTTATCCTTCAGTCTAATACGGCTATTTACTTACTTTTGTAGCTTTTCGTTAGACGCACACTTTTTGTAAATACCGGTAGTTAACTGTCCTCTCCAAGTTTAGCTGGAATTTAGCCTAAGAGGATTTGACAAATGTGATTGGTTGACGATAAGACATTGTCCTATGTAAATATCAGATCTCAACAATGATTGGAGAAGTATTTGTCACCAGCACCACATCCTTATGATGTAATATCATGTCATAAGTGCAAAGTGACCACAAAAGAGAGGTTGGAATGTAAATTCTCATCGAATTAGTAGGAAGTCTGAATGAAATACGGAACAAATCTACCTTTTGTCTAAATTAGTGGTATTTTCATTTGTTGATCAAATGTGGCACATAATTGTTTGGTTGCGGGACAAAGGAACAAAATGCAGGACTGTCCCGCACAATCCGGGACATGTGGTCACCCTAACTCTGACTGATGTGTCGCATCTTTTCTCCAATACTTTTCTCTGTGTAGCTAGCCTACTTTTCTCTGGTAAAAACGTTAAAATATACAAATGTATTGAAAAACGTAAAATAAATAGTTTCAACGGTATTGAAAAACAATCCAATGGCTATTTCCAAATACCTCAGTATACGGTATATACGATATACCGCCTAAGCCTACTGTTTAGTGCAGAATTTGTTTCCAAATACTGTAAACGGGTATCCCTTTTCTTAGTGTATATTCACTGCTCTTATATGGCATGTTGACAAACTCTACAGTAAATCCAAAAGGTCAAATGTACATTACGCTTTAACATAGGACACAAGATTGTTTTGTGAAAGAACGAATGAATACGTTTGTCCAGAACGATAATTCATTAGTACAAAATAACTTTTTCAACACATGATTCTGAGGCTTCAAATGCTTTCTTTTCTTTGCAAATGATCAAATGACAACTTGAACAGGTCTTCCATATTTTTATATTCATAAAGACAGTTCAAAGATCTCTAAGCTATTTATCATATTAATATTCTTCAAAAGCAACAGAAATATAGAATTATATTGTATATCAATGGGGGGGGGAAAGACATGCAATGACTGCTTATGTGAGCATTAGCACTTAAACTAACCTTGTACAAAACTTCAGGCCAGAGCTCAAGTCATCCATTACGTTAATGTCTCAGACCCGAGTCTTTATGTTCAGATGATGGTACATGCATGGAAAGTTGTTCATGTGGATTGAATGACAGTAGAGTTGAGATGATGATATGATTGACGGCTGACAATTCAGTTGGCATTAGTTTGTGATTCTTGTCTTCGCTGGCTCTGGTAAGGATCGTCAATAGGCGCTAAAGCAGTTAGCATCCATGAATGGGGTAGGCCAATGCTAGAGCAGGCTACATTTGCAGTGGATATTTACTGGGTCATACATCAAATAATAGATAAAGCTCATAAAGTTACCAGGCAAACAAGCCAGCAGTATTAACTGAAAAGCCTGCCTTAATTTAAAACAAGTGCACGAAAGGTGCAAAACTGCAAACAATGACACGTGGCATCATGAAAACTGATCAAAATTGCTGTTCGACTTTGACTATTAAGCATTAGTGGCTGAAATTCTACACAAAACCCATGTTCTCATTGAGTGAATTCCTTTTCTGTTTCCTTCCTTAATGTGAAAACATTTTGTACTCACATTTTCATTGACACATACTTCCTTGGATTGTTTTGGAGAGTTTAATCTGAGCGTCTGGTGTGCTTTCACCTGAGTTCGTGAAGGACCAACAAACTTGGCAGTTTTTTTTACTCGACCATAGAGTTTGCTGGAGGGCGCACCTTCCGCGAATGCGCCCTCTCCACCTCCATGCCTCAGACTGGGGGACTTCTGAACAGTACGGCAGCACAATGTTTGTATCAGAACTCAGGATAAGACCCAGATGCAGACAGTTCGAATCACAGATGTTTAATAACAAAACAGGGGACAGGCAAACTACAGGTCAAGGGCAGGCTGAGGTCAGTAATCCAGGGCAGAGTCAGTAAGGTACAGAACAGCAGGCAGGCTCAGGGTAGGCAGAGGTCAGTAAACCAGGGCAGAGTCAGTAAGGTACAGAACAGCAGGCAGGGTCAGGGCAGGCAGAATGATCAAAACTGGAAGAACTAGAAAACAGGGACTAGAGAGAACAGGAGTACATGAAAAAACACGCTGGTAGGCTGGACGAGACAAGACGAACTGGCAACAGACAAACAGACACAGGTATAAATGCACAGGGGGAAATGGGCGACACCTGGTGGGGGGGTGGAGACAAGCACAAGACAGGTGAAACAGATCATGGTGTGACAGATTGAAGTTCACATTTTGCCTTTAATCTAAACCTTTGCCTTTAAATAGGGGGCCCAAGTTCATCATACGGTACGTGACTGTGTGGTTGAGTGGGTCAAATTCCAAAGAAATTGGAGGTTCGGGGGTTCAATTCCTTCTTCTGCTTTTCCAACTTTCACTCCATAATAACGATGGAATTTCGCCCCCCCCAAAATCTCCCTAGGCCCTATTCAGACTTGAGATAAGTTGATTCAACATTACTTGAATCCATGTTTTATTGAGTCCATGCTAGGTCTACTTATCTCAAGTCTGAATCGGGCCACATGTGCTCAGTATAACAAGGGTGGTTCAGCACAACCGTTTAGTCCTGAAGACTGGCTGAGAGCATTAAGGCAGTGTTTTGACAAGCAGGACCCGGGTTCACATCCGCCTCACATGAATACCAGTGATGAAGGCCCATTTTACACATTACCTCATGGTACCTCTGCTATAACTTAGATTGCCCTAAACATTTTGATTGTAACAATATTTATCATCATCTTACAATGGGTCCTGGCAAATGTAGCCTATAATTAGTCCCACGGTCTATCCTAGGAAAAGTATTCAATTCCCAGTGTCTTCTTTAAAATGTTGATTCAAATATTGACTGAACATCATCATCAATCAAATGTTGACAGAAAATCATCATCAATCAATATTTATGCTATAAACCATTTGCAATTTAAAACCATCAGATTGGATGCGAGAGTCTGCCAAAACATACTGTATGTGTTGATGCTGCCTTTTACATGCACTGAAACGCCAAAAAAGTGTTTTTACAACACTCACTTAAAACACAATTCTTCAGATTAAAGAACCACTTCAGAGTACTTCCGTTTTGAAATACAGAATACTTCCGTTTTGAAATACAGTGTGTCATAACACTTGGGTCTACGTTCAAACACCCTCCGAACACCAGATATCAGCATAGGTGCACTACTTTTCATGGTTTTACAACAAAATTGTATCTTTCTATTTTATTAACAGTGTTCTACAGAGAATAAACTCTGAAAAAGAGACTACGATTGCTATCATTCTGTTTTAGGTGACAGCGCCCACAGGTTCTGCTGCCATGTTGTTCTTGTTGTTGTCTGTTTATTTTCACTGAATATCAGCAATGTTTTGTTGTGGGCTGACCTTTTCAAAGGGCATGAGGATTCGTTCCACGATACAGAAGTAAGATAAGAAAGTCATTTAAGTGATAATGCCAGAGAAGCCGGTGTTTGGAGGATATAATGGCATGGGTGTTGTTAGGCCCGAGATAAAGTGGGAAGTGGTTCCATGTAGAACTATTTGGGGTTCCAGGTGGAACCCTCTGTAGAGAAGGGTTCTACATGGACCCCAAACGGGTTCTACCTGCAACCACAAAGGGTTCTTCAAGGGGTTATCCTATGGGGATAGCCAAAGAACCCTTTAAGGTTCTAGATAGCACCTAGTTACTGTGTAATACACCACAAGATTTGAAGAGGGAGAATCCCCCTAATCTAAATATAATCCTTTCCTGACCAACTGATACAGCATAGTTCACCAATGTTCATATTATGAATAATTTCTATGTTTGATTTTATTGTCTCTGTACGAGTGCGCTGAGAGTCGGGAAGCAAGTACAGGGAATGAGCGTTTTAATAAATAAACAAACAAAACAATGAACACGAAACACAAACAACACATGAAACAGAGTCAATAACACCTGAGGAAAGAACCAGGGGGAGTGACCGATATAGGGAAGATAATCAAGGAGGTGATGGAGTCTAGTTGAGTGTCATGTGGCGCTGGTGCGCTTGACGATGGTGACAGGTGCGCGAGATAATCAGCAGCCTGATGACCTAGAGGCTGGAGAGGGAGTATACGTGACAGTGCCCCCTCCCCGGCGCGCGGCTCCAGCCGCAGGACGCCAAAAAAGGGGACGGACCCGGGGATCAGGAGCGGATGGGGTGCGGGAACCTGCCAGACCGGCTGAGGCAGGGGAGCCTGGCGATCCGCCGGAAGCATGAAAGCCCGACGAGCCGGCTGAGGCAGGGGAGCCTGGCGACCCGGCTGAGGTATGAGAGCCTGACAAGCCGGCAGAGGCAGGGGAGCCTGGCGACCCGGCTGAGGTATGAGAGCCTGACAAGCCGGCAGAGGCAGGGGAGCCTGGCGATCTGGCTGAGGCATGAGAGCCTGTAGCGGCTCCCGGAACCGACGTCATTTACACTGACACACACACAAAAAAAAAAAACACTCTCTGACGAGTCCCGTGTTACACGGAACCCAAACCGGCTGCGTGCGTGCGCCATCGTGTGCTATCGTGCATACATTTATTTTGTCCCCCTACACCAAACGCGATCAAGACATGCAGGTTAAAATATCAAAACAAACTCTGAACCAATGACATTCATTTGGGGACAGGTCAGAAAGCATTAAACATGTATGGCAATTTAGCTAGTTAGCTTGCACTTGCTAGCTAATTTGTCCTATTTATCGTCAGAAATAGAAAGGAGTTCTATTTTATCCCTTGGCATCGCAGACGCTCGTTGGCGCGCGCCAGCAGTGTGGGTGCAATAATTGAATAACATGGATTTCTAAATATATTTTGCGACGCTCGCGCGTCCGGTCTGGTCAGCATGGTATTATATTCTGTATCGGCATTCTGCCTTATGTTAGTGTCGTGTTCTTGGTTTTGTTGTTTTATTAAAACGTTTCACCTGCACCTGCTTCCGACTCACCGCCCCATCATTACAGTTTCCTCCTTTCTCCCTGGTATGCTGTACTGTGTAATCATTAATCAAAGCACAATACAGGCTGTGCAATCAGGACACAGACCCATTATACCACTGTCATATTGAAAGATATAAAGTGTGGTTTTGCAAATATATTGCAGTCATGTAGAAGAAAAAAAAGTGAAATCAGTTATGGTGAAAGTTGTCTTTTGATTTTCTTTATATAGTATCTTATGGACACTAGGGACTTCCCTTCTGTTGTGCAAATCTTCCCACTATAGCCGAATGTTCTCTCATGCACATATTGTAGATAACATTTGTGAACTGTTTGCCTTGTTGAATGCACCTCTGAAGAGATGTGTTTGGTCATCTTTCAGAGCATCCATAGAGGAGAAGTATGCCAAAGAGCTACTGGGTCTCTCCAAGAAGGTGTGTGGGTGCAGTGAGATGAAGTAAGTCCGTCTGTTGTTGCCGATGTTATTCATGCTCTAGTCGATATTGCTTGCCATCAGTCAGACACTAAAAATGTATACCGAACTCATTTGAAAGGCCTGCTATTAAAGGTAGAGATGCCCTTGTAATGGGCTTTGTTGAAAGCCCTTAAAAGCCATCACATAACATGTTTTAATAGCCTTCATATTACCCTGGTGCCAGTCTGTCTCAAACAAGACAAGTAAATGCAAACTTAGTGAATTCAGAAAGTTTTCAGACGCCTTTTTCCACGTTAAAGCCTTATTCAAAAAATGGATTCAATAGTTTTTTTCCTCATCAATCTTTAGACAATAACCGATAATGACGAAGCAAAACCTTTTTTAATTAAAAAAAAAATGTTTGGGTTGTTGATATTGCCTGGCATGCAGCCTTCAGATGGCACACTAGAAGGCTGTGGATTTGCCCACTGATAGCCCTGTCTGAAGTTGACCAAACCCATTTTTTTTGCGCTTTGTAAGATGGTCTGCACGTTTCAATTGGCTCATTGACCATGCAGCACTACACAGCGAGATACAAGTACGCATTAATGCATGAGCGTTATTAGTGCATTTGTGTTACACGACTGAATTACTGTTGGGGCCTTTTTCTGTTGAGAAGGATTCTGTCAGTGGTTTGAGTGTCCATCCTGTTTCAGTTTGGTCACATGCTTCAAATGGTTTTTGTGGTTAAGGCCTTTTCCGGTAAGGTGTGGTCGGGGGTCCTTAAACCGATTCATCAAACAGCTCATTCTCTTCATTATTAATGATTCTTTGTTATGTGAGGTCAGGTTGTTTTGCATAAATGACATTTCGTAATTTTACATTATTTGTGTGTTTGTTTAGCACACTGAAGAGATCGCTGGATGTGTTCAAACTGCGTAAGTGCCGCAGTCGCAACAATGTGCCTGATGATATATGATGATGACTGTGCTATGAGTTGGTATTTCCATGTGATGTGTGTTGTGTCATCCACATCATTTACTCATTCACTCAAACCCTCTTTTACAACATAGAGACTGAACATGTGAGTTTGTCACACCTACAACTGGCACAAACAATGAGGGATGAGGCAAAAAAACTAGAAGACTTCAGGGAGAGACAGAAAGAGACAAGGAAAAAGGTACCGTTGCATTCCATCAACTACTTAAACCCCTGAAATAAATGTAGGAAATGTTTAAAATCTTTAATTACCTAATAATGCATTGCTAATACAGTGCACTCTGCTTAATAGTGAATGTGTTTATAGTGATCACCCACTTATAACTGCTTATATCAAATTGTCCTGCATGGATGTGATAATGCGCACTGTAATTGCAAATCAGGGATTTATCATCTCTATCGTTTTAGGTACAATATAATATCTTTGACACTTCTTCTTTGCAGGTAGAACAACAGATGGATGCCCTACACAAACAGAGGGCCACTCAGTTCAAGAAAACCATGGAGGTAAGCTGGAGAACTTTCCTATATTATTAGTCAAACCACCACTTATCATCCCACAAGTGAACACCTGTTATCTAAAATCATGTCTAGTTTCAGTCATCGTGTTACCAAAATGTGAAACAGACTATTGTAATATAAGTAAATCCTTCCTCTAAAAAGTGGGGAATTCATCAACAGCCATGAGAAGTGAATAAGGGGGGGAACCGCTCAAATAAATAGGAAGTTACATTATATGTCCTGGGGCACCTCGAATGAAGGGGAAGTTATTATAAGTTAGTACATTTTATTATTACATACAGTGCCTTCAGAAAGTATTCACACCCCTCGACTTTTTCCACATGTTGTTGTGTTCCAGCCGGAATTTAAAATGGATTAAACTGAGATTGTTTTTGTCACTGGCCTACACACAATACCCCATAGTGTCTCGCGATGGAAGATAACATGCTCATCCAAGTTGAGCTTGTCTCACTCTTGAAGAAGACATCTGCTTTTCATGTTGAATGTTTTCAGTTCTTGCCCTTTTGGTTTTGAACTTGACAGTTTGTGTTCCATCACTAGGCCGATGCGCTCACCTTCTCTTTGTGTCTGTCGGTATCTCTGCTTTTGAGAAAGGCATGATGGATCTGGTTTCTGTTGTTGCTGCATACACAGCAGAGACTGCCATTGGCCAGGATATGTTTGAGTCTTGTTGTGCATTGCAGTTGCTCCTAATGAGACCGATTTCAACTCCTCTGAACATTCTCTCATCAGTGTTTCGATGTCTATTGGCATTCTGGACAAACTATCAGCGTCAATGTTCTCTTTGCCTGGACGATATCTGATAGTGAAATGGAAATTGGCGAGTTCTGCAACCCATCTGCACTCCGTTGCGTTCAGCTTGGTGGTCGACAAGACGTAGGTAAGGGGATTGCTGTCACTGTAGGCTGTGAAAGTCGGTGCGTAGTACAAGTAATCGCGGAACTTTACTGTGATTGACCAGTACATGGCTAGAAACTCACATTTTCCTGAGTGGAGATGGTAGTTTTTCTCAGGTGCAGTCGAGGTCCAAGATGCATAGGCTATCATACGAAGTTTTTTGTCTTGTTTCTGATACAACACAGCTGCTAAACCTTTGTTTGACGCGTCTGTGTGAATGATAAACGGCTTTGAGAAGTCTGGGAAACCGAGTACAGGAGGCTGTACTAAGCGGTCTATCAGCCGCTCCGTTATCTGTTGATGCGTACCAGTACACGTCATTGATTTGTGAGAGGGCCATCCTCTTGTTTTCCCCTTTGTCTGCCATTTCTTTGCTTTGTTGTGTGTACCTGTCACTTCTTCAGGAGATCTTGTGAGCAGGTTGTAGAGCGGGCTAGCAATGCGTGAGAAGTCTTTGATGTATTGCCTATAGTAGCTCAGCAGCCCCATGGTTCGTCTGAGCACTTCTACTGTACTTGGTCTTTTGTCCTTCAGAGCTCCGACTGCTGCAGTATCAGCTGGATCAATTTCGCTTCCCTCGGCAGACACTATTCTCCCTAAAGAGCGATCCCTCCGCTGTGAATATCTCACACTTTCTGGGCTTCAGCTTTATCCCATATTCTCTTCGGCTCTGTTGTACTTTTCGAAAGATGTTGATATGGTTCTCAAAGGTCTTGCTGAAGACAAGGGTGTCGTCCAGATACAGGATATAGATCTAATCTTTCAAGCCATCCAAACATTCCTCCATACAGCGCTGGAAGGCTGCTGGTCCATTCATGAGTCCAAACGGAATCCGAACCCACTCATACAGTCCCCAGGGGCTCACAAAGGCTGTCATGGGCTTGCTTTCCTTTGCAATGAACCCTTGGTGATATGCTTTTCCCTGATCCAAGAGTGAAAATCAGGAATGTCCTCCAAGGCTGTCCATGATATCCTGTACTCTGGGTATTGGCTGGCGGTCAGGATGAGTCTTCCTGTTCAGCTCT
This sequence comes from Salvelinus alpinus, assembly GCF_045679555.1. Classification (NCBI taxonomy): domain Eukaryota; kingdom Metazoa; phylum Chordata; class Actinopteri; order Salmoniformes; family Salmonidae; genus Salvelinus; species Salvelinus alpinus. Next base: position 8,329,295 of record NC_092103.1, read on the forward strand.
CTGTAGTCTATGCACAGTTGTCAGCTACCGTCCTTTTTCCTTACACATACGACTGGGGAAGAGTAAGGAGAGTTGGACTTCTCCACCCAACCCTGTGCTATCAGGTCATGCACGTAGTCTTTCATCTCTTTTTATAATGGCTTCGGAACAGACAGGTAGGTTCGTGCAACAGGATCACTGTCTTTTAATTAAATGCTCAGATTCAGATGCTCATTGCAGCCGATGTCACTGTCTGATTTGGAAAATGAGCTAGACTCCTTTCTCAACAGTTGGTGAATGATTTGTTGCTGCTGTGTGTTGAGGTGGCTCAGATCAACATGAGGATCCCATAAGTCTTCAGTATTTTCACTCTGTTGACAACGGGGGGGTTGATTACAGTTTTCCAGCATGGTGGCGGGATAGACTGACTTTACTTCCTGCACAGTGCCAATTACAGTTGCCCTGTTAACATGATGTCGTGGTCTGTGACGTTCTGAACATCAATGATGACAGGTGGAGTTGCGTCTTAGCTTTACTAGAGTCTCACAGATCTCAAGTCCTTCTGCCCACCGAGGGTTTACAGCGGGCTCAAAGATCAGTGTGGTGTCCTCTTGAACAGGCTTTGTCTGCACTCGACATTGAACCTGAACAGAGGTGCATTATGGTATGTTGATCTTTTCTTTTATGTTTTTTTCACCAGGTACTTGTATGACTGTGCAGCACTCGCTAGCGCTCACTCTATTAACACCTGGACGTTGTTTGTCGTTAGACTAGGAAAGGCCATTCTCACCGTCTCATTGAACTGTTCCGTGCATGTGCCTCCTGACTGTTCACTGTTGTTGGTAATTTGCTCAGTCACATTAAAGCCCTTCATCGCGAGCAATGGGATGTCGCCTCTGGTGCCAGTTTGAAAGTCACTTCTATCCAACCTACTTGAGGCATATTCATTCCATTGGCAGCTACTACCTGCAGTGATTCAGGTGAGTCAATTATATCTGAACCATTTCTCAGCCTAACACCAGGTAAGTTTTCATCTTTCCACAGTTCATCACTGATATACACCTGAGAGCCAGTGTCAAGGCTTGAGTTTTCTGACCCTGTAGATAGCGTTCAACAAGGTACTGTTTTCCTACTAAGGCAGTTACAGTAGAAGGTGGGTTTACCTTAGCAGAAGTCTTTTTTTGTTACATTCGTCTCTGTGTGCAGTATTTTCGGTGTTCAGCCCAGAGTTCATTTTGCCATTCTCTCGAACAGTAGAGCGTTTTCTTACAGGATGAACACTGTTTCAGTGCATGGCCCTTTTCTCTCATTCCACAGGTTGTACAGTGTTGGGACGTGTCTGTGTGACTGCTTACTCCCTGTTCCACAGGGGCAACCTGTCTTCGTTTTAAAGGAACCTCTTTGGTTGGCCTTGTTCTTCTAAACCGACAGCCTGCCAGGAAGTGGTCGCTGCTCCCACATCTGTAGCAGTGCTGGCAGTACTCCTCTGATCTGCTCTGATGACAGTGGAAGCACCTTCTCATACGGGCACGGTTTGGGGTTGCATAGTATCGCTGTGGTGCATATCTCGGCTGGAACTGTGCTGTTTCTCTCACCCTTGGTTTGTGTCTTGGCTGGAACTCGTATACTTTACCTGTGGTTCATATCGCTGTTGATGTAACTGGACAGTTTCTCCCATCCGTCCGAGACCACGAGCTGGCCAGTGCTGCTACGGGGGGCCTTGTGCTTTATAATGCGTTGTCATGTTAGCCTGTTCTCTGCTTGGTGGTGGGGATATTGCTGCGGTATGAACACAGGTTGTTAAATGGGTTCTATGATTTGTGAGACTTCACCACTCAAGTTCTTTAACACCATCATATCAGACCTCCGTTATTTTTTGGTCCTATGGTAGCAGCAATTGACAGAACCAACACTGTGGTAGTTGACCTCAAACAAATGACAATGTTTTAGAGACGTTCGTGTTGTCAGTCTTTCAGTGAAGAATAGCATAGTCAGTAAAGCGTTTTCACACATTCACATGTGTAACCCCACTTCCCCTGTTGTTCCATGTTGTTAACCAAAGTCAAAGAAGACATATGAGCAAAAGTGTCGAGACAAAGAGGAAGCAGAACAGAACATGAACCGAAATGCAAGCACCAGTAACGCCAAGCAGCAGGAAAAGGTAAGCTTCAGAGAAACGGACCACACATTGCCCCGAAGGCAAAGTTTCAAAACTCTGACTGCACCACTTTCCATTCTATGTCCTTCTCCTCTATCTCCCCCATCTTCATAACTTATTCACTGTATAAAAAAAAACACATAAAAAACATGAACGTGACAGTGCAGTCAAAATTGTGGTTTTCCTGTTTTTTTTAAAACAATATTTCAACACAATGGGGTCGAAACACTCTGAAATTGTGAAAATAATGGTAATGCTCTTTTAGTGCTTTTTTAAAGATTTTTTTTTCAGCCTGTTCAGGTGGGATGGAATTTTTGTCCCACAGCATGTCATCACAATCTGATCTGATTATTCTGACCAATGAGCAGTCATCTTTTATTTGCATTTATACCAATGCATTGTTGAATACTCGTTTGTGATTGGCTTGAAGGGCATTCTAGACCGTGCATTATTTCCCTATAACGCACGGTATATCAACACGGTAGAATTCAATGGCTATATTTAATTCTTACATGTTCTATGTTTGGACTGCTTTTGAAAGCTAAAGTCGAATTAAAAAACCTTATTGGCATTGTTTAATACGATTCGTCATTCATTATTTTCCATAGAACGAATAGCCCCACGTGAATTATCCCTTACATATATCCTCCTACTTTGAAGGGATAAGTGGGGTAGGCTCTAGTCTAGAGTCTAGACGATCCTATCCTCCAAACAGGGCTGTGTATGTAAATATACTGTATTTACATTTGTATCAACACGCCCACACAATCAGACTGAGCATTTCAATGGCAAAAGGAGGCTCAGGGAAATAAATGATCAAAAGTACATTTTGTGTTATTTTCATGAAATAAACACACACAGTGATTTATTAGACATACAGTGATGATTTAAACATGCCATTAAAAAGACTGCTTGGGGGCTTTAAAAAGAGGCCTACATTGACCACAGGAAGAACAAGGCTATCTAGCTTGTACACCGTTTATGAAGTGGACATTTTCCAATATGACGTCATACTTTTACTGTATACTTAAACAAAAATAACTAAGGTAACGACCTGAACATAAGGAAGGGTTACATAAAGTACCGAATATGTCCTCAGTGTTTTTCTTCTTTATCATCTTTCAGCTATTTGCAAGAACAAATCAAGCAAAAATGAATGCAGAAGTAGCTGGTAAGAATGACAACCTATTATCCTTTTGGCTCTTATCCACCGTAAACAGGGAAAACCACAAATCATCATCTGGGCTATGTGCTGATAGTATGATCTCGAAAGATGTATATTCTCTGATTGGAATCCCAGACAGGCTATACATGCAGAATGTGACTGCGCTGGGAAACATCCGGGAGGACTGGCAGAAAGAGCATGTCAAAGCATGCGAGGTAAGGGCCAGAAAGCATCATAGTATTTTGTTGGTTTGTTAGTTAAATACTGTATTACTTGTATATTATTTGTCATATTTTTACTATGCCGGATAAGAAGGAAACCGCTCAGGGATTTCACCATGAGGCCAATGGCAACAGTTACAGAGTTTATTGACTGTGATAGGAGAAAACTGAGGATGGATCAACAACATTTTAGTTACTCCACAATACTAACCTAATTGACTGAGGGAAAAGAAGGAAGCCTGTACAGCAGTGTTTCCCAAACTCGGTCCTCGGGACCCCAAGGGGTGCACATTTTGGTTTTTGCCCTAACTCTACACAGCTGATTCAAATTATCAATGCTTAATGATTAGTTGATTATTTGAATCAGCTGTATAGTGCTAGGGCAAAACTCAAAACGTGCACCCCTTGGAGTCCCGAGGACCGAGTTTGGGAAACCCTGCTGTACAGAATAAAACGTTTCCAAAACATGTATCCTCTTTATAACAAGGCACTAAAGTAATACTGCAAAAAAACGTTAACTTTTTGCAATTAACTTTTTGTTCTGAATACAAAATGTTATGTTTGGGGCAAATCCAATACAACACATTACTGAGTACCACTCTATATTTTCAAGCATAGTGGTGGCTGCATCATGTTATGGGTATACTTGTAATCTTTAAGGACTGGGGAGTTTTTTAGGATAAAAAAGAAACGGAATGGAGCTAAGCACAGGCAAAATCCTAGAGGAAAACCTGGTTCAGTCTGCTTTCCACTGGGAGATGAATTCACCTTTCAGCAAATGGTTGTCTAGCAATGATTAACAACCAACTTGACCGTGCTTGAAGAATTTTTAAAAGAATAATGGGCAAATGTTGAACAATCCAGGTGTGGAAAGCTCTTAGAGACTTACCCAGAAAGTAATCGCTGCCAAAGGTGCTTCTACCAAGTATTGTCTCAGGGTTGTAAATACTTATGTAAACGAGATATTTATGTATTTTATTTCAAATACATTTGCTAACATTTATAAAAACATGTTTACACTTTGTCGTTAGGGGTATTGTGTGTAGATCGGTGAGAAAAAACATATATTTAATCCATATTGAATTCAGGCTGTAACAACAAAACGTGGGGGAATGAATACTTTTTGAAGGCACTGTATATCATTTAGTGCTCTGTTACATCCAGGTATTTGAGAAGCAGGAAGTTGAGAGGATCAACACTCTAAGGAACATGGTGTGGACTCATCTCAACCAGCTCTCCCAGCAGTGTGTCACCAGCGATGAGGTAAAGTCACACTTCAAATGCTTTATTTCCTAGGGACTCATCAAGGTGCAATCTGCGGTAGTTACTTACTGGTATTCAATGTAAAAGAAAATGGTAAATGATACGCAAAGAATAGCATTAAGGATTGTGACTAAGTGACCTTCCATATTGCTTGTTTCTAACTTGTTTGTCTGTGTGTTCAGCTATATGAGGAAGTGAGGAAGTCTCTTGAACATTGTGACATACAGGAGGACATTGAACACTTTGTGAACCTCAGACGGACTGGGGACAAACCACCAGGTACAGTTCCTCACTCTTCACAGATCGCCTTTGTCATCCAAAGAAAGCAACAGGCACATACACTACATTATAGGTAATCTAAGGGCTACAATGAAAATCAGACTTTTTTGTGTCATCCTTGATGCTTTTATGTAGGCATTAGCCTTGTTATGTGTGTCCGGGTCCCCCTCCTTGACAGTCGAGTTGTTTATTGTAGTTGTACTCACTACTCACCCCCTGACCTGCTCTGTCCTCACTTCTCAGCTCCTATTCTGTATGATAACTTCTACAGCAGTCAGAGGGTCCCCGTAGCACCATCAGCCACCCAAATGGCTCCATCTATCACCAGGTGAGAGCGATTTTATCAATAAATGTGGTTTTGGGGGGGGGGGGGGGGGCAAACCAATAATATATTGAAAGGGGAACAACACGCACAGCAGATGATGATTTTCCCCTCCCCCCAAAAAATAAAAATGTTCATCATAATTCTCATGTCATGTCGATTTCTATTTTGTCTTTTTTTGTGAAAATCAGGAGACCGTTGCCTAATCCAACCAACACCAGAGGTATATGTAAAAAAATTACTGAGATATATAGATATGACAAAGTTGTCAGATATAATCCATCATTGAAAATATGAATAAACTGTTCTTTGTTTTCCTTTTAATGACCTGCCATTGTCTGTTTGTTTATTTATTTGCGTTTTGACTTCCTCTGCCGTAGGTGATTTGATCAACTCAACTGCATTAGATCCAGCCTACAGTGTTATACAATACTAGCACACTGGTAAGTAGTGTATTCTTCAGTATTACAGCTTCAGTCAAATGACCATTGTCATCACAAAAAGTTTGAGCCCACCTAAAACCATGGTTGTATGAGTTTTATTTTTTTTTACTATTCGTTTCCAGTTATCTATGGGTATTGATATTGACTGCCTGGTGGAATGCTGAGAGTGGATCCCTTCAATGATGGATGTAAAGAGTGGACTTTGTGCTTCGTGCATTCAACAGTGACACCTGACAACCTAATTAAGAAATACCACCACCGCTGACGTTAGTACAGTATGTTTGATTATGTCATCATTGTGGTTTTATAGCTGTGTTATAAACAGTAAGATTAAGTGTCATAGCTCGTATACAATATATATATCAATTGGTAATATATTTCGTTTTGTACAGTCTAAACCAGGAAATGTTGTTAAAGCAAAATAAATGTAATCACTTTATTTGTTATTATTTGTTATTTTTTTATTGGCCCATCCACCACCTCCCCTCTTCGGAGGACCAAATTAATTGGTCCAAAATCAAGCTTAAATGTACATCTACTGTACAAACATCTTTCATACATGGCACAATCTGTCTTTCTTTTCTTCACAGTAGTTACATAGTTGACATACATCACATTCGGATAGAAGGTACCCAAACGCATACGGTATACATTATGTATTGTGTTTTTAGTCAACTATTATAGAACATGAGCTTTTAAACCCACCCCTCAGCTACTCTCAGTCCATCTCACCTATTTCCTTAAATTGCCCTCTTATGATTTCATATATATTTCAACTGTGCTGTGATGTTTCACATAAATTCTGAACCTTTCTAATCGCATAGTATCTACAGATTGTAAGTTAAACCTGTTGAGGACAGAGGGCGCTATTTTCACTTTGGGGGAAAATCGTGCCCAATTTAAATGGCCTCGTACTCAATTCTTGCCCGTACAATATGCATATTATTATTACTATTGGATAGAAAACACTCTCTAGTTTCTAAAACCGTTTGAATTATATCTGTGAGTAAAACAGAACTCATTTTGCAGCAAACTTCCTGACAGGAAGTGGAAAATCTGAAATCGATGCTCTGTTCTAGGGCCTGCCTATAAATGGGCTTGATATATATTAGTATACATGCACGTCATACACCTTCCACTAGATGTCAATAGGGAGTGAGAGAAGAAATGGAGTGTTTATCTTGATCTGAGGTGGAATAAAAGCTCTTGGCATGACGTGACACCCATTTCCTGTTTCCTGGAACGCGCGAGAAGGGACCTGGTATTGCCTTCTGTAAAGCTGTCGTTATAGACGACTAATATCTCCGGCTTTGATTTTATTTGATAAATGTGACAATATCATCGTAAAGTATGTTTTTTCAATATAGTTTTATTAGATTATTGAAATTTTTTCGGGACGTTAGGCGTGTTGCGTTGTGTGCCTTTGTTCAGGAAGGAGAGCTTCGCGCCACTTTGCTAGCTTTCCGTGCTAATTGACTGGAGAAGAGGATGTTCTAAAACCAAACAACGATTGTTCTGGACAAAGGACCCCTTGTACAACATTCTGATGGAAGGTCGTCAAAAGTAGGACCCATTTTATGATGCTATTTCATATATCTGTCGAACATGTGAACTAGTAGTTTGCGCCCAGATTTTGGGCACTCTCTCGCTATAACTAAGCTGGATGTCGTAATGAAGTTATTTTTAGAATTCTAACACGGCGATTGCATTAAGAACTAGTGTATCTATCATTTCCTATACAACATGTATTTTCTAGTAACGTTTATGAATAGTTATTTGGTCAGAATAGTTGAATGTCATAAAAATATCCGCACATTCTGGGAAAAAGATGCTACGTTAGCACAATGTATAACCACTGATTTCAGCTCTAAATATGCACATTTTCGAACAAAACATAAGTGTATGTATAACCTGATGTTATAGGACTGTCATCTGATGAAGGTTTATGAAGGTTAGTGAAAATTAATATATTTTGCTGGTTTATTCGCTATCGCTAACGTGCCTATTGCTATCGCTAACGTGCCTTGATGAATGAATGCGGTAGTGTGGTAGGCTATTGTAGTAAGCTAATATAATGCTATATTGTGTTTTCGCTGTAAAAATGAACTCAATGATAAAGCTTTGTTATCGTTTTCGCTGATCAAATCAATATTTTTAACAAGAACAATGCATAGTATTGTTGTAAAAGAGATTCAAACTCTACAGAGGCAGATGGCTTGTTCTAGAAAGGGGAGGGGGGGGGGGGGGCAGCAGGGGAAAGAATGTCCAGCAGGGGGAGGGGGGAGCAGGTAGCTGACTAGTGGTGGCTATTCAGCAGCCTGATGGTCTGAGGGTAGAAACTATTGGCCAGTCTTTCAGTTATTGCCATGGTGCTCCTTTCCTGGCTGTGTCTGTGATTAAAGCGGGGAGAACAGGGCATCGCTTGTGGTGGTTGGGGGGGACAGGCCAAATTTCTTCAGCATCCTGAGGTTGAAGAGTCGCTGTCGTGCTTTCTACGCTAGACCACTTCAGCTTCTGAGATGTGTACGCCTAGCAATTTGAAGTTATTGACCGTCTCTTCGGCGGCCCCGTTGAGGAGGATGAGGGAGTGTCCAGCCTGGTTCGTCCTGAAGTCCACAATCAGCTTTTTTTCTTTGCTAATGTTGAGGGAGATATTGTTTACATGGCACCATGCCGTCAGAGTGCCTACCTCCTCCCTGTAGGTTGTCTCGTCATTGTTGGTGTTGTCAGTGAACTTGATGATGGAGTTGGAACTGTGTGAGGTCACGCAGTCATGGGTATACAGAGAATACAGGAGGGGACTGAGGACGCACCCTTGTGGGGCCCGCGTGTTGAGGATCAGTGTCGAGGAGGTAATGTTGCCTACCTTCACCACTTGGGAGCGGCCCGTCAGGAAGCCAGGACCCAATTGCATAGGGAGGAGTTCAGACCCAGGGCCGTGAGCTTTGTAATGAGCTAATAGGACACTATGGTATTGAAGGATGAGCTGTAGTTGATGAACAGCATCCTCACATATGCATTCCTTTTGTCCAGGTGGGTAACTGCAGTGTGCAGTGCAATGGCGATTGCGTCGTCCGTGGATCTGTCAGGGCGGTAGGCGAGTTGGAGAGGAGGTGGGAGGAAGGGAGGAGGTCATATGGTCTTTGACCAGCCTGTTGAAGCACTTCATGATGACGAAAATGAAGGCTACTGGTCGGTAGTCATTCAGTTCAGTTACTTTCCCTTTCTTGGGCATAGGGAGGATAGTGGACATCTTGAAGCAGGTGGGTGATAGAGGCCTCAGCTAGGGAGAGATTGAACATGTCAGAGAATACAACAGCTAGGTGGTCTGCACATGCTCTGAGGGCACTGATAGACATGTTATCTGGGCCGGCAGCCTTGCAAGCGTTAACACGTTTGAATGGCTTACAGATGTCCTCAGTAGAGACTGAATGTGTAGCCCACGTTGCCATCTGGGGCTCTCCTCGGCAGCTCAGAGTCATTGTGCTCCATTTTCAATGAACTGAAAGTGAGATCTGAGATCTCCCTTGTCCTTTGAATATTGTCACGCCCTGACATTACATTACATTACATTTAAGTCATTTAGCAGACGCTCTTATCCAGAGCGACTTACATGACCATGGAGAGCCTTTTTATTCTCTATTTTGGTTAGGTCGGGGTGTGACTAGGGTGGGTGATCTAGTATGTTTATGTCTATGTTTGCCTGGTATGGTTCCCAATCAGAGGCAGCTGTTTATCGTTGTCTCCAATTTGTAAGTCGCTCTGGATAAGAGCGTCTGCTAAATGACTTAAATGTAAATGTAATGTCTCTGATTGGGGATCATATTTAGGCAGCCATTTCCCCACTGTGTTTTGTGGGATCTTGTTTATGTGTAGTTGCCTGTGAGCATGCCATAGCTTCATGTGTCGTGTATGCTTTATTGTTTTTTTATGCGTTTCACTTATAAATAAAATAAGTCGAACCGATATTACGCTGCGCTTTGGTCCAAATGTGAATACGACGATCGTGACAAATATGTCTTGTGGTAGAACGGATACGTTGTAGTACCGTCGTCGTGTGGTAGAACGGATACGTTGTAGTACCCTGTCATTCTGAAGAGATTGTCCGTCCTTTCCTAGTCCACGTTTACAGCTGCTGCTGCAAACTCAACGTCTAGGATGTATCACTTCTTTAGTGAATAAGAGTTCAAAGTTCATACCAAGTTGCCATACTATAAGCTCATGCTATATTCTGGCTGGTATAGTCAAAATTCATCCTTCCAGCGTGTCGATTGTCACCTCCACGTTGAAATTAGCCCTTTTAAACGTATGGACAGCAGTCCTTACGTCCTCGGGAACACAATGTTAATTTCGTTAGGTTGTAGTCGTTCAACCATTCGCAAATAGCTTATGCTGAGGTTGGCTTAGTTCTGTAGTTGATATTAGCCCTTTTAAACGCATGGACAGCAGTCCTCACGTCACCGGGAACCCAAGGTTGACTTTCATCAATGGGCTTTTGTAGTGGTGGAGAGAAGGGCGTGTTTCATAGTTTACGATCAATGTCTGTTCATTTCGGCGGGGCCACTGAGTGAGCATAGTTCACTTATGAAAATAATTATCTAATTTAGACGCTAAAATTACATTTCATCTTTTCACACAGTTTCATATTTAAACATTTAAATTGCACAACAATTCCATGTGAATATGAGAACTAGAATGTGTAGACTTTCCAAGATACAGTTTATGTCGTCCTATAAGCAGTAATTATGTCTCAGACGACAACTGATCTGACATCATATTCTTTATGTACCAACAGATACTTTCAACTGGTGTGATTAGCAAAATATGGTTCCGTTCCCCACCCTTTTGATGTTACCACTCTCTCTATGTTAACAAAGGGCTTTCTAAGAGTCCAATCTGTAGAGTAGAGAGAGAAAGGGAGGAAAGGTATTTATGGGGGTCATAAACCTCACCAACAGGGCAACGTCATGACACCCCATACAATCAAATTGAGGAACAAATGAGTGGGTGCACAGGAACCTGACACGCTTGACATCTAGGGATCTATTTTTGGCTGTGTCAAACGCACTTTATTTAGCAATTTTGTCATGTAAAAACTGCCACACTGGCGGTTTCTAGTTCTAATGTCAGGTTCAGCACTGTACCTATATAACATTAGCTCACTTGTGGTGCGAGGTGTGGCAATGTTTGAGGTGTGTCCTTCAAAACAAGTGTGAAAGTGACAATTTCATGCATCCCTAATGGGAAGTTTTAGCAGGTTGGCATTTATTGTCATAAATCTTGCCCTGGAGACAGCTCTGCAGAGTGATCACTAGCTGGCACAGCCAGAAAGTCATCAAATCTGATTTTAAACCTAACTCTAACCTTAACGTCACTGCTAACCCTAACGCCTAACCCTCACCTTAAATTAAATTAACATTTTTGTTTTTATGAATTTTCACGATTTAGCCAATTTTGACTTTGCAGCTTGCGCATCTCGTGGAAATAGCTCAGTTCAGCCTCCAGGGTAAGATTCATGACAATTAATGTCAACCTGCGAAGTTTTAAGACTCATAAAATGCAGGTTTTAACAGAAACGCAGTTGATAATGGCAAGGATTTTTAGAGCTGATACTCAGCCTATTCAGCCATGACGCACAGTGCTCATGGAAGGAGAGATGTGCCAGTGAATCTGATATTTAGAAACATTAATACAACTATTCCATTCATTCCAGCCATTACAATGAGCCCATCCTCCTATACCTCCTTCCACCAGCCTCCTCTGATCCATCCCCATTTTCAAAGAGCACCCCTCGTCCGATTACCAAAGACATGCTCCTCCAAACTATTGTCCTCATATAATGCCAAATTAACGGACAATTGTTTTGAGAATCTGCCTCATAGGCAACGTTACAATTAACAGGAGCCTATGCATAAAGACATTTAGGCATAAGTGTGTACACAGTACCATGGAATGAGAGAAGCGATCTATGATATTATGCTTCTGACCCGATCCTATTTAGAAATATTGTTGTTAATTTAAAAAGCAGATTGATTGTTTTTCATTTTAATTTGATTAAAAACCTAATTTATTGGAAAGATTCTCGAATGTAATGCAACTTCGTCTGCTATTTCTGGAGAAGTGCAAATATGATCTGTCAGATGGTTCCATGATGTTTATAATGTGACGACCCTCCCACTCTGTCTACCGTTTTCTCTCTCTCTTTGCTCTTGTTTCCTTATTAGGATGTTGGTGGGCGGAGTATGGAGGGTCGTCAGCTACATGGGAAACACCTGGGCCCGGGTGTGTCCCAGCATAAATAGACCTCTTCCACAGTCATTGAGGAGACTCTCTCCATTCAGACACAGACAGATTTTGGTTGTGGCCTTGTTGTGGTTATTTGGTTCGTTTGTGTTGGCACCCTTCAACACCCTTACTTATCACATGTATACACGCAACCACTCACCTACACTACTGACTACACACACACCATTGTTAATTGTATTTACTTTACCTTAGTTAATAAATCTATTTTGATATTCCTTATCTCCATGTGGTCTCCCTTTTGTTACGGGCTTTGAGCCGGTTCGTGACAATAAAACATTACATTCATGAGCAGTATAACGGTGAATGGACAAGCCCCCTTTCTCTTTATATTGAATCCTTATCAAGCTCCTGTGAAAAGTTTGGATGTGTGTAAAACCCTCCATAGTCTAAGTTGCCCTGTGTGTATTAGACATTCACAGGGAGCAATTAAGATGCCTGGAACTGTATTTAGACATAGCCTATTTAAAACAAGTTTCATTTTTATTAGAATTTGATTAGAATTATACAATGTATTTGTAGGCCTTATCAATAGCCTAGTGAATTTAATCTTGCTTATTGATTACGTTTGGCACAGTATGTCCATGTCCAGACTGTAATTTACAGTAGACCTAGCCGCTATATCAGTGTGCATGGTATAGCCTATGTTTAACAATGTATTTCATATTGAAGCAATGCAATTACAACAATGTGGACTGAAAACATGTTCAACGTATTTAGCAAATATGGTGCAGGCTATTTAACAAACTAGGCTATAACGGACTAACAGACCTTAAATACAGAACTTGAAGCAACCCCATATTTAGTCATAGAGCACGTTCTGACACAGGCTCGACACATCAACAACTTGTTTATTCATCAAAACCCAGCCCTTTTGCACCATCGCCAGCTAATGCGCCCATAATTCCGGTTGTAAAAATAGCTCAAATATTTCTGACACACTCCTGAACCTATAACACTACTGCCAGTGCTAAGATTTGACATTGCGTTCGGTTTGTTAAAATAGAGCCCCTAATATGGATGCAAAGTGTTCAGCTGTCTGGCAAACTCTTTGAGATGGGTATTTTGCTGTTTTCATCTGAAGATCTCTTCCTGTTTTCTGCTCAGTGTGGCATGGCATGTAGCTGTGGAGATTCATAGTCTGTCATTCACAAATAAACCATGTGTTTTTTGTTTTTTTTTATGCATAGAAAGTGAGACAGATCTCCGACATAACATCCAAATCATCCAAGTCCCCTTAAGAGCTAATATTGCAGTAAACCAAGTATACACGTCATATCCCTGAAAGACAGTAATGTCCATATTTGGGCTTTTGTGTTTTGAGCGAGCCTCAGCCACACAAATACAGAAGTGGGTAAGGCTTGAGAAAACACAGTGATTGAATCAGCAGAAATTGGAAATCACACAAAATAATGTTTCAACATACTACTGTCCAAAACGCCGACTGGTGGTTGAAACGGCATAACATTTGTTTCTTAACTGTGATGTGTGGGAGAGTTTTGTCACACAGGGGAGGAGAAGATCATGATGGAGTCACCTCCATGTTTAAAAAAAAATGTGGCCCTTGTTTAACATGGTGATCTTATTGAGATTAAATATTATTTTCAAGTGAGAGCAGTCACTGTGTGAGGTCAGTCGGTGTTCATAAATATTGGTATGTTTTGTCACGCAAGTGGTCATGGAGGGGTCAGTGGGACTGCACTTTATTAAAGCAGAGGTATCCAACCTGGGTTGTGTTCATTAACCAGGGGAACATTTTTCAAAATGTTTGAACTGAGCGTTTTATATTGTAGAAGTCAAGGTAATCCCTCCCTGTTTCAGTCCGTTTTCTTCCATTTGGCGCCTAATGAACATGGACCTAAAGAGCTTTATTATATATTCAGGAAATCAAAGTGTAAACGTAACCACACTGCCAGAACTCGCATGTGTACACAGTACACTTAGCACCTTCGAACCTAAAAGGGTTATTCAGCTGTCCCCATAGGAGAACCCTTTTGGGATCAATGCAGAACTTTTTTCACAGAGGGCTCAACATGAAACCCAAAAGGGTTATACCTGGAACCAACAAGGGTTATCCTATGGGGACAGCTGAAGAACCCTTTTCAGGAAACACTTTTTTCTTAGAGTGTACAGAGTAAAATCGAAATAGATTTGTATACCCTGTGTGTGCATGGCCACTTATTTTCTGTGGTTTCTAAATGTCAAGTAAATGACATCATAATACATGAAGCTAGCTAGTGGGGGTAGATCCCTTGATAGTCATTGAAGTAATGTTGTTTGTTTGTGTCACAGACAGAGAAAGTCTTGGGTTACAGCACTGGGCACAGCTGTTCTCGTTCGTTGTTGTTTGGAGATGTTCTATTCTATTCTTAAATAAATAATGTTTGGGCAGCACCAGTGGTATAATTGCAGGAATATTTCAAGGATGTTTACTAGAAGCAAAACACAAAGCTATTACACTTCTGTTTCTGTCTTTTGGAAAACAAAAACATTAAACACTCCCCAAAGAATGTCTGTTACATCCTGAGCGAGGGAGCCATGAATAAATCATTTTTCCCTAAAACGTATATTCAACATGAACACCAAAGATAGTTTTATTTGATGTTTGGCAACAGTCATCATTGGAGAAGAAATATGCTATTTTGTTTCATGATTTACATTTCGTTATACACTCACCACCACCCTCTTATCCTTGGGTCATCCATCTGTCCCATCTACCCACCCATCCTGTCTCAGGGACATCTCTATAACTGAGGTCTCCTATGAGAAGTCACAGGGGTCAGGAGACGTACAACATCTTGATCAGTTCTTTAATCAACTGGATGGTCTTCTCATCTACAGTTGAGAGACAAAGAGAGTAAATAATACCATCAGCCACTACACAGTGCCAAACACAGAGCTAAATGTTTAATTTCATAAACACACACACACACACACACACACACACACACACACACACACACACACACACACACACACACACACACACACACACACACACACACACACACAATACAGCATTTGAAATGAGAAAATGAGAAAAGGATACAAGATAAAAAAGGAAGAGGGGAAAGACAGAGAAAGGGTAGAATATTACTTTCTAGATTCATCCTTGGGTTCTCCGGCATCTTCTCCAGTAGTGAGTCTAAGTGTCATGTTTTGTCTTTGATCATGTCTTGTCCCTGTGCTTCCCTCTGCTGGTCTTATTAGGTTCTTTCTCTTTCTCTCTCTCTATCGTTCCGTTCCTGCTCCCAGCTGTTTCTCATTCTCCTAACGACCTCATTTACTCTTTCACACCTGTCCCCTATTTTGCCCTCTGATTAGAGTCCCTATTTCTTCCTCTGTTTTCCGCTCCTGTCTTTGTCGGATTCTTGTTTGATGTTTGCTGTTCCTGTGTCCTTGTTTCGCCCTGTCGTGTTCTTTGCCTTCGTCAGATGCTGCGTGTGAGCTGGTGTCTATGTCAGCTACGGCCAGTGCGTTCCCGAAGCGACCTGCAGTCTGTGGTCGCGTCTCCAGTCGTTCCTCTCTATTGACGAGAGGATTTCAGTTTCCTGTTTTGGATTTACTATTGATTATATCCAGGAGAATCATTATTTGTTTAATACTGGAATAAAGACTCTGTTACTATTACGTCGCTTTTGGGTCCTCATTCACCAGCATAACACTAAGAGCTTCCTCAGGTGTTTAAAGATCACTCCAATCCTCACTGGGGCCCGGGGGAGGGGACAGGGAGGAGCCGAGATCAAACAGAGCCTTGCTTGCTACAGTATGCTCAACAACTGCACGGGTCAGTTTCTTGGACCCAGATTAAGCCTAGTATTGGACTAAAGAACACTCATTTTCAGTTCAGAAGTGGGCTTAATCTGGGTCTGGGAAATTGGCTACAATAGTTAGATTTTCTTTATCTTTGTGTATCCTAATGTCTCTGCTGTATCAGTAACACAGCCCTCTAGTCATGCATGACACATACAGTATAATAATACACATTTAATACAGCTGGCCCAGAGATGAACTCTGACCTGGAAGTGGATCCATTCGACCAGAGATATGAGTCGTTCACGGTGCTTCACGTCGATGTCCCCTCCGAACAGTAGCATGGGGAATGGAGATATCAGGGTTGTGTCCCGCAGGTAGATCAGAGGAAGAGTCCAAATGGCATTAAAACATCAAGTCTTTTACATCCGATTAGGAAACACATTTAGTACTTCAATTTATTGGGGCCTCCCTAGGAGTAGTTAGAGGTTGCCCCTAACCTCTGATACAGGGTCAGATTTTTCACTTCCTAAATGATTATGGATAGGATTGAGGGAGTTGGGTAATCTGATCCTAAATCAGAAGGACATCTTCTACCTCAGTGCCTCCCTGAGTAAGATGGACCCACCATAGAGACAAATACAAAAGGTGTATTGATGGTCTATTAATAGATATACAGAGAGATAAAGAAACAGAGAGAGTGAGAGCGATAGTGTTATCTCTATCCAACTGATCTTCTCCTGGAAGAGCAGGCAGCGGTTGAAGGAGGAGGGGTGGACGTGGGCCTTCCCCTGGGAGTTTTCCACAGAACAGGCCACCCGGTCCAGCGCATCCACAGAGGGCGTGTAGAGGATCCGCCCCACACTGTCACACAGCCCTCCCGTTACCACCGCGTTCAGTACACAGATCTGAGCCTTACCCAAAGGGGTGAGGGAAGCCTAGGGCCCCCTCGGGTCAGACCGGTCCCGGGAAGCTGGTCCTCGACTGGACTTGGAGGAAGAAGAGAATACGACCTGGTCCATCATCCTTATCAGCTCCTGTTTGATGTACTGATGGGGATGAGATCCAGGTGAATTTCAGAGACGTCAAGACTGGAGTCAAGACTGGAGCCACCATGATCCAAACCAAGACTATACACCATCTCTGGTAAATGTTCTCACTAACCACTCTAAAGGTCAGATCACTACTTACACTGTATACCGTATCAGTTACAAACATCTTCATTGTTACAAGATACATGATGATGTAAGATACAAGATGAGAAAAACATGCACAAGTTTGTGTGAGAGAGAATAGAGTAGAGTAGACATGCTGTTCAACCCCCCTCCCTACCTGCTGCCGCACGGAGAGACACTTTAAAACTTTGAATGCCTGCCTATATAAAGCCAATTGACATTAACTCCTGAGGTGTTGAACTGTCCTCTATAGCCACCATGGATATTATTTGACCCTGCTGGTAATCTATGAACGTTTTAACGTCTTGAATAATGATCTGTCCTCAAATCTCCACCCTGTACAGCCAGAAAAGGACTGGCCACCTTGGTTCCTCTCTAGGTTTCTTCCTAGATTCCTGCCTTTCAGGGAGTTTTTCCTAGCCACTGTACTTCTGCATTGCTTGCTCTCTGGGGTTTTAGGAATGAGTATCTGTATAGCACTTAGTGACATCTGCTGATGTAAAAAGGGGTTTATAAAATACATTTGATTGATTTGATATATTGATTGAGTAGAGTACCTTTATGGTGATAAGGGCAGTGCGATTCAGGAAGTGTTTCCTGCAGTAGGTTGTCTCAGCTCGATATCTCTCACTGCGTCTGTTCTTCCACCTGCATATGATCTTCCACCTGCTAGCAAGACAATTGTTTGGATAAAAGCGTCTGCTAAATGGCATATATTATATGTTATACTGAACCAAGATGTTGGCTGAACAGTTGGAAGGGCATAGAAACAATACACTCATTCAGTTAGACTATATTACTATATTAGAGAAAACAGGGTCCTGTTCATTAGGCACAAAATGGAAGAAAACGGATTGAAATGTAGAGGTACTGAGTGAACCTGTCGAGTAAGACACGCTCGTTTTCATCCGCCGTTGCAAAATGTTTTGCTACCGTGTGCCCTAATCAACATGTGCCTGCATTAGCTACCTCTGATTTTGGTCGTTCATACTGTTATTAAAAGAGCTACCTCTACCACCTTTTATACCCAGAGCTATAGAGTTTTTACCGATATGACTTCCATCACAGTATTGCAGAGAAAGTAACAACATATAACTGCTCATTTTGCCAATCAGACATCATTTATATGATGTCACCGTTGATGGACGTAACTTACAATTGGTTCCAGGCAGCCCAAGATGGTGCCGAAAATGAGCATCTTGCCAATTTATGGGCAGGGTGGCAACCCAGAGGGCTGAGGGCATGTCCCTCCGGTATGCACGCCCCAATCCCCTGGAACAGGCACACAGCGTTACTCACTGACTGGGGCTGGGGCGCATCCAGGGCTCTGCACAGGAACTCCTATGGGGAGCCGTACTCACACTGCTGTAGAGGGGACAGAATCGGAAACAGAGGTCGTTTGGGGTGAGATCATGTGTTTGTGTTTAAGTGATTATTCATTCAGTCATTATTCTATACCCATGTGTAAGTAGTTATTTTTGAGTATGGGTCTGTGGTTACTTTGTGTGTTTTTTAAAATTGTTCGCCTCTGATTAAAAATAATTGTTACTGTACCACGGTATGAAGTCACAGATCCTCCAGGGAACCCTCAGTATCTCTGGTGTGGAGAAATCCACAAAGGCCAGAAACCTGTTAGAAGGAACATTCACAATCAGGTTGTTACTTGTGGAGCTGCTGACCTCAATAAGGCTGTAGAGGGTAACTTGTTCTGTGGTTCACAGAGAGAACCTGACCTGGATTTGGGGTAGAGGCGGAAGCAGAAGCCGTTCCGTACGTGTCCTGCCTTGTCTTGCCTCTGGAGGGCGTTGGCCTGGCTGACAAACGTCTCCACCAGGGAACTCATCTGGCTGCTCTCATGGTACTTGTTTTCTTTGGTCTTTCTGGTATTGATATTCGAACACAACATCAGGTATGGTGACTCCAGTTTCCACCATGTTTGTGGACAGCACAATCTAAAATAGAGACAGGGTAATGTAGGAAATTGTTGTTTCACTTTTTTCATTCATAGCAGTGTCTCAATTCATCACTGCACTAGAGAAATAAACCCCAGTACCTTCCTAACTCCAGCAGAGGGCACTGTAAACACAGCTTCCTGTGGTCCTTGGACGACAGTGTCGAGCTACCAGTCTGAACCTGAGTAGGGAGACATAAACCAATCTGTTATTAATGCTATTTAGCAGTTGCTTTTATCCAAAGTGACTTACAGTCATGTGTACATACGTTTTCCATACGTCTGGTCCTGGGAATCAAACCCACTATCCTGGCATTGCAAGCGCCATGCTATACCAACTGAGCTACAGAGAACTAATCTCTCCATGAAGGCTATAAGCTTGTATCAACAAAATACAGTGCATTCGGAAAGTATTCAGACCCCTTCCCTTTTTTCCACATTTTGTTACGTTACAGCCTTATTCTAAAATGGATTCAATCCATTTTTGCCGTGGTGGGTCCGTCAGTGTCGTGGAAATACTTCTTAAAAATATCTCTTAGACACCGGAGCTTGTGAGTTCAAAAGAGACTTTATTACAAAGTAATAAGCCGAGCTGGTCCATGGAGCAACTGCCGGTCTCAGACTCAGAGATCTCTTTATGTACAGTTTCAGTCTGACACAAGAGACACAGTCACTCCTCTTTATGTATACGATTCTCATCTACTCTGCCACGATTGTTTCCTAATCTTACTTCTAGTCCGTCTACGACCGCCTTTACTTGGTTTCTCCTCCCCTTCTTGGCACATACTTCAAGGGCATAGGTTATATTGGCTGCGTAACCATAGCAACGATACAAAAAATAATACAGACATTAATTCATAACGCAGGTGCATGTCCAAGGACACCCACAGGACCAGACAACGGCCTCCCTCAAGCCCACAATGGCCCAGTCACACACACACACAATGGCCTCCCCCCAAGCCCACATTGATTGTGCTCAACACTCCGAGACAAAACAACACATGCACCAGAAAATCCCCCATAACAGCTAAAGTGGACTAGGTCAGAACCAAGGCCCCACCAGAGCTTGAGACTTTCACTATGAACTCCTGAAGAACACACACAACACCATGAGTTACGTATTGGTTCCTGTTCTAGATCACGGATCAGTTCTGAACTATTTACAGCAGTGTAGAATAGGATAGCACAATGATTGGTGAGTGTTTTTTAAAAATCTTGATACTTGTATTTGTATCAAACGTTCGTCAGCTCAAGCCAGTGGACCAGTGACAAGGACACGAACCTAAGCCCCTACGAATCGGATCCAAAGAGACTGTCTGTCCTTACTCTCTGGTGCCGTGTATTTGTGGTCAGATTTTGTTTAATATTTCTCATTTCAGTTGCTGCTTAGAGACCAGACCTTACTCTGACCTTTTTTTAGCTCTCACCCTCTCCATCCACTTCCTTGTTTTAGGTCTTTTCAGATGTCGTTTACTCTGTGTGACTGTTATAAAAATGCAGGTCCTGGGTTTGTCAGAGGGTTGCTTGGGCACATCTGCATGTTTTGTGCGCTGTGCCCAGTGACGTGTCAAGACGTATAGCCTGTACACATTCTCTGTGACATGGATATATAGAAGATGTTATTTAACATGGTCATTTATTCATTATTTATCCTTGCAAGCCTATGGGCCACAACCATGATGAACCATGGGCCACAACCATGATATATTCGTGGACGTCACATGTCGTCCTCGGACATATCACAGCGTGAACATGTGCAGTGTGAGAGAGTGTTTCGCTGTCATACATACAGTGGGGAGAACAAGTATTTGATACACTGCCGATTTTGCAGGTTTTCCTACTTACAAAGCATGTAGAGGTCTGTAATTTTTATCATAGGTACACTTCAACTATGAGAGACGGAATCTAAAACTAAAATCCAGAAAATCACATTGTATGATTTTTAAGTAATTAATTTGCATTTTATTGCATGACATAAGTATTTGATACATCAGAAAAGCAGAACTTAATATTTGGTACAGAAACCTTTGTTTGCAATTACAGAGATCATACGTTTCCTGTAGTTCTTGACTAGGTTTGCACACACTGCAGCAGGGATTTTGGCCCACTCCTCCCTACAGATCTTCTCCAGATCCTTCAGGTTTCGGGGCTGTCGCTGGGCAATACGGAGTTTCAGCTCCCTCCAAAGATTTTCTATTGGGTTCAGGTCTGGAGACTGGCTAGGCCACTCCAGGACCTTGAGATGCTTCTTACGGAGCCACTCCTTAGTTGCCATGGCTGTGTGCTTCGTGTCGTTGTCATGCTGGAAGACCCAGCCACGACCCATCTTCAATGCTCTTACTGAGGGAAGGAGGTTGTTGGCCAAGATCTCGCGATACATGGCCCCATCCATCCTCCGCTCAATACGGTGCAGTCGTCCTGTCCCCTTTGCAGAAAAGCATCCCCAAAGAATGATGTTTCCACCTCCATGCTTCACGGTTGGGATGGTGTTCTTGGGGTTGTACTCATACTTCTTCTTCCTCCAAACACGGCGAGTGGAGTTAGACCAAAAAGCTCTATTTTTGTCTCATCAGACCACATGACCTTCTCCCATTCCTCCTCTGGATCATCCAGATGGTCATTGGCAAACTTCAGACAGGCCTGGACATGCACTGGCTTAAGCAGGGGGACCTTGCGTGCGCTGCAGGATTTTAATCCATGACGGCGTAGTGTGTTACTAATGGTTTTCTTTGAGACTGTGGTCCCAGCTCTCTTCAGGTCATTGACCAGGTCCTGCCGTGTAGTTCTGGGCTGATCCCTCACCTTCCTCATGATCATTGATGCCCCACGAGGTGAAATCTTGCATGGAGCCCCAGACCGAGGGTGATTGACCGTCATCTTGAACTTCTTCCATTTTCTAATAATTGCGCCAACAGTTGTTTCCTTCTCACCAAGCTGCTTGCCTATTGTCCTGTAGCCCATCCCAGCCTTGTGCAGGTCTACAATTTTATCCCTGATGTCCTTACACAGCTCTCTGGTCTTGGCCATTGTGGAGAGGTTGGAATCTGTTTGATTGAGTGTGTGGACAGGTGTCTTTTATACAGGTAACGAGTTCAAACAGGTGCAGTTAATACAGGTAATGAGTGGAGAACAGGAGGGCTTCTTAAAGAAAAACGAACAGGTCTGTGAGAGCCGGAATTCTTACTGGTTGGTAGGTGATCAAATACTTATGTCATGCAATAAAATGCAAATTAATTATTTAAAAATCATACAATGTGAGTTTCTGGATTTTTGTTTCAGATTCCGTCTCTCACAGTTGAAGTGTACCTATGATAAAAATTACAGACCTCTACATGCTTTGTAAGTAGGAAAACCTGCAAAATCGGCAGTGTATCAAATACTTGTTCTCCCCACTGTATGTATGTACAGTACCAGCCAAAAGATTGGACACACCTACTCATTCAAGGGTTTTAATTTATTTTTTACTATTTTCTACATTGTAGAATAATAGTGAAGACATCAACACTATGAAATAACATATGGAATCATGTAGCAACCAAAAAAGTGTTAAACAAATCGAAATATATTTTATATTTGAGATTCTTCAAATAGCCACCGTTTTATTGTTCTACAATGTAGAAAATAGTAAAAAATAAAGTAAAACCCTCGAATGAGTTGGTGTTCTAAAACTTTTGACTGGTAGTGTACGTGTACGTGTGTGTGCGTGCGTGCGTGCGTGCGTGCATGCGTGCGTGCGTGCGTGCGTGCGTGTGTGCGTGCTTGAGTGAGTGTATGAATGAGCGTTAGTGAGTGAGAGAAAGAAGAACATGGACTCTCATGCCAATGGATTTCATGTATTGTAGTTTGTATTAAGTTGTTATTAATTATTTGAATACATGTCTTAAAAGTAACTGCAAACTTTGACTGTGTTTTTCTCAAAAACATGGTTTGGTGACACACCTTGTATGTTGGTCTCATTAGAAAGCTAACATTCTCCTCTTTCCAAATGAGTTTTGGGGTGAATGTGACTGATTATGAGAGAGCAAGTCATCGATATTTGTCTACCCCTGAGTACAGGTTGTATCTGTGATGTAGATGGTACAGACAACATCTTGGGAAACAAGATTCTCTGGTCTGATGAAACGAAGATTGAACTCTTTGGCCTAAATGCCAAGCGTCACGTCAGGAGGATACCTGGCACCATCCCTACGGTGAAGCATGGTGGTGGCAGCATCATACTGTGGGGAGGTTTTTCAGCGGCAGGGACTGGGAGACTAGTCAGGATTGAGGTAAAGATGAACCGAGCAAAGTACAGAGAGATCCTTGATGAAAACCTGCTCCAAAGCGCTCAGGACCTCAGACTCGGGCGAAGGTTCACCTTCCAATAGGACAACAACCCTAAGCACACAGCCAAGACAACGCAGGAGTGGCTATGGGCCAAGTCTCTGAATGTCCTTGAGTGGCCCAGCCAGAACCCGGACTTGAGCCTGATCGAACATCTCTGGAGAGACCTGAAATTAGATGTGCAGCGACGCTCCCCATCCAACCTAACAGAGCTTGAGAGGATCTGCACAGAAGAATGAGGGAAACTCCCCAAATACAGGTGTGCCAAGCTTGTAGCGTCATACCCAAGAAGACTCGAGTCTGTAATCGCTGCCAAACGTGCTTCAACAAAGTACAGAGTAAAGGGTCTGAATACTTATGTAAATGTGATATTTCAGTTTTTATTTTTAATACATTTGCAAAAATAAAAAAACATCTGTTTTTGATTCGTCATTATGGGGTCTTGTGTGTAGATTGATGAGGGGAAGAAACGATTTAATCCATTTTAGAACAAGGCTGTAACGTAAAAATGTGGAAAAAGTCAAGGGGTGTGAATACTTTCCGAATGCACTGTATGCGCTCGGCCTCTGGTTATGAATGCGGTGCTGACAGACAATCCTTGATAGATATTAATAGAGCTCCAATCAGGATGACAATTGATTATGGGTGTATAGTGTATGGAACAGAAGCTGTACAAAATCCAGTATATAGCTTTAAGGGCTCCCGAGTGGCGCAGCGGTCTAAGGCACTGCATCTCAGTGCTAGAGGTGTCACTACAGACCCTGGTTCGATTCCAGGCTGTATCACAACTGGCTGTGATTGGGAGTCCCATAGGGTGGCACACAATTGGCCCAGCGTCTTCCGGGTTAGGATTTGGCCGGGGTAGGCCGTCATTGTAAATAAGAATTTATTCTTAACTGACTTGCCTTGTTAAATAAGGATATGTATTGGTGTATTTAAATCAAAATCTGTATGTGCCTAACTAGTGGAGGCAGGTGAGATGCCTTTGGATATACGGTGTAAAACATTGTCATTAGCTTGTTGGGTTAGATTGAAAAGCTGTGAGGTTGAGCATCCCACTGCTACTGTTCTAGATGACTGTTGGGAATATAATAGAAGACAAGGTTTTGGTTGGACAGTTGGGAAGCTTGCTGATGAGAGTGGTTTGAGGGAGTTAGAGGTTGGCCCTTCTATGGTGATAGGGGATGTTCCTCCATGGTTGCTCCCAGATCCTGTTGTTGATCTAACCTTGGTAGAGAAAAGGAAAGATGGGTCAGAAGTCAGTGATATAGGGAAACTGGTTGACAATTACATTGGTAGAAGTTGTTCTGCTTTTTTTTACCGCTTTTCACAGATGGATCCAAGAACCCAGATAGTGGAGCACAGGAGCAGGCATATATGTTCCTGAATTTGATGTGCAGATATGTAGAAGACTAACAAATGAACTGTCAGTATACTCAGTTGAACTGTTGGCAATAATAGTTGCCCTCCAGCGGGCGGAGGATGTACAACCTGTTAGAATTATAGTATGCTCAGATTCTCTGTCTGGATTGAATAGTTTATCATCTGGTAAATCTAATAGGAGTTCTATTGGAGGTATTAATGTTATTATGGAGAATTGAGAGAATGGGTGTAGTAGTGAGATTCCTCTGGGTCCCAGCACTTTCAGGTGTGGAAGGGAATGAAATTGTAGACCAGTTAGCCAAAAGAGCTTTGAAACGAGATATGATTGATGTTAATGTTCCACTGGGTAGAATTGAGGCCAAATGTAAGATCAGAGCCATTTTGATAGATGTGCGGCAGAAGAGATGGGACTCCGAGCACATGGGCCGGCATTCATATGCCCTCCAAAGAAATGTTGGTGAATCAAGATTCTCAGTTGCGCTTATGACATTGTACATTGAACTCGTCATTACATCTGGTTGGCAAGCATATGAATGGTTTGTGTATGGAGTGTATGGTCGATGAAACGGTGGATGGAGCCTGTGTTGTTATATTGTTGTAAGTATGCTGAAGAGATGTTAGTAGGGCTGTTTTCTATTTTCTCAGAAGTACTGAGTTAGGTAGGAGGATTTAGAAATGTTGTAAACAGTGATTGAGCACACACTCCAACACAGTAGGTGGCGGCATACACTTTTAACATTGGTTTGCGGACTGCAGTTATATCATAGAAGAAGAAGGAAACCAGATGCGCACATTGCGAAACAGACAAACAGATCAGACCGGGGTTTGGGGTTTGAGAAGTCAATGAGAGAAGCACAAATTGTTCTTGAGTTGATAATTTTCTCGAAATCTAAAGGCACAACCTAGGTATAAGCCAATGTATTAAATAGCTGAACATGTTATTACTCCAATCTTGCGAGAGTGACAAACTGACACGTTTTCATTATCGTCAAAAACAACATTATATCGAAGGAGTGCCTTTGATTTGACAGTCTGTACATGCGCAGTTCGGCGTGAGACACCCGATGACCGACAAGTGTGAAAGGGGATTTCTGTTGGAGAAGCCGTTTTATCCTATCGTCATATTGTACTGTCTTTGATAATGCTGTGCCTAGTTTTAGGAATAGTCACACGAGTCTAAAATATTTTTCCCGTGTTATGACTTGATCGTTTCCGGATGCTGTACAGGAAGTGATATTGCTGATACATTTGCATTGTGGGATTTGTGTGCTTTCCTCTTGCAATCATGGCGGATGCCTTTGGTGACGATTTGTTCAGCGTGTTTGATGAAGAACAAACAACTTCAACTAAAAAGAAACTAGCGGTACCTGAAAAGGGGTATGTATGCTATGGGTTTTAACTCAGTTAGGATGATGTTTAGTTCAAGTACTGACATAGACAACTATCAAATGAGAACACGCGCAGGCGGCATCTGGGCTAACGTTAGACTTCAATGGTAACGCTACAGTATCTAGCTAGCTACAGCACATTGCCCACGTTTACACCGGCATTGTGTTTGTTTCATCCCAGACCCTTGATAGTTAGATTTTTGTGTGTTTTCTACCTAGCTAATGAGAATAAGCTCTCGCAACATTTTATTTGTTGAAAATGTGAATTATGTTAGTTATGTAGTCCAGTGTGTCAACCGTTTATTTTATCTGGCCCTCCATACTCTCCATAGTCATATGTAGTGATTAGCTATTTTAATATTTTTTAAGTGGTGGTATTGTCCTGGATTTCATATCTGATCATTTTGATTGGCAGGTCTATGTTCCTTAGCTAGATGCCATTTAAGTTTAAATATTCAAATATCAGCCAGAAATGGCTGAGGAACAATACCTACAAACATATGGGGCTGCAGAAAGTCTACTTGTTTCTGTCTTAAAGTAACAGTACCGTAAAATATTCCCTTCCATTAGGAAATCGACCAGTAAAAATGGCAAAGGAGGAAAGGATGAGTTCTATGCAGCCAAGAGTAAGCGGGAAGCAGACAACAATGGGACAGATGAGGTGGTGTTTGGGAAGAGGTCCAAGCTGGAGACTCTTTCTACAGAGGAGATCAAGTAAGATTCACTTTGAACACGGCTAGATTTTTGGGCTAGGGTGGTCTTAGTCCAATATTGGATGTGCCCAGTATTGGACTAATGGAGCCTAACTTTACTCCTTAGTCCAAGGACCTTACATGTTCTGTTTGAATGGTACGATTCTTGAAACATAAATACCTTTCATATCACATAAAAATAATTTCACAAATGCAAAATACACACTTACTGTACACTGATCAAATCAAATTATATTGGTCACATGCACATTTTTAGTAGATGTTTTTGCGGGTGTAGCGAAATGCTTGTGTTCATAGCTCCAACAGTGGAGTAGTATCTAACAATTCAATGGTTTTAACAGTTGCAGCCCACAGTATTTTTTGGTGACAACACGTTTTGTGGTGTACGTCTTAAAATCGAATTTTATTGGTCACGTACACATGGTTAGCAGATGTTAATGCGAGTGTAGCGAAATGCTTGTACTTCTAGTTCCGACAGTGCAGTAATATCTAACAAGTAATATAACAAATTCACAATGACTACCTTATACACACAATGTAAGGGGATGGAATAAGAACATGTACATATAAATATATGGATGCGCGATGGCCATGAGGCACAGGCAAGATGTAATAGGTGGTATAAAATACAGTATATACATATCCTACATTACTCATCTCATATGTAAACACTATTAAAGTGGCATTATTTAAAGTGACTAGTGATCACTTTATTAAATCCATTTATTGAAGTGGCTAGTGATTTGGGTCTGTATGCAGTAGCCTCTATGTTAGTGATGGCCTGAAGATAGAAGCTGTTTTTCAGTCTCTTGGTCCCAGCTTTGATGCACCTGTACTGACCTCGCCTTCTGGATGATAGCGGGGTGAACAGGCAGTGGT
Source organism: Salvelinus alpinus (assembly GCF_045679555.1). NCBI lineage: Eukaryota > Metazoa > Chordata > Actinopteri > Salmoniformes > Salmonidae > Salvelinus > Salvelinus alpinus. The sequence goes on from NC_092103.1 coordinate 8,356,993, forward strand.
CTTGGTGGTTGTTGTCCTTGATGATCTTTTTGATCTTCCTGTGACATCGGGTGCTGTCGGTGTCCTGGAGGGCAGGTAGTTTGCCCCCGGTGATGTGTTATGCTGACCGCACTACCATCTGGAGAGCCTTGCGGTTGAGGGCAGTGCTGTTGCTGTACCAGGCCGTGATACACCTCGACAGGATGCTCTCGATTGTGCATCTAAAAGTTTGAGGGTTTTAGGTGGCATGCCAAATGTCTTCAGCCTCCTCTAATTTCAGTTTGTCCGTGATGTATACGCCGAGGAACTTAACACCTTGCCCACTACTGTCCCATCGATGTGGATAGGGGGGTGCTCCCTCTGCTGTTTCCTGAAGTCCACGATCATCTTTTTTGTTGACGTTGAGTGAGAGGTTGTTTTCCTGACACCACACTCCGAGGGCACTCACCTCCTCCCTGTTGTCTGTCTCGTCGTTGTTGGTAATCAAGCCTACCACTGTAGTGTCGTCTGCAAACTTGATGATTGAGTTGGAGGCGTGCATTGCCACGCAGTCATAGGTGAACAGGGAGTACAGGAGAGGGCTGAGCACGCACCCTTGTGGGGCCCCCGTGTTGAGGATCAGCGGGGTGGAGATGTTGTTTCCTACCTTCACCACCTGGGGGTGGCCCGTCAGAAAGTCCAGAACCCAATTGCAAAGGGCGGGGTTGAGACCCAAGATAGGGTACTATGGTGTTGAATGCTGAGTTATAGTCAATTGAACAGAATTCTTACGTAGGTATTCCTCTTGACCAGATGGGATAGGGCAGTGTGATGGCGATTGACTAGTCTCTCAAAGCACTTCATGATGACAGGAGTGAGTGCTGCGGGGCGTTAGTCATTTAGTTCAGGTACCTTTGCTTTCTTGGCAATAGGAACAATGGTGGCCATCTTGAAGCATTTGGGCACAGCAGACTGGGATAGGGATTGATTGAATATGTCCGTGAACACACCAGCCAGCTGGTTTGTGCATGGTCTGAAGACGCGGCTAGGGATGCCGTCTTGGCCGGCTGCCTAGTGAGGGTTAAAACTCTTAAATCTCTTTCTCACGTCGAAGAAGTATTTGGTAGCAGGCCGTGTCATTGGCACTGTATTGTCCTCAAAGTGCACAAAGAAGTTGTTTAATTTGTCTGTGAGCAAGAGGTCGATGTCTGCGACGGGCCTGGTTTTCTTTTTGTAATCCGTGATTGTCTGTAGACCCTGCCACATACGTCTCGTATTTCAGATGTTGAATTGCGACTCTACTTTGTCTCTACTGACATTTGCTTGTTTGATTGCCTTGCGGAGGGAATAGCTACACTGTTTGTATTCGGTCATGTTTCCAGTCCCCTTGCCATGATTTAATGCGGTGGTTGGCTCTTTCAGTTTTGCATGAATGCTGCCATCAATTCACAGTTTCTGGTTAGGGAAGGTTTTAATAGTCACAGTGGGTACAAAATCTCCAATGCACTTCCTAATAAACTCACTCAGATTCAGTGTATACGTCGATGTTCAAATCCCCAGTTACAATAAATGCAGCCTCAGGATATATGGTTTCCAGTTTAAGTAGTCCAGTTAAGTTATTTTAGGGCCGTCGTGGTATCTGCTTGGGGGGGGGGGGTATACACGGCTGTGACTATAATCGAAGAGAAGTCTCTTGGGAGATAATGCGGTCGGCATTTGATTGTAAGGAATTCTAGGTCAGGTGAACAAAAGGACTTGAGTTCCTGTATGCCGTTATGATTACACCATGAGCCGTTAATCAATTCTGTTTACACATAGGTGTTTGGACACAGCTAATTAGCAAATGTAGTCCACTCTATCTTTTGTCTGTTTTCTGTAAAATAGTGCTGTAACATGGAAACCCTAACCCTACCAATGTGTGTATCAATTTAACCATATTTTTTTTCTTCTTCAATAAGATAAGACCCTTATGCTTCCAAAACCTTATCGCAAGCGATGCGTGTTAATGTTCAGACCGAGCGTTGCGGCTCTTAACAACCCCCCCCCCTACAGAAGACGCCTTCGTCCGTCCATTGATCTTATGTGTAATGGAACTGAGTCATGATCGACGGCTACCTCCGGATTAGATATAGCTACCCCTGCAGCACGGGTTCTAATCCAGCCCACTGCTATTTCTGCACACTCGCTATCTTTCATCTCTCCCGACTGCCGCTGTCCTTAGGAAAAAAGAACAATATGGCGAGGCAAGATTAGTGTTATTGTCTTGTCATAGACATGCTTTGTGACTATATGATCTGCAAAGAAATGTGAATTGTTCTCATGGTTGGTTAATGGATTGAGTACTGATGAATGTGAAACTCGCATTTTCAGTCTTGCCGACTGCATGCCCAAGGTGAGGGTGGAGCCGGTTGAGACAGTGGAAGGATGCAACCACGAGGTAAGAGCGCTCACAGGACTTTTGAAATATGAATTTAATGACTTCATTTAAAAAAATTAATTTATGAAACCTAGGTAGGCCTATATCTCAATATTACAACTTGGTTGCCTTTACTGAAAATCTGCTTTCTTTACCTTGACAGGTGGCCCTACAAGCCAATGAGGAGTACGCACAGCTTAAGCCTCGTGTGGGGAAAGCAGCCAAGGTACTGTAACGGTACATCAGTCCACTGATTGGATAGGGATACTTTGAGAGCGCAGTCTGAAACTCATGGCCTTTGACATTGCCTTGTCAAATGACTCCAGTCCACCCATCTGTGTTCCTGCTAACATCAAACTGATCTCTTTTTGCAGGAGTACCCCTTCGTTCTGGATCCCTTCCAACGTGAGGCCATTCTGTGTATCGATAACAACCAGTCAGTGCTTGTGTCTGCCCACACCTCTGCAGGAAAGACTGTCTGTGCAGAGTGAGTTTGATATGCTGATACCCTTTCAGGTTTAACGCTACTGAGTTTGGCCGAGCTGTAACGTACTGTGCAGCACAGTACGTATCGGGTTAGCAAGATGGTGGGAAAAGAGTACGAGTGTGTTCAGATGGCTTGCGCGTTTGTGATGAGTGACATACGTGATTGTTTTCAACAGGGTTTTAAAGATTTTTTCCCCTTCTAAAATTGTATTTTCAGTATGAACTTAAACAACTAAAACAAGATATTAAGTATGAATGCGTTTTTTTTTACAAGATCATCTTTGAGAATTGACAATCACTAACTAACATTTTAAAGTCGGGGAGAATCAAAATGATGCATTCAGGAGTATTTTTGTCATGGCCCCGCAATTATTTTGTTCTAATGTTCTGCTTATATAGCATAAGCAATTGCAAAATGTGTAGAATTGCAGGAAATGTGCTTTAAAACAGCTAAATTGCCACTGCAGGCCAACAGGAGGACCTCTAAAATCTTAGGTCGGTGACTGCACCATTGGCTTTGTCCCCACCAGAAAAAGCCTCTTATTCACTTTCCCTCCCTCTCCCTTCCTCATCCAGGTATGCCATAGCTCTAGCTCTGAGGGAGAAGCAGAGGGTCATCTTCACCAGCCCCATCAAAGCCCTGAGTAACCAGAAGTACAGAGAGATGTACGAAGAGTTCCAGGATGTTGGCCTGATGACCGGTGATGTCACCATCAACCCCACCGCCTCCTGCCTCATCATGACTACCGAAGTATGACATTACAGCTTCCCATTATAATTACATTATTCTCGCCAACAATCTCCACTGTGTCTTTAGGCTGAGCTAGAATATGACTAAGTTGCACTTACATTTTTCTCTAGTGTTACTAGTATGTCTAGTTTGAAAATGATCGAATATGTTGACATATTCATTTGTTTCTGTGTTTCAGATCCTGAGGAGCATGTTGTACCGAGGGTCAGAGGTCATGAGAGAGGTGGCCTGGGTCATCTTTGATGAGATCCATTACATGAGAGATGCCGAGCGTGGCGTGGTGTGGGAGGAGACCATCATCCTGCTTCCTGACAACGTCCACTATGTCTTCCTGTCCGCCACCATCCCCAACGCCAAGCAGTTCGCTGAATGGATCTGCCACCTCCACAAACAGGTAAAGAAAAATAAAAAATTGATTTACTTTTATCGAGGCTACCACGGAGCGACCTTAACCCAACAACTAGAGACCTCGTCAAGGGGTTTGAATCTCTTGGGCTAAGGTGTCGGGATGACAGTTTAAAGGTCCCAGGTTCATCAAGACCTGGTTGGGACTACCCTACAATGCATTTCCCTTACCCCTGCCTTGTCTAGTGATCAGCTGCTGTCCCCTTGGTTGTCCAGTCTCCTTCCATTGCCAGATCAACCTCAGTCAGCAGAAAGGCAGGGCCAAAACACAGCCAAAAAATATCCCTTGTCTGCTTACATGTGTATCAAGCATCAGGTGCTCATACAATTGACTTGTTCTTGTCTCCTATAAGCGTATTTGTGTTTTAACTGTATAGACATGCATCAAGCGTAATTGTTTTAATGAAATGGTTTCAAAGAATTTCAGGGATTGTCATTAGGTGCTCATGCTGTTGACTTCCCCCTGTCCCCATGCAGCCCTGTCACGTGGTGTACACTGACTTCCGGCCCACCCCCCTGCAGCACTACATCTTCCCAGCAGGTGGCGACGGACTTCACCTTGTGGTGGATGAGAACGTAAGGCAATACACACAGCTAGAGGTTTCCTCGGTCTTGACTAGGACGATAATACATTACATTCTGCATTTACTACACACACACACACACACACACACACACACACACACACACACACACACACAGAGATGATGCACAGCCTGTCAGTGGAAATATACGTCATTCGGTTCCTTGTACAATAATTTAATAGATGTAGCCATAAAGATAATCTAGTGCTGTGTTGAGCATTGCTTGCACCAAAAGCATCATAGCACAAAGATAATCTTTAGTCAATTTAGTTTCAGTAGAATTTAAATAATCTTAGTGCTACCATGCTTATTGGAAACCCAGCCCAGATGCTTTACTGTGCCGGGAACAAACAGAAATCCTCTCACTTCATTATTTAGGTTTGGTTTACAATGTCGGTCCGTGACTAAACATGGTGTTAGGTATTAGGCTAAACATACAATTAGTGGCTTAGAGTGCGGACCAGTCACACCTCCAGGAATAACCAATGTGTTGAGTAATGGGGCCAGGTGCATAATATCCCAAGATTCCGACCCACGATTTGTGATTAGAATGCATCCCGCATCACTGACATATGTCACATTTTCAACAAATAAAATGTGGCGAGAGTTTACTCTCATTAGGTACTGAACATACAACAATCTCACTGCCAAGGGTACTGGGAATAAAACATGCTGTAAATAAGTGTTATCCTTCACCACACAAGACCCGCCTGAGTTGTGGTTAGATGTTAGTGAGTTTGTTGCAGAATGTGAAATGAGGCCAGTTTGTCAGCCTGGTTTACTGTAGGGTTAAGGTTGGCTGTTGATCCTTTGCTTGACTTTTCTCCTCCAGGGAGAGTTCAGGGAGGACAACTTCAACACGGCCATGCAGGTGCTGAGAGACACTGGTGACTCTGGAGGCGGCAGCGGAGGGGGCAAATGGGACCCCAAGGGGCGCAAAGGAGGGACACGAGGTGTGTGTGTGTGTGTGACTAAAACCGATAAACCATGATGTTATTTTAGAATAGCGGAAGTATTTATGCGAGTAGTTTTGTTACGAGATTCAGTGTCATCTAAATTAGGGTTTTGAAATGGTTGCTTTTTTCCCCAACGTGGTTGTGTTTCTCTTTAGGGCCGTCCAACGTGTTTAAGATTGTTAAAATGATCATGGAGAGGAACTTCCAGCCGGTCATCATCTTTAGCTTCAGTAAGAAGGAGTGTGAGGCCTATGCCCTGCAGGTGTCCAAGCTCGACTTCAACACAGGTATAGTTATCCCCATAATGATATACAGTTTAATAGCCTAACTCTAACGATACTCCCTGCAGGTGTCCAAGCTCGACTTCAATAGCGGTAGCTACTCCTTCAATGAGTGATATGGGTAACACCGTGCCCTAATGGAAATTCATTAGGGCACACCGTAGCAAAGCGCTTTTCAACGGATAAAGGTGTTCCTTATTGGAGAAGTTCAGGTAGTGTTCCCCCCCTCCCTGTTTCAGTCGTTTGTCTTCCGTTTGGTACCTAATGAATTCAACCATGTACTCCCTCGGAAGGTGGGGCAGGTATAAGTCATGAAGTTTGCTACGGGTGTTTTTAATAATCGGCATCACTCAAGTCATTCAATGTAATGTTTTGTATTAACTGTACACATCTCACTGTTCTCTCTCTCCTTGGGGGGTGACTGATGATGCTAACTAAATCCACTGACGTGAACGCACATGCCACTCAGAAATGCATAGCACCCTATATGGTGCCATTTCAGACATAGCCACTAAAATTAGTGCATTAAATCGGGAATAGGGTGCCACCTCGGACAGCCACTAAAAGTAGTGCATTAAATAGGGAATAGGGTGCCACCTCGGACAGCCACTAAAAGTAGTGCATTAAATAGGGAATAGGGTGCCACCTCGGACAGCCACTAAAAGTAGTGTATTAAATAGGGAATAGGGTGCCACCTCGGACAGCCACTAAAAGTAGTGCATTAAATAGGGAATAGGGTGCCACCTCGGACAGCCACTAAAAGTAGTGGATTAAATAGGGAATAGGGTGCCACCTCGGACAGCCACTAAAAGGAGTGCATTATATAGGGAATAGGGTGCCACTTCAGGCGCTGCCATAGATTTGCCACCCAATACTTGACTACACACTCTGTGCCAGTAGGTTATGCAGCCTGTGCTGATTCATTGCAAGATGACCCTGAGCAGCAGGATGAATCTGGGCTGCGGATCTAATTAGTTAGGCCTAACTGTGTCCGCCCTGCGTAGCTGGCGAATCTTCACGCTTTTGTGTGCGATTTCGATTAAGTCAGTTAACGTCCAAGAACACCAAACGCTCTCTTTCCACTGGGCAGTATGTGAACGATCTCTCATCGAGTTGATATGAATATGGGTGTTGTGCTTTCTCAGCTGTTTGTAGATGTTCGCTGATCGACTTACAGCGTTATGGCGATACTGCCCAGTCAGTCTCTGGTGGGAGGAGAGACGACAGTGTATTGATTAAGATGGAGCTGATTTCTCTTGGTTTGACTGGAGTCAGGCCCTTGGCAAACAAGGTTTCCATCCCCCCCCCCATCCTGAACACAGGAGGATTCTGTTAATAATGGAGTTCACTTCAGCATGTGCTCCAGTTCTATTTACACAAACAAACAATCTGACTATACGATGTGTGATTTATACTGAAGATTTCCAGAGAATTCCTCAAGACGTATTTATTTTTGTATTTTTTTTAACCTTTATTTAATTAGGCAAGTCAGTTAAGAACAAATTCTTATTTCCAATGACGGCCTAGGAACAGTGGGTTAAGACAGCCACCAAAAGTAGTGCCTTGTTCAGGGGCAGAACGACAGATTTGTACCTTGTCAGCTCGGAGATTCGAACTTGCAACCTTTCAGTTACTAGTCCAACGCTCTAACCACTAGGCTACGCTGCCGCCCCAACCTATCTAGACGGTGCTAGTGCTCACGTTTGAGTGAAGTGGCTATATTATGGAAAGTCAAATACTTTTGTTTTGCTCTCTTCTGAACCGAAAGCCTGTTTGTCACATTACTTAATACATGAGCATTTATTTTTATTTTTAATAAGCTGCAGCACTGTTGTGGGATAAGACGTAGTTTCGTATTAGTAGTATTTATAGAAACCGAGCTGCTGGCCTGTCTTCAGGTTTTGGCTAGCTATTATGTCTCTGGTGTAAGAGGGTGGTAGTAGCCTAATTGGAGCCACGTTCCACTCCCCCTCCTGACTCCATCTCTGTCTCTCTCTCTCCATCTCTCTCGCTCTCTTCCTTTAATGAACTGACTGGGCTTTAATCTTTTATGACATATTTGTTTCTAGGCTGTGTTTATGGAACTGTCGGTCATGGCTTACTACGCGGCTTATGGTGCCTGCATGGCTTACTCTGCATGCAAGGCAGCTGTGTGACACTGGATCGGGCCACTTGGCTCTGGACTAGAGCTTGGACGATAAACCCGAAAATTACCGACATCGCCTTCCTCTTTTACCCGTCTGTAATTTTCTGTGATTTTTTGCGACACAATATTGTGTCGCAAAATATTGCGTAGGCTATGAAAGTATCTGCCTGTGCTTGTTTCGCTGTCAGCTGTGGACTCCCACTCTCTCTCCCCACTGTGCGTACAGAGGTGGTAGAGATGCATTCTGAGACGCACAAGCATATAACCGCTGCTCAATGCTATTGTAGGAATACAATTTTAAAGCAAATAACATTGTTTTAGTTAGGGGACTTACAGCTTTCTGTGAGTATATTATGTATTTTTCACTTTTTCACTTTTTTAATATTGAGTTCATAGCACCACTACAAATGGAGTAGGCTGTAGTCAGACCAGTGCAGGGCGTGCCAGTTGCAGTGGATATGCCTGCATCAAGTAGTGCTGTAAAGTTTTTGTAGGATCTTATCCTTATCCATATTATAGCCTTTAGCCCAATATGCACAAAGATGTCGTCAAATTCTCTGACAAGCCAGGTTGCACATCAAAATATCAGTCATGCATTTCCTGAATATGAAATAGCTTGCTTTTTTAATCAGGTTACCATCTGTTGTCTTACTTGGCACTGGAGAAATGTTTTTCTAGATTCCTGCCGCTAATGTAAAGTATGGGCTGGCGTGTTTACACGTGGTCTGTGGTTTTGAGGCCGGTTGGACGTACTGACAAATTCTCTAAAACGTTGGATGCATCTTATGGTAGAGAAATGAACATTCAATTCTCTGGCAACAGCTCTGGTGGACATTCCTGTATTCAGCATGCCAATTGCACACGCCCTCAATTTGACATCTGTGGCATTGTGTTGTGACAATACATTTTAGTGGCCTTTTACTGTCTCCAGCACAAGGTGCACCTGTGTAATGTTCATGCTGTTTAATCAGCTTCTTGATATGCCACACCTGTCAGGTGGATGGATTATCTTGGCAACAAATTTGTGCACAAAATGTGAGAAATAAGCTTTTTGTGCATATGGAACATTTCGGAGGTCATTTATTTCAGCTCATGAAACATGGGACCAACACTTTACATGCTGCGGTTTATATTTTGGTTCAGTATATAATGGTTATCATCTGATGAAGTCACACTTGTACTATTTATATATCAGACAGATGGGCTTTATAATAAGTTAAAATACTTTTCTGGTGCTGACCTGGTTACTAGGGATTGCTGGTGTGGTCATGCTGACACCGCTAGCTCTACGTTACACACTACTCAGGCGCCTCTTGGGCCCGTAGTCGCATGGCAGTTATGTGTTTGTGTGTTTAGAGTTTAACGTGTGACTGTTTCTGTTTTGAGATCTCCAAGCCAAAACGGTATCCGTGTGTATATTAAATGACTGAGTTTGTCTCTGTGATGGAAACTAGTTTGTGTGTGTGGAAATCGATTTGTATGTGTAGGTCTACATGTGTGTATTTAAAGTGTTTACGTTTGGGCCCAGTGCCAGAGAGCTGGTGTAAGCCAGTGGCCTGCCCGTAGGCTGTGGTTTGTTTTCTTGCTTTCGTTCTGTCATTCTGTCCATGTGGTTTTCCTGCTGCCCTGGGACTGTCCTCACCCTGCAGTGTAGGCCTTCTCGGGGATCAGTGGACCGTGGCACAGCCTTACTTTGGCCACTTACAGCAATAACTAGAGGTCGACCGATTATGATTTTTCAATGCCTATACCGATTATTGGAGGACCAAAAAAAGCCAATACCTATTAATCGGCCGATTTAGATATATCTTTGTAATAATGACAATTACAACAATACTGAATGAACAATGAACCCTTTTATTTTAACTTAATATAATACATAAAATCTATTTAGTCTCAAATAAATAATGAAACATGTAAAATTTGGTTTAAATAATGGAAAAACAGTGTTGGAGAAGAAAGTAAAAGTGCAATATGTGCCATGTAAAAAAGCTAATGTTTCAGAACATGAGAACATATGAAAGCTGGTGGTTCAATATTCCCAGTTAAGAAGTTTTTTGTTGTAGGTATTATTACGCGTCGACTATTTCTCTCTATACCATTTGTATTTCATATACCTTTGTTCTTATAGGCACTTTAGCATTGCCAGCCTAATCTCGGGAGTTTATAAGGCTTGAAGTCATAAACAGCGCTGTGCCTCAAGCATTGCTAAGAGCTGCTCGCAAAGTGCTGTTTGAATGAATGCTTACGAGCCTGCTGCTGCCTACCACCGCTCAGTCAGACTGCTCTATCAAATATCAAATCATAGACTTAATTATAATAAACACGCAGAAATACGAGCCTTTGGTCATTTAATATGGTCAAATCCGGAAACTATCATTTTGAAAGCAAAACGTTTATTCTTTCAGTGAAATACGGAACCATTTCGTATTTTGTCGTTCGGGTGGCAAACCTAAGTCTGAATATTGCTGTTACATTGCACAACCTTCAATGTTATGTCATAATTATGTACAATTCTGGCAAATTAATTACGGTCTTTGTTAGGAAGAAACACGGTTCGCAACGAGCCAGGCGTCCCAAACTGTTGCATATACCCTGATTCCGCTTGCACTGAACGCAAGAGAAGTGACACAATTTCCCTAGTTAATATTGCCTGCTAACATGCATTTATTTTAACTAAATATGCAGGTTTAAAAATATATACTTCTGTGTATTGATTTTAAGAAAGGCATTGATGTTTATGGTTAGGTACATTTGTGCAACGAATGTGCTTTTATCGCGAATGCGCTTTTGTTAAATCATCACCCGTTCGGGGAAGTTGAATTAGGCTGTGATTCGATGATAAATTAACAGGCACCGCATTGATTATAAGCAACGCAGGACAAGCTAGTTAACCTAGTAATATCATCAACCATGTGTAGTTAACTAGTGATTGTGAAGATTGATTGTTTTTTATTAGATAAGTTTAATGCTAGCTAGCAACTTACCTTGGCTCATTGCAGCCACAAGGTCCTTTTGACGCTGCACTCGCGTAACAGGTGGAAAGCCTGCCACGCAGTTTCCTCATGGATTACAATGTAATCGGCCATAATTGGCATCCAAAAAGTCTGATTACGATGGTTATGAAAACTTGAAATCGGCCGTAATTAATCGGCCATGCCGGTCGACCTCTAGCAATAACCTGAGGAACCATTACTCAGCTAGAGAGCCAGCCCTGGTTAGGCCTACATCTGTGACAGGCAGTTGGGTGGAGGGTGAGGAGAGGCACACTCTGATGCACATTGGCTTACACCAAACTCGTTCCATTGAGGGCAGAATGTTTGCTTGTTTATTTCCTGTCCAATTAACACCTAGGCAACCAGGTGAGGGGAGTTCCTACAAATGAGTGTCCTTGGTTGGTCAATTAAGTACAAGGGAGGTGTGAAAGTGCAGACGCAGCCCTCCTTGGAATGAGTTTGACACCTGTGGCTCAGTCTTTGTGGTGTGGAATATATGGAAATGATAATCAGATCTGCATCAGACCTACAAAGCCTGCATGATTCACACAGAATGGGGCTGAATTCCGCATATCTTTCTCAATCGATTTCTATTACACCATTGCATTGTGGTTGGCTGATGGTTGAGAAGCTAAGACGTACTCTTATCACATCCAAACGACTTTGTCTACCAATGACGTTGGATCCATATCAAGCATGAGTACTTTTCTGTATTTCTGCAAAGTATTCAACATTGGCCTCGGACAGAACAAAACACACTCCCTGCTCTGTCAGAAGGATAACGTTTAGCTTTTGAGTGACTCGTCCATCGGTCAGGTGGCAGAAGGCACAATACACAAGTCTGATTTGTTAACTAAATGTGCGAATGAATATGTAAATCTGTTCCGTTTGTTTTTCCAGATGAGGAGAAGAAGCTGGTGGAGGAGGTGTTCAACAATGCCATAGACTGTCTGTCAGACGAGGACAAGAAGCTCCCTCAGGTGAGTACTTCTCATTGATTGATTTGAAAATATACTGAACAAAAATATAAACGCAACAATTTCAACTATTTCACTGAGTTATAGTTCATACAAGGAAATAAGTCAATTGAAATAAATTCTTTAGGCCCTGATCTATGGATTTCACATGACTGGGCAGCGGCACAGCCATGGATGGGCCTGGGAGGGTGTACGCCCACCTACTTAGGAGCCAGGCCTACCAACTGGGGAGTTTTCCCCCACAAAAAGGCTTTATTACAGATGTAAATACTTGTCAGTTTCACCAGCTGTCCTGGTGGCTAGTCTCAGACGATCCCGCAGGTGAAGAAGCCAGATGTGGAGGTCCTGGGCTGGCGTGGTTACACGGGGTCTGCGGTTGTGAGGCCAGTTGGACGTACTGCCAAATTCTCTAAAACGACGCTCTCATCACGCTAAGCTTTGAAATGCTGTGAGGCGTCACTATTTCATACACACAACACAACCATTTTATACGTACAACACAATGTCAATAGAGGCACCAGGAATGCATCTCCATCGCGTTGAACGGCACTAATAAAGAAGTCTGTGAAAATTCAGTCTCCTTGATGTTTATGGTTTTCTGTGGATATCATAACTCCACCACTTAAGACACAGCAAAGAGCGACCTGAATGTGAGCGCTTGTTTTCCGAAATGGCTCCGCTCAGTGAAATGGTGAGAGAAACTCAGCAAAACAAAAACCGTCCTCTCACTGTCAATTGCGTTTATTTTCAGAAAACTTAACGTGTAAATATTTGTATGAACATAAGATTGAGACATAAACTGAACAAGTTCCACAGACATGTGACTAACAAATGGAATAATGTGTCCCTGAACAAAGGGGGGGTCAAAATCAAAAGTAACAGTCAATGCAGCTGGTGGCCACACCAGATACTAAGTACTGCAGTGCATCTCCTCCTCATGGACTGCACCAGATTTGCCAGTTCTTGCTGTGAGATGTTACCTCACTCTTCCACCAAGGCACCTGCAAGTTCCCGGACATTTCTGGGGGGAATGGCCCTAGCTCTCACACTCGGATCCGACAAGTCCCAGACTTGCTCAATCGGATTGAGATCTGTGATCTTCGCTGGCCATGGCAGAACACTGACATTCCTGTCTTGCAGGAAATCATGCACAGAACGAGCAGTATGGCTGGCGAGATTGTCATGCTGGAGGGTCATGTCAGGATGAGCCTGCAGGAAGGGTACCACATGTGGGAGGAGGGTGTCTTCCCTGTAACGCACAGCATTGAGATTGCATGCAATGACAACAAGCTCAGTCTGATGATGCTGTGACACACCGCCCCAGACCATGACGGACCCTCCACCTCCAAATCGATCCCGCTCCAGATTACAGGCTTCGGTGTAATGCTCATTCCTTCGACGGTAAATGCGAATCTGGTCCAGCAACGGTAGGTTTGTGCCCATAGGCAACGTTGTTGCCGGTGATGTCTGGTAAGGACCTGCCTTACAACAGGCCTACAAGCCCTCAGTCCAGCCTATTGCGGACAGTCATCACTGATGGATGGATTGTGCGTTCCTGGTGTAACTCTGGCAGTTGTTGTTGCCATCCTGTACCTGTCCCGCAGGTGTGATGTTTGGATATACCGATCCTGTGCAGGTATTGTTACATATGGTCTGCCACTGCGAGGACGATCAGCTGTCCGTCCTGTTTCCCTGTAGCCCTGTCTTAGGCGTCTCACAGTAAGGACATTGCAATTTATTGCCCTGGCCACATCTGCAGTCCTCATGCCTCCTTGCAGCATGCCTACGGCATGTTCACACAGATGAGCAGGGAGCCTGGGCAGCTTTCTTTTGGTGTTTTTCAGAGTCCGTAGAAAGGCCTCTTTTTATTGTCCTACGTTTTCATAACTGTGACCTTAATTGCCTACCGTCTGTAAGCTGTTAGTGTCTTAACGACTGATCCACAGGTGCATGTTCATAAATTGTGAAAAAAAACAAGCATGGGAAACTGTGTTTAAACCCTTTACAATGAAGATCTGTGAAGTTATTTTGATTTTTACGAATTATCTTTGAAAGACGGGGTCCTGAAAAAGGGATGTTTATTTTGGAGGTTCTAAAAGTAGCTTTTTAATAGGGCATTGTAAAACTTTCCCCACACTCTTTGTGGCTCCTTCCGGTGGCTTTGATTTTACACACACACAGTATTTTCGTTTCCCTTAATGCCGTAAGTTCATGCTGTATTGGATTTGTTCTTTGCGGTTGTTTCTCGTAGTTTCGTTAGACTCAGCGGTGGTCGTTATTTTGTAGTGTAGTACAGATGTTATGCTATGAAAGCCGGCTCCGCAGGCTTGTTAACGGTCACGGCCATGTGGGATCGTGGCTCTGCCAGGGTCAGAGGAGGACAGGCACATTCTTTCTATTGTCCTTGAGATGGATTGCTGCCTCATGCTCGTGTGAGCAGCTTTTGTATACATTTGATCTTACTTGATTGTTGTATGGCTTCACTTTGATTTATATTGTAGATTGTGCCAGCTTTGGCTTTGTTCTGGTATCTTTGGCATATCTTTGTGCCATCATTGACAAGAAATGTGTTATAAATCAAACGTCTGATTATTCTTGCTGTGTGTTTCCAGGTGGAGCACGTCCTGCCTCTATTGAAGAGAGGTATAGGGATTCATCATGGAGGACTGCTCCCCATCCTAAAGGAAACCATCGAGATCCTGTTCTCTGAGGGGCTACTCAAGGTAGGCCTGTCTGGATCCCTCTTTGAATTATGCCAACCGTTGTCACTCACCATTCTGTGCTGGCTCGGATATTGTCGTTCCAGCAACTATTATGGATGCGTAACAAGGCCAGTACAGCTCTGCTCATCTCAGCTCTGTAGTGTGAAAAGGCTATAACCCGAAGGCCTTGCTTTGTGTTTCAATAGGAGTAAGTATGCTGAATGTGATATTATCCTCTCTCTCCACAGGCCTTGTTCGCCACAGAGACCTTTGCCATGGGCATCAACATGCCCGCCCGCACTGTCCTGTTCACCAACGCACGCAAGTTTGATGGCAAAGACTTCCGCTGGGTAATACTCCTTTAAAAAAAAGCCTACTGTTACTTACTTAGCTACTACTTTATCATTAGGGATTTAAAGATTCACAGATGTCCATCGGTCCTGGTTATGAGTGCATCTGTCCTCGGGACCACAAAACCATCGATTAGGATATCGATTCAAACGTTTGAAACACTGGTTCACTCAAATGTTTTGCACATATTACTATACCTCCCGAAAATACCTCAACTGCATCCTCTCCTTCGGTGTGGAACTAAGTATGTAATTGTGTTGACACACATTTTGCATGCCGAACAACCCCGGGCCTAGTCAAACTGCGTGCTGTGAGCAGCTTCTCGCGCTGACCAATGAGGTTGGCCTATTCCGTATCTTGCACTCCTTCAGCATACAAATGTCTGTAAAATGGCTTGCGCAATATTAGGCTTTATTAGTTGAGTGACAACCAATGTAATTTGCTAAGTAATGTTTTGGAATCATATACGCTGTTGAAAATTGTTTTACCTGAATGAAAGTAACCTTAGCTACCGCCGGGGAGACAACTCTCATCTGGATATAGCCTACATGCTAATTGGGGCAACTCATGATCTCCATCAGCAGCAGATTTGAATGTAGAATGGAAAATGTTAGCGCAATGAATCATATCGAACCGAATCTCATCAATTCGTTCTTCTAATCAAACCGAATTACACTGGATTGTTTTAAACTAAAACGCAGTGTTCCTGTATCGTATCAGATCCCGTGTATATAGATATGTATCAAATGGTTTTGAAAGGGAACGATGCACATCCCTATTAATAATCTTAGTTCATGGAGGAACATAACCCACTGTACGGTCATAGTATTCCCCTTCCAGTCATTGAAGTGTCCAGTTGATCTTCCAATGTTCTCAATCCCTCCTGTCTGTTTGACTGGCTAAACCCAGGACTGTGATTGTGTCACGTTAGTGAAGACCGGGTCATATCATTATGTTAGTGACTGACTGACTCATCGGGGCATTTTATTCATTACACAGTTTCATCTAGGGCTGTTACGGTGACCTTATTATCTCCACACCGGAGGTCACGAGTCATGATGGCAGTCAAATTCCACGTGACCTTTTAGTCACGGTAATTAGGGGTGGCAGGAAGCCTAGTGGTTAGAGCTTTGGGCCAGTAACCGCAAGGTTGCTAGATGGAATCCCCTAGCTGACAAATAAAAATCTGTCGCTCTGCCCCTGAACAAGGCAGTTAACCCGCTGTTCCTAGGCCGTCATTGTAAATAAGAATTTGTTCTTAACTTCTTGCAACTATAGGGGGTGCTGTTCCGCATTAGCATTTTTTGGTCTCCAAATTAAACTGCCTCGTGCTCAATTCTTGATCGTACAATATGCATATTATTGTTATTATTGGATAGAAAACACTTTCTAGTTTCTATAGCCGTTGGAATTTTGTCTCTGAGTGGTACAGAACTACTTCTACAGCACTTTTCCTGACAGGGAGTCAGATTTCAGAAATTTTGACCCCTGATCTGGGGTCGGTTTTAAGGTGCCTGTAGATGCTATGGAGAAACCGACACTGCCTACGTCTTCCTCTGGGTGTCAGTACGTCATCACGCTTTGAATGGATTCGATTGCGCAATCAGAGCCACTATAAAACACGAAAACGTGGAAGTACCGTTCTCTTCCTGCATGCGTCTTGCGCAAGATGGACATCAGACCTGCCTCCTTCCAAATGGTTGTTTAGCCAGTGATATTTCTCCGGTCATGTTTTTAGTCGTTATAGTTGTTAAAAACATCATAATGTAGTTAATTTGAACCGTTTTATAGCAATTTATATCCGTTTAGTGCGATTTTGAGGAATTTCTTTGTCGTGCACTCTGAAACTTTGGGCACGTTTCGGGGTCCCGTTCGATCGTTAGTGGACATTTCGAAGGACAGAGGACATCTATCGACCAAAAGAAGATTAGACCCAAGAAAGGATACATTGCCCAAGAATCTGATGGAAAATCACCTCATAGTAAGAAATATTTAATATGATAAATCGTTGTTCTGTCGAAATATTTTAAACGCATATTACGCCATTTTGTTTGTTATAGCTTCTCTTGGCGAACGCTGTATAAGAAAGTAAGGATAATTTTAGAAATGTAAATCAGCGATTGCATTAAGAACTAATTTGTCTTTCGATTCCTGTCAACCCTGTATTTTTTAGTCAAGTATATGACTAGCTTTCGATTAAACTAGATCACTCTGAAAGATGACGTCCGACATTTTGAGGCTTGATTTCCTACTATTTTCATTGCATAACCACGGTTTTGTATGGCTAAATATGCACATTTTCGAACAAACTGTATATGTATGTTGTAAAATGATGTTACAGGAGTGTCATCGGAAGAATTCTGAGAAGGTTAGTGAAAAAAATTAATATATTTTGGCGATGATTACGTTATAGCTCTCTTTGGCTTGAATCGATGCTCTGGTAACGTTTGCACATGTGGTATGCTAACTTATCGATTTATTGTGTTTTCGCTGTAAAACGCTTAGAAAATCTGAAATATTGTCTGGAATCACAAGATCTGGGTCTTTCCATTGCTATGCTTTGTCTATTCTTATGAAATGTTTTATGATGAGTAAATTGGTAATACACGTTGCTCTCTGTAGTAATTCTAGTGGATTTGTGATGGTCGGTGCAATTGTAAACTGTGATTTCTACCTGAAATATGCACTTTTTTCTAACAAAACCTATCCTATACCATAAATATGTTATCAGACTGTCATCTGATGAGGTTTTTTATTGGTTATTGGCTATCAATATCTTAGTTGAGCCGAATTGGTGATAGCACCTGAAGGAGTAAGAAACTGATGGAGTTAGAATAGTGGTGTATTTTGCTAACGTGTTTAGCTAACAGATTTACATATTTTGTCTTCCCTGTAAAACATTTTAAAAATCTGAAATGGTGGCTTTATTCACAAGATCTGTATCTTTCATCTGGTGTCTTGGACTTGTGATTTAATGATATTTAGATGCTACTATCTACTTGTGAAGCTATGCTAGCTATGCTAATCAGTGTGTGTGGGGGGTGATCCCGGACCCGGGGTAGAGGCTCGTGAAAGGTTAACTGACTTGACTAGTTAAATAAAGGTTAAAAAAACTGCTGCTGATGGTCAATAGTAGCCTACCAAACTTGCTAACTGCCTGCTACTCAGCACTCTATTGTCCCTCTAATCACTCTGACATCAATGCAAAAGCTATCGAAAATCTAATCAAACACTTCATGAGAGCTCATGTTGTGCAACCTTTCTATAGACTATGCAATTGCGGGAGAAAACAGAGTGAAGGCCTCTATTAAAAAGAGGAGGACCCCATGAGCTTTCTATAGGCTAGGTCTACTATATTTCTCAACTTACCTAATGTGCTTCTCTTGCTTCTTGCTTCTTGCTTCTCTTTGCAACAGGGGTATAGCCTACCTGGCTGGCATAAAAATTAACGCCAGGAAAAGCGTCCTCCATTCGCTATTTAAGTGCATAGATGTCATGTATTTTTTTCCCCTGCCCCCATTTTGAGACAGGTGCATGATAATGGTTCATTGTAAATCAAAACAAATTTCACACAGTGTGTGTGGAAAGTGCCCTTAACTTGTTCCACTTTTTGTTAGGTTACAGCCTTAATCTAAAATTGTTATTTGTTTTTTTTCCCTCATCAATCTACACACAATACCCCATAATGACAAAGCAAAAACTGTTTTGAAATTTTTTCTAATTTAGAAAAAATATACAACGGATCACATTTACATAAGCATTCAGACCCTTAGTACTTTGTTGAAGCACCTTTGGCAGCAATTACGGCAGCAATTATTCTTGGGTGTGACGCTACAAGCTTGGCACACCTGTATTTGGGGAGTTTCTCCCGTTCTTCTCTGCAGATCCTCTCAAGCGCTGTCAGGTTGGATGGGGAGCATTGCTGCAAAGCTATTTTCAGGTCTCCAGAGATTATAAATCGTGTTCAAGTCCGGGCTCTGGCTGGGGAGCTCAAGGACATTCAGAGACTTGTCCCAAAGCCACTCCTGCGTTGTCTTGGCTGTGTGCTTAGGGTCGTTGTCCTGTTGGAAGGTGAACCTTCGCCCCAGTCTGAGGTCCTGAGCACTCTGGAGCAGCTTTTCATCAAGGATCTCTCTGTACTTTGCTCCGTTCATCTTTCCCTCGATCCTGACTAGTCTCCCAGTCCCTGCTGCTGAAAGACATACCCACAGCAAGATGCTGCCACCACCATGCTTCACCATAGGGATGGTGCCAGGTTTCCTCCAGACGTGACACTTCATTTAGGCCAAAGAGTTCAATCTTGGTTTCATCAGACCAGAGGATCTTGTTTCTCATGGTCTGAGAGTCTTTAGGTGCATTTTGGCAAACTCCAAGCGAGCTGTCATGTGCCTTTTACTGAGGAGTGGCTTCCGTCTGGCCACTCTACCATAAAGGCCTGATTTGAGGAGTGTTGCAGAGATGGTTGTCCTTCTGGAAGGTTCTCCTATCTCCAGAGATTGGCCGAGCGGCCAGCTCTAGGAAGAGTCTTGGTGGTTCCACACTTCTTCCATTTAAGAATTATGGAGGCCACTGTGTTCTTGGGGACCTTCAATGCTACGGAAATGTTTTGGTACCCTTCCCCAGATCTGTGCCTCAACACAATCCTGTCTCGGAGCTGTACGGACAATTCCTATCGACCTCATGGCTTGATTTTTGCTCTGACATGCGCTGTCAACTGTGGGACTTTGTATAGACAGGTGTGTGCCTTTCCAAATCATGTCCAATCAATTGAATCTACCACAGGTGGACTTCAAGTTGTAAAAACATCTCAAGGATGATCAATGGGAACAACATGCACCTGAGTTAAATTTCAAATCTCATTGCAAAGGGTCTGATTACATATGTAAATGTAATATTTCATTTTTAATACATTTGCAAACATTTCTACAAACCTGTTTTCGCTTTGTCATTATGGGGTGAATGTGTGCAGATTGCTGATGATTTTAATTAATAGATTGTAGAATAAGGCTAACGTAACAAAATGTGGGAAAAGTCAAGTGGTCTGAGGCACTGTATATTATAAAGACCAGATTAAATCAAGAATAGTCTGATGGGTGACAATATTAGCCTATCACTTGTGAATGATATATTTGCCACCGGGAAATTCAAGTCATTATCAAGTGCTTGTCAAATTGAGAATGCGAGACTGTTGAAGTGTGTACAGCCTGCGCAGAAAATAAAGCAGAGCTCATGCCTGTCATGCAACTTTTTCATATCATTAGAGTCACATCTTGTACCCTTTTGAATGTATTAGAATCAAAACATATGGCCCAAGTTTGTATCACAACTAAAGTGGCCAAAGTACTACTTAAAATTAAGCACATTCTTCCACTTTTAAACGGGTGTAGAGCCTAACTGGCATACATAAGCAGCGCGTGAGTTGTAGGAAGAATTTTCACCATAAAAATGCACCTTTTATAATAAAAGCATTACATGCATAATCGCATTTGTAGTCACTTTTGAGAATGGTATTTTCCTGCTAATGGAACACTAATGGAAACGCACACCTATTTAGGCGAGGTGCTGGCTAGCAGCTCTCTTTTATTTTAAAAATGGAACACTTTCAGCCTACTGCCGTGTGCGCGTTACTGCGCTTATAATTTGAACAAATTGTCTAATGGTTAATCAACATTTTTAGCTAAACGTTATGATCTGTTGCGTAAGCCTCATTACAAAAAACGGGGATGCTAGTGTTTCTATTAATTTGGGATCTATCGCATGTGCAAGTGTCAGACTGTTTGGAATATTTATTTCTCTCACAGGATAGAATACTATGGGGGATAGTAGATTGACATAGGCTAGTATTTTGCTGTTCATTAGGCCAACTCATCTTGTTGGCTGACAAATTAAATGTGGACAGTTCTTCCAATAGCTTCAGGTATGCACCTCGGAATTGGATAAGGACGCACGCAGTTGCGTCCCAGATGTGTCGGTCTTCACTTGTAGCCTGTGAGAGACTCGATCACGTGACTGAGAGCCATGTAAGAGTTGTGCTTCGGTGTGCCCAGCCGGGAGTAACTCCAAATTTAAGCCTGCAGGAGAACTTGTTTCTTTGTTAATCGCTCAACACAGAATAGCCAGCCGCATGTACACACTCCCTCAAATACTTTGGAGAAAATATCCTGTTTTATTCAGCTATATTCAATTGGATTCTTCATACTATAAAATAATGCCAAGGAATTCTAAGCACGTCTTGTCTGCCAAATGAGTGTAGCCCATAGCCAGATCAGGACAACGCAGAGTATGCTATTATGTTCTTCTGAAGTAGACTACATTTTCTTCATATCATGTTTTTTTAGACCTGTCTAAAATAAATTATGGCTTTATTGTGATGGATTTAATTTATTAGACTTTTTCAAATGTAGATGTTCCAAAGGTCTGCATCAGTGGCTTGTAGGCTATGCGTGGAAGCCAGGAGATGCTAAATGTGTTTTAGACAGTTATTTGCTTGACAATCACCGGCTGACAATTTAATTACCGCCACAGCCCTAGTTTCATCACTCCCTGGAATGATTAATAGCCATCATTAGGTTTGGATAAACACAGTACACGTGTTTCAATCTGGGTAATCCCTGCTATGTTGCAACCAGACCGACAGATGAACCCAGGGTTATAACTTGATGTAGTGCAGAGCGCTCTCTGTCTGACTTTTCATCTTGAGGCTTCCTCATCATTTTCGCTGCGTGTTTGTGTGACGCCTTTTATAAAGCCATGGTAGCTCTGACAAAGATAAACAGCCACGTCTTGTTTATGTGAGGAGCTGGGGGTCACAGGACTGGTCGTGAATCAAGCTGTTGGGAATAAAAGGGCTGGATTATTACCCCTTTGGCTCGGGGATGGGGAGAGAGAAAGAGCGAGGAGAGCGATTGCTTGCTTGATAAAGGGTGGGAGAGAGAAAAAGGAAGCGGTTGTCCAAGAGGCTTACGAGGAACATCTGGTGTGGGAGAACTGATGCCAGAACACCACGCATGCAGTCAAGGCCTCTCCCTCCCTCCATCACAAAGCAAAAGGGAGAGATCCAGGGCCCCTTCACGGGGTGACTGCCCCCTCTAAGCTCTCCTCTGGCTCTGTCATGGTGTGTGCGAGTCTCGCAGAGATGTAAGGAGAGAGTCGAGCCCCGTGCCAGTGTTAAACATGGGACCAAATGTTATAGAGCACCATAAATGCCCAAGAGATTAGAGTTGAATCTGCTTGACAAAGGCATAAAAGGAACTGTTTGGATTAGCTCGTTCGTGGCAGAGCCAGTAATGTTTATAAGTCCGAGACCAAATGGAATCTGGTGATTTTTAAATCAGTGCCATGTGTGGCAGGCAGCTTTAGTAAAGCAGAGGGTTTATAAACCAATTGGCAAATCAAGCCATTGCAGCTCTTCTCCATGTTAATGTCCTGATGAGGTCTTTGTGCGCGTTGCAACTAGTGCTGGCACAATTACCGTATAACCTACGGTTATGGATGACGACCGTTGTGACCATAAAATAACCGTCATAACCGGTATAACATTTAATATAAGAATTATACACACACGCAATGCATTCAGAAAGTATTCAGACCCCTTTACTTTTACTACATTTTGTTACAGCCTTATTCTAAAATGAATTGTTTCTTTCCATCAGTGTACACACAATACCCCGCAAATTTATAAAAATAAAAATAAAAAGATAACATTTGCAGAAGCGTTCAGACCCTTTACTCAGGACTTTATTCTCTGCAGATTCTCTCAAGCTCTGTCAGGTTGGATGGGGAGTGTTGCTGCACACCTATTTTTCAGTCCCTCCAGAGATGTTTGATGGGGTTTAAGTCGGGGCTCTGGCTGGGCCACTCAAGGACACCACTCCTGAGTTGTCTTGGCTGTGTGCTTAGGGTCGTTGTCTTGTTGGAAGGTGATCCTTCTTGGTCAAATAGCCCATACGCAGCCTGGAGGTGTGTTGGGTCATTGTCCTGTTGAAAAACGAATGATAGTCACGCTAAGCGCAAACCAGATGGGATGGCGTATCTCTACAGAATGCTGTGGTAGCCATGCTGGTTACGTGTGCCTTGAATTCTAAATAAATCACAGGCTGTGTCACCAGCAAAGCACCATCACACCACCTCCTCCATGCTTCACGGTGGGAACCACAGATGCGGATATCATCCCTTCACCTACTCTGCGTCTCACAAAGACACGGCGGTTGGAACCAAAAATCTCAATTTTGGACTCATCAGACCAAAGGCCAGATTTCCACGGTCTAATGCCCATTGCGTGTGTTTCTTGGCCCAAGCAAGTCTCTTCTTTGTATTGGTGTCTTTTAGTAGTGGTTTCTTTGCAACAATTTGACCATGAAGGCCTGATTCACAGTCTCCTTTGAACAGTTGTGTGTTACTTGAACTCTGAAGCATTTATTTGGGCTGCAATTTCTGAGGTGCAGTTAACTCAAATGAACCTATTCTCTGCAGCAGAGGTAACTGTGGGTCTTCCTTTCCTGTAGCAGTCCTCATGAGAGCCAGTTTCATCATAGCACTTGATGGTTTTTGCAACTGCACTTTTAAAAGTTCTTGAAATGTTCCATATTGACTGACCTTCATGTCTTAAAGTCATTATGGCCTGTTGTTTCTCTTTGCTAATTTGAGCTCTTCTTGCCATAATATGGACTTGGTCTTTTACCAAATAGGGCTGTCTTCTGTATACCACCCCGACAACTGATTGGCTCAAACGCATTAAGAAGGAAAGCAATTCCACTAATTTAATTTTAACAAAGCACACCTGTTAATGTAAATGCATTCCAGGTAACTACCTCAGGAAGTTGGTTGAAAGAATGCCAAGCTGTCAAGGCAGCTACTTTGAATAATCTCAAATATAAAATATTTTTTGTTTAACACTTTTTTTGGGTTACTACATTATTCCATATGTGTTATTTCATAGTTTTGATGTCTTCAATATTATTATACAATGTAAAACTAAACATTTTGAAAAAGCCTTGAATGACAATGTGTAAACTTTTGACTGGTTGTGTGTGTACAAAACTTAACACCTTCTTAATATATACACACACACACACATTCTACAAGGTGTTGAAAGTGTTCCACAGGGATGCTGGCCCATGTTATGTCCAATGCTTCCCACAGTTGGCTTGATGTCCTTTCAGTGGTTATATTTTATTAATGTATTTAACCTTTACTTAGCTAAGCAAGTCAGTTGCGAACAAATTCTTATTTACAATGACGACGGCCTACCGGGGAACAGGGGGTTAACTGCCTTGTTCAGGGGCAGAACAACAGATTTTTACCTTGTCAGCTCTGGGATTCGATCCAGCAACCTTTCGGTTACTCGCCCAACGCTCTAACCTCTAGGCTACCTGCCGCCCCACACGGGAAACTGTTGAGTTTAAACAACCCAGCAGCAATGCAGTTCTTGACACAAACCGGTGCTCCTGGCACCTACTACCATACCCCGTTCAAAGACACTTAAATCTTTTGTCTTTTGTCTCGCCCATTCACCCTCTGAATGGCACCCACACAATCCATGTCTCAATTGTCTCAAGGCTTAAAATTCCTTCTTTAGCATGTTTCCTCCCCTTCATCTACACTAAACAGTCTAGCTTTAGGAACAAACCTCCACTCACTGTTCTGGCTTTGTTTCAGAGGAATGCATTTGACATCTAAAAGAGAATTGGCCTTATTTGAGTAAATGAATCTGATTCCGTACACATTTCTAATGACGATTAGGCCAAAGTAGTTTAACTTCTGTCATTGGTACTCGCTCCACGTTTCTGAACTACTTCTCCCACGCAAAAGATGTCCATGCATGTGTGAATATTGACGTGGCTGCTATTTGTGTGTCTGTGAGCGAGCAAGCATGTGTGTTTTGACAGCTGTGACTATTATTAGTGACAATATTAATGTGCTGTGCTCTCGCTCTCTCTCTCTCTGTTAGATCACGTCTGGTGAGTACATCCAGATGTCCGGTCGAGCTGGCAGGAGAGGGATGGATGAGAGGGGTATCGTCATCTTCATGGTGGATGAGAAGATGAGCCCTGCAATTGGGAAACAGCTGCTTAAGGTACTGACTAAACACAGACTGCACACTGGGGCTTTGAATAACAGCTGTATGTGTGTCATTTTCACACACAAGGATCATCCTCATAACTTTTCTCCGTGTGTATGTGTGTGTGTACAGAATGTCAATACACACATGAATGATTGGGATGCCTGCAGTGTTGGCATTGATCTGATATCTTCTTTTTTTAGGGGTTATAGAACGCTTCTTAGTATGTACACTATACAAGTCCCAGAACACCTAGTAGTACAGTTGTAAAACACTTTCAGCACCAGATCAGTTACTCTAGAATCTTGCACTATTCCTATCCCCTGCTGGGATGATCTCACAATGGTTCTCGGGCCAAGACATCTCCCCTAGTGTTTTTAAAACGACGCAGTCCTCCCCTCCACACACTGTTCGGGTGACGTACAGGCTCTATGAATGATTGCACAGCGGTGGGGTAGAGAGGGCAGGGGTTTACAAGCACAACCTGAGCCAAGAGCCCTGATATTCTCCTGAGCCGCAGTAATGGAGTGAGTCGGTCGTTTTGGGGTTCTCTACTGGGTCACAGAGCTACTTCCCGACCCTCGGGTCATTTACACGCACACACAGAGAGAGACAAGGACAGATAGACATGCCTGTGTAGAAAAACACTTCCCCTAAACTGTAGCTCATTCCTGACCTTCAGGTCATTTGCAAGTACACACTCACTCAGCCGCAGCCAAACACTTCTCCTAACCTATAGGGAGTCCTTAGAGTCTTGATATAATCAGGCATCTATCGGCTCTTGGTTTGATTAACTGACTCTCACGTTCAAACCTCAAGTCTTTAGGGAGTCTTAACACAATCAGGGACCTGCTGGATCCTTGGTTTGGTTAACTGGCTTGCAAGCCTGAAATCCCAAAGCGCAAACCTTTCTTTCCATTTAGGTGGTCCTGTAGTGTAGAGGTTCTCTCTGGGGAACAGTCTGTCCTCCGTCTCTTCCTGGTCCCTTGTGTCGCTGGTCCTGGGTTGAAGCCCGTTAAGGCTTGCGCAACACCATCTTTCACAGACAAAAGTGCAGTTAATCTTGGTCTTAACCAGTGTTTTCCTCCTTTCCACTGTCGGCTATACAGCCGGTTACACAATCATTTTCAGCCAGATACTTTTTCCACTTAAATTAACTAGACACATTTAAAAAACATTTTTTTATACAATTCGCAAGTCAGAAAATAACTCCGCTGAGCCACCTGCTAAAATAAGTGATGCGAATTGAAAAGTAGCCTAGTTAATTCATAGTTAGAAAATAAGTCTGCTGAGCCCTCTCCTGCGAGAATTTGTGATTTTATAGATAGGACAAGCGCCTGTCAGTCCCAAAGTGAGCAATGACAGGGAAACACTGATGGTTTGCCAGTCGGCTGTCTGTTCCTCCTGGTACCTGGGTGTGTTTGTTGACACTGGTGGTTGAACTCAAATTTCTTTACACGGCGGGGGAGAGCATGATGCTCCTTCGTCTGTGAGTCAATTTGCACGTCCCATATACAGTGGGGAGAACAAGTATTTGATACACTGCCGATTTTGCAGGTTTTCCTACTTACAAAGCATGTAGAGGTCTGTAATTTTTATCATAGGTACACTTCAACTGTGAGAGACGGAATCTAAAACAAAAATCCAGAAAATCACATTGTATGATTTTTAAATAATTAATTTGCATTTTATTGCATGACATAAGTATTTGATCACCTACCAACCAGTAAGAATTCCGGCTCTCACAGACCTGTTAGTTTTTCTTTAAGAAGCCCTCCTGTTCTCCACTCATTACCTGTATTAACTGCACCTGTTTGAACTCGTTACCTGTATAAAAGACACCTGTCCACACACTCAATCAAACAGATTCTAACCTCTCCACAATGACCAAGACCAGAGAGCTGTGTAAGGACATCAGGGATAAAATTGTAGACCTGCACAAGGCTGGGATGGGCTACAGGACAATAGGCAAGCAGCTTGGTGAGAAGGAAACAACTGTTGGCGCAATTATTAGAAAATGGAAGAAGTTCAAGATGACGGTCAATCACCCTCGGTCTTGGGCTCCATGCAAGATTTCACCTCGTGGGGCATCAATGATCATGAGGAAGGTGAGGGATCAGCCCTAGACTACACGGCAGGACCTGGTCAATGACATGAAGAGAGCTGGGACCACAGTCTCAAAGAAAACCATTAGTAACACACTACGCCGTCATGGATTAAAATCCTGCAGCGCACGCAAGGTCCCCCTGCTTAAGCCAGTGCATGTCCAGGCCTGTTTGAAGTTTGCCAATGACCATCTGGATGATCCAGAGGAGGAATGGGAGAAGGTCATGTGGTCTGATGAGACAAAAATAGAGCTTTTTGGTCTAACTCCACTCGCCGTGTTTGGAGGAAGAAGAAGTATGAGTACAACCCCAAGAACACCATCCCAACCGTGAAGCATGGAGGTGGAAACATCATTCTTTGGGGATGCTTTTCTGCAAAGGGGACAGGACGACTGCACCGTATTGAGGGGAGGATGGATGGGGCCATGTATCGCGAGATCTTGGCCAACAACCTCCTTCCCTCAGTAAGAGCATTGAAGATGGGTCGTGGCTGGGTCTTCCAGCATGACAACGACACGAAGCACACAGCCATGGCAACTAAGGAGTGGCTCCGTAAGAAGCATCTCAAGGTCCTGGAGTGGCCTAGCCAGTCTCCAGACCTGAACCCAATAGAAAATCTTTGGAGGGAGCTGAAAGTCCGTATTGCCCAGCGACAGCCCCGAAACCTGAAGGATCTGGAGAAGATCTGTAGGGAGGAGTGGGCCAAAATCCCTGCTGCAGTGTGTGCAAACCTAGTCAAGAACTACAGGAAACGTATGATCTCTGTAATTGCAAACAAAGGTTTCTGTACCAAATATTAAGTTCTGCTTTTCTGATGTATCAAATACTTATGTCATGCAATAAAATGCAAATTAATTACTTAAAAATCATACAATGTGATTTTCTGGATTTTTGTTTTAGATTCCGTCTCTCATAGTTGAAGTGTACTTATGATAAAAATTACAGACCTCTACATGCTTTGTAAGTAGGAAAACCTGCAAAATCGGCAGTGTATCAAATACTTGTTCTCCCCACTGTAATGTGGGAACGATGAGTCAAAATCCACTTAGCCTATTTTCTGGCACCATTTTATTTTCTTTCGTGTGTTTCGTATGCAGCCACCAAGTACTGGTGCGTAGGCTATTACTGTACTTGGACGAACAGCAAGCTTTAGTTTGTAAAAGGTGTCGAACTGACTGAGGTCGATGTCATATCCTTGCCATTTATAAATCATTTAACTTAGTTTACATGTCCATGGTATCGCATCGGGACAAGTCAACTAAAGCTCTCGTTTTGTATTTTCAATCTGAAGTCCATTAGGACTTGCCAGGCAGTGACGTTAAAGTGAGTGACTTGTCAGCCTACCGAATCCCATTGGTAAGAGAGCCATTTATTTGGTTCCCTAATTTGCATACTGGTAGGCTTTTTGGCGATTATCCGCAGATAAATTGTTAGGCTAGTAGAGCAATAGCCTCACTCTGGTACAAAATATCATAAAAGAAAATGGATTGAATTGTGTTAAAAGTGAATGTTTCTTAGATCAATTATCTTTGAAAATACCATATCTAATTCATTTAATCCGTGTCGGAGTAGTCAACTGCTGCTTTCTGTGTCGCGAAGCTCATGATTAACACCTGCTTCGTTCTTCAAACATACCAGTATTGCAGATAGTTGAGAAAAAGCCTCTTGAAAGGAAGCTCGAAGCCTGGGGAAGTCAGCAAACTCTCTTACAAGATTCTTTAAAAAATATATTTTTTTACATTTTTATAAATGACATTCTGCCATTCCCAGTTGCACACAACTAGTTGAAATTCTTTCACTAATTTAACTGATGTCGTTCTATCTCTTAACATGTATGGACCCAGAACCTAATTGAACATCTGCTCGAGAACCATTTTTCCAGTAGAAAAAGTGCCCATCACACAATTCAAATTTATGTTCAATTTTCATTTTTTATTTTTTTTTCAAGATAGTTTGGGCTATTCTGTTTTAATAAAATGCATAATTTGAAGAACAAACATTGTGGCAATTCATACATTGCGGTAAAATACTTTAATTTCATAAGACGACGGGTTAAATGTAAAAAAAAAAAGAAAAAGAAAAAAGTTTTTCTTACTTAGAAAATAGTCCTTATCATACCGGCCTATACAAATCCAAAAACGCTAACAATACACTGAATTCATACATTTTTACTATTTGAAATTCTAAACAATACCACAAGAAATGTGTACAGTCTGAGGTCAACTCAAAGTATTCAATCATTTTGCTGTGTATTTCGGATGGCATCAAGGCATTAGAATGTACCAGAGGCCACCAAAAATAGTTTTATGCAAACAATTCTTAAACCCACTGGGGGAGGAGGCTTACTCCCCGGGGGGTCCTGCCTGGCTACTTTTTCTATTTGGCTGGCTACTTCATGTGTTTGTGGAAAACACTGGCTAACACATGACAGATTAATGGCAGAAATGTATTTTAATGAGACATCTGGCTGCGCTGGAGTAGATATCATTTATCTTCTTACTGTACTGTTTGTAATCGCTTTCTGGAAAACACAACTGAAGGATATGTTTCGATTGCGAAAGAAAGATTCTGAGAAACTCAAACTGCCCATGGCTTCATAGACAAGTGGTCTCAAACATTTCATTGGATAATGGGTAACTTTTCTGTTGTAATGTGATTTCACAATTTGGTACATTTAGTCACTCACCATCAGCTTGTGTTGATTTTAATGGGAGCTCCAAACTCCATGTTTATGTTTCAGTCCCTAACTAGAGGACTTGTCAGAGTAGGACGGGATGACAATGTTTGACTGATTTCAAGGTCTGTTAAGTGTTAAACTGTTCCATGAGTTGCTCAGCTGTCCTTATGACAGGGTTATCCAAACACTCCATTTCAATTCACTCAATTGATGAGGTAATCTGAAATTCCAATGTTCCTCATTGAAAAGCATGACTTGGGTCTTTTGTCCCATGCGTTCACCGAGTTACTCAGCTTTCCTTATGACGTGACCGTGTGTCTTTTTGAATAGTCAGCTGAATGACCATCGTCCTCTCCCCTGCTCCACCGGAGCTTACCCTGCTGAATGCGTTCGATCTGTCTAAACCTAACCACCTCTCTCCTGTCTTCTCCTTTCTCTCCGCAGGGCTCGGCAGACCCTCTGAACAGTGCCTTCCATCTCACCTACAACATGGTTCTCAACCTGCTGCGCGTGGAGGAGATCAACCCGGAGTACATGCTGGAGAAGTCTTTCTACCAGTTTCAGCACTACAGGGCTGTGCCCGGGGTCGTAGAGAGTGAGTACAGAATACAGGCCTACCTACTCCAGTCCTGTATTTGGTTCTCAACCTCTCCATTGGTTGGGAATTCCCCCCCGCTAGTCATGCTTTATTCAAGAGAATAGATCAGATTGATTCGGTAGACTGTTCTGTTGATTTGGTTTGGTCAAATATAGTACGAGTAAAGCTTTATAAAGACGTGTTTTGATGTTGCCTAGTTGCTGGTGTATTATTGATCCTCTTAACTTTAGGAGAGTGTCATGTTGACTCAAACCAAATGTACTTTTTTTAATTACTCGACCATTTTAAGTCATGTCCCCTGCTCGTTCTTGACTTTTCCTGTTTAAAACGCTGTCATTGTTTGAATCTTAATATCACAAAAAGAACGTGTTACAATCAGTTTAAGAGAACATGTAATTTCTCCCCCTGCCCGTCATTCACTGGCAGTCAGCTTGAAACTACACCTAAACTAATTTCACACACACACACACACACACACACATATATATATATATATATATATATATATATATATATTAATAGTAAAACGAGATTAAATTGACAATAGTCTGATGGGTGAGAATATTATCAATTGTCAAATTGTATGTAAAGATTAGCAGATTAGATCTGATTAGCAGTGCACCTTGGAATTGACACAGGCAGGTAAACGGAGTGCCAAAAAGGGACTCCTAGTCACAGGCAGGTAAGACTTTTTGATGTCTGTATAGTATCAAAAATAGCAGATTCAGATTCCAAATCCCCTATCCTTGCCAAACAACGAAAATGACCCCGTGAGCTCCATTTTAAAATAAAACTTTGGGCAGAATCACCGTGATTCCGCGAGCTTGTGACACAGTAATTTTAGCGATAGAATATATTAAATATATTTAATAGAAAGTTTGTGTATATCATTCATCAGTGTGAGCTGCTATTTTTAGCTGCTCGTTCCATACCGGAATTCCCACTCTAGTGATGTGCGTACCCATTCTAGCAATTCTATTTCTATGTGTACGACTGCCTTTCCTCTGATGTGCACAGAGATGGCGAAGCTGGAAGAGATGTACAACGCCATAGAGATCCCCAACGAGGAGAGTGTGGTGACCTACTATAAGATCCGCCAACAGCTGGCCAAACTGAGCAAGGAGATAGAGGAGTTCATCCACAAGCCAAAATACTGCCTTCCCTTCCTCCAGCCTGGCAGACTGGTCAAGGTTAGAGACCCAAATACCACTCATACCACCAACTAAAGTACTTGCAATGTAGCACAGCCCAAAGACAACATGTACACCACCGTTCTTTAGTCTTCATGTGCTGTTCAAAAGGGCTTATGCAGATTTTTTTTTTTTTCCCCAACGTAGTTTTTCTGAGATAAGGAACAATATGAGTGTTTTGTTGTACGTACAGACGTGCCTATAATGTTGAACTATTTTCCAGGTCAAAAACGAAGATGCTGACTTTGGGTGGGGCGTGGTTGTTAATTTCTCAAAGAAGTCAAACGTCAAGGTAATTTTGATATGTTGAATGTTATCAGAAAGGATCTGTGAAAACTGCCTTTTTTTAAAAAACTGAAAACGAAATACAATGTAGATACAACTTGTGTTATAGCTTGTTTTTATGGCATGTGTTTTGGGGCTCTGTGTTATGCATTTGTTGTCCTTTAGGTTACCCCATAATGCTTAGTGTTGCACCCATGTTGAGGGTGTGTGATTGTTTCCCTCCAGGCCATTACGGGTGACGCAGATCCTCTATACGTGGTGGAGGTGCTGGTCCACTGCAGTAAGGAGAGTGTGAAGAACACCGCCACAGAGGCTGCCAAACCTGCTGCCGCTGGGGAGAAGGGTGAAATGCAGGTGGGTACATATGATGGGGGGGGGGGGGTGGCTCTGTCAGAAATGGCTCTCTATTGCGGTGGTTCCTTTTTTGGGGGGGGGGGGACTCAGGCTTTCAACTTACTCTTAAGTTGTAATAGTAGAATGGGGAATTGTATTGGGAATTGCAGAGCTATTTAGAACTTGTCACAAATTCCCAGATCTAGCCCGTGTCAGCTTCAAGTTTTTAGCTAGTTTTTTTTGCTCATAGATATTGTAATGTTTGAGTCGCTCCGACATCACATTAGACATGGCAAAATGTGTAGAATTGCAGGAAAAATCCACCCCATGGTGAAATGTATAGAAATGCAGGGGGGAAAAGGTGTGGGATGTTCCCCAATGATGGAAGGGGGGAACCACTGCCCTAGTGCACTACTTTTGACCCTATATGGCCTCACACAGAGTCAAAAGACCTGATGGTTTGCAAGTTCAGATATAGCCAATGCAATGCTGTGATACAATAATATCACTGGACACTATGTACTCCTGGTTTGGTGGTCTGCCGCAGGATGGAATCCAACATTGAAGTGGTTCTTTCTAGAATGTAGACCACACACACAAGTAATTTATGGGAGGGGTTACTACACTGTAACTGTCCCTGAGCCTGAAGGAAATCAAACACTGCCAAGTCGTTAATGGTGAAACTGCTGCTGTGCTGTGTCCTAGAGCGTCCCTTTAACTTAAAGCAACAACCACGTAATGAAATGGAACACATATTATATCTCTGTTTTCAGGAGGAATTAGCTTGTATGCTATGTCATTAGTTGTCTTATACCGTCTCTTCATGCTCACATTGAAACACCGTGAATGGTGTGGTCGGGATCGATGCCCCTCGTTTAAAACATTTATTTATTTTCCTTTGGTTTTGTAACCCTCCATATAATATAAACACCATTTAAACTTTGAGACTTCTCTCAGTTTAGGTTCATATCCAGTCACACACACACACACACGCTCGCACACACACACACTCTGTCTTAGTTTATGTTCATATGGGCACAGACGCTTTAAAAAAAATCTGATTTCATCCCTCTCTTTCTCGCTCCCTCTCTCATATATATCCCATATCCCCCTTGCTCTCTCTGTCTCCCCTTCTCACTATATCGGCTGTCTTCTACCCAAATACCACCAGACCTGGGTTCAAATACTGTTTGAATAATTTCAAATACTGTATCTGTGCATGATTGAGCTTGCCTGTTGCAATGGAACCAATAGAGAACTCCCAACTACAACACTCGCCCACCTGGCACTCCAGGCAGGCTAAATCGAACGCTCAAAGTATTTGAAAGACTTCAAATAGTATTTGAACCCAAGTTTGCCAAGTACCATGCATTAAAACTGCTGCTTCTTTTGCTGCCTATGCACGTTTCCTCCATTTTGCACTAGTCCTTTTAGATTCTGTCTTGTTATTTAGTGCAGTCCTCCTGTCCTAAACTACTCTGTGAGCTCTGTCTAGATCTAGATGACTTTAGCTGCCTGCCTGTCTCTTGTCTCGTATTATTCTTCCATATCTCAGAGGAGTCGTTAAACTCTTGCTGAAATGCTGTCTGGCCCTGCTTTCTGGGCTCTCTCCTGTTAAACGCGTTACGACGAATCCCTCTGTCAAAGCAAAGCCTCTCTTTCTCTCCCCACTCTCTCCCTCATATCTTCCCCTTCACTGTCAAAGTACGGCAAAGTCCCTCTCTCCCCAAGCTCTTCTAGCTCCTCTGTAGCCTGTGCCGTCTATCTGGCAGTGTGTGGACTGGAGGGATCTGCAGACCAATATCCAGTGGCTTTTCTGGCATTAAAAAGTACAGACTAGGGGGTCAAATTTGATTTAAATGGAGAGGTTGATTAGTTGAATCAGGTGTTCTGCAGTTTGTGCCAATATACAGATCCCGTAGACAGAGCAGCAGACAGAATTGTGTCTTAGTTCTGTATATGCATTTAAAACCCCATTTAGTTAGTGTTCAGGATCTCCTGCGTCAGTCAATGATGATGGCTATGACAGCTACAATGTTTGATACTAAGTAAATAGATACGTACATGTTTGTATTGTAACTGTATGCATAAACTAATATACGCATCATTTTGTATTGCTTCTGATCAGGTGGTTCCTGTGATGCTTCACCTCCTGACCTCCATCAGTTCAGTTCGCCTCTACAGCCCCAAAGATCTGCGGCCTTATGACAACCGACAGAGCATGCTCAAATCCATACAGGTGAGAACCCTGTGGTATCAGAATACTTCTCGGTATCGTGATACTTGGCCTGGTATCACATCATTAGTACAATGTGACAACCCAACTCTGAAAATAGGCACATTTTTCTTTTCTTTTTTTCGTGCAAAACAATGGTCACCTTTTTGGGCCCTCACCAGTTTGCATTCCTGGAGGACACAACACCATGATAAACATTTATCATAAACATTTTGGTTACTACATGATTCCATATGTGTTAGTCTTCACTATTATTCTACAATGTAGAAAATAGTACAAATAAAGGAAAAACCTTGAATAAGTAGGTGTCCAAACGTTTGACTAGTACTGTAGATAGAATACATCTCTCTGTCAACGGTGATCATGGATCATTCTCTGGTCCCGTCTCCACCACACAGGAGGTGCAGAAGAGGTTCCCGGACGGCGTCCCCCTTTTGGACCCCATCGATGACATGGGCATTAAGGACCCGGGCCTGAAGAAGGTCATCCAGAAGGTGGAGGCATTCGAACACAGGATGTACTCCCACCCCATGCACTCTGACCCCAGCCTGGAGGCCGTCTACTCCCTCTGCGAGAGGAAAGCCCTGGTGAGGATGGGTGGGGTGGAGGTATTTGGGACGGTTGGTTGGTTCATGTCCCGTAGGGCCACACTGCCCAGTGTGTTGCTGGCACCATTTAATGTTCTGTCAGTAAGTAATGATTGAGAGGCTTGTCAGTGGGGCTGATGGGTATTTTGTTTTGTGGATAGGTTGGGGTTCAACAAACATTGACTTTGACAAAAAGTATTTGAATGATTTTGAACATCGTCGTCCCCCCCCCCCCCCCCCCCCCCCTGTCGACGTAAATCAAAGCTTCTGTACTAAATCCTCCACGCGCCCCACACCCCAAGGCCTGTTTTTTTTCTGTCACTTACGTAGATCTAGCCTAAATCAGAACAATTGTTTTTGGTCTCTTCCTGTCCGTCTGAGCTGGAAACGGTCACGTACTGACAGAAACAGGCATAGGTGTGGTGAAGTACAATATCCGATGGAAATGAGATCGCTCTCCTTCGTTCATCTAAATACGGCAGAACGTTCGGCACCAACCGACTGCCTCTTTTTAATTGACTGTGGCTCTGAAATGCCAAGGAGGGAGATATTTATGAAATGAGGAGTAAAGTTAATATTTGTGTGGCCAAGTACCTGTGAGACGATAAATGTTGAAGAAGCACTATGGAGAAATTGCTCCGCTATTTCCTGTTTGCAAAAATTAAGAATATGCCTAATTTCAGTTTGTGACAAAACAACCAAGTATAGTGTATAGAATCATTGTACCATCTAAACCGCTGTGAAATATATTTTTCATAACCAGAAATATTGTATTTTCACATGTTTTGAAGCTGGTGTACAAAACTGAAAGTAAAAGACACAAAAACAAAACTTAAGAATGGGAATCATAGAAATGGCACACATAGAACAGATCTACTGCTTCTTAGACTTGTTTCAATGAGAGTGACAGATTTATAACACCTTTCTATGTGAATTTGGTTGGGAAGCCCAAAAAGTTACATATTCCAGCTTTAAAGGAAAAATGTATTCAAAACCACCCATTCCTTTAATTTACAGAGTTAAATAACACGTGAAAACTATTTTTGTTGTGAACAAATGTTTCATTTTGTCATCATGTTGGTAGCAACATGTGGAAATCTGTTGCGGCTCAAGTCGACTACAAAACCCATGTAATGCTGTCTGTCGGCTTGCTGGGTAGCTACGTACAATAATACAAGTACGTTTCAGCATGTGAAGTAGGTAGTTGGCTGTAAAATCGCCTGAACAAACCGCACTATCAATTTAGGAGTCTACAATCTCACCATGTTCAATCTGCAGATTGATTTGCCTCGCAGAGTGGAGTCTGATGTTCACAGCGGCAATGCAAAGGCCCCATGCAATGCACCCTGGACTGAAGAGTTCGACAAATAGGAGAAATGTGTTGGGCCCTCATTCCAGAGAATGAACCTCCCGCGTTATGACACCAGTATTGAAATCTGACATGTATGATAGACTCTTTTCGCGATCTAAAAGTCGTATTCCTGTTAACTTCCGGTGTAGTCGGAGCGACTTTATCACAGTGCTACGTAATACCAGATTTCTGCCTGCTTTGAATGGCAATTACTCAGATACACGTGAAACCATGAAATGACCCTGGAATCGATTGAGCATCGCTCAGAGATGCACAAAAGCAATATAGCATTCAAAATGGGTGAATCTTTCCTTTTAAGTCCCGAGCTGTACTGTGCTGGGTTGGTTATTTATGTTTTCCATTCCCTGCTCCTACAACTGGCCTAGGTCATGACCTTTGTG
The DNA here is from genome assembly GCF_045679555.1 of Salvelinus alpinus. NCBI lineage: Eukaryota > Metazoa > Chordata > Actinopteri > Salmoniformes > Salmonidae > Salvelinus > Salvelinus alpinus. Next base: position 8,393,825 of record NC_092103.1, read on the forward strand.
ACCTCTGTTATCTCTGTGTGTGGGATGTATTACATGTCTACGCATGGGAAGGGATAAAGCCCTATAAACCAGATTACACACACACCATGTTTGATTAGGCATGACGTGAGATTTATACCTGCTCGAAAAAGATCTCCAATCCTCTGCCTGGCCTCTGGGATTGGGCCACTGCACAACTGATCGGCCTGCTACAGAAGGGAAGACGGACAGACGTACTCTTTCACTAGTAACACAAAGCTGGTTCTATTCCGGGTGGCTTTTCTGGGATGACTTGGGCTTGAATAAAATGCGTAGGCATAACCTTACACTAGGGATGTGCATGGTTATTCGAATATCCGAACGGACGTTAGTATTGGAAACTTGTGAGTGTTCATTTTTACACCCCCAAAAAAATGATAGGCCTGTTTTAACACAGGCTTTTTCTAAATTGTCTAAAAATATCGGTTTGACTTTGTTACATACTACAAGGATATACCATGACATTTCAATTGAATAAAACAACATACCTTTCAATGTAGATTTTATGACCCAGAGAAAGACTGGTAGCTGACCGGTGGCCTTCACGTGTGTAGCTTGTTGTTTATGTGTATGGGCCTGTCTGGCTCTGTTGGTAGAGCACGGCGCTTGTGGGTTCGACTCCCATGGGGAACCAGTACATTGGGGGGGTATGAAAATATATGCATTAACTACTGTAAGACTGTTTTCACACACAGGCCTCTATAAGTACTGATCTCAGTCCTCTTTAAATTGAACTCTGAGGTAAAAAAATAAGCTAAGTAGACACACTGCCCTTGCCTTTGAATGAGGACTCAACTCTTTTGCCAGTTCATTTCACCTATTTTGTGGTCCGAGTCCTCTCTGCATTCACATTGCTATGTTTAGAAGGAACCAAGATATTTTTTCCAACATTCACTCAATGCACTCTGCCATTCCATCAGAATGTGTTATTGGACAGCGAGATATGCCCACTTACATTTGGAAGCTGATAGATTGCATTTAGTTAAAAGATTATACATGATTGTCATCAGAAGATAATATTAACATTTAATATTATTGGTAACTGAATAAATAACAGAAGAATAACTGCAGATGAATTAATGCTGTAATTGAAAATTGTACAATGTAGGTTACTGCCCCTAGAATTGATTTTGTACCCTGTGTTGTAATTCTCTCCAAATATGTTGTCTTGGCGCACTATTCAAACCCCACAATTGAATGAACAACTTATGATGCTCTCTCAGCCTATAGATCACATATTGCAAACAAATAATCTGAACCCAAAACGTTCTTTCTGTTAATCCTTGACAATCGCTAATCAATATCCAAAGCTATCCCAAAGCTTTTTTCCACGAACCTGCTCATCTTCTCATTTATGGCAGTGGAAACGGTGTTGCAGTAGTCTAGTGTGTGGTGCGGGAATAATGACAAGTGAACCTGGGGAGCTTTGTGTTCACATTGTCCTTAAAAAAGGGAACCGGATGGTGGAATTCAAGCGAACTAAACTCGGACCACCTCTGAGATTGGTCTCAGTTTTGTTCGCTTCGGGGCACTTTTGAGAGGTCTGAGTTCCTTTGGCGTGTTCACACTGCACAAAAAATGAGTTCACAAAAGTTGTCTGTAAGGGACATAGTGTGAACACCCTGAATCTCTTTGAATAAAAGCGTCTGCTAAATGACAAATTTAAATGTTGGTTAATCAAAGCTGCAATGCTCCGGTTAAAAACGTACATTGAAAAAAACCATGTAGGCCTATTTCGAATATCCAGATTTTTCAAACCCCATCTGTACCTTACACACACTTTTACTTTACTAAGTGATATCACTCGGAGCCCACATCTCGTAACCTGTATACTCCACGACATATGTAAAAAACCATCTGACTCTAGAGCTGTGCCGACTGAGGTTGCCTAATACTGGTGTTGTCTAGTTGCCCCCTGTGGTCAGTCAGACTCTCCCTGCAGCATGATATAAATGTGTTGGGTGAGCCTGTAATTGGATAATGGTTTTAAGCAGGGACACTTGGGCACTGTGTGTGGCGGAGAGGAAAACAACTGCCTGTAACAGACCAAGACTGTTAACCAACACCATCTCCGTCTCGGCTGTCAGTCTTGGCTGAGCTCTGATTGGATTGAATGCCACAGTTTGCAGCTTCAGTCATGCACGACAAATGCTCATCTGGACTCTCAAAACGTCGCAATATGGCCTTATGATATGAATAAAATGGTACATTTTAAATGGATTGGTCAGCCTAATGACAAATGTACATATTTGTTTCCTTGAAAGCGGTCTATGGTCTGGTTGTTAGCACTGAGATCAGTAATATTTTTGTCATGTGGTTCCTTACTAGGGCGCAATGGGTTTCAAGTGTCATGTTATCCTGTGTCTGTCAGATTGCGGGAGATATCAAAGGGGCCAAGCGGGAGCTGAAGAAGGCTCGAACCGTGCTGCAGATGGACGAGCTCAAGTGCAGGAAGCGCGTCCTGAGGCGTCTCGGGTTTGCCACTTCCTCGGATGTGATCGAAATGAAGGGCCGAGTGGCCTGTGAGATCAGCAGGTAAGGAAAAGAAAAGCCACCGGTAACACTTTACCCAAATAGGGCCCTATAAAATTGGTTTTATTTTTGTCTCTTCATGTTTTTGCTCTCAATAGCTTTTTTTATATTGTAAAAATTCCACAACAATGCTTAAAACACACCAAGAGACTACTTTTCAGGTCTGGGAAAAAATATAAGAATTTTGTGGGTTTGGGTGTATAGTTACCCTTTTAATTCAAGTGTGCACCGGGGCCCATGGTTTGGTTGGCGATGTGATTGCAGAGTTTGCAAAGCAAATGGTCACTTGACTAATGCCAATAATCATATCATTCTGCCAGGTAGGCATAAGCTACTTTGTAGTTAACATTTAATTGAGAATGTTTTTGGGAAAGCCTTTCCATCTCTACCAGGTGGTTATAGTTAGCATAATTGCTAACAGCTACACAGTGTAGACATACGCACCGCACACACATACTGGGGCATTCTTGTTGTGTGTCAGAAAGTTGCAGGAAACTAAATCACTGATGCATTTTAAGTGTCTTATGATTAACTTAGTAGAACATTCATTTGCCCAGGTCAATATATTTTTGAATATTGTTTAATTAAATTATGTCTGGATTCTGTGGTTTAGAAATTACAGCACTTTCTGTACATTTTAGGAGACCAAAAGTGTTGGGACAAATTCACTTGTGTATTAAAGTAGTCAAAAGTGTAGTATTTGGTCCCGTATTCCTAGCACACAATGACGACATCATGCTTTTGACTCAACACGTTTGTTGGATGTGTTTGCTCTTCGTTTTGGTTGTTTCAGATTATTTTGTGCCAAATAGAAATAAATGGTAAATAAAGTATTGCCATTTTGGAGTCACTTTTATTGTAATATAAGAATATATGTTTCTAAACAGTTCTACATTAATGTGGACGCTACCATGATTACAGATAATCCCGAATGAGTCGTGAATAATAATGAGTGAGAAAGTTAGATGCATAAATATCATATTGGAGCTCACTGTATCCCCCAAATGTATTCTCAAACATTTTATTTTCTCTGTTAAACTGTGTGCATCAAACTGACTTGCAGGATTGTTGCTGACACTCCGATGCTTTAAATGAATGGTTTTAGGTCAATTTGTAAGCATTACTGAACAAAGAGCCGTTTGGGAGCCAAATGAATGTCTCTTTTAGGTGAATGTAGCCAAATGATTCGGCTCACAGAAGAGACTCGGAATGCCCATCACTACGCAAGAGCTCCAAGGGGACAATCTTAAAAGGGCAATGACATACTTAGTAATAAAAACGTAATACTTATTACGATAAGTATTAATAATAACAATCAGGATGTTTCCAATGGGGTAAATGCAGATGCACAAACTACATGCTCCAGCCTATGTACATTTTATAGCCACTATGCTGCATCAGTTGGGCTACAGGTGATACGTCTTATTGCTAATAGCACATCTGATAATGCAGACCATGCATAGGTTATATACATGGTCCAATATCTAAAAAATAATTAGCATTTTTACCAATATGTTTTGGGCATAATTTCTGGAGGGGGACATATTTGAGTCTGTCCGCATAATTTTATTTTCATTCATTTTGGAGTATAATGTTCCTTTCTAGAAAGTTACCAGAACTGAGCTTCTCAGTGCTTCCATATAAATGTTATCCTGGGGAGGACTGGAATTGTCCAAACTCGCAGTTTAATACATATAAATGATGGTCATGACTTTCTTACATGAAATTTGACGTTAACTTGGCCCCAGACAATCCAACTGCGATCTGCTTAAGTTTCTCATGGGCTTTTTTTGTTGTTGCTTTAACCCCTGGCTGCTGATGACTGAGATGGTGTTCAGCTGTTCTTAGAACAGTTATCTATATCAACATGCTATTAAAAAACACTGACTGGTCTGAGACCTGTGTTTTGATCCAGTGCTGATGAGCTTCTACTGACTGAGATGGTGTTCAACGGCCTGTTCAACGATCTGTCTGCAGAACAGGTTACCGCTCTACTCAGCGTCTTCGTCTTCCAGGAGAACGTAAGTCGCACACACACACACGTCTTTTCCTGCGCAATCAGTTAAAACATACTTTTGGCCGGATAAGCAACAATCTTCTTTCCCCCCCACTCTTCAACTTCAAATGTCGTCACGACATTTCTTACACCCTTCACTAAAAGCACTTTGACCTATTACTTCAAGTCTGATAGTAGTCTAATGTTCCCATATCTTGAATGTTAAGTGTTTAAATTAATCAAATCCTCAGTACATCCTCTTGATGCTTCCTCTCAAAACAAGGAATTCCTGTGTCAAATGTTTGAAGACTTTTTGTCTTGGCTTCCTCGATTATTGACCTCCCCAATGGCAAAGTCCACTCTTTAAACTCCATCGTACAGGCAGGTGGTCACTCTGCCAAAAGTTAATTCTCGTGCACGTTTCTCCTCTCGGAGTGTTCATTGTTCTCTGTAAGCAGGGCGCCACAGCCTCTTCACTGCTGGTCTCAGTATGGCAGCCCTCAGTAAGGGTATGTTCCAGCTTAGTGGTGGGGCGTGAAATGCTGGTCTTTCTAGCTCCATGTGTTTTGAGTGTCGTAGTGTAATGACAGTACAGGTGTGTTCTTGAGCAAAGGTCTAGTGCCGTGTGTGCATCATCATGTCAACACTACATTTAAGGGTCTAGCTCTGTGTTTGTGTTATCATGTCTACTGTCTATACTGCAATTTAGTTTTAGGCTTCTATATGTATCATGTCATATCTACTGCCTGCAAGTCTCTGTCTCTGTCTCTGTCTCTCTCTCGCTCTGTCTCGCTCTCTCTGTCTCTCATGCCTCTGTGTCTGTTAGCAGATCAGCTCTGTGACATTCACATGCAGCTGTCGTCCAGTGTCCTGTCGCCCCACTTCCCTGCATAAAGGCTACAGTGTGCTGTATGTTGATATTTATGCAGCTGCTCCCTCTTCTCTGTGTGGAGGGAGAGCTTCCACCTGCTGCTGGAGAGGCTGGTGAGGGCTGAGGCAGGCAGGCAGAGAAGATCTCATGACAGGCTAAAAACATCAAGGGTTAATGGGGCGTCACACAGGGCACTGAGCCAGAGACAGAATAGGCTTGGGAGTAGGGCACAGAGGGAGCTTTGGGGGCCTGAGGCACTGCCATGGGTGAGTGGGAAATGGGATCAAGATACAGTCACACCAATTATTATTTCCCACAAACAAGTGGGAATCTTTATAAAGACAAAAATGTGGGTAACGGTCTTGTATCCCCCCATCTGCAGGAGGTAGACTTTCACTTCACCACTGACCTTTAAAGGTCCAATGCAGCAGTTCTTAATATCAAATCAATTTTGAGTAACAATTAATTACCTTACTGAGTTTTTTTCAACCATTTTAATTGAAAACAAAAATAGCTTCTTAGCAAACAGCAATTTCTCAAGCAATAATTTTGCTATGACTGTCTGGGAGTAGTCTGGGTGGGGAGGGGAAAATTGAAAATGAGCTGTTATTGGCAGAGAGATTTGTTATTGGTCTGTTAAAGGAAAATTCCACCCAAAAACTATATTTTGGTATTTGTTTCATTAGTCCATTGTTGATGTAGTCCCAAAATGTTTTGCATGTCAGAAATCTAGTTTTCAAAAATATACTTTTTGGGTGGAGTTTTCCTTTTAACTAATTTAACTTTCTTATTGGTCTTAACTAATTTACCACAGCCCTTGGTAAATTAAAATGACATTAATATAATTTTCACAGTATTATTCCAACCTCATAGTGTGGATATATACAGTACCAGTCAAAAGTTGACACACCTACTCATTCAAGGGTTTTTCTTTATTCTTATTATTTTCTACATTGTAGAATAACACATGGAATCATGTAGTAACCAAAAAAGTGTTAAACAAAACAAAATATATTTTATATATGAGGTTCTTCAAAGTCGAATCAGTTTTTATTAGTCACATATGCCGAATACAACAGGTGTAGACCTTACAGTGAAATGCTTACCTACGAGCCCCTAACCAACATTTCAGTAAAAAAAAAAATACAGATAAGGATAAGAGATAAAAGTAACAAGTAATTAAAGAGTACCAGTGAAAATAACAATAGCGAGACTATATACAGGGGGGTACCGATACAGAGTCGATGTGTGGTGGCACCGGTTATTTGAGGTGGTATGTACATGTAGGTAGAGTTATTAAAGTGACAATGCATCGATGACAACAGAGAGTGGCAGTGGTGTAAGGGGGGCACTGCAAATAGTCTGGGTAGCCATTTGACGAGATGTTCAGGAGTCTTATGGCTTGGAGGTAGAAGCTGTTTCGAAAGCCTCTTGGACCTAGACTAGGCGCTCCGGTTGCCGTGCGGTAGCAGGGAGAACAGTCTATGACTAGGGTGGCTGGAGTCTTTGACAATTTTTAGGGCCTTCCTCTGACACCGCCTGGTATAGAGGTCCTGGATGGCAGGAAGCTTGGCCCCAGTGATGTACTGGGCCGTTCGCGTTACTCTCTGTCGTGCCATGTGGCCAGAGCAGTTAACATACCAGGCAGTGATGCAACCAGTCAGGATGCTCTCGATGGTGCAGCTGTAGAACCTTTTTGAGGATCTGAGGACCCATGCCAAATCTTTTCAGTCTCCTGAGGGGGAATAGGTTTTGTCGTGCCCGCTTCACGACTGTCTTGGTGTGCTTGGATCATGTTAGTTTGTTGATGTGGACACCAAGGAACTTGAAGCTCTCAACCTGCTCCACTGCAGCCCCGTCAATGAGAATGGGGGTGTGCTCGGTCCTCTTTTTCCTGTAGTCCACAATCATCTCCTTTGTCTTGATCACGTTGAGGGAGAGGTTGATGTCCTGGCACCACACGGCCAGTTCTCTGACCTCCCCCCTATTGGCTGTCTCATTGTTGTCGGTGATCAGGCCTACCACTGTGTCATCAGCAAATGTAATAATGGTGTTGGAGTCGGGCCTGGCCGTGCAGTCATGAGTGAACAGAGAGTACAGAAGGGGACTGAGCACACACCCTTGAGGGGCCCCTATGTTGAGGATCAGCCCGGCGGATGTGTTGTTACCTACCCTTACCACCTAAGTGCGGCGCGTCAGGAAGTCCAGGATCTAGTTGCAGAGGGAGGCGTTTAGTCCCAGGGTCCTTAGCTTATCGATGAGCTTTGAGGGGACTATGGTGTTGAACGCTGAGCTGTAGTCAATGAATAGCATTCTTACATAGGTGTTCCTTTTGTCCAGGTGGGAAAGGGCGGTGTGGAGTGCAATGAGGATTGCATAATCTGTAGATCTGTTGGGGCAGTATGCAAATTGGAGTGGGTCTAGGGATGATGATCATCTGGGATGATGGTGTTGATGTGAGCCATGACCAGCCTTTCAAAGCACTTCATGGCTACAGACGTGAGTGCTACGGGTCGTTAGTCGTTTGGGCAGGTTAACTTAGTGTTCTTGGGCACAGGGACTATGGTGGTCTGCTTAAAACATGTTGGTATTAGACTCTGACAGGGAGATGTTCAAATTGTCAGCTAAGACACTTGCCAGTTAGTCAGCGCATGCTCGCAGTACACGTCCTGGTAATCCGTCTGGCCCTGCAGCCTTGTGGATGTTGACCTGTTTAAAGGTCTTACTCACATCGGCTGCGGAAAGCGTGATCACAGTCTTCCGGAACAGCTGGTGCTCTCATGCATGTTTGTGTTACTTGCCTCGACGCGAGCATAGAACTAGTTTAGCTCGTCTGGTAGGCTCGTGTCACTGGGCAGCTCTCGGCTGTGCTTCCCCTTGTAGTCTGTAATGGTTTGCAATTCCTGCCACATTCGACGAGCGTTAGAGCCGGTGTAATACAACTCGATCTTAGTCCTGTATTGATGATTTGCCAAATGGAGGGTGAGGGAGAGCTTTGTATGCGTCTCTGTGTGTGGAGTATTGTTGGTCCAAAGTTATTTTTCCTCTGGTTGCACATTTAACATGCTGATAGAAATTTGGTCTGCATTAAAGTCCCCAGCTACTAGGAGCGCCGCCTCTGGGTGAACGTTTTCTTGTTTGCTTATGGTGTAATACAGCTCATTCAATGCTGTCTTAGTGCCAGCCTCTGATTGTGGTGGTATGTAAACAGCTACAAAGAATACAGATAAACTCTCTCGGTAGGTAGTGTGGTCTACAGCTTATCATGAGATACTTTACCTTAGGCGAGCAATAGCTTGAGACTTCCTTAGATATCGTGCACCAGCTGTTACAAAGAAGCCACCCTTTGCCTTGACGACAGCTTTGCAATCCCATGGCATTCTCTCAACCAGCTTCATGAGGAATGCTTTTCCAACCTTCTTGAAGGAGTTCCTACATATACTGAGTACTTGTTGGCTGGTTTTCCTTCACCCTGCAGTCCAACAACTTGGGTTGAAGTCAGGTGATTGTTGAGGCCAGGTCATCTGATGCAGCACTCATCACTCGCCTTGGTCAAATAACCCTTACACAGCCTGGAGGTGTGTTGGGTCATTGTCCTGTTGAAAAACAAATGATAGTCCCACTAAGTGTAAACCAGATGGGATGGCGTATCGCTGCAAAATGCTGTTGTAGCCATGCTGGTTAAGTGTGCCTTCAATTCTAAATAAATCACGGACAGTGTCACCAGCAAAGCACCATCACACCACCACCTCCATGCTTCATGGTGGGAACCACACATGCAGAGATCATCCGATCATCTAAGACATGGCGGTTGGAACCAAAATGCTCAAATTTGGACTCGTCAGACCAAAGGACGGATTTCCACCGGTCTAATGGCCCAAGCAAGTCTCTTCTTCTTATTGGTGTCCTTTAGTAGTGGTTTCTTTGCAGCAATTCGACCATGAAGGCCTGATTTATTCAGTCTCCTCTGAATAGTTGATGTTGATGTCTGTTTACCTGAACTATGTGAAGAATTTATTTGGGCTGCAATTTCTGAGGTGCAGTTAAGGAACATATACTCTGCAGAAGAGTTAACCCTGTGGCGGTCATCATGAGAACCAATTTCATAGCACTGAATGGTTTTTGCGACTGCACTTGAAGAAATTTTCGCAGTTCTTGACATTTTCCAGATTGACTGACCTTCATGTCTTGAAGTAATGATGGACTGTCATTTCTCTTTGCTTATTGCCATAATAGGGACTAGGTCTTTTACCAAATAGGGCTATTTTCTGTATTCCACCCCTACCTTGTCACAGCACAACTGATTGGTTCAAACGTATTAAGAAGGAAAGAGAATGCCAAGAGTGTGCAAAGCTGTCATCAAAGCAAAAGGTGGCTACTTTGAAAAATCTCAAATATAAAATATATTTTTTAATTTAACACTTTTTTGGTTACTACATGATTCCATATGTGTTATTTCGTAGTTTTTAGGTCTTCACTATTCTACAATGTAGAATAAATTAAAACCCTTGAATGAGTAGGTTTCCACATTTTTGACTGGTACTGTGTGTGTGTGTGAACTCAGCAAAAAAAGAAACGTCCTCTCACTGTCAACTGCGTTTATTTTCAGCAAACTTCACATGTGTAAATATTATGAACATAACAAGATTCAACAACTGTGACATAAACTGAACAAGTTCCACAGACATGTGACTAACAGAAAATATTAATGTGTCCCTGAACAAAGGGGGGTTCAAAAGTAAGTCAGTATCTGGTGTGGCCACCAGCTGCATTAAGTACTGCGGTGCATCTCCTGAGTTTATTTATGTATGTAATCATGTTTTTGACTTAACTTTGCCTTAAGTCAATTTAACAATATTTGACTTACTATTAGCAAGGGTAACAATGGTGACTACCTGGAGAGTGGACAGCAATCCGTGACCTTTACCAGTCAGACATTTAGCCAGCTAGAGTGGATGTGGCGGGAGAAAAGGCTAAGGTCATCAGTGCGGTCATCCATGACCTTTTGAGAAGAAACATTTACAGTGCCTTCAGAAAGTATTCATACCCCTTGACTTATTCCACATTTTGTTAGTCTAGATTGAAAATGTAATAAATAAAAATATATCTTACCCATCTACACACAATATCCCATAATGACAAAGTGAAAACATGTTTTAAAAATGGTTGCACATTTATTGAGAATGAAATACAGAAATATCTAATTTACATAAGTATTCACACCCCTGGGTCAATACTTTGTAGAAGCACTTTTGGCGGTAATTACAGATTTGAGTTGTCTTGAGTGTGTCTATCAGCTTTTCTCCCGTTCTTCCTTGCAGATTTTCTCAAGCTCTGTTAATTTATATGGGGAGCAGCAGTGAACAGCAATTTTCAAGTCTTTCCAGACTTTCAATGGGATTTTTGTGAACTCCAGGTGTGCTGTCATGTGCCTTTTTCTCAGGAAGACTTCTCTCTGACTACTCTCCCATAAAGCCTGGATTGGTGAAGTGCTGTGGAGACTGTTGTCCTTGTGACAGGTTCTCCCATCTCAGCCAAGGATGTAGTTCTGTCAGCGTGGTCATTGGGTTCTTGGTCAACTCCCTGACCAAGGTCCTTCTTGCCCGGTTGATCAGTTTGGTTGGACGGCCAGCTCTAGCTATAGTCTGGGTAGATCAATATATATATATATATATATATTTCCCCCCCCCAATGATGGCGACCACTGTGTGCTTGGAAGCTTTCAACACTCTATAAATTGTTTTAAAACCTTCCCCAGATGTATGCCTCATCAATTCTATCTCGGAGCTCAACGGACAGTTCATTGGACTTCATGGTGTAGTTTCTGCTCTGACATGCACTGTCAACTGTGGGACCTTAAAGACAGTTTTCTTTTTAAATCATGTCCAAACAATTGAATTGGCCACAGGTGGACTCCAAGTTGTAGTGACATCTCAATGATGATCAAAGGAAATTGGATGCAGCGGAGCTCAATTTGGAGTGTCATTGCAAAGGGGTATGAATACTTATGTACATGAGATTTCTTTACTTCATTTACAATAAATGTGTTAATATGTCTAAAAATGTGTTTTCACTTTGTTATTATATGGGGTATTGTGTGTAGATGGGTGAGAGGGGAAAAAATATTATTTTATGCATTTTGAATTCGGCCTGTGACCCAACAAAATGTGGATTAAGTCGAGAGGTATGGATACATTCCAAAAGGCACTGTAGCCTACACAGTAGAAATGAGGTCAAGAAACATAAAACTGCTCGCTCCCATTACTGAGCTAGCTCACTGCATCTTTCTCCTTAAATCAATAACCTACCGGCAGCAGTAACGTTTCATTGACACTTTTCTTATTCGGAGTGCTGAAGGCAGAGACTGATCAATAATCCTGCTACCGAGTGCCTCTTACCACAGTATCGGCCAACATTTTCCATTTTTCAAACGATTCAACGTGTTGAATTGGCAAAAACACGTTTGCTCCTCGACACCCAGCAAGTGGTCGCGGTGTGTCCAACGCTTTAGACCTAACGTCGTTCTGTTTTTGTTCTCTTCCTTCCCTCAGGTTAACGAGATGCCCAAGCTGACAGAGCAGCTGGCCGGACCTCTGAGACAGATGCAGGTAAACACTATTCACTCCGCAGCAGAATAAGCACTGTCCTGGTGGTTAGCATAGGTTACAAAGCAGGATCAATATGTGTAACCCAGGTCAAAAGTAGTGCACTGCAGACAGTAGGTGCCGTTTGTGATATAGCCAATGAGTTTAGCAGCAGGCTTTTCTAAATATGATTTAAATAACTTACGTATGGAATTGAAACGGGGATGGTAACAAACTCGACACTTTAATTCTGCTTTGTGATGCACCCCTCAGGCCTGGTTTAGTCTGCTTTTCCGATGTGTGGTTTCTAACACTTAGCTCATGCTGTTTGTGAACCAAGGCATACACCGACATGTTTATCTACATTGCAATGTATGTTTGACTTGGAATCCAACCAGTCTACCTATTCTATTGACTTACTGCTGTTTCTGTCTGCGGAAACCTGTCAGCTAGAAGCACCGTCTACAATCTAGAGGTTTGGTGAAAGATTAGATTGGGTCTCCCTGCCTGAGTGTTTGCCTTGATGTGAATGGATGTTTGCTGAAATGGTATAATCAAAGTGTAAGATATGCCATGTACTTATCATTTTGTACTTTTTGTTTGTTTTCCCTTTTTAAATTCTTTTTTTATTTTTATGTTAGCCTATACCCTATAGCAATGTATTTCGGGATCTGGACTTGTCCCAATTGTAGTGCACTACTTTTGACCAGTATCCATAGGGCTCTGGTCAAAATGAGTGCACTATTAAGGTAGTAATAGGGTGCCATTTTGCACGCAACCCATGACTGTCATAAAACCTGGAACTGGATGTCTGGTTGTCAGGAGTGTGCCAAGCGCGTTGCCAAGGTGTCTGCGGAGGCTAAGCTGGAGGTGGAGGAGGATACCTACCTGGACAAGTTCAAGCCTCACCTGATGGACGTGGTCTACACCTGGGCTAACGGCGCCACCTTCGCCCAGATCTGCAAGATGACCGACGTCTTTGAAGGTAACTCACCTGGCGCTCTATCTGTCCAGTGCCTATGAAATGGACAGCGCGCTCCAGATTTAGGTTTTCTGTTTCCGTGTGGGGTAGCCCCATACATTTGAGTCATTTAGCAGGTATACTTATCCAGAGCCACTTGCAATCAGTGCAAGGTAACTCACCTAACAAGTTCAGTGCCAATCTAATGGACAGCCTTCCAATTGTTGTTTTTCTGTTGGCCAATGTCTCTGACTAGCAGTTGATAAGTTATTTGTTTTGCAAACTGGCATGTTGTAGTACATGGAAAGAGAGCCAGAAGACCGGGTGATGAACTCTCATGTTGAAATATATGGTTTTCTCTGCATTCTGTATTGGCAGTAGGCCTAGTCCTTTATGGCTGGAAAGGTTTCTGTTTTTCTGAGGTACACTTCAGGGAATAACAGATTTCTACCTCGTGTAATGAACTGCAATGTATAGCTTCAAAATATGTTTACTACCATCATGTGTCTCAGTCCTTGCATCTAAGAATTTCAGAGGGGTTACATTTCCCCAGTCCCATCCCTCAGCTGTATACCAAAACAAGTGACAGAGCTGCTGTTTTGCTGAAAAACAAATCCCAGGTTGTAGCTTTTAAGGCACCATGTGTGTAGAGGATTTAAAATGATGAGAAATAGCTGAAACGGATCATCCCCCCCCTAATGCTCTCATTCTCTCTTCAAAGTAACTCTAGAGATAAGACTTGTATTTGGCTCTGTATTTCACCCTGACATGAGCAGGAAAATATGCATCTCCCCTCTTAATTGTGACGCACAGATCATAGTTCAGTTATCAGATCCTTCTGAGATTTTGGCTCTGGATTCCATGTGAAGCTGTAAACTGTGTTTTTTTTTTTTTTTAAGGAGGGTTGGTGTTCTGGTCACACTGAGAGGCAAACCTTGGTGTGGCTGGTACTCATGGTATAGTTCAGTTGGAACCGTCTTCGAATAACCATTTAATGGCCTTTGGCCGAATCGTAACTGAAGACTCCCCCGAATTTCCCTAGTTACACACACACACATCCTCTATTTGAATGACTCCAGTGCTGTTATTTTGACTGCGGGCTATCACTCTAGTCAAACTGACCCAGATCTCAAGAGACTCCTGTCTCACTGATCTGTGCGGAGTTGACCGTTTTCATACTGATCCCTGTCTCTCTGCTCCGTCTGTGGTCGCTGACCCTGTGTCTGGTCTGTAGGGAGTATCATCCGCTGCATGCGTCGCCTGGAGGAGCTGCTCCGTCAGATGTGTCAAGCAGCCAAGGCCATCGGTAACACCGAGCTGGAGAACAAGTTTGCGGAGGGTAAGATCTGCTCTACATCTACTGGTTGTAGCCTTCAGGCTGACAGAATGCTCGTGTCTGGTCTGTAAGTCTGCAGAGGGTAATCTGATCTCTTCTGCTGACTGCCCCGATGCCGACATATGTATGCCAGAGTTAAAACTTGGTGTACTACTACCAGGGCTCAGAGAATCCTCATGTTGGTTGTGCCTGTGTCCCAAAGTGAAGACATCTCCCCTAGTTAAAATACATTCTGTTACGAAGACACAACCGCAGCTCACAAAACTAAAGTCTAAACATCCTTAGTAGTCAATGGAGACAACCAACACTGTGTTGGGTTTCAGCTTAGTTGTCAAGCTTGGAACCTATTACCTGAAGGAGCTACTGTGTCTACTGAACAATTTCAACGGAAATTATACTCATGTATTTCTTTTGTTTTTCATTACAGGTATTACGAAAATCAAGAGGGATATTGTGTTTGCTGCCAGTTTATATCTGTGATTTGTTGTATTTTGTGACCGAGTGACACCTTTGTAAGACAGACCTGTGTTTGTTGGTTTGAGTATGACATCATCCAGACAAATTACACAGAATTTTTTATTTGTGTTAATAAGCATAAAATTGCTTATTTTCCTTCCAAAAAGCGCAACATATTTGTACATACTTCAACAATTTTAATAAAAGTCTGTATAGTGATTTCTTAACATACAGCTGGATAAAAATATATTTTGTTTGTTTTTTTGTTGCTTCAGGTGAAGATACATTATATTGGTCTGGATAATACACAGGAAGCTGTAATAGTAGCAGTCCAGCCAAGGCAACATGGGTGGGACTCAGAGTCCAATAGGGAGCTCAGACAGCTTGGCTCCAGGTCATAGGGTCAGGAAAGCAGGGTTACATTCACATGTCTGTAATTCCCAAATGGCACCCTATTCCCTACATAGTGCACTAGTTTTGGTCATAGTCCTATGGGTCCTGGTCAAAACTAGTGCACTATGTAGGGAATAGGATGCCATTTGAGACGCATAATTTCCTTTCCACCCCAGTGGTCTGACCCTCGGTGGGGTATGATGTGCATGCAGTAAACGCTTCCCACCAGATACGCAGGTGTTCGGTTCCTCTTCTCTATAGCTTAGTTGGGGCTGCTGTCATAATGGTTTCCGTTAGTTGGTGTCTCTTGCAGGCTGTTGTGGGGAATCTCCACATCCTCCTGAGGCTCCACCCTCTTCTTGAAGAAGTCTGACACGAAAAATACCTGCAGGGGAAAGACAAGTGTCAGTGGACAGCTCTGGGGGGAAATGGTTAACCTGTTGACTTACCTCAGAGTTCATGATTTTATTGAAGAGAATTGCTACTTAGGTAGGAAGTAAGGCTTTTCAAGTGGGACACGTATAGGTCTAAATAGTTTCAGGTCAGGAGACACCTTTTGACTACAATCCACTGGGTCTGGATGAAATACCCCTCTGGGTAATAGTAGCGGAGAGCAATTTCTATTGTGCCAAATGAAGTGTGATGGTAACTCACCACCAGTATGGCCACGAGTGCTCCCTGAATGAGGCCAGCCAGGACGTCGCTCCAGTGGTGTTTGTAGTCGGACACACGGGACAGGCCAGTGTACACGGATGCAGCGATCAGGAAGAACTGGAGTGTTGGTCTCAGGAGTCTAGCCCACTCTGCCTGCAGTCTGGCCTGAATGTATAGCTGGGAGACGGGTGGAAGTGAGTTAAGACTTGCCTAGTTAAAGGTAAAAATAAAATAAAAAGCCTTCTGGTTTTTACTACTAACTTGTTTGGTCAGTTAAAATGGAAATTAGTTACAGGCTAAATGGATTTAATGCTAACTAATTTGACCACAAATTGCTGTCACAATACCCAACCTTGCACACAAGGACCACAGTGTCTGCTGCATAGCAATGTCGCCAGAGCAATTGTAGGTTGAAACCAGTAGTTGACATGCTTCAATCCTCTTGGTTTTCTACTTGAGGTTCGTGTGTACTGTTTGGGTTGGTTAAAGTGCTGGCTACTGTTTGAAAGTGGTCTGGTCCATCATTGATGTGCGTGAGCTGGTTTTGCCACTGTGTTCTGGTGTATGTAAAAATCATTCTAATGTTGACGCTGGCAGCTGTGGGATCTTGCACACTCCTGTTTACTTAAACCGACTCTACTCTCTAACCGCTCTACATGGCAGCTTCTCAACTCTTGGATATTAACATACTCCACATACTGAAACTTCCAAAGTAGTATTTAACCAGCCTTCGTCTGCTGTTTTTACTAGGCCTGAAACTTCATATACAGTTAAGTGAAATTGATCATTTCTATCAATTATCAAAACAATATAACCTACTGTTGAACTTAGTCATTTCCACCTCATAATTATGGAATTTAGTTTCCAAATCCATGGCCATTTTGGTCAATGGGACGAAAGTCAACTTCACTCAGTAGTTCTGAATGCGTTTGTACAATAATGGGTGTGTCTATTCATTCATGGAAAACAAACCAGCGATGCTTCTTAAAATAGACTTTGGACTTCAGAACTGCTGTTTGGTCTTAACTCCCATTTGCTGCAGAAAGCTATGCCACCTTACCAAAAGTTACTGTAGGTAATGAAAGGGTGTATTGTGTTCAGCATTACTGTAACCCGACATCCTGTTTCTAAGATAAGCCAAAGGGACCCTCGTGTTCTGTGAGTCAGAGACCCAGCTCACAAAATACACTACTTTATTGACCATCCATAGCAACTGTCTACTCCCCAGTGCACTGATGTTTTGCTGCATTTTGAGTACCAGTATTCGTTGTACGCAATGGGCCTTTATATTTATCATCCCATGTTTCTGCACTGTAGTGAACTTGAGGTAAATTCAGTTCTATGAACCATGTACTACTGTATGTCAAGTATATCGAACAAAAATATAAAATGTTCCATACCCACAAAGCTTATTTTTTGCACGTTTGTTTACGTCCCTGTTAGTGAGCATTTGTCAAGATAATTAATCCACCTGACATTAAAAAGCATGCTCATTACAAGGCCACTCAAATGTGCAGTTTTGTTATAACTTGTGGGGGCATGCTGACTGCAGGAATGTCCACCAGAATTTAATTTCTCCAACATTATTTTAGAGAATTTGGCAGTACGTCCACCTGCGGGATCGTCTGAGACCAGCCACCCGGACAGCTGATGAAACGGATTATTTCTGTATGTAATAAAGCCCTTTTGTGGGGTAAAACTCATTCTGATTCGGTAGGCTTATGCCCAGTCATGTGAAATCCATAGATCAGGGCCTAATAAATATTTCCTTATGAACTAACTCGTTAAAATTGTTGCTTTTGTATTTCTGTTCAGTATATACTGTCTCTGCACTGCAGTAAACTCAGTTGGTCTAATGTAAATCTGATATACTTGCCGACGTATGTATCAGATTCGTGGTATTTTTGCTGCTTTGAGTATTAAATACTCATATAGAACACATCCAATGACCGTCTATAAATGTCTGCACTGTAAACTGTTAATGAATCTGATACACTTGAGCTGGGACGATAAACCAAAAATAATGGACATTTTGCAACAATTCATTACAATAAAACAACTTATAGGGCCCTACTAGAGAAATGTCAAGTTTTCAAATATCGGTGACAATTGATGGTTACATTTAAAGTAGTAGTTAAGGGTAATAAATTGGTGCACATTGTTTTCAATTTATCGTTAAAATTCAGTATATGGATTCTTGTCCATATCACCTAGCTCGATGATACATGAGTGCACACAGAGGAAACCCCATAGAGCATACTTACTGCCAGGAACAGCATGCAGTACATGGAGAAGGAGGAGTGGCCGGAGTAGAAGGACAGCCTGCAACACAACACACAATGGCATCATGGGATGGCTGTGTGCACTGGGGGGGGGGAAAAACACTGAAATAATTCACCCACCCACTTCAAAATTGGCTCGGTGTTGGTGATAAATCCCTATTCTGTTGAATAACAGAAACACACACTGGCAAAACTGACACACCCTTTTCTGGGTAATAGGGTTGGGCTGGGGAGGGATGTCTGCTGACGTCTATTATGGAGCACTGACTGATGAGGGGGGATGTTGAGACAGCATCAGTTGCCCTGGGCGGGCGGTTAGAGGGCCGCTACCCTAGCCGGCTTTAGTGTTTGCCTAAGTAGTGCTGCGCTGCCGAGGCATCCGCCCGTCCAGCAAATGACTGATAACCAGCTGGGGATAGCTGCAGGCCCACAGACAACGCCCTGGAGCCTGGTACCGAAGTGGACACTAGTTAGCGTTGGGAGAAAGCCTGACCATAGTGACCGAAAAAGTCCACAGCACTGTAACATAATCCACCAGCCTAATGTCATAACAATAGAGAGCTGTATACAGCTTCTCTAGTGGTAATGGGTGAAAACAGGTTAAGACATATCACACAGAGAGCCAAGAGAGCTCTAACTCAACTCCCTTAATTCAATTATCTTTATTAACCATGCGAGGACCGTACAGCAATGAGGGCAGACTGATAGATTGAACCCACAGGACCCAAAACCCCCTGTAAACCATTATAGGGGAATAACGTTGATTCACTGAGGGAGGTGTCCAAGTGTAAGGCACTTGGGACACACAAGCCACGGTTCTGACCGACAGCGGGCCTCATTTCCCCGAGAGAAAGGCTCACATTGCAGAAAGAGGAATTGAGAAGTTGATCTGACCTGCTCTCATCACCCGATCCACCAGGCAGTTATTTGTTCTATTAATGACTACCATCCCAAAGAAAACACCCAGAACCGGGCCCTCGACCGGGGAAGGGCTGCCATGGGAAACCAGAGCAACACTCAGGTAAATATGACCTGGGGCCACACGAGACTGGGAGAGCCCACCCAGGGATCATGGTAGAGATTAGAGTAGTCTGTATGGGGTATACTCAAGTTTCTAGGGTAACACGGGAGAGTCTTACCACATGAGGTAATGATACACCACATCCAAAGTGTACAGTCTGTATAGAGACAGCCAGCGAACACCACAGTCAAAGTGTATAGTCTGTATAGAGACAGCCAGCGAACTAACTATCGCCCACCACTGGTATGACTGAGGATGGGACAGACCGGCAGGCACTCCATTTACCTTTGTTGTTGGTCTATAATTGACAAGTCCTAGATGTAGATTTCAAAATCCAAATAAAGACAGACTTCCTCTCCTTCGTACATCTGTCTGTTTTCAAGTAGATGAAAAAGGAGGATGTTCCAATCTTGTCAGATTGAAATTTAGAGCGACTGTTTTACAGAATTTGGTTAGTGCCTATCTGATACTGGTAATTAATCTTGGTCTACATGGTGACAACGAGTATGCTTGGAGACCAGCTTTCAGTGAATGCTCGGAGAACCAGAATTCGTATGGAACTTCTAAACTCAGACTCACGTCCGGCTCTGGAGCAGGCTTGCAAAACTGGGTCTATTGACCTGGAAAGACCCATTTACCCAAAGGCAAATCAAGGTAAAACCATGGTTCCTAGTCCATTGCAATTAGGGCTTAAAGTAACCCCAGGTGTCCCAGTACAATGTAGGAGCTATAGCCAGGCAATAGACCTACTTCTGTTTATTCCAGTTTGGCCTTGACTCCCACAGTTATTTGTGGAATTGTAAAACATTGTAAGGGTTAAAGTACAGAGAGAGCTCTAGCTGAAGTCATTTCCCCCTGATAAGCAACCAGCCTAGTTGTCAGTGTCAGACACATCCCCTCAGTGAGTCTTTATAGACGATTTCCAGCTGAGCAGTTGTTCAACTGGGCACAGCCTGAATCCAAAATGGCTACCCTATTCCCTATATAGTGCACTACTTTTGCTATGGGCTCTGGTCAAAAGTAGTGCAGTAAATAGGGAGCCATTTGGGACACACTGGAAACTTCAAAGTGTGGGCTTGCCTTACTCAACAATGATCTCATGGTCAGCATATCTGAACCATAGAAATATAATATATTGGATTCTATTTCTAGGAACAGGACATAATCAGCAATAAAGCAGGAGATATTCTATTTCAGAGGAAGTATGATATAATTGAGTCAGACGATCTGTAACAAGCATCCCAGCTGGTCCAAAATCATTCCTTAACCCTTCCTTTGATGTTTGCAGAGCTGTAAAAGTCAATTTATGCTTGATCAGCAATGCTGTACGGTGGGTGTGACACAATTGCGGAGCCTCCGCGAGCTCTGTACCGCATCGCTGTGCGCCTCCCAAATTTTGTAACAATGCAGAGGGCTCCGTATAGCTCCGCATTGACATGATTGTTTGACGGTAGGTGGGGGCGGTACATCCTGTATAAACACCAACTTCCTTGACAACAAACATGGAGAACTTTGACAAAAGGCTATCCAACAAGTTCAAATAAAACATTTTATGATATCTCGTGTAGGGATTTCAATGACACAAAAATGAGTTTGAACTCCTGGAAAGAGATCGGGGAGGTAATGGGGGGTAAGATGCGATAAAGAGGTCAATGGCCGTGGAGGACAGAAGGACGCTGGCGCACTTTCAACAAATCTGATCTAACAAAGTGTTTTTTTGTCAAATCTGTCATGGTTGATGTGTTGTAACAGGCCCACAATGTGGTTACTAAAATTCGACTTGGATATACACTGCTCAAAAAAATAAAGGGAACACTTAAACAACACAATGTAACTCCAAGTCAATCACACTTCTGTGAAATCAAACTGTCCACTTAGGAAGCAACACTGATTGACAATAAATTTCACATGCTGTTGTGCAAATGGAATAGACAACAGGTGGAAATTATAGGCAATTAGCAAGACACCCCCAATAAAGGAGTGGTTCTGCAGGTGGTGACCACAGACCACTTCTCAGTTCCTATGCTTCCTGGCTGATGTTTTGGTCACTTTTGAATGCTGGCGGTGCTTTCACTCTAGTGGTAGCATGAGATGGAGTCTACAACCCACACAAGTGGCTCAGGTAGTGCAGCTCATCCAGGATGGCACATCAATGCGAGCTGTGGCAAGAAGGTTTGCTGTCTGTCAGCGTAGTGTCCAGAGCATGGAGGCGCTACCAGGAGACAGGCCAGTACATCAGGAGACGTGGAGGAGGCCGTAGGAGGGCAACAACCCAGCAGCAGGACCGCTACCTCCGCCTTTGTGCAAGGAGGAGCAGGTGGAGCACTGCCAGAGCCCTGCAAAATGACCTCCAGCAGGCCACAAATGTGCATGTGTCTGCTCAAACGGTCAGAAACAGACTCCATGAGGGTGGTATGAGGGCCCGACGTCCACAGGTGGGGGTTGTGCTTACAGCCCAACACCGTGCAGGACGTTTGGCATTTGCCAGAGAATACCAAGATTGGCAAATTCGCCACTGGCGCCCTGTGCTCTTCACAGATGAAAGCAGGTTCACACTGAGCACGTGACAGAGTCTGGAGACGCCGTGGAGAACGTTCTGCTGCCTGCAACATCCTCCAGCATGACCGGTTTGGCGGTGGGTCAGTCATGGTGTGGGGTGGCATTTCTTTGGGGGGCCGCACAGCCCTCCATGTGCTCGCCAGAGGTAGCCTGACTGCCATTAGGTACCGAGATGAGATCCTCAGACCCCTTGTGAGACCATATGCTGGTGCGGTTGGCCCTGGGTTCCTCCTAATGCAAGACAATGCTAGACCTCATGTGGCTGGAGTGTGTCAGCAGTTCCTGCAAGAGGAAGGCATTGATGCTATGGACTGGCCCGCCCGTTCCCCAGACCTGAATCCAATTGAGCACATCTGGGACATCATGTCTCGCTCCATCCACCAACGCCACGTTGCACCACAGACTGTCCAGGAGTTGGCGGATGCTTTAGGCCAGGTCTGGGAGGAGATCCCTCAGGAGACCATCCGCCACCTCATCAGGAGCATGCCCAGGCGTTGTAGGGAGGTCATACAGGCACGTGGAGGCCACACACACTACTGAGCCTCATTTTGACTTGTTTTAAGGACATTACATCAAAGTTGGATCAGCCTGTAGTGTGGTTTTCCACTTTAATTTTGAGTGTGACTCCAAATCCAGACCTCCATGGGTTGATAAATTTGATTTCCATGATAATTTTTGTGTGATTTTGTTGTCAGCACATTCAACTATGTAAAGAAAAAAGTATTTAATAAGAATATTTCATTCAATCAGATCTAGGATGTGTTATTTTAGTGTTCCCTTAATTTTTGTAGTGTATTTTGCCGCGTAACATTTAGAAGTTGTCCCTTTCAGGTTTAGAAAAAGTGACTGCTAAATGCTAATTCCCATTCGTACAAGCTGGGAGAATGGCTAACATACAGAAATCGATGGTGGTAGTCAAATTAGTTTTTAACTATAAGGCAGTTGATTGACGATGACAAGAACATGTATCGGGGGTGGCATCCATTCAAGTATTATACTCAGATTTTTACCTCAACATAGTGTGTGTAATACACATATAAACAATAGCCTAAATGTAGGCACATTTTGGGATGGAGATGCAGGTGGGAAAACAGCAGTCTTTTTACTTCATGCTATCTTGGCTGATCTATGTCAAGCACCGGGAAACAGACTCCAACATCTCAGAAGAGGTAAGGTCTTTTCACTACGCCAGTTGCTTGTAATTAGCTGGATGGCTATAGAGATTAGCCCTGAATTACTACGAGTAGTGCGGCGCAGACCAATTTATTGGATGCCCATGACAGCTACCCGAAGCGCAAGAAGTATGAATGCTCCGACTTCTGTGGAGGCTGCATTCACAGTAAATGCTGTACAGCCACTGCAGATGTCGGATTGACCATGTAAAGCCTTTTAGGCATAAGAAGGACGCTCCACCACTTCACTGCCTATACCTTTCCAGACTCATCAGATATGCCTAATACCCACCCGATCTGTAAACACTGAAGGGTTAGGAGGGCTGAGGGGAAGTTGTAGGGAGAAAAATTCAGCCCAGCTGTCAGTTTCCTCTCAACAACACCCACCTGGCCTCGTTGACCATGTGCGTATCCCCGGTGCAGGTGAAGTCCTCAATGTAGGCGCCTGCCGTGCAGTTGATCAGCTTCCAGTCGGGCTTGCACACGTCCAGGAAGTGAGGTCGCAGCCGACCAATCGAATACTTGGCGATGTCAGTGAGCGATTGGCTCATGGCAGCCCCGAACACGAAGGTGCCGATGGCTTTGTAAACACTGGCCACATACATGTTGCTGAAAGAGGACTTTGATTTGATGCGCTTTAGATAGACTGAAAGGCACTCTCCAAAGACCATCTGTGAGGAGAGGAAGTAGAGGTTAGATCACGTACTCATCCCTCACAGCTTAGAGTTACAAGTATTTGCACATTAGTATTGTAATTCAAGTCACAAAAATTACAGGTATTTTTAGAAGAATGTTCATCTGAGTGAATATATTATAAAGGCCTAACAAGGATGTCCACGGAGAAACATGTCTAAAGTAAAATGAGTAAAGGCCATTTTAAAAGGGGAATTATCACAATGTAGATTGAGACCATGAGTGCAACAAACGTGTCATTTAAACATTGTGGGCGGTTGGTGAGGTGGGTCTTTTTAAATGTCAAATAGTGTGACAACTTTCTGACTCACACCTCTCTACCACACTGTGTGACAATGGACCTGAAAGCATACGCAGTTCTGTGGGAGTGTATTTGCGTTCCCCTATCTGGAAATAGGCCTACAACATTATTAACATATGCTTACTACTGTACTCTACACGCTCAAGAGGTGGGCGTTGATCTGATAACGGTTGACTGTTCAACTGTTTAAACCTCAAAAGGTAATTACCACCATGACACAGATACCATCAAGTCATAACCCGAAAGCCTTTGTGTGTGAAGGAATGGTTGAGAAATTGTCTTGAGGATAGAGGGAGTCCCCAACTTTCATTCATGACCTATAAATGAGTTACATCCTGTGTGAGGGTTTCTACTTGCTGAGTACAATTACACTGGCTGACTGGAAATGTATGCGGACCATGGGATGTGAACCTTTTTGTCTTTTCCCATCAATTATAATGCAGCATTTGTCTGTTTTATGTCCATTTAATGGAACTAAAAAGCTTTTTGATTTTGAATGCTGCAAAAGAAGGACTTCGATAACAGCCACAACAAGGCTCCTAGAGTGCCTCATTTAGGCATTTTACTGATATCTATCTGGCCCATATTTCACAAAGTCTCAGAGTAGGACTGATGGTAGGATCAATTGTCTTTTAGACCAGGGGTTCCCAAACCTTTTCACTCGGGGGGCCTCCCTTCCAGCATTGGAGAACATCCAGAGCCCCTCGCGCATCATGTCTATTTCTATGGGCCCAAATATTGTTCATGACAGAAACTTCACACCCCTCGTTGGTGGAGAGAATTTTGCAGGTTTAAAACTTATTTCCTGCAATTCTACACATTTTGTCATGGGGTGCAAAGAAAATTCTTGCAATTCTATACATTTTGCCATGTCTAATGTGTATTCATGTGATACTTGACAAAAAAATTACAACAATATTTATGGGCTACAGAAAAAAAACATTAGTTGACTAAGGTATGCAATGACAAACACTAGCCAATTTCGAAATTGACCCTTGTGCATTTTTATGATTTCATAACATATATGGAATCATGTAGTAACCAAAAAAGTATTAAATCAAAATATATATTTTAGATTCCAACACAGCTTTGCACACTCTTGGCATTCTCTCAACCAGCTTCATGAGGAATGCTTTTCCAACAGTCTTGAAGGAATTCCCACATATGCTCAGCACTTGTTGGCTGATTTTCCTTCACTCTGCGGTCCAACTCATCCCAAACTATTTCAATTGGGTTGAGGTCGGGTGATTGTGGAGGCCAGGTCATCTGATGCAGCACTCCATCACTCTCCTTCTTGGTCAAATTGCCCTTACACAGCCTGGAGGTGTGTTTTGGGTTATTGTCCTGTTGAAAAACAAATTATAGTCCCACTAAGCACAAACTAGATGGTATGGCGTATCGCTGCAGAACGCTGGTTAAGTGCACCTTGAATTCAAAATAAATCACCTGCAAAGCCACAAAAGGGCTTTAATACATACAGAAATACTCTGCCGCCCCCCTCCGAAGATCCCGCAGGTGAAGAAGCTGGATGTGGTCACCCCTGCCGGATGTGCGCCACCCATGCCGACCCTTCGTGCCCCCCCCCCCAGTTTGGGAACCACTGTTTTAGACTATGATGACAGGGGGACCTGATCCTAGATCAGCACTCCTACTCTGAGATGCTTTGTGAATACGGGCCTCTGTGCTTTGAGTTGGACTATCTAGAAACGTACTAACTAGACCAGGGGCGTGCATCCGTATGTGCCATCGCGCGCTTGTTGATTTTGTCCGTTCACACCAAACGCGATCAGGACAAGCAGGTTGAAATATAAAAACAAAAACTCTGAACCAACTATATTAATTTGGGGACAGGTCGAAACACATTAAACATTCATGGACATTTAGCTAGCTAGTTTGCTGTTGCTACCTAATTTGTCCTGGGATATAAACATTTGGTTATTTTACCTGAAATGCACAAGGTCCTTTTTTTCCTGGATCTTTGTGGAATATTTTTTACTCCCAACAATTAATCCACAGATAAAAGGGTACTTATAAAACCAAGTTCTCTTTTAGCGCCTGGCGATGCATACGCTCGTGAGCAGTTTTTAATGAAATGATTGAATAACATGTGTAACTCACACGGGCGGTGTGCTCAGCATGTTAGCCAGTCAGAATACTGGCCCAGAGTCTAGCGATATCTCAGGAAGGCAGAGGGAGGGACAGTTTGGCCATTCCTATTGTATCGTTCAGATAGAGACTGAGTAGACTTATGGAGGGGTCTTTGTTACTGGGACTTTAGGTCAACTGCCATGGTCTGATACGTTTGTGATCTACGAGCACATAGAGAAGCAACTAGCAAGAGTTGGGGATTTGTTTGCTTTTTCAGTTCTCAAGTGATACTTCGATCATCTCTAAAATATGCAGTTCAATTTACAAATCAGATTATTAGTTTGCTTGGGGGGAGCATGATGCTCCATTTGTTTATTTTCACACAGACAGTGTGAGAACGTGATTAATGAAGCCAAGAGGTTAAACTATACACACACACACGTTGCTACAGTGATGCATGTATATCATAAATTAAATGACAAGCGCTAAGACTGGGAAAGGAAGAGAACGATAAGTTATCGAGTGAACATAAAAACAGGTGCACTTACAGTGAGTACTGTGACGGGTATCATAACTCCACCTAACAACTGATAGGATATGGTGTCTTCTTTAAGAGGGTACTTGATTGAGTCATCGTTACAGAAAAATCCACGTTTGAAGGGATTGTGTAGCGGTGTGAGTATTGCGAATGGGAGTCCAGCTAGCAAAAAGCAAAAAAACAGAACAAGAGAAATCGGTTAGGCGAGTAGGCACTAAACATCCTTCTTAACCCGCCTCTCCGTATAAAGTCAATGCACACCTGTCTAAAGGCGTCCGCATGCTTCCCGGACGAAACAGTTCAGTAGAGTTTGTGCATATATTATGGCAACATTTTGTGACGTTTTTGTTCGTTTCAGGGAGTTTTTTGTTTTGTTTTTTTTGGAGCCGAAGTATATGCCCCTTCATCGGTGATTGGTCAACAGTAGGGATTCTTCAAGAAAGTCTGTCATTCAACGAGGCATGACTCGTTTTTATGCACATTCTTTTAAATGAAGAATACTGCACCAAACATCTTGGTTAGATGGGTTCAGTTGGTAGAGCATGGCGATTGCAACGCCAGGGTTGTGGGTTCGATTCGCATGGGGGATCGGTATGGGGAAATGTATGCACTCACTACTGTAAGTTGCACTGGATAAGATCGTCTGCTAAATTACATAAATATCTCGTTGGCATAAATGTCAATTAATGACAGATTTCTTGAGTTAGATTAATTCTGAGTATGCGAGCACACTTGTTCGGTTCGGCTAGGCAACAGCCAAACTGAAGCATGCTGACGCCTTAAGACTGACAGGAAGAGAACATTCAGAGAGGAAAGTCAAGACATATCTAAGTAGATATCTAAACATCGCATGCTGTCAGGAACATAAGGAATGAAAAACATTGTGGTTAGAGAGTTGTCATGGCAACAGCCCCTACTCACTTCCGTGGTGAAGAGATGGTGTTAATGGAAGAACAAACCATGCCCAAATTATTCCTCTGCACTGATTCACAGCCTTAACGTTCACAGCCGTTTCGTGCTTGAGTGCAGTGGACTGGACATGCAATATGACAAGTAGTTGTCCATTCCACAACAACTCCCAATAGTGCTTGTTCACTCTTCATCTAAGGACACAGCAGGTCATCCTTTTGGAAGTGAGCGATTTTTTTTTGGGGGGGGGGGGGGATCTCAGATTGTTCTGGCAATTCTCATATAGAAACTTCATTAGGAGGAAAGATGTTTGACCTGCCTTTCTACATTTATCACAAACCATTTTAAAGAAAATCATGAAAATCATCAGTTTGAGGCTTTTTTATACCTATACATGCCTGCTATAAAAATAACTTAGGATTCACGAATCCTACAGTTCTAAAAAAAAAAAAAAAAAAAAAGGGCCAATTATGGCCACTTTCATCATGATTTTCTAAAAACATGTTGTGATATAAATGTTTAAAAAGCAGGTCAAACATCATTCCTCCCAAACGAAGTTCCTATGTGAGAATTGCAAGAACAATCTGAGATACAGAAATATTTTCCGCTCCACTGGCGATGAATCGCCCAAGTGACTCGGAGGAAGATTCACCTGGTTTCAATGTTAGTTACATAAGAAACTTCACAATAGAGTTCACACTACACACAGTACGGAAACTGTATTTGCTTCAAACGTGCTGTGGAAGAAGTTTTTGTTAGACCTTTATATATACAGGTAAGTCAATTAAGAAAATGTTTTAGTAGTTAGTAATAAACACAAAACTGTAAAATCCCACACTGCTAGCTCTGCAACACACATTGACCAAAAGAAAGTAGAAACTGGGCATGTAGAAAGACCCCCCCCCCCCCCAAAAAAAAATAGTTGACGTTAATTCACATTAGTATGCAAATACTCTCCACGACTGATCTAAGAGGTTGTTTTTCTGGATGTTATCATAGTCCGATCATGCTACTGTCATCACAAAGGACCCCAGAACAGTCTGGCTGTCAAGGACTAAGAGGAGAAACTGGTCCAACACAGAGTCAAGTGACAGATTCACTCTCGCTTTACAGACCCACTGTTCCTTAGAGCGAAAGCTGCATTGTGAAGCACCACAGTTTGAAAAATGTTGCCAAGCAACAGGTTGATGTATATATAAATAAATCAGAGTGAACCATAAATAGTCTTGTCCAGGGGACTGGAGTGGAGATAGTAAACAGAAGCAGTGAGACTTATGTATGGGACTCCAGTAGATTATGACAGATTAAGTATAGGTAATGGCAAAAAAAGGTCTAGAGTCTGTGTACACGTTTTACTATACCTGTGAGTACCAGAAGTTCTCACAAACATGGAAAACCAACAAAAATTCAGAGAAGTGAGGGCATTTTGCCAGTCCTCAATTGTAAAAAGGCTATAAAATAGCCTTTTAGGAGTTAGGATAATTGAAAATAGGATTTTGAATGGGAATCAATTGTTGGTCCTCAAAAAGTCCTCACAAGTATAGTGAGACATAGTTGTGTGTGTGTGTGTGTGTGTGTGTGTGTGTGTGTGTGTGTGTGTATCAACATACTCAAATCAGAGTGTTCCAGGAAAGTATTCCAGTTATTTTTGGACAGAGAAAGTAAACAGTGTTTGTTCCAAAGCCTATCAACAGGATCCTCAAGTTTTAATAACATCTCTACATCCAAAGCTCAATAACAAACACGTTGAAATTCTTCTAAATCTAATTTCTGTGTTAGCAGATAAACCTTAGGATCAATTATGTTTTCTATTGCCAAAGTTGGAAAAAGTGGTTAAGGGCAATTCCACAATAACGTAATTGCGCCAAGACTCAATGTATGCCAAACAAAAAACACAACTTTTGATTTCAAAGTTTAACAAACCATTAAAAAAATTCTATGCACAAAGACTACTGTTAACAATTTATACTGAACATTTTACAAAAACACATTTACTGGAAGAACTGTGCAGATGCAAAGTTTGGTAACAGAATTTTGGTAAAAACTCCCATGTTTCCAAAAACTCTTAAATCTACTCCAAATTAAGATTTAACGATGTCTACAGAAAGAATAGGGTTTCACTGATGACATGACACATTGACTTTGAAAAAAAATCTCTTTTGGTTATTGAACTACAGTAAGTGAACTGGATTTATACCCGGTAACGGAATTTCATCATGGGTCCCTAATCTGTAGTACACAGAAATGTATAATTATGGATATGGTGATGGTGATGTATCCTAAATAGGTACACAAAAAGGTATAAATATGCAATATCCTTCTTTGCATATTTGGGTATTATTCTACACACTGGCTATTATTTTAAATGAGCTCTGCCCCCAAACAAGACCAAATTTGAACCAATTATAGATGTATTTGTTTCTCAAGTAGGGGACATCAAAGTACAGCACAGTAGAGCACAGCACAGAACAGTAGAGTATAGTACGAGTACAGTACAGTACACTAAATTACAGTATAGTTCAGTACTGTACAGTAGAGTTCAGTACAGTACTCAACTCTAGAATGCTCTACTGTAACAAACTCTACTGTACTTTTCTTAACTGAACTATACTTTACTGCGCTGCCCAAACTTGAATATCCAACTGTGGTTTGTGACCACTATGATTTGTCATTGTAGCCATATCAAATTGCAGGCATTATGTTACGGATTCCTCGGAAATTCCATTACCGATTTGGTAAATGTTTTTAATCACTTAATCATTTATAAACAAAATAAATATTAGTAAAAACACTAAACTAGTTGATAGTAGGGATGCACGATATATCGGTGAGCATATCGGAATCGGCCGCTATTAGCTAAAAATGCCAACATCGGCCCGATGTCTAGTTTAATGGCGATGTGCAAAACCAATGTCAAAGCTGATGTGCATACCTATATAACGTAGGTACATGACGTAATGACGCCACGTAAAATGTAGCGCTACACGTGCAACACAGCATTCCTAACCTAGCACACAATGTTTGCTGTGTGGATCGAGCGATCAACAAATCGAGCAGTCATTTGAAAGAGTAAGAACATTTCAGCGAGACAACTCAAAGGCGAAATCCATTAAAACGCCAAGATAATGGAATTCGTTGCCCTTGACAATCAACCGTTCTCTGTCGTGGGCAATGTTGGCTTTCGCCGACT
This sequence comes from Salvelinus alpinus, assembly GCF_045679555.1. NCBI lineage: Eukaryota > Metazoa > Chordata > Actinopteri > Salmoniformes > Salmonidae > Salvelinus > Salvelinus alpinus. The sequence goes on from NC_092103.1 coordinate 8,424,379, forward strand.
AGTCAAGCACCGATACACACTACCAAGTGCGCTATTTTTCAGATGTTGCCCTACCGGAGTTACAAAGTAATATCGTCACTGCTATTAGCTTCACGGCTGACATTTGGACCAGCGATATCATGCGGAGTCTGACAGCACAGTGGGTCTTCGAGGATTTCGTAGAGGAAAGTTGTTCTGCATGCTCATGAATGTGCTGGTCGTCATACCGTTGCTGCCATTTCAATGGCATTTCAGAACATGTTTGAAATTTGGAAACATGAACACACCAGCTAGCTCCATTCAAACAACTGACTCGAGAAATAAGCTCATCAACTGTGCCTGCAGCAGACGTGATACCCTCTGTCATGGCATTGAAGCGCCTGCTCAACAAAACTGCCGACACAGGCTGTGAACAAGCGATTTGGTGGCATTCTCTCTTTACTGTGTCGCCACCATGCTCGATGCTATGTACAAGGACCGCTACGTCGATGCAGACAAGAAACAGGGTTTACGTGAAATGTTACATACACAGCTGGACAAGGTGGAAACGGACACAGTGACAGTGCGCACTGAGGAAGAGGCTACAGACAGAGCTGAAACTTCACTGCTTGACATGTATGATGAAATCCTGTTTGAGAATGAAATGACTGAACAAATAAACATAGAAACAGCACAGCAAGTAAGTGAAAGAAATAGGTTTTGATTATGTTTTACTGGTAACGGGGACATGCGTAAATGCCAACAAAATAAATTTTTGGTCAGTGTGGTATGTGTGTAACCTTTAACTAGGCAAGTCAATTCTTATTTACAATGACAGCCCACCCCGGCCAAACCCTGATGACACTGGGCCAATTGTGCGCCGCCCTATGGGACTCCCAATCACGGCCGGATGTGATACAGCCTGGATTCGAACCAGGGACTGTAGGGACGCCCTCTTGCACTGAGATGCAGTGTGTGTGTTAACTATTTAACTGTACTAGAATGCTTAAAAAGGCCGCTAAATATGTAAATATCGGTATCGTTTTTTTGACAAGGAAAATATCGGATATCGGTAAGAAATGTAATATCGGTGCATCACTAGTTGATAGGTCTACCTTTACTCGTTAGTTCTGTGAACTGTGTAGCTTCTGTGAACTTTCCCTCCTAATGAGGGAGAGATATTAGAAAATATCTTAAATATATGTTGTTGTTTTTTTGATAACGGAATTTCAAGGCACATAAAAGGCAATGTTTCATAAACTCACAGAAGGCCGAAAGATGCGTTCAAAGTGTTGATAGTAGTTGGCAGGGGTCTTCAACATTGTGTTTTATATGTTCTCTTTTCCATCTGTTTGACCAGAAATCAAAGCCTTTGCTTATTCCAAATTTGTACAATGGAAAATGGTTGTAAACTGTTCAGTGCCTTCGGGAAGTATTCAGACCCCTTGACTTTTTCCGCATTTTGTTACGTTATAGCCTTATTCTAAAATTGATTAAGTAAAACAATTGTCTCAGCAATCTACATATAATACCCTATAATGACAAAGCTAAAACAGGTTTTTAGAAATGTTTGCAAATTTAAAAACAAAAAACAGAAATACTTTGATATAAGTATTCAGACTCTTTTCTATGAGACACTTTGCTATTGAGCTCAGGTGCATCCTGTTTCCATTGATCCTCCTTGAGATGTTTCTACAACTTGGAGTCCACCTATGGTCAATTCAATTAATTGGACATGATTTGGAAAAGCACACCTGTTTATATAAGGTCCCACAGTTGACAGTGCATGTCAGAGCAAAAAGCCATGAGGTCGAAGGAATTGTCCATAGAGCTCCGAGACAGGATTGTGTTGAGGCACAGATCTGGGGAAGGGTACCAAAACATTTCTGCAGCATTGAAGGTCCCCAAGAACAGTGGCCTCCATCATTCTTAAATGGAAGAAGTTTGGAACCACCAAGACTCTTCCTAGAGCTGTCCGCCTGGCGAAACTGAGCAATCGGGGGAGAAGGGCCTTGGTCAGGGAGGTGACCAAGAACCCGATGGTCACTCTGACAGAGCTCCAGAGTTCCTCTGTGGAGATGGGAGAACCTTCCTGAAAGACGACCATCTCTGCTGCATTCCACCAATTAGGCCTTTATGGTAGAGTGACCAGATGGAAGCCACTCCTCAGTAAAAGGCACATGACAGCCCGCTTGGAGTTTGCCAAAAGGCACCTAAAGACTCTCAGACCATGAGAAACAAGATTCTCTGGTCTTATGAAACCAAGATTGACCGTTTTGGCCTGAATGCCAAGCGTCACGTCTGGAGGAAACCTGGCACCATCCCTACGATGAAGCATGGTGGTGGCAGCATCAAGCTGTGGGGATGTTTTTCAGCGGCAGGGACAAGAGACTAGTCAGGATCGAGGGAAAGATGAACGGAGCAAAGTATAGAGAGATCCTTGATGAAATCCTGCTCCAGAGTGCTCAGGACCTCAGACTGGGACGAAGGTTCACCTTCCAACAGGACAACGAGCCTAAGCACACAGCCAAGACAACGGAGGAGTGGCTTTGGGACAAGTCTCTGAATGTCCTTGAGTGGCCCAGCCAGAGCCCGGACTTGAACCCGATCGAACATCTCTGGAGAGACCGGAAAATAGCTGTGCAGTGACGCTCCCCATCCAACCTGACAGAGCTTGAGAGGATCCTGCAGAGAAGAATGGGAGAAACTCTCCAAATACAGGTGTGCCAAGCTTGTAGCGTCATATCTAAGATGACGATGCTGTAATCGCTGCCAAAGGTGCTTCAACAAAGTACTACGTAAAGCGTCTTAATACATATGTATTTTTTGTTATTTTTTATGAATTAGTTTTTACTTTGTCATTATGAGGTATTGTGTGTAGATTGAAGAGGGGGGGGGGGGACGATTGAATCAAATTTAGAATAAGGCTGTAACCTAACAAAATGTGGAAAAAGTCAAGGGGTCCGAATACTTTCCGAAGGCACAGTATGTCTTAATTTCTCCAAAATAGACTCTTTGCTTTCGTTTGACATGCTCATATGAACTTCACATTGGTGCTCATGGGTTCTTTTACATGGACATGACCTTAAACTAGCAAAGGTCATCGAAATTGCCAAAGGTATTCAAAACAATTATTATAAATGCAACAGTTGGACAATGGATGAAGATACTCCAAACTTTATTTTTTTAAATAATCCATCAGATATTTTACTGCACGGACAAATAATGAATGAAGTTTAGGGGTTTTTGTGGGAATTCTGGTATTGTAAAACATAAATGTTCTTATTGTATGAAGTATTTTACATATTTTGTGTTAAAATAAATAAAATTATGTGCCTCATTTGCAGAAAAACACTGGGTGTATATGCATATATTCATTAATTAACATAAGGGGGTTTAACAGGGCTGCAACCTTCCAGCCACTTGCTACCCCACCTGCACTCCCTGCGCCGTCTACACTGCCTCATTTATTAATGTTGTCACATTCTCTTGCATAATTCAACAAGTGTGTCAATAGCAGCATACTCTCAGATGTATTTTTATTTTTAAATCACACGCTTGGCTTTAGATTACACCCATCTAAACTTACTTTACGTTGTTTGTGAGATCCGACATAATATTCAGTACAATCTGCGTGTTAATTTTCGGAAGTTTTTCATTTCAGCGCATGTAATTTGTAAACATTTCAACTATTAAATTATAACTTTTTTCAATTCCACAAAAAAAAACACCCATCAAAATAAAGTCATTTTTCTTCTCTTTCTTGTGATGTAAGTGTCGAGACGGTACGTTAAATCCCAGACAAAACTTTAGCGTATTCCATTAAACCATGACAGGTCATTACAAACAGTTCCGCGGTCGTAACGTTAACGGGAAAAATTTGATAGGCACAAGAGTATGAAAGCGTCGCAGGAGTAAAATCAAGCCAGCGAGATTGAAGTGACAAGTGGATTTTGCACCGCTCAAACACAGGAAATAGATGGCTGAAATCGACAGATCCTGAGGTAGGCGAGGCATGCTCGTTCCTAGTTAAACTTTAAATCACGTTTGAATGGCCTAGTTAACAGGGTAACATAATAAAACCGCTTGACCACAGGGGTTTGCTAGTTTCTCTCAGGTCTAATCTCTAATCTCTTTTTACATTTCAGTCATTTAGCAGATGCTCTTATCCAGAGCGACTTACAGGGACTGCATTCATCTTAAGTGCTATTACATGCTCTTTGATATTCAACCCCAGAACACCCTTCCTGTGAGTCGCCTGCAAACACCAGGACTTCCTCGCTGATCCGTTGGACTCTAAAGGCCTAATGTTGACTAAAACTTCTCTGTAGCTCGTGTTGTAAAAGCTTCTCAGGTGACTGAAATGACATGTGGAAATCAGGATATGTGAAATGAAAATGAGGACATGGGAAGGGGAACTCATTGTGGACTGGACATCCTCTTTTGAGTTAACACAGTTGGCAAAGCTGGTTGAAGTAACAGGATTACAACCGGTTTATAGGGTTGTAATGGCATCAACTAGTTTTGCTTACTGGGTATGACCTTGTTGAACTTAACCCTTCGGTTCAGACACCTAAGCTCAGTGGACATCCTCCCTAATGTTGAGGCCTTACTGATACGATACGCATCATGACCAGGGGTTTAACATAAGAACTAAATGGAACATCTTTATGTGATACGTATGTGTATTATTTCAATGCGTTTAACTTTTCACTGAGATAGAACAACTGCCTGTTTGTTAGTCATTGTGTAGTACTAACAGTAACAGAGGTGCATTGGTAATTTTGTACGCTGCTGTTCAATGTTTGGTCAGTTAAAATCTACGAAATATCTTGGTTTGTCAATTCTACTATTGTTACTTACACAGCAAATGGGCAGAGCGAAGCCCGCCGTGTAGAGCACAATGGAGGTGACTGTACTCTGGTGGAAGGGGTAGCTGATGCTGTCATCATTACAGAAAAAGCCCCTCTGATAGGGCTTGATTTTGCCCAAGTTAAAGGCTGCCAGGGGCAGTCCCCCTGTGGATGGAGAGAGGAAGTAAAGGGGTTAACTTTGTAATCAAAAAATATCACATTTAAATGTAAATAGTGATATGAGGAATAAATACACAGTGAATAACGAATAAAAGAATATGGCTATATACAGATAGTACCAGTACCGAGTCAATGTGCAGAGGTACAAGGTAATAAAAGGAATGTCCCTTTTTCAGGACCCTGTCTTTCAAAGATAATTCATAAAAATCCAAATAACTTCACAGATCTTCATTGTAAAGGGTTTAAACACGGTTTACCCATGCTTGTTCAATGAACCATAAACAATTAATGAACATGCACCTGTGGAACGGTCGTTAAGACACTAACAGCTTACAGACGGTAGGCAATTCATGTCACAGGTATGAAAACTTAGGACACTAAAGAAGGCCTTTCTACTGACTCTGAAAAACACCAAAAGAAAGATGCTCAGGGTCCCTGCTCATCTGCGTGAACATGCCTTAGGCATGCTGCATGGAGGCATGAGGACTGCAGATGTGGCCAGGGCAATAAATTGCAATGTCCTTACTGTGAGACGCATAAGACAGCGCTACAGGGAGACAGGACGGACAGTTGATCGTCCTCGCAGTGGCAGACCACGTGTAACAACACCTGCACAGGATCGGTACATCCAAACATCACACCTGCGGGACAGGTACAGGATGGCAACAACAACAACTGCCCGAGATACACCAAGAACGCACAATCCCTCCATCAGTGCTCAGACTATCCGAAATAGGCTGAGAGAGGCTGGACTGAGGGCTTGTAGGCCTGTTGTAAGGCAGGTCCTCACCAGACATCACCGGCAACAACGTCGCACAAACCCACCGTCGCTGGACCAGACAGGACTGGCAAAAAGTGCTCTTCACTGACGAGTCGCGGTTTTGTCTCAACAGGGGTGATGGTCGGATTCGCGTTTATCATCGAAGGAATGAGCGTTACACCGAGGCCTGTACTCTGGAGCGGGATCGATTTGGAGGTGGAGGGTCCGTCATGGTCTGGGGCGGTGTGTCACAGCATCATCGGACTGAGCTTGTTGTCATTGCAGGCAATCTCAACGCTGTGAGTTACAGGAAAGACATCCTCCTCCCTCATGTGGTACCCTTCCTGCAGGCTCTGACATGACCCTCCAGCATGACAATGCCACCAGCCATACTGCTCGTTCTGTGCGTGATTTCCTGCAAGACAGGAATGTCAGTGTTCTGCCATGGCCAGTGAAGAGCCCGGATCTCAATCCCATTGAGCCCTTCTGGGACCTGTTGGATTGGAGGGTGAGGGCTAGGGCCATTCCCCCATCAAAATGTCCAGGAACTTGCAGGTGCCTTGGTGGAAGAGTGGGGTATCTTACAGCAAGAACTGGCAAATCTGGTGCAGTCCATGAGGAGGAGATGCACTGCAGTACTTAGTATCTGGTGTGGCCACCAGCTGCATTGACTGTTACTTTGGATTTTCACCCCCACTTTGTTCAGGGACACATTATTCCATTTATGTTAGTCACATGTCTGGGGAACTTGTTCAGTTTATGTCTCAGTTGTTGAATCTTGTTATGTTCATAATATTTACACATGTTAAGTTTGCTGAAAATAAATGCAGTTGACAGTGAGGCCGAATGTATAAGTAGGGGTAACAGGATAAATAGACTTAGCTGTAGCAGCAGCGTATGTGGAGCAGTAGGAATGTGTGTGCGCTTATGTTATGAGTGTGCGGGCGTATGTAGCCTGTAGAGTTGAAGTTTACATACACTTAGGTTGGAGTCATTAACTCGTTTTTCAACCACTCCACAAATGTATTGTTAACAAACTATAGTTTTGGCAAGTTGGTTAGGACATCTACTTTGTGCATGACACAAGTCATTTTCCCAGCAATATTTTACAGACAGATTATTTCACTGTATCACAATTCTAGTGGGTCAGAAGTTTACATACACTAAGTTGACTGTGCCTTTAAACAGCTTGGAAAATTCCAGAAAATAATGCCATGGCTTTAGAAGCTTCTGATAGGTTAATTGACATCATTTGAGTCAATTAGAGGTGTACTTGTGGATGCATTTCAAGGCCTACCTTCAAACTCAGTGCCTCTTTGCTTGACATCATGGGATAAACAAAACAAAAGAAATCAGCCAAGACCTCAGAAAAAAAATAGTAGACCGCCACAAGTCTGGTTCATCCGTGGGAGCAATTTCCAAATTGAAGGTACCACGTTCATCTGTACAAACAATAGTACGCAAGTAAACACCATGGGACCACGCAGCCATCATGCCGCTCAGGAAGGAGACGCGTTCTGTCTCCTAGAGAGGAACGTACTTTGGTGTGAAAAGCGCAAATCAATCCCAGAACAACAGCAAAGGATCCTGTGAAGATGCTGGAGGACACAGGTACAAAAGTATCCTATATCGACATAACCTGAAAGGCCGATCAGCAAGGAAGAAGCTACTGCTCCAAAAACGCCATAAAAAAAGCCAGACTACGGTTTGCAACTGCACATGGGGACAAAGATCGTACTTTTTGGAGAAATGTCCTCTGGTCTGATGAAACAAAAATAGAACTGTTTGGCCATAATGGCCATTGTCATATTTGGAGGAAAAAGGTGGAGGCTTGCAAGCTGAAGATCACCATCCCAATCGTGAAGCACGGGGGTGGCAGCATCATGTTGTGCGGGTGCTTTGCTGCAGGAGGGACTGGTGCACTTCACAAAATAGATGGCATCATGAGGTAGGAAAATTATGTGGATATATTGAAGCAACATCTCAAGACATCAGTCAGGAAATGAAAGCTTGGTCACAAATGGGTCTTCCAAATGGAAAATGACCCCAAAGCATACTTCCAAAGTTGTGGCAAAATGGCTTGAGGACAACAAAGTTAAGGTATTGGAGTGGCCATCACAAAGCCCTGACCTCAATCCTATAGAACATTTGTGGGCAGAACTGAAAAAGTGTGTGCGAGCAAGGAGGCCTACAAACCTGACTCAGTTACACCAGCTCTGTCAGGAAGAATGGGCCAAAATTCACCCAACTTATTGTGGGAAGCTTGTGGAAGGCTACTCAAAACGTTTGACCCAAGTTAAACAATTTAAAGGCAATGCTACCAAATACTAATTGAGTCTATGTAAACTTCTGACCCACTGGGAATGTGATGAAAGAAATAAAATCTGAAATAAATCATTCTCTATTAATCTGACTTTTCACATTCTTAAAATAAAGTGGTGATCCTAACTGACCTAAGACAGGGAATTTTTACTTGGATTAAATGTCAGGAATTGTGAAACTGAGTTTAAATGTATTTGGCTAAGGTGTATGTAAACTTCCGACTTCAACTGTGAGTGTGTGTTGGGATGTCAGTGTAAAGACATCAGCATGCTTTAATTCAGCTGGCGCCTCGCCAAACTTGGCTAGCCAAACCGAATGAATGTGCTCGCATACTCTTAAAAAGACCTTCGCTAGAAGAAATTGAAAAAAAAGCAGCAATAGTACTGTTTGTCCATTTTGAAACGCAGTAGCCAGTATAAAAATTGTCCGGATTAATCTAAGATAACTCAAGAAAGACTCAAGAAAGCTGTCATTAATTCTAACGTTTTTTTGTCGAGGAGATCTTAGTTGCGCAATTTTGCATCTGACTAGGATGTTTGGTGCAGTATTTGAAAGACTGTGCATGAGAACGAGTCGTCTCTTGTTGAATGCAACAGGCACTTCATCGAAGAATCTCTACTGGTGACCAATCGCCGAGGAGGGGGCGTAGACTTCGGCTACCGACTTCGGCTACCGACTTCGGCTACCGACTTCGGCTTGCCTCTAGGAAAAAAATGGTGCCCGAACAGCCGGGAAAAACCCTTACCAAAGTCCAAAACGAACAAAAAAAAAACATAATAATATATATATACACGCCATTTTCCGAAATGTTTCAGCTGGGAAGCATGCGGACACCTTACGTATGTGTGTGGGTTAGAGTCCAGTGTGTGTGTACAGAGTTAGTAAAATAAAGGGTCAATAAACTAGTCCGAGTAGCCATTTGATTAGCTATTTAGCAGCCTTATGCCGTGGGGGTAGAAGCTGTTAAGGGTCCTGTTGGTTCCAAACTTGGTGCCCTGGTACCGCTTGCCGTGCGGTAGCAGAGAGAACAGTCAATGGCTTAGGTGGCTGGAGTCAGTTGTTGGGGGGGCCTTGCTCTGGAAACCGCCTAGTATAGATGGCAGGGATCTCGGCCCCAGTGATGTACTGGGCCGTACTCACCACCCTCGGTAGCACCTTGCGGTCGGGTGCTTTGCAGTTACCGTACCAAGCAGTGATGCAGCCAGTCAAGATGCTCTCAATGGTGCAGCTGTATAACTTTTTGAGGATCTTTTTAGCCTCCTGAGGGGAAAGATAGTGTTGAGTGTGGACCATGTTAATTCCTTAGTGATGTGATTAGCACAGAACTTCCAGCCCCATCGATGTAGTTGGAAGGGCGAGCACGCCCTTCCCCTTCCTGTAGTCCACGATCAGCTCTTTTGTCTTTCTGACATTGAGGGAGAGGTTGTTGTTCTGGCACCACACTGCCAGGTCTCTGACCTCCTCCGTATAGGCTGCCTCATCATAGTCAGTGATCAGTCCTACCACCGTCATGTCGTCAGCAAACTTGATGGTTTTGGATTCGTGGGAGGCCACACAGTCGTGGGTAAACAGACTACAGGAGGGGCCTAAGCACACACTCCTGTGGGGCCCCCGTGTTGATGGTCAGCGTAGCGGATGTGTTGTTGCCTACCCTCACCGACTAGTGGTGGCCTGTCATGAAGTCCATGATCCAGTTGCAGAGGGAGGTGTTCAGTCCCAGGGTCCTGAGCTTGGAGGGCACTATGGTGTTGAACACTGAGCTGTAGTCAATGAACAGCATTCTTACGTCGGTATTCCTTTTGTCCATGTGGGTGAGGGCAGTGTGGAATGCAATAGAGATTTTTTCATCTGTGGATCTGTTGGAGCGGGATTTGAACTAAGAGTGGGTCCAGGGTGGCTGGGATGTTGGTGTAAGCCATGACCAACCTTTCAAAGTATTTCATGGCTATATTTGCGAGTGCTACGGGGCAATAGTAATTTCGACAGGTTACCTTGGTGTTCTTGGGCACGGGGACTATGGTAGTCTGCTTGAAACAAGTTGGTATTACAGACCGGGTCAGGGATAGGTTGAAAATGTTTGGGAAACACTTGCCAGCTGGTCAGTGCATGTTCCGAGTACACGTCCAACAGGGTTGGGGTCAATTCAGTCTTTACTCAGTCAATTAGGAAGTGAATTTACATTGTTTTGAGGAGTTTTGGACTTTGACTTGAATTGAAAATGGAATTGACCTTAACCCTGCTACCTATAGCCTACTAGCCAGCCACAACCAAACCTTCCAAGCTGCTCTCTCTTTTCTGTCTGGTATCTATATCTGGGTTTTTCATTTCTCATTGTCAGCTGTGCCACCCCGTTAAATTGAGTGGCAGTGACAGCTGAGAGCGCCTGTGGGTGTGTAAAACACAGCAGGCCACAACAAAATCCCAGGACTCCCTTTCCTCCCTCGCTCTCATAATCTTATCCTGTCTTGGCCTCCTCTCTTCAAAGAGGACAGGGGAGGACACTGATCATGGTTAAGCTGCAGTGCAGAGATACACTCAGTGAATACTATAGACTAGGAGGCTTCTGGGCCTATAGGGATAGAGTGTCGTTAGAGTGTGGTCACATTGAAGAGTCAAGTCACAAACATTCAAATAGGCTGTTACAACTCCTTAATATGTTTAGGTTGCTTTGTTGTCTGTGAAAGTGCAGAGGTAAAAGCACCACACACATGCTGTCGTGATATGTGCATTAAGGTTTCTTGCGACCAGCAGAGTAACTTAAAACTAACCATATGGGTTTAGTTACGTGAGCAAGCCTGACAAACACACACACACACACATCCCTAGGATTTACCTATTGACCACAATTTCAAGAGACAGCTATGACGTTCTCCGTAGTCACACATCTAGACATTGGTGATTGAGGGGCCGTACTTGCGAATATTAGAAACAGTTTGAATTGTTGAGTCTAAATCCTCATCGACCAAATAAAATCTTCGACATAATTGCATGTGATAGAACAAGCTTTTTCAACCATCAGATAACCTGACATACTTAGCCCTGTGCTGTCGCTAACAACCCCAGCTTGGACGTCCATTAACAAATTCTATAAATCAGCCGATTACAAATGTCGACGTAGTTGGACGAGGGTCCTTAACAGAAGTCCTACGGCACCATCTGCTAATCAAAGTGAATAAAAACACTCATTGTAGACACTATTTCACATTTCGACTTGTTTATGTGCACAGCGGTTTATGTTTGGCTGGCTCTGCAGAGTCTACCTCTCCTCATGTGAGGAGATATCGATCAGCGCACAGCCCATGGGTCTCAGTCAATCAGCTGGTGCCCCGCTTGCCCCACACTCTGAACTGACCAGGCACCCTCTGATTGTCCCAGGACATCTAGCTGGTCCTGCACTGGCTAGGCAGGCCTGATGCGTGCTGTTGCATCCTTATAAAACAGGACACATTGCCGATGGCCGTAGCCTTCCAGCGCAGACCCGAGGTGGACGTTCAGCAGTATGTTAATGAAGTGCGTGGGTAAAAGTCTGCGGCGGTGATCGAGTGTGTATTTACTACCGTTAGTGGTTATTTTTTCCCTGTATGTTATTACATGTCTGTTTATATTCACACAGTCCTTTGTTCTATTTATCACTAGCAATGTTGTGCTATTACTGTCAACACTGTATTCCCATTCATTTGCTCTGTTTATATTCATGTATGTAGAGCTAATCTCTCATGTAGAGCTACTCTGTATGTATTGTATCCATGTACTGTACCAGTCAAAAGTTTGGACACACCTACTCATTCCAGGGCGTTTATTTTTTACTATTTTCTACATTGTAGAATAATAGTGAAGAGATCAAAACTAGGAAATAACACATATGGAATCATGTAGTAACCACATATGGAATCATTTAGTCCCCTCCTTCACCCAAGACTGCTTGGCCGCGCACGACTCCAACGCCGTCATTGAGTTTTGCCGAAGCCACTACGGTGGTAGGACTGATCACCGACGACGATGAGACAACCTATAGGGAGGTCAGAGACCTGGCGGTGTAGTGCCGGGACAACAACAACCTCTCCCTCAACGTCAGCAAGACAACGGAGCTGATCGTGCACTACTGGAAACGGAGGGCCGAGCCGCCCTTATTCACGTCGACAGGGCTGTAGTGGAGCAGGTCGAATGCGTCAAGTTCCTCAGTGTCCACATCACCAACACAGTCGTGAAGAGGGCACGAAAATGCCTCTTCCCCCTCAGGAACAGTGGCGACCCGTCATTCAGAGCCCCACATGTTTTGAGCCCCACATTTTTTGCTATATATATTTTTTTTGGGGGGTGGGGCTTGCACTTTTTGCATGTTGTTTTGGCATGAGTACGTGTCACATATCAGTTTGCAAACAATGTAAGAAATGATATATGTATATCATTGAGTTAATAAAGCAGCATACAAACATGGTCTCTTTCTTGTTTTCTTGAGTAAGGAAGCTCCAAAATGCAGGTGTTTCAGCCTAGCTCAGTGCTTTCTGTGGTGGGCCAAGGCAGCAGAAAATACAGAGTGTTGCGTCATGATTGGCTCAGTGTTCTGTCACTCATGGGGACTTTACGTCACTGCCAAGTGTAAGAGGAGACATAAGAAATTCTAACCCTTCGGCTGCTGTCATAGAAGTGCCCATCCAAAAAGGCTCAAGATCATTGGCCACAGATAAAATGACATCAAATCATGTTTTATGTAGGGGGAAAGGGGGATACCTAGTCAGTTGTACAACTGAATGAGTCTTCCGCATTTAACCCAACCCCTCTGAATCAGAGAGGTACGGGGGGGCTGCCTTACATCGACATCCACGTCTTCGGCGCCCGGGGAACAGTGGGCTAACTGCCTTGCTTGGGCAGAACGACAGAATTTTACCTTGTCGGCCCGGGATTCGATCCAGCAACCTCTCGTTTACTGTCCCAACACTCACTAGGCTACCTGCCGCCCCACAGTAGCTTTGATTGGACTGATCATGTCAACATAATACTTTCACAATCTTAGCTAGCAGTCATCATCATGATTCAAGTCGACAATCTACTGGCAAATCCTTTTCATATGAAGAGAAATGATGGATAAAACGGTCCTCATCGGCCATTGAACAAACATTACACAACAAGTTGGAAATTGCAAATTCAACAAGTGGTTTGGAAGGAATCAGTCCTAGATGTTAGTAGCCCATGTGCCTCACCTTAATAATTTGGATTATTTACCCCTCTTAATTTCACCTACTATTCTGACTGTTTTGCTGTAGCGTATAACCTGTTCTAGAGAAATATAATACTCAAATATTGTAAGAGCTTTCATTGTCTGCTTATATGCCCCCTTTATTTATCCTACAGTTCTGACTTGGTGTACAGGGAGAGCACTGTTAGAACGGCCCATGTTCTGAATTCTGTCGCTGTACATTTCAAAAGTGCTAAACAAATAGTTATATTGACTAATGTTACGTCCGTCCTAGCTCGCTCATTGTCTTAATCAAAATGAGGGATTGCCTCTTATCCGCTTGTCGTCCCCTTTATGCCACAGTTTGTACATCTCAATTGTCATTAGAAATTTGTTTAAGCAAGTCAGCCATATAAGCTGTTTTTTTTTAAAGGCAGTAAATTAGGCTGAATTAACGGTTTCGCTGCCAGACAAGGCGCCGCTGAAAGCCAGGTGTAGCAGTGGTAAGGTGTTGGGACAACTTTATGTGGGCACCGTTTTTCACCGTTATAGTGCAATTAATGTATTGTTTAGTGGCTTTGCTGGCATGCATTCCACTTTATTTTTGCCCCACCAAGATTTCCATGCTAAAATCACCACTGCTCAGGATGCTGAAAAGATTTGGCATGGTTTGTAAGATCCTCACTGTTCTACAGCTGCACCATTCAGAGCATCTTGACTGGCTGCATCACCGCTTAGTATGGCAACTGCTTGGCATCTGACCGCAAGCGCTACAGAGGGTAGTGCGTATGGCCCGGTACATCACTGTGGCCGAGCTCCCAGGACCTGTTATAGAGGTCCTGGATGGCAAAGACTCCAGTCACCTAAGTCACAGACTGTTCTCTCTGCTACCGCACAGCAAGAGGTAGCGGAGCCCCAAATCTGGGACCAAAAGGCTCCTGAATAGCTTCTACCCCCAAGCCACAAGACGGCGGAACAGTTAACCAAATGTCTACCCTGACTATTTGCATTGACCCCCTTTTGATTTGCACGGACTCTCTTGCCCACCGGTTCTATGCACACTCACTGGCCTCCAACCACACACACACACTGATGCCACACACACACACAAATGCATATTGACTCCACACACAATCACACTCTTCACATACGCTGCTACTCTGTTTATGATCTATCCTGATTGCCTAGTTACTTTGACCCCTATCTACATGTACTTATTACCTCAACTACCTCGTATCCCTGCACATTGACTCGGTACGGGTACTCCTTGTATATTATTTTATTATGTTACCATTTCCTATTTCTTTGTTGCTAATTTCTTACTTTTTAACTCTGCATTGTTGGGAAAGGGCTCGTGAGTAAGCATGTCACGGTAAAGTCTACACCTGTTGTATTTGGTGCATGTGACAAATCCAATTAGATTTGGCTTGTTACAGTAAATGGAAAGCGGGTAGGTGGTGGTGTCATGGGAGCTGTCAGTAAGAGCAGGGAGAGGAGACATTAAGAGAGAGAGCGAGAGAAGGATTGTCTAGATTGTTGTTTTCACAGTCTTGCTTTGACCACCAGACAACAGAAATAAAACAGCATGTCAGTGGAAGGGAGGACAGTAGCAGGTGACCCAACTGTGGTTTGTGACTACTATGAGTTCCCATTGTAGCCAATTCAATTGCAGTAATTTCGTTACAGATTTTTCTGTAATTCTGTTACTGATTTGGTAACAGAATTACGAGTTTTAATCGCTTATTAATTAATAAACAAACGTGACATCAGTAAAAACACAAACTAATTGGTAAGTCTACCTTTACTTGTTACTTCTGTGAACTTTCATCCTCATGAGGGAGAGACATTTTTAAATATCTTTACCATATGTGGGTTTTTGGTAACAGAATTACAAGGCACAAGGCAATGCTTCTTACATTTTACAGAAGGCAAATAATTTCTCTAAAACTAAGGATGGTAAATGGTAAAAACTGTATATGCCTTAATTTCTCCCCCCCAACATAGACTCTTAGCTTTAATTTGTCACGGTCCTATTAACTTTACATGTTGAGGCTCATGGGTCCTCTTAGATAACGTTCAGCACACAGGGAAATTAAATTAGATCATTGCACTTTGGAATACATTATCTATGACTCATCCAGGACTTCCATAATTTAGAATGAGATTAAACCCCTACACAAATCCGTTGAGATACGAGTCATAATCTGAAAAAGAGATTATCAGAACTTTATATGTTACATTATTTCGGCCTAGTATCTCATAAGCCAGGAATTGTGAGAAGTAGCCTACGTTACAAAATGCACCAGTGCAGAATTGACACAAATTGACCAGGTAATGATTTTAGAATTGCTAAGTACATGATGAGACAGGTAGTTTTATCCATAATGGGTTTTCCATAAAGCTCTTAAGAGAATCACTAACACAATAAGGCCATGTTTCCAGGCAACAATGGATAAATCATCACAAATGAATGGCAATTCAATATTGCCTGAAATAGAAGAGAGCTTTGAATAGATAATGTGTGGATGCACGATAGAGGTGTTGGCTGGAACTCGATACAATCTAAACAGCAGCAACAGCAATGCTCACGACATGGTTCTACAAATTTTGTCGGGAGTTACATTGCAACAATCATTCTAGACCGCAACAGTTACGTTTGTTACCGTTGTCTATTACATTGCAACCGCAACAAACGGTTCAACATCAATCAACTACTGTAAACCAGCAGCAGCAGTAAATAAAATACTTGTTCGGCTATTTATGATTTATAATCAAATTATTCAATAAAGTTACACCCTCGCTTGACCAATAGGCAACACATAACCACTCCCTTGGTCTTCCAGCTTGGTTTGAGATTCAATATTTGACAGAAATCCAGACATTCAAACTTCAATAGCTCGCGAACGATTTGAGCCACCCATCTCAGGTTAGGCTCTTTATTAAGGAAAAAATGTTTACACTGCACAGGTCTTATTTCCCCAATTCGGACCGGAGTTTCATAAATCACATGGCAATGTTTAGAAAGCATGGCACACCTTCAATGTAACTAGTTAGGGACCGTCAACAAAGTGCATGAACACATTATTTACGTTTCAATAGCTCCTCAACCACGCAATCTCATTTCAATTGTATATTATTCATTACATAGAAAGGCATATTGCATTGCCTTTAGTTCTCACAAAAATATTCCAACACACACACACAACCGTTCAAAAGTTTGGGGCCACTTAGAAATGTCCACGCTTTTGGAAGAAAAGCACATTTTTTTGTCCATGAAAATAACATAAAATGTATCAGAAATACAGTAGACATTGTTAAGGTTGTAAATGCTATTGTAGCTGGAAACGACAGATTTGAATGGAATAGCTACATAGGCGTACAGAGGCCCATTATCAGCAACAACCCCTTTGTGTTCCAAAGGCACATTGTGTTAGCTAATCCAAGTTTATCATTTCAAAAGGCTAATTGATCATTAGAAGACCCTTTGCAATTATGTTAGCACAGCTGAAAACTGTTGTTCTGATTAAAGA
Organism: Salvelinus alpinus; assembly: GCF_045679555.1. Classification (NCBI taxonomy): domain Eukaryota; kingdom Metazoa; phylum Chordata; class Actinopteri; order Salmoniformes; family Salmonidae; genus Salvelinus; species Salvelinus alpinus. The sequence continues at coordinate 8,441,158 of NC_092103.1, forward strand.
AGCAATAAAACTGGCCTTTTTTAGACTAGTTGAGCATCTGGACCATCAGCATTTGTGGGTTCGATTACAGGCTCAAAATGGCCAGAAACAAAGACCTTTTTTCTGAAACTCGTCAGTCTATTCTTGTTCTGAGAAATGAAGGCTATTCCATGCGAGAAATTGTACAACGCTGTGTACTACTCCCTTCACAGAACAGCACAAACTGGCTCTAACCAGAATAGAAAGAGGAGTGGGAGGCCCCGGTACACAACTGACATTAGAGTGTCTAGTTTGAGAAACAGACGCCTCACAAGTCCTCAAATGGCATCTTAATTAAATAGTACCCGCAAAACACCAGTCTCAACACCAACAGTGAAGAGGCGACTCTCGGATGCTGGCCTTCTAGGCAGAGTTGCAAAATAAAAGCCATATCTCAGACTGGCCAATAAAAATAAAAGATTAAGATGGGCAAAAGAACACAGAGTAGAAGGCCAGCATCCCAGAGTTGCCTCTTCACTGTTGACGTTGAGACTGGTGTTTTGCGGGTACTGTGTGTTAATATAAGTAACATAATACAAATATCCCCATCAAAACCTGTCCGTTTAAGCTAGAGAGATCTGTCGTCCTTCTGTATTTGCGGTGGAAAGTGGCCAAGCTACAGCGACGTTTGTCAGACCATGAGACACCCCAAAAATCTGACCGATATGACCCCACTGTGGAAAGGGGAGACTCTCACGAACACGATGATGTTCTCTGTTTTGCTCTACGACCCCTACAGGTGTCAAGGGATTCATCTGAAGGTAATCCATACAAATGAATGAAAGTATGGAGGCAGTTTTGTGCCAACAAAAATAAAAGGGTTAAATATGTGTCCAAAAAAACAGAAATATTTCCTGAGCTTTCTTACACTTCAAAATCTTCTTATTTTTTGACTGTCTTTTTTTCCTTTTATGAATGTGTTATTCAATAGGCTTGGGAGGTAATCTGTATACCGGGGTATTTGGATACAGCCAAGAGATGGTTTTTCCAATACAGTCAATATCATTGAAACTAAGTTTAAAAAATAAATAAATGTGAATGTTTGTAGCTACTTAAGAAAATACCTGCATTCAATTTGTGCAATATGTTAGGAGATAAAGAAGACTGCGTTCTTCATTTCACTGGTCACAATTGTTCATTATGAAGCTTGCCGGTAGTCCCCAGTCACGTGGTATTTGTTTACAAGCACAGAACGATGAGACACCAGAACCTTGTGATTCACTCACTGTTGTGCAGCACACACCAGGTGATCTAGTTACAGTATGGAATTTATAACTAAATGTTTGCAAGCTACACAGAACAAAAATATAAACGCCACATGCAACAACTTCAAAGATTTTACTGAGTTACAGTTCATATAAAAGGAAATCAATCAACTGAAATAATTTCATTAGGCCGTTATCTATGGATTTCACATCACTGGGAATACAGATATACATCTGTTGGTCACAGATACCTTTAAAAAAAACTTAGGTACGTGGACCAGAAAACCAGTCAGTATCTGGTGTAACCACCATTTTTTTTGCCTATTGCAGCGCAGAGTTGATCAGGCTGTCAATTGTGGCCTGTGGAATGTTGTCATACTCCTCTTCAATGACTGTCGAAGTTGCTGGATATTGGCGGGAACTGGAACACGCTGTCGATCCAGATCATCCCAAACATGCTCAGTGGGTGACATTTCTGATGAGTATGCAGGCCATGGAAGAACTGGGAAATGTTCAGCTTCCAGGAATTGCGTACAGATCTTTGTGACAAGTGGCTGTGCATTATCATGTTAAAACATGAGGTGATGAATGGCACGACATAGCCATAGATAAAATGCAATTGTGTTCGTTGTACGTGGCTTATGCCTGCCCATACCATAATCCCACCGCCACCATGGGGCACTCTGTTCACAACGTTGACATCAGCAAACCACACGCTCACGAGGCCATACACACTGTCTGCCATCTGCAGGTTCAGTTGAAACCGGGATTCATCTGTGAAGAGCACACTTCTCCGGCATGTCAGTCGCCATCGAAGGTGAGCAATTTCCCACTAAGTCGGTTACGACGCCAAAATGCAGTCAGGTCAAGACCCTGGTGAGGACGATGAGCAAGCAGATGAGCTTCCCTGAGACGTTTTCTGACAGTTTGTGCAGAAATTCTTCAGTTGTGCAAACCCACAGTTTTATCAGCTCTCCGGGTGACTGATCTCAGATGATTCCGCAGGTGAAGAAGCCAGATGTGGATGTCCTGCACTGGCGTCGTTACACATGGTCTGCGGTTGTGAGGCCGGTTGGACGAACAGCCAAATTCTCTAAAACGATGTTGAAGTCAGCTTATGGCAGAGAAATAAACATTAAATTCTCTGGCAGCAGCTCTGATGGACATTCCTGCAGTCAGCATACCAAATGCACACTCCCTCAAAACTTGAGACATGTGTGGTAGTGTTGTTTGACAAAACTGCACATTTTAGAGTGGCCTTTTATTGTCCCCAGTACAAGGTGCACATGTGTACTGATAATGCTTTTAAATTAGCTTCTCGATATTCCACACCTGTCAGGTGGATGGATTATCTTGGCAAATGAGAAATTCTCACTAACAGGGATGTAAACACATTTCTGCACTAAATTTGAGATGTATATTTTTTTTGTGCACATTTAACATTTCTGTGATCTTTCATTTCAGCTCATGAAACATGGGACAACACTGTCTAATATTTGTTTTGTGCATGCATCAAACTAGGAGTAGCATTTTTGAGTTACTTGTATAACTTTATGAACTGGGGTGTCTGTCCTGCGAATACTTTAAGTCAGAGACTGTATAAAATGCTTGCAATGCGCTCGTTAGAACTTAGTTAGCATTCTCTATGGGATTTTAAATGTACATGTTAGCAATGCTAACCTTTGGATAACAGAGGATCTATGGGGTTTGAAAATAGTGGCCCTTGTGTTCAGTGCCAATATTACCAAGTGCCTTGGTCATGTGATCAAGGAGCTATTGAATTGTGAGAATTGTTTTAATGAAATTATATATATATATATATTTTTTTTAATTGAAGAATTTTTTGACAAAACCAACGGATGTGCAACATACCTCTCTTTGTAAGGAATAATGAACAACTGAAATTATGTTGCTAAGTCATGTGGTTGAAGACATATTGACATTTCAATATTGTGATCATGTACTTTGTCGACGGTCCCTAACTGGTTGCATTGATGGTGAGTCACGCTGCTTACACCGTTACCATATGATTATAAAAATAAGACCTGTGCAATGTTGTACAACTTTTGCCTTCGTAGAGAGCTTAACCTGAGGTATGTACCTCAAATCGTTAACGAGCTATTGAAGTTTGAAGGTCCGAATGTCTGGCAAACATCGAATCTCAAACCCATGGTCTCCCAACGTAATAGCCTATGCATGCACGTGACAGTGATTGTCAAAAATATCATTATGGAAACAAGGTTAACTCATTACAATGTAACAATATAATACGCAAGTCATGTCAACCAGATACATACCGATAATTAAACAGGCTATGTCAAGCAGAATAAAAGGAATCCCTCTCGTCTCGAACATGATTGCGGCTTCTTCTCCTCAGCTCGTGGACACAGATAAGAAAAAACACTCGCACGAGTCAATTGCTCCTTGGACGTGTCGTTGTCGTATCCTTGAAAGCGCAGTAGCCAAACCTATCAGTAAACCGCAGATCTCAGACTAAAACTACACTTCTACCTAAAAAGATTATTAAACCCCGTCAATCGAGTAGCCTACCATTGGAAGGCTACCCTAATGGCGACAGATAGCCTAGTCGCCGTAATTTGACACGGAATGCAGAGCCGATCTTCCCTTGGAATTACCGAATTATAGCGCGCATCGAAATTCCAATCAAAGGTAAATTAGACGGTCTCTGCCGTCTCATTCAAAATCGCTTGGCCAACGGCGTAAACTATTCGGTAGAGTTCTGTACCGGACTGCACATCAAGCCATGGGCACAGTGGGGTTTCATGATAGCAGCTGACGAGGATCAACATAAGAGCCTATCGCCTGCTTGCCAGCACTTAATGAGAACACTGGTCACGTCCCCTTTCGGTACCTACTCTAATAATCTGTCCCATTGCTGTGTTACTTTTCTCAGTTACTGTAGCAATGTTATTATGGTCCTTTAATAACTAATTGAGGAAAAGGCACACAGATATCAGGAAGAAAATAATCTACACAGGCTGTTTGATAGGTTAAATGCAAAGCATGGTTTGCAACACAAAGCTGTATTGGTTTTATAGATACACATTGCCAAGACATCTCATCAATATTGTATAGCTTGAATTTTTAACTCAGATGGAAATATATAATTTATCCAGAACATTTGATTGTGCTTTAGGAATCATAACCGGTAGTCGGGGCTGGTTCCAGGCCTTATTCCAAGCATAAGTGACTCATTTGGGTCTAAATTTACTATTGAGAGTAGGAATAGTAGAATACACCAGGTGCAATTTCTAAATTTGGTTGTGCATCAGCAGTTTGTCTCCTGTTATGTCAGTCACTGACAGTCACTCAATTAGCCATGTCAGCTAACAATTTTTTCAGATTGGTAGTTAGTCTAGCCAGCTGTCTAAACTTGTAGTAATTGTGCCTGAGTACCAACCAGGCACACAGGGCATGTGCCCAGGGGCCCTGACCTCCAGAGGGCCCCCATTTGATTTTGTTAGTCATTCTCACTCGATACCATTATTAGGGTACTAGGGGGTAACTGCCCCCCCATGTAATTCACATTAAGACCACAAGATGTCACCAAATTATTTCCCCAACAATTTCCCTGGCTGCCGCTGCTCTTGCTCAACCAAAAATGTCCACTGTGTCATCACAACTTTTGGAGATATTTCAACAAAACAATTTTGTGGTAAGTTGATGTAACTTTTGTAAATTTTGAAAAAGTTGTAGCTATATTCCAATGAAGTTAGATCTATATATATATTTTTAATATACAAGTAGGAAAGCCTTAAGATAAATAATCCACTTGTTTAGAGAGAAAAATATAGATCATTTTTGAGTAAAGTAACGTTAGTAATATGTTGGATGAGTGTGTTGGGTTAAATGGGTTAAATGCACATACCAAACATTTATTTTTTGTGGCAGCAATTCAACATTGGTCTTAGGGGGTGCTAGTTACCCCCTAGTACCCTAACATGGCATGGGTCATTCCACTAATTCTGGGCCTTTTGAGAAGTGTAAATTCGTTTTTTAAATTTTTTATTCCACTAATTTTAACATTCGGTCATAAAAAGAGCACATGATCAACTTGACTATCATAAGTGCCTATTAAGTACCAAATAAAGTAAGAGGATTGAACGTAACAGGGTTGACAGTTTCTTCTTAAATCAGCCATACATCTCCTTGTGACAGGGTGAATCGAAGCATGTTGTGTGCTAAAGGGAGTGGCAAGCTTCACCCCAAAAAATGAAATTATTAAAACATTTCTAGTCTGTCTATCTGCATACATGCAGACACAGCATCATTCAAATAACGGAGTTTGATACACCTGGTATCGGATATGACTGAAAATACATTTTCTAAATGAGGGACAAATGTAAATTAATCACTAATCATCTCATTAAATACAGTGCATTCAGAAAGTATTCAGACCCCTTCACTTTTTCCACATTTTGTTACGCTACAGCCTCATTCTAAAATGGATGAAAATATTCCCCTCATCAATCTACACACAATACCCCAAAATGACAAAGTGAAAACAGGTTTTTAGAATTTTTTGCAAATATATAAAAAATATAATATAGAAATACATTATTTACATAAGTATTCAGGCCCTTTGCTATGAGACTTGAAATTGAGCTCAGGTGCATCCTGTTTCCATTGATCATCCTTGAGATGTTTTTACAACTTGATTGGAGTCCACTAGTGGTAAATTCAATTGATTGGACTTGATTTGGAAAGGCACATACCTGTCTATTTAGGGTCCCACAGTTGACAGCACATACAGTGGTTCCTCCTTTAAAAGTTGCATCATACTGCGGCACACCTTGCGTGCTGCCGCAGCATTCTGTGGCACGTGATTTAACTGTCAGCCATTTTTTTCTGTTACTTCAAGTTATTGCTAGTTTGACCACCAGAGGGCTTCTTTGAGAAGCATTTGATAGTATTCTGTATTGGAATTACCAGAGAATTTAATATTTTTTTTGTAATAACATAGTATATGGGATTGATTTTAAGAAATTTGGCTTAATTAATTGGATTAATATTATGGTGTTTCTATTCAGAGAAAAACAAAAAACAAAACCCTCAGGGTTCCCGTTAGGATGGCATGGAAAATATGGCGCTGTACAACATGACGGTCGTAATAGGCTACAGGATTCAAAAATGGTTGCCGTCATTAGACAACTTTGTTCCAATATTTCTGTAAATCAGTGATATTTATTCCCATAGTCATTCGTTATGGATCCATAACTAAATCAACATCTGCATTTTGAAGAGTCTTTTTTTTCATCATTATTTTATTAATGAAATGTGTTTATTTGTTTATTAGGCTACTGTGCAGTCTACAATACATACTGTAGTAAACATGGGAAGGTGCCTAATTCCTTACATAAGGGAGAGCAGGCCATGTCTGTACTACAGAATGCAGGGCACGTGGGAGACCGGTGTTATTTCATAATTGTGATGTCTTCACTATTATTCAACAATGTAGTAAATAGTAAAAATAAAAAATATCCTTAAATGAGTAGGTACGTATGTCCAAACCTTTAACTGGTGCTTGCTTAATTCATTTGATTCGTATTATGTTTTTTCTATTCCAAGACAAACAAAAACTCTCTGGGTTTCCCTCAGGATGGAATGGAAAATATGGCGCTGTACAACGTGACAGTCGGCAGTACAGTACTGGGCTATTTAGCTAAAGAATCCCCGCAGGGCACGAGGAAGGAGTAGGCTGTCCTTGTAAATAAGAATTTGTTCTTAACTTACTTGCCTAGTTAAATAAAGGTTACACTAAGAGCATAACATTTCTGCACCCTAATTTTCTAATTATTGTCTAACCAATACCCAAACGGAGATTAAGTGAAAATAAAAATCTCATTGATTTATCAAGACCAGTCCCCATGCTTGCCTCAGAGCAGCGCGAAACGGTGCTAAAATAGTTGTAGGCTTTTCGCTCTAATTACAGTCAGAAGAGAGTTGAAGAAACTTGCGTGGACTTATGGAAAGGCTTGGTGAGAAATGTTATATATATATTATTTTTCTTAAATTATCAGAACATTAACCATGTGTGCTCGCTTGTTTTGTACTGTTCTGTAGGTTCAACCCAATGATTCGTCTGTGAGAATATCAGAGAATATCTAAGGGGCTTTTATGTAATTCTAAATAAATTAATAATAATAATCGCTTTGTTTAAAAATTAACGATATTTTTGAGATTTCGTTTTCATTTAACCTAGAGTGAGCGAGAAAAAGGCAATTCTTGAACATGGGGGTGAGACATTCTCTCTAATTTGTAAATAAAGCCAGTTTGTTATTTTGAATTATTTATTTCTGGAGAAACCTAACTTGATTATTTAGCAGACATCACTTGCTTATATTCAGTCAACACATATCTTAAGAATATCATGGAATATTTGAACATTTTCATTTCTCAATGCTTGTCTCAGAGCAGCGTGAAACAGTGCTGAAATAGACATCCGCAGTGGGAAGGCTATGTATTCTGTGCCCACTCGTGGAATCTCTCTTCAGTTACACATCCTTGGAATAGCAGAACAGCATAACGGTCCGGGCGGTCCTTGCTGTGCCTGGTGAGCAGTTGGTCAAGTTGTCAGAAGAGGAATGGAAATGTCAGGGTGAACCGAAGACCTGACAAACCCGCCACGTATGTTGACTCTGCCTGTCGGAGGTGGAGTTCCAGAGCTCACAGGTGTGTCTGGCATGGATTGTGACTCCATCTCGTTCCTCGCCCTTTTCAACGCGTGAGTGAGTCAATGATTCTAGTGATTCGTCTGACAAACAAAGAACTTTGCGTCCTGCAGGCCAAGGCATGGATCAAAGCTGGCGAGACATTCAATCACGTCATCTTCACAGACAAATCAACAATTTGCTCAAAATTGCTACAGAAAAAAAGGAAGAAGATCAAGAAAATTAACGAAAGCATAAAGATGTTGATGAAGAAATGCTGTTTTGAGTTAAAAATGTAACACTTTAGAGTACTTAAGCATCGAATACATTGCAAGTTGAGGGATTTTCACAACAGTAGCCGGGCTATAAAAAGTATATTGTCCTGCTAATAGGAAACATTTGCATGATGGGCTACACCTGCAAAGACACAGCATCTTGTTTACATTCTTTATTGTAACCACAATGCCACACATTTGTATCTACCTTTCCAGAGTTTGGGATTTACAAATGTGCGCTTTTAATTATTAGTTCCATTCTTTAGTTCGAACGTGCAGACTTTTTGTCTTTAAATTATAGTTTTATGTAGGATGCTACATTTTTGACCAGTTGCAATTGTAAGTAGGCCTAATAAATAACTCCTACTTTTATTAGGCTGTTAAGCCTCATAGCCTACTTCAGCCAGTTAAGTTATTTTATATAGGTCTGGGCTCCGAAGAAATAGACTCCTATAAAGCCCTCTTGTTGTTTGTAAAGTCAAATTAAAATGAAGATTATTGTTGAAATGAATTGCTCGACTGGTGTAGGTTTTCTCCATCTGTTGGTGTGCAACACCTGCATAACAAGTTAGCTATATTTTCAGCCACTGTTCACCTCCTATTGATTGCGCTGTGGTTGCTGCCAGTTGTTTTTTTAATTGAAGCTTTATTTAGGCAAGTCAGGTAAGAACAAATTCTTATTTACAATGAAGGCCTACCCCGGCCAAACCCGGATGACGTTGGGCCAATTGTGCGCCACCCTATGGCACTCCTAATCACGGTCAGATGTGATACAGCCTGAGTTCGAACCAGGGACTGTAGTAAAGCCTCTTGCACCGAGATGCAGTGCCTTAGACCGCTGCCCCACTCGGGAGCCATGATATATATATATATCGTCACGCCCTGACCATAGAGAGCCTTTGTTACTCTATTTTGGTTAGGTCGGCGTGTGACTAGGGGGGGTTCCTATCTAGGTTGTTTAGTTCTATGTTGGTTCCCAATCAGAGGCAGCTGTTTATCGTTGTCTCTGATTGAGGATCATATTTAGGCAGCCATTTCCCCACTGTGTTTTGTGGGATATTGTTTTTGTGTTGTTGCCTTTTAGCACTTCATTGACATCACGTTTCGTTGTTTCTTTATTTTGTCTTGTTCTAAGTTTCACTTCAATAAATATGTGGAACCCAGATCACGCCAGATCACGCTGCGCTTTGGTCCGAGTATGCTTCCAACGACGATCGCGACATATAAATATCTTTTTTTCCCCAGAACATTAACCGTGGGGAGGTAGATACGTGTGTAGGTAGATCGATAGATACAAATGATTTGTTGCAAGTTGGGGAGGGGGGGTTTGGGTGTTCACACCTAGCTCAAGTTGGGGGGGGCTAATAGCTCGGCTATTAGACAATTCTTTAGTAAAGGTTGAATTGTCCATTGTTCAGCTAATAGCACATCCTGCTATGCTTGTGAAAAACTAATAATAATACTTTATCCCCTTTCCACATGTTAAAGATTCCAATTAATAAAGTGTTTTTAGCCACAATCGGCTTCAACCCTAATTAATACATTTGGGCACAGTCGATAGCGTGCTGGACTTCGGGCTAGAATGTTGACGGTTCGAAACCTGCTCCCTCCTTGTTTCATTACATTATTATGCAGGTCTCAGAGCAAATAGCCTGGGTTGTTACTCCCATCTCGTTCCTCGCTCTCTTCCACGCGTCATTCAGCACGCTTGTGGGCGTGCTGGCAGGATGTACTGTTTTTTATTCTCTATATATGAATTACAAATCAATCATGTTTCTAGTCTTTTGCATAGTTACAATGTGTAATCATTGACGTCCCAGGAGCAGGAGTGGTAAACACTGTTGAAGTGTATAATTGTAATACATACATGCAGACACAACATCATTAAAATAATGGTGTTTTTTCACTTGGTATTGGATATGACTGAAAAAAAACTTGCTAAATAGTGATTTTTGTAAATTAACTTTATGACAAAAAATATGCATAATCGTTTGTCTCTACATTCACTAACATATTCTTCTCAATTGTATTTTTTTTGCTTGACTCGTTATAACTACTTACATTTGCTTCCCTGTAATGTTTTGTCAGCCATCTTGGCTGAAGAAAGTCACCAGGGACGGGTGGTTCACGTCAAATTTGTCATTGGAACCACTCGATATGATTGGTCATATAAAAACCTTGGGACCTAAATGCATAATGAGTGCTCTAACTCCCCCTTGTGGTGGTCTGGAGCAATGAAGCCATGCCACTGGGTACCTCTAAGTCCTGCGGTGTAAACTCGCAACTTTTAAAGGAGGAATCAATGTTTCAGAGCAAAAAGCCATGAGGTCGAATGAATTGTTCGTAGGGCTCCAAGATAGGATTGTGTCGAGGCACAGATCTGGGGAAGGGTACCAAAACATTTCTGCAGCATTGAAGATCCCCACAGTGGCCTCCATCATTCTTAAATTAAGGAAGTTTGGAACCACCAAGACTTTGTAGAGCTGGCCGCCTGGCCAAACTTAACAATCGGGGAGAAGGGCCTTGGTCAGGGAGATGACCAAGAACCAGATGGTCATTCTAACAGAACTCCAGAGTTCCTCTGTGGAGAAGGGAGAAGCTTCCAGAAGGACAACCGTCTCTGCAACACTCCAATCAGGCCTTTATGGTGGAGTGGCCAGATGGAAGCCACTCCTCATTACAAAGCACATGACAGCTCGCTTGGAATTTGCCTAAAGGCACTTAAAGGACTCTCAGACCATGAGAAACACAATTATCTGGTCTGATGAAACAAAGATTGAAATCTTTGGCCTGAATGCCAAGCCTAACATCTGGAGGAAACCTGGCACCATCCCTACGGTGCATCAGGTGAAGTTTTGGAACAGGCGTGAGCCAACACATGGAGTAAAGAGTAGGATTCTGTGGGAAGATCTCAATTACAAATTTCTCACTTCCTCTCTCTCCTCGTCTCCTTCTCAAAACACGTTGGATGAGAAAGCCAGAGGTCCTCTGGCTTTCTCATCCAAAGTGTTTTGAAAGGAGAGAGTATGCAATTGGGATTTTCCCTGTGTTTTATATAACCCAGCAGTTCTCAAACATTGTACCTAGAGAGCTACCGTCCTATAGGATTTCAATCCAACCCAACCCTAATCAAGCTCACTTGTTGGAGTGAAAACCTACAAGACGGTTGCTCTTCAGGAACATGTTTGTAACTAATGCTGAGTGACGTGTGAATGGCATTGTAACTGTGAAATTGTTGTTTTAAAATAACAAATTCTTTATTTAAATCTTTTTGGAAATACAATGTTGTTTCTTGAAAATATTATTTGTATAAGACGCTATGAGCCTCCTCAACTTCCTTGAATCAAATGTTGCTGCTGTTGGGGTCAGGGCAGTTAGATGTAATTGTTGCCACCACAGAGGCTGGGAGTAGCCGTCGTTGGCCTCAACCTAGATGTTCTCCACTCGGCGTCCACTCCAGGGTGATCCGATAAGAAACCAGCCTGTATTGCCTAGATAGACAGAAAATAAATGCATGACGATTTTACATACAACAATCAAGAAAATAAATAGGCCTAGGCCTATACAACATTACATATAACAGGCTCAGAGATCATTAAGCATATTCATTGATGAGCTGTATTGATGATGGCTCAATACATTTACATTTAGGTAATAGAGCAGACGCTCTTATCCAGAGTGACTAACAGGAGCGGTTAGGATTAAGTGCCTTGCTCAAGGGCACATAAACAGACTTGGAACCACACACCCTCGCCACTGAATAGCAGGCAAGTGATTGCTTTGCAATGCTTGCATTTAGCCACTGATTCCTTCCAAACCACTCATTGTTGAATTTGCGATTTCCAACTTGTGTAATGTTTATGTCCAATGGCCGATGAGCACCGATACGTTTTATCTATAATTTCTCTTCATTATTTCTCTTCATATGACAAGGATTAAAAAGGATTTGGCAGTAGATTGTCGACTTGATTCATGATGATGACTGCTAGCTAAGATTTTGAAAGTATGATGTTGACATGATCAGTCCAATCAAAGCTACTGTAGAAATATACGTGATTTGACGTAATTTTATCTGTGGCCAATGACCTTGAGCCTTCTTGGATGGGCACTTCTAATATAACTCTATGGCAGCACCCAAGGGGCTTGAATTTTCGAGCTCTCCCCATAGATTTTGCGGTGACGTAGTGTCCACATGAGTGACAGAACACGGCGTAACTAGAGAACATTACCCACCCCTATGCTCCGTATTTTCCGCTGGCTGCCCCACCACCACAGAAAGGACTGAGCTAGGCTGAAAAACCTGCATTTTGGAGCTGCCTTAATCAAGAAAGCAAAAAAGAGAGGACGTTTTTTTTATTTTTTTTGCTGAGTTTATATAGAAACCAGACAACAAAGTTTAAATGAAGCCTCTAAAATCGATAAATCCACATATCCCCAAGCAACTGGGAAAGTGAGCGATCAGTTATGTACAACAGCGATCAAATCAGTTGGTAAAGCGGCGTGGCGACACGAATACAACAAGGCACGTCTTCCCCCAGAGGAAAAGACAAGGAGCAACTTGGAGAGGCAAAAGAAAGGAATGAACTGTCAAAGGCTATCCAGGGAAACGTAGCTAAAATGTTTACAAAGCACACCAAAACAAACAAACAAACGGCTTCAATTTGTTATTACAAAAGTGAATTTGCTCGAAAAGATAGTAGAGGCTATTGTATCAGACATGCACAAACAAGGCGTGCACGTGAACAAACAAAATTAGCATTTTGAAAAAAGGTTGCAAACTTCAGAAGATGAATTGGACCAGCAAGAAAACAGAATGAGACCAAACAACATGAGAATATTGTCCATACCGGAAGACGAGAAGAAAGGAGACATTTCCAGCTACGTGGTCAAACTGATATCGGAGGAGCTTGACATGGATATATCACCAGAAGATCTGGAATGATCCGCAGAAGAAAGATAAACACCTGCTCATGGTAATCTTCAAACTGTGGAACCATCAGACCAAAATAAACATTCTGAGGGCACAGGGGATGAAGGAGATCAAAATACATGGCCGGTCCATTTGATTCGTCCAGAACCTGTCTGCTAATCTAATAGATAAACGCAAGTAAATACATTCTGATCAGACAGTCACTGGAGGAAAAGGGAATAAAGTCATGCATGGCACAAGTCATTTTTCCAACCATTGTTGCAATTATTACACTAGACAAAATTCACATTCTACAGCACAATGGCAGAGTCATGTCTTAAAACTTCTTATGGCTGCAATCCCGCTACCGGGATCGATATGACAACAGCCAGTGAAAGTGCAGGGTGCCAAATTCAAACAACAGAAATCTCATAATTAAAATTCCTCAAACATACATGTGTCTTATATCATTTTAAAGGTAATCTTGTTGTTAATCCCACCAAAGTGTCCGATTTCAAATATGCTTTTCAGCGAAAGCACTACAAACGATTATGTTAGGTCACCACCAAACCACAATAAGCACAGCCATTTTTCCAGCGAAAGATAGCAGTCAGAAAAAGAAGAAATAGAGATCAAATGAATCACTAACCTTTAATTATCTTCATCAGATGACACTCATAGGACTTCATGTTACACAATACATGCATGTTTTGTTTGATAAAGTTCATATTTATATAAAAAAATCTGAGTTTACATTGGCGCGTTACATTCACTAGTTCCAAAAACATCAAGTGATTTTGCATAGCCACATCGTTTCAACAGAAATACTCATCATAAATGTAGATGATAATACAAATTATACACATGGAATTATAGATATACCTCTCCTTAATGCAACCGCTGTGTCAGATTTCAAAAAAACTTTACGGAAAAAGCAAATCATGCAATAATCTGAGACGGAGCTCAGAACAATAGCCAAATTAGCCGCATGTTGGGGTCAACAGAAACCAGAAAATACATGATAAATGTTTCCTTACCTTTGATGAACTTCATCAGAATGCAGTCCTAGGAATCCCAGGTCCACAATAAATGCTTGATTTGTTCGATAATGTCCGTTATTTATGTCCAATTAGCTACTTTGGTTAGCGCGTTTGGTAAACAATTCCAAAGTCACAAACCGCGTCCACTATAACGTGACAAAATGTCCAAAAGTTCCATAACAGTCAGTAGAAACATGTCAAACGATGTACTGAATCAATCTTTAGAATGTTGTTAACATACATCTTGAATAACGTTCCAACCGGAGAATTAGATTGACTTCAGTTGAGCGATGGAACGGAGATGCCTATCACGTGAACGCGCGTGGTCAAAGCATGGTCAGCTCGTGGCAGTGGTGACTAATTCCTGTCTCCTTCGGCCCCCCTTCACATTAGAGTCATCAGACAAAGTTCTACAGACTGTTGACATCTAGTGGAAGCCGTAGGAAGTGAAAACTCATCAATATCTCGCTGTAATTTCAATGAGAGCTTGGTTGAAAATCTAGCACCCCCAGAAAAAATCCAAACAGGAAGTGGAACTTCTCAGGTTTTTGCCTGCCATATGAGTTCTGTTATACTCACAGACATAATTCAAACAGTTTTAGAAACTTCAGAGTGTTTTCTATCCAATAGTAATAATAATATGCAAATATTAGCAACTATGACTGAGAAGCAGCCCGTTTCCTCTGGGCACCTCTGTGCACCTTTCATCCAAGCTACTCAATACTGCCCCTGCGGCCATAAGAAGTTAAGTGTAAAACTAACAAGGACTCAAAATCCATTCCTTTTGGGAATGCTTTAGTCCAAAAGTCATGGGCAGAGTTAGAAAGTTTGTTGTCAGAAGTATTAAAATGTACTTTTAATACGTCTGTCTGCATATTTGAAGAGATGACATATGAGGGTGCAGTGAGATACCCGATGGGTGTGAGCAGATGGGTCTGGGCAGGTGTGATGTCATTGATGTTTGTGTATGTACAATACCAGTCAAAGGATTGGACACACCTACTCATTCCAGGGTTTTTAATTTTTTATATTTTTTTATTTAGACATCAAAACTATGAAATAACACATATGGTATAATCATGTAGTAACCAAAAAAGTGTTAAACAAATCAACATACATTTTAAATTCTTAAAAGTTGCCACACTTTGCCTTGATGACAGCTTTGCACACTCTTGGCATTCTCTCAACCAGCTTCATGAGGTAGTCACCTGGAATGCATTTCAATTAACAGGTGTGCCTTGTTAAAAGTACATTTGTGGAATGTCTTTCCTTCTTAATGTGTTTGACCCAATCAGTTGTGTTGAATTTGGTCGGGTGGCCCAAAAAGTTACATTAAAAAGAACATGCTACTTATTGTTTTATCTATAAAATGTCTTGCACAACTAACTTCATTTGTTTTGATCACTTTACCCGTTTATTTTGGGATCCACCCCTGTAAATGTAATGTGCCTATTGACGCACGAGTGGAGAAGGACCGTCTCATGTCAAGCAAGTGCATTTCCATGCAAGTTCCCTCTCCTCGCCGACTTTCCTCGATTACCTTTGACCTTGTTCAAGAGGACGGTGGAGAGAGGATGCAGGAGGTGAGGAAATCGAATTGATAAAATAACATTATATATTGTAATCGGATGTTACAGGATGCACTGAATGTCAGTCTCAGGTTGCAAATGGCCTATAATGTATAAATTATACTGTGACATTAGGGGAAGCCTCTATTGGGTATACAGTGCTGTGAAAAAGTATTTGCCCCCTTTCAAATCTACTTTTGCATATTTTTTTATACTGAATGTTGTCAGGTCTTCAAACGAAACCTAATATTAGATAAAGGGAACAAATGAAAAAATAATACAACAATGACATACTTATTTCATTTATTTCATAAACAAACTCCCTGTGTGAAAAAGTCATTGGCCCCTTACACTCAATAACTGGTTGTGCTCTAGTTGTTGATCAGTCTCTCACGTCATTGTAGAGGAATTTTTTGGCCCACTCTTCCATGCAGAACTGCTTTAACTCAGCGACGTTTGTGGGTTTTCAAGCACGAACTGCTCGTTTCAAGTCCTGCCACAACATGTCAATTGGGATTAGGTCTGGACTTTGACTAGGCCGTTCCAAAACTTCAAATGAACACATTTTATTTTGCCATTTTCATGTAGACTTGATTGTGTGTTTTGGATCATTGTCTTGCTGCATGACCCAGCTGCGATTCAGCTTCAGCTCACAGACGGATGGCCTGACATTCTCCTGTAGAATTCTCTGATACAGAGCAGAATTCATGGTTCCTTCTATTAAGGCAAGTCGTCCAGGTCCTGAGACAGCAAAGCATACCCAAACCATCACACTACCACCACCATGCTTGACCGTTGGTATAAGGTTCTTACTGTGGAATGCATCGTTTGGTTTTTGCCAGGCATAATGGGACCCATGTTATCCTAAAAGTTATACTTTAGATTCACCTCTCCATAGAACATTCTTTCAAGAGTCTTGATGATAATCCAGGTGCTTCCAGTTACTTTTTGGAAAACTCGAGTAAACTTCTTGGATCAGATGGATCCCATTATGCCTGGTGAAAACCAAACACTGCATTCCACAGAAATAACCTTAAACCAACGTTCAAGCATGGTGGTGGTAGTGTTATGGTGGGCAATTACGTTTTCACACAGGGGAATTGTGTGTTGCATATCTTTGTTAATTAAATAAGCAACATAAGTATATGTTTTTGTTTATTTGTAAACTCAGGTTACTTTAATCTAATATTAGGTTTTGGTTGAAGATCTGATAACATTCAGTATCAAAAATATGCAAAAATAGAGTAATCAGAACGGGGGCTAATACTTTTCCACGGCACTGTAAATTCTTTATGGGCCTAATAGGAAAGAAGTCATTTAATGGTAAAAATGTACTAGGCTGATTGTCGAACAAATCACTTCAAAAAGTAGGCTACTCCAAAATAATTCCAGCATCCAAAACAGTGCACTGTGCACGGACCAATTGATGAATTGAAAGAGACATCTGTTACAAAAGTGTAATGACATTCAGCGATTTTCATTAGGCCAACTACAGCGGCGTGCATTTATAGAACCCAAGGGAAGCCATGCTTCCCCAACAATGTGAACAATAATAATTTTAAAAAACAACTTTAAATAATGTTTCATCATTTTCCTTCAATTCGCATGTGGCTGAATCTATCTCAGCGGAGAAAGCTTACAGTATGAGAGAGCGAAACAGCGCTCCTCTGGCTCAGCATGTGTAACATTTCATACTATTTTTGGACAGGCAGCATCAGATACATGAGCAACGGAGGGGCGCTGTTTTGCTCAATATGATGCATTCTCCGTTGAGATTGATGCATCTTGCTGTCGGCACGCGTTCTGGTCAAATGATCAATATTTAGAGACCCCCCCCCCAAGTTTGACTTTTGTTGCCTCTAGATGAGCTCATGTCTCTTTCAGGGGAGATGAATGACCCCTGGCTCACCCCATAGTTCACACACAACTCTCCACAACATCTATTTCATAGCCAACATACAGTATCTGTTCATAGGTTTTTGGCACTTTGGTTCCTCGACTGGGATGCAATGCTTCCATCTACTACTGAACACAATGTAATGACGTGACAACCATCTTGTGTACATCCATACACAATACCACTGAGTCTTTTTTAGACATTTCGCAGGCTGCACCACAGGTGAGTAGAGAAGAAAGTATAGCGTAGAGTTACAGTAGAGTATATCACAGACTACTGCAGTTTTTACATACTGGAGTCAAATAAAATCTGTGAAGAAGCATCAGACCAGAATATCATTTTATTTCTTCATTTCAAACTATTACAAGGGTCTCAAAATGAGTATACATGTTTATTTCAACTGTAGACAACACTTCGAACAGAAAAATGAAGAAAAACATGGGCATGAATTGAGAACCAATCAAGAACTTCATCAGGAAAGTTGAAAGTATTATTAACAGATAGAAGTATCCTTTCATGAAACAATAAAATGTAAAACAATTAAAAGATGCATCCTCTTGACTCTTTTTATGGGTTTTGGTCATCCAACACAAATTTACGTTCATACAAATTCTTCCATGTGAAGCAACCCAAGTGCTTTCTTGAAACTGAAAGACCTGGGAATTAAATAAAATCTCTCAATAGTTAGTTGAAGACGAATAAGTGAACTCGTTAAAGGCATTGTCACTCGCTGTGAATGTCAATCCTGTGAAAGTGTATGTATCTATAGGCTACATCTCTAAGGAATACTCTCAGTAGAAGTCCATCAGGATTAACGTCAAAACAATTTGCCCCTTTCAAATACCAGACACTCTTTCCATATTAACATTACATTTCACATTGTCTTTATTTTCACATTCATACTGGCTTTTTCTTGCCCTTCCTTGTCCTGGTCTATAGTGCTCTGTAGACATGGACGCATTACACAACCACTAAACTTAATTTGGCTCATGTAGACTTGTGTCAAGCCACCGTCATTTCTGCTTCTAAGAAAGAATAGGCAAATAAGTGATGTAGCTAACAATTGTTACTAATAAATAAGCATTTTTTTGGAGCAAGGCTTTTTCTTTTTCCAACAAAAGTGTGAAAATCATTTTATAATTTGAACACTGGATAACTTAATTATGGAACAGAAGTGTAATACATCTATTATAAAATATATTATTTGCTCAATGTTAGCCCATACTCAAAACAAAGGACACTGTACCCATATTTACTCTCAGGGCCATACAATCTTCCTCATACATGTAGCTTCATTCTCAAACTGCAAACCATAATACTGCTTAGTGTAAAAAATATACTATATATATTTTGACCCTTCAAAACAAGACAATACTGTACTGTTTTGATTCTTGATGATGAAAAACCACATAAAAGCACATGCGGGTAGGATTAGTAAAACTCGTGAAAAAGCAGAGCACCATAACGATTCTGTGGAGCTTGAGAAATAAGGAATGTCTCACAGTGTCCATGTCCCTCCATTGTTGTCATTGGCTTGCTAAATAAGCATCGCTAACACCTGTTTTCATTTATTGATTGACCATCTGTCTGAGTGCACTGTCACGTAACCAGGTTACATGACTTGAGCTTTAGTGTCCACATTCCCTTCACTGACATGCTGTTTTCCTCCTGTCCACAAGGTGGCTCTAGTAAGACACAGGGAAATCTTGTTCCGGTCTTCCTCCAGCCTCCTTCAAGAAACCAGCAATGCCACGTCATGATTCTTAAAACCAGCTGTCAGTCAGTCAACACGAGGCACATGATTTTAGACCAAAACACAGAGGAGCAGTCAATACAAGTATTTCTGCTGGCCCTTTTAACTGTTGTCTTCACAGTGCTTGCACTTCAAGTAACGGCAGGCGTCTTAGGTGTATTTTGTTAGGCCCTTTTTGGCATAACAAAAGGGAGGATATATTGGAGTGTTTTTCCTCTATAGTGAGTCAGTACTGTTATGTCATCACTGTTCATAACGGAAGATCTCTGTTTTGTTGTTGTTACCCCCTCACTGTCTATGACTGTCATACTGTCATGCCCTCTTCCTGTAGTCTAGATTCCTGTGTGATTCCCTCATGTCTTTTTGGCAATGGACCGCTGGGGTTTCTGCTTACGCAAGTGTGCCTCGATCTCGTGTCGGAAGAAGAGCATGCCCAGCTGGCCGTGTGAGGCTTCGTTCATGGCCTTGGACTGCATGCACATCCTGTACTGCTCCGGGGGCAGCTCGTCAGCACAGCGCTTCTCGTGCCACAGGTGGAAGAGGCCCCGCGATGGGGAACGCACCACCAGCAGGTTGCTGTGCAGGTACTTCCTGTAAAGGTGAACATCCTCACCACCCCAACCTTTGATGTCCACGTCAAAACCACCTGGAGGAGAGACATGAACTCATAAACTCACTATATCAGGCTGCTTTATAGCCACCACTAGTCAGCTACCTGCTCCCCCCTCCCCCCTGCTACTCCCCCTATGGACATCCCCCCGCGAACCCCCCCCCCCCCCCCCATGGCCACCCCCCCCCACTCCCCTCAACTCTCCCTTATCTTACCTGCTACTCCCCCTATTGACGTTCTTTCTCCTGCTGCTCCCTCCATTCTACTCCCCCTATTGACATTCCACCCCCTCCAACGGACTTTACTCTGCCCCCACCACAACGACATTCATCACTGTTGCAGTTGTAAATATGTATATTGTAACTTTTTGTTGTTGTTTATTTCACGCAATGATCATTCTCCCCCCCAACAGTCTTTACTCTGCTTCCACCCCCTCAACAGTCTTTACTCTGCTTTCACCCCCTCAACAGTCTTTACTCTGCTTCCACCCCTTCAACAGTCTTTACTCCGCTTCCACCCCCTCAACAGTCTTTACTCTGCTTCCACCCCCTCAACAGTCTTTACTCTGCTTCCACCCCCTCAACAGTCTTTACTCTGCTTCCACCCCCTCAACAGTCTTTACTCTGCTTCCACCCCCTCAACAGTCTTTACTCTGCTTCCACCCCCTCAACAGTCTTTACTCTGCTTCCACCCCCTCAACAGTCTTTACTCTGCTTCCACCCCCTCAACAGTCTTTACTCTGCTTCCACCCCCTCAACAGTCTTTACTCTGCTTCCCCCCCAACAGTCTTTACTCTGCTTCCACCCCCTCAACAGTCTTTACTCTGCTCCCCCCCAACAGTCTTTACTCTGCTTCCACCCCCTCAACAGTCTTTACTCTGCTCCCCCCCCCAATGAACATGTATTTATTTATCACTGCTACAGTTGTTATTATTATATAGGGCTTCTATTTCTATTGTCGTTTTTTATTACCGTTTTACATTATTTTATTTCACTTAGTCCTGCATGTTGGAGCCCTTTAGCCTAAGAATTTCACTGTACCCTGCAATCACACCTGCAGCCCTGTACATGTGACTATTAAACACTCTGAATCTATATACACTGAGTCTACAAAACATTAAGGACACCTTCCTAATATTGAGTTGCCCCCCCCCCCCCCCCACCCCAGAACAGCCTTAATTCGTCAGGGTGTGGACTCTACAAGGTGTTGAAAGTGTTTTACAGGGATGCTAGACCATGTTGACTCCAACACTTTTGTAAAGTTGGCTGGATGTCCTTTGGGTTTCTTGATACACATGGGAAACGGTTGAGCGTGAAAGACCCAGCTGCATTGCAGTTCTGAACAAATCGGTGCGCCTGGCACCTACTACCATACTTCATTCAAAGGAACTTCAAACTCTTGTCTTGCCCATTCATCCTCTGAACGGCACACATACACAATCTATGTCTCCGTCGTCTCAAGGCTTAAAAATCCTTCTTTACCCTGTCACCTCCACTTCATCTACGCGGATTGAAGTGACTTTAACAAGTGACATCCATAAGGGATCGCAGCTTTCACCTGGATTCACCTGGTCAGTCGGTGTCATGGAAAGAGCAGGTGTTCTTAATGTTTTGTACACTCAGTGTATTATGTTCTTCCAGTTTTTTCTACATGCATAATGCATGGGGTCTGATGATATGACAGCGGTGGCGTGATGAAATATTGCGATAGAACCTCAGAACGTGCCCTAACTTGACTTCCAGAGGAAGGAAGACGCTGACGCCAGTTCTTTCCAACCAACTGGACTACATCCTCTTCATACCCTAGGTGACACGGGTAATCATGTTTTGCTTATTTATGCATGAGTGCGGTTTTTCTCCCCCCCCTTCTCTCTTTCTCTCTTTTTAAGATGACTGCAGACTGCTCAGTGCTGAGGGGCTAAACAATGAACCGGACCAGGAAGTTGGAAATTGTTTATTTGTGTGTGCACCAGAGCCAAAAAATATCTCCTCTGTTTGAAGTCTCTTCTCTTCATCTCACTGTGAGAAGCACATTGTTTATTTTCCTCTCTCTGTCTGTGCCTCTCTCTCCCTCTCTGTCTGTGCCTCTCTCTACCTCCCTTCATCTCTCTCTACTTTGGGTGAAAATCTCATTCACAGATAAATTAATTATTCATTACTATTCGCATCACATCACATCTAAATCTCAAATCACTCACCCTAGAGTTGCAAGGAGTATTTGATGTATTATAGGTCATACTGTAGTACGATGTGTCTCTCTCCTGAGAGATTAAGGTCAGACAGATGCTGTACCTCTGTCTCCCTCCACAGTAATATTAATGTTCTGCCAGTGGCAAATGAAATTACAATGACAAACAGTCAAATCTCTGTCTATCTCTCTGTGTGTGTGTGTGTGTGTATTTCTGGCCTAGACACGCGTGCCCTACGAGCCCTGGTCAAAAGTAGTGCACCATATACGGAATAGGGCGCCATTTGGGATGCAGACACCGTCCAGAAACGACTCTTATGTACATCATAGTTTATAGCCTGTGACTTCATCGAATGGCCTCGACTGAGGTGGAAAAATGTATTGAGGCAAAACCTGTCCTGAGAGCCAATATGTTTGAGTCCATAATGCTATTGCAGATGGTTTGGATATGATAATATACCAGCGATGAGCACGGTAACATGATATTTACCGATGTTGATGAAATCTGATCTGTACTGGCACGTCATTCCGAAGCCAAAGTCTCTCCATAATCCGGTGTCCTTTTTAATCACCTATTAAAAATAGCAACAACAACAAAAGAACAGGCAAATCTTTAACGTAAGAAAATGTGCTCTTTGTACATATTTCCGAGGACATCTGCGAAAGCAGGTTTCTTACCAGCTGCTGTTCAACTGGCGGGATGTGGTTATGATTGCCGTAGATTAGGGTTGGGTTATACTGGCTGAACAGAACAGGATAGAAGACCTTCTTGCCTGAGGAAGAAATAAACACATGAAAATGTAACCAAACAAATCTAAGATTTCCAAAGTATTAATTACCAGTGGTTAACACAAAACGACATCTCAACAGTTATTTCATTCAAATCTCAGCTTTGTTAGAAAACCAAAGACACAGCGGCCCACGCCGAACATAGCACTGATGTGGATTTGTACCAGGTTGAGCGTTGAGACGGCAGGTGTTCAGGAAGTCGGCGGTAAAGTAGATGTCGACGTCACAGAAGAAGAGGAGGACGTTTCCTCCCTTCCACGCCCTGGCGCCCACATCCAGGCCACGCCCCCTGGAGAACTCCTCATTTAGCTGGAGCAGGGAGAAGTTCTTAAAGTTGATCTCCCTGCAGAGAGATAAGAAGAAGAATACTTTATTTTCCTTTTATACACAAATGTCCAACAGAAATGTATCTTCTGCTTTAACCCAACCTCTCCGAAAGAAACTCATATGCAAACAGGTTGGAGAGGTTGGAGCAGAGAGAGAGAGAGAGAGGGGAAGAGAGAATTTGACAGAATTGGAGATGAAATCGGAGGTTGATTCAGAGACAGAACCCAACGGACACTAGAGGGAGGGAGTGTGGAAAACAAAATGGACCAAAAATGAATTAGCGTCATTGGTTTAAAGTTAATTTAGTAGAGGGAGTGGGACAGGCTTAATTCATCAGTGTCTAATGGGTCTTATGAGAGCAGAGTGCCCAGCTGAGTCCGAATACAGACACCGCGTACAATATACACAGCTCTGTCTTCGTACTGTACCATTAACTACAACACATACACACACACACTACCCTCGTATACTGTAGCGAACCTAATTTCCCCTTTGACAACAGCAGAACTAATAAGATCAGGTCTGTAAAGTGGCTACATGATGGCTGAGTCCCAAATGGCACCTACAGTATGCCCTACATAGTTAATATGCTACTTACTCTGTCAACGTGACAAATGTGTTTTGTGACATCTCAGCCTCCTTTAGGCATTATTATCATCCACCCACGGTAAACAACCACTGATTGATGTTCCTTTATTAGTGTGGGATTATGCCCTTGTGGATAGAGTGGCACGTTGTGGGCTCAACTCAAAAACAAGCCTGCTACCGTACAGAGACAGACAGAGAGAGAGAGAGAAGGGGACTGCAAAGACGCTATGGGAGTTCAAAGACACGCACGCACGCACGCACGCACGCACGCACGCACGCACACACACACAGCAGGATCCATCAGGATAAATTATACATCCATTCCTAACCTTGGGCCTTGCACTGGGGGGAAATAGCAAGAAAACGTTGCAATTAATTGTTTGAGATGTGAACACTATAAAATTGTTAATACATTATTAATGAACGCTCTCACATGATCACATATTCATGCCCAAAATGGATCATAAATTCAACTCTCCAGTTAAAAAGAGAACATAATTACTAATCTGTGACATAAATGATGATGTACTGTGGTGTATTTTATTCACAGGTCTGGTAGCAGAAGATAAACGGATACTATTTCCAGAGATAACCCATAGATTCAACTGTAGCCCACCAGCAGATCAAAGAACATGAGGAACATAATCCGTTTTTTTTTTAATTATCGAGTTATTATTAAAATATAATATTGATACTTGATTCATGTGCCTTTATTATGGGGTTCATAGTCCGCTATAGCACTGTGTGATAGTTCTGAATGGTGGCTATAAGATGACAATGGTTGCGGCCTGATCTCTAGCTTTGCACTGCAGGCTTAGACGTTACTCCAAGGTAGTTATACGGCGGGAGGCAACGTGACAGTTGTAGTACAGATGCCGTATCTTAATTTGATCATAATGGAAATGCAAACTTGTAGTGTATTGAAGGTTTAAAAATACGAGACTGGATTTGATTTGATTTATTGGGATACCCATTTGCCGACGCCAATGGCGACAGCTAGTCTTACTTGAGTCCGACAATTTGTCATAATGAATTTGCCCTAATGAAAAATGTATCAACCCCTACAATTTTTATTTTATTTTTTACATTCATTATAATCCACATAATAATTCACATTTCCTGTAGCTGCTGGATTATTTTCCTGCTGTGAGAAACTGGGTCAAATCAAGATACGGCATCTGTAGTTCAGTCTGACACTATAGCCTGTAGGCTATTCCCAGTACGGAGTCCTTCTCCCCGTCTCTTATCATCTCTCTATCAGCATCTAGCCAAACTGAACCAGAGGTAAGGGCTCCTTCTCTCCTTCCTGGGGACTCTGGCTCTGGAATAGATCAACTGTGTATTTGATTTCAGATTAATCTGTATGGAGACCGACTTATATCTGCTGTCAGAAAGAAAACAGATTTAGGACCAGTGTACATGAGCTTAATCCTGCGTAGACACACACAGGTTGGCTGGTGTGGCTAAAACAGATACACCCACGTTTTGGCTGGTGTGGCTAAAACAGATACCAGCCAATACGTGGGTGTGTTGCCAGAACAAAAACACCCACGTTTTGGCTGGTGTGGCCAGAACAGATACACCCACGTTTTGGCTGGTGTGCGCAGACATAGGGACAGACAGACTGGCAGACAAATATAAACAGACAGAAACACAGACACCCACAGATACACCCACAAACGCAAAAATGCACACATGCATGCCTACCATACTCACATACTAAAACTCATACTAGTGCAGAATGTATGCTTGTAAATGTTGCCACTAGAATTCCCAGCCAGCTGTTGTTTATTCAAGGTGCACAAAATCTTTTAAGTCGCCAGAAATTCTTAGGACATTAAGACATTGTTTGCCAAGCCCCGTGGGAGTTTGTTCCCGCATTTGATAAATACCTTTTAAACAACAAATTATATATTTTTTAAAAAGCATTAAATATGTATGTGGGCCAGAGTAATTAAAAGCAGGCAAACATGATTTAATTCAAATCACATTAGTTGTGGGTAGGAGTGGGATTAGTTTAGGATTCAGGTTGCTTGTTGGAGTGTTTCCACTGTGTTTCAAGCAGCCCCAAGCCTCAGGCCAAAACACACTCTGGATATTTCCTTTTGTGATCCTGGTTTGGTATGTCTGTCTAGTGCTGGTCTGGGAAAGCCCCCCCACCTCTCTCTCTCCCCCTCTCCCTACATCCTTCTATCAATTTTCCAGCCATCCTCAGTACTGCCATGTCAAACAAGCACAGGAAGGAGCTCCTGTCTGTCTGTCTGCCCTGTCCTGTCTTCTGCCTCCAGGGAGGGGAAATCTTCAACGAGGAGTTCAAGACCCCTCTCTGTCTACTGTTAACACCCTGAGGAGTCTCACTTCCTGTGTGTGCGTGTGTGTGTGTGTCTGAGTGAGAGCACTCACCGCCCATTTGTCTGACACCCGGGGCCTCTAGTGTTTTGGAGGACCCTGGAGAGTTAGGATTCAGTCAAATGTTTTGAAGAAACATCATCAGTACTGGTCATTAAAAATGTAGACGTGTGTAGACGCAGGCCTCAGGCAAGGCCCCATTAAGCAGGGTTGAAGTGGTTTTTAAGTGTGTGTGTGTGTGAGAAAACAGAGCATAATGAGAGGCAGATTTAAATTTACTTTATGTGGATCAACATCAACATTGGATGGAAACACTGAAAGAACACACTCCGGCTTCCAGTTTCCTGAGAAGCCAAAATATTGTGTCATCCATATGAAATCCTACACTACCCTGTGATGAAGTTTTTTTGTTGAAAGGATGCAGTGCTTTGTCTGTCTCCCTGAGGAGCTGATCCCTTTGTGGAGATGTTGGAATGGTGCATTAGCATTTACTGTACGCTGCTAGCTGGTGGGCTGGTGTTTATGTTCTGAGGACACCTGTGGTTCACAGGCATCCAGCTATCACCCTGGGCTCAAAACGCTCTCCTCTTCCGCTCTCTCCTCTCCTCTCCTCTCCTCTTCTCTCCTCGCTCCCTCATGGACACTCATTTATTCATGTCTATCGATTTCCGCCACTCTTCAAACAGCTCGGTGTGTCTCTGTCCATCTCAATACTGGAGTGACGGACAGTTAGTGGTCGAAGCGTGTTCGACATGATAATCATGTCTCGTGGTCCCGGTGCAGCTCACTAACATAGAGCAAAAGGAATGTAACTGTATTTCAACCTGCTCTGTCTCTCCACTTTGATGATGTGATTTAACTGACTTGGATACAGCGCTTGCCCCTGTGATTATGAACACAAATAGTCCTTGGCTAGGGAAGGATGACTTTGATTTAGACAGGGCAGAAGCAGCAGCAGCAGCAGCAAATGATCCATGCGGTGCCTGCTGTTGGAAACAGACATTGACATCGGCAAAGCTAAAATAAGGGCAGGCAGGATTCAGATCGTCGCCCATGGAATAATTGTACCGTCACACAAATCAATAACCATTCAGACCAATTCAACAGGGGGGAAAAAGGAACAGGGAGAGATTGGAGTTTGGATGTTGTTATCTTTCACTCTAGGAGATCAGCGCTTGATTAAAGTGTCTGATCCAGAGTCAGATGAAGTGTTACGTAACCATGGCGATTGACAACAAGAGAGCTGTTTATAAGGTGGCAAGAGGACAGACCATGATTGACACAGTAGATATGTTTTGGTATCATGTGAGCTCCATCCTGAACTGTAGCAGACCCAGTGTCAAATAGTGTTACTCTAAAGAGTTTGATTGAGTCTGCCTGGAGTGCCAGGGAAAGCTCACAAAACACAGCTAAATCATTTGAAAGTACACAATTACTAGTTGAACCCAGGTCTGATGTGAGCTCAATCGTGGGACTGTTATGGCTGTTAAGATATTGGTTATCAGAGTAATTGTGATACACAAAGCCTAGCAAGAACGAGGGACTGTAGTGCTCAGTTGTCTGTGAACTAGTTGAGTGAGACTGTGTAGATAACAGGTATCAACACATGTCTTGTTACTCACAGGCTGTGTCTATGGTATTTGCTGGGAGCAAAGCGAAACAAATCCTCCAAGGACTAACACAGCTCTTTCCCTTGCACAGTGAGACAACACATTAGCAGCGGAGGTCACTGTCTCAGAGAGAATGTACAAGGACACCGTCTTGCCTTTCTCCCTTTAACTATTCACTCCATCACAGGCCATTCGCAGAGACATGAGAGCTGTTGACAATGAGATATCTTTGAGCGAAAGACCTTGGCTCTCATCAGATTTCTCTTTCTAGACAATACTGTCGGCCTCATTGTCATTGAGAGCGAGAAAGCGAGAAAGCGAGAGAGAGAGAGAGAGAGAGAGAGAGAGAGAGAGAGAAAGCTGTCGTGTGACATCTGAAACCAGCTCAAAGCCTAGCATGAGGTGTGCAACTCTTTCTCTCTCCTTCCCTCTTTCTCTCCTTCTTTCTCTTTCTACCCCTGCAAACCATCCGGCCAGGGGTGAGCACAGCGTCTCCATGGCAACCTACCAGATAATCAGCACAGTACCAGAGTACCATGTGAACTCATTTCACCCACAAGACGATCTCAAATTGACCCTGGACCTGTAATTGTATCTGCGGGCAATACACTAATTTCACTGCGACCGCTGTCAGCCCTGATCCCAGGCTTGTAATATCCGACACTGGCAGAGGTCACTGAGTGCCTCCGGGTGGCCACACTCCTACATTATTCATCAGACGGTGCTGAGGTTTCTGAGTTGCTATAAAGAGAGACAGAGAGTGTGTGTGTGTGTGTGTGTGGGGGGGGGGGGGGGGGTTGTACAGTGGGGTCCATAATTATAGGCACCCTTGATAGAAATGAGCAAAAAAGACAGTATAAAATAAATATTACAAATACTGAGCTATATTGTATGCTCACATATTTTTTTAAGTACATTATTTAAAATTAATATAATTGCTCAGAGAAAGACATTTTGTTTAACACAAAACATCTGAAAAAGATAGGTGTCAGAATGATTGACACCCCTGTTTTCAATACTCTAGCACTGTCCCCTTACCAAGAACCACTATATTTTAGCCAAAACCCGGTTGCCTTTTCCAGGAGGCTGACACTTGGCCACAAGTGGATCTTCCAGCAAGACAATAACTCCAAGCACACATCAAAATCCACAAATAAATGGTTCATTGGCCACAAAATCAACATTTTGTAATGTCCATCTCAGTCTCCGGATTTGAACCCCATTAAAAACCTGTGGGTTGAATTGAAGAGGGTAGTTCATAAGAGCAGACAAAGGATATCAAAGATCTGGAAAGATCCTGTATGGAGGAATGGTTTAAGATCCCTCCCAATGTGTTCTCCAATCTCATAAAACATTTTAGAAAAGGCTCAGTGGCGTTATCCTCGGAAGGGGAGGGTGCTGGAGTATTGAAAACAGGGGTGTCAATAATTCTGACCCCTATCATTTTTAGATCATTTCTCCGAGCAATTTTATGAATATAAAATAATTAAAAAAATTAAGCATACAGTCATGTTTGCTCATCTGTGCATGTGTGAGCATGTGTGGGTGTGTTGTTGTGTGTTTCCACCCACCTAGACGTGTTCTCCAAAGTGCTCCGGACTTCATTCATCTGGTCCTTCCCAAAATACACCACTGTGAGGTGAACACGGCCATCCTGCCGCACACACACCTCTCTGCAACAACACACACAAACACATG
The DNA here is from genome assembly GCF_045679555.1 of Salvelinus alpinus. Classification (NCBI taxonomy): domain Eukaryota; kingdom Metazoa; phylum Chordata; class Actinopteri; order Salmoniformes; family Salmonidae; genus Salvelinus; species Salvelinus alpinus. The sequence continues at coordinate 8,470,652 of NC_092103.1, forward strand.
AAGAAACAATGAATCAAACAGAGCAAGGGACTTATTATACACAATCCCAGTACAGAGAGGGCCAAGGGGAAAGGTAGCCTAGGTTGAAATCATTTGTTTTGCTTTCAGCAGACTTTCGCTAGGTAGGCTGAGACAAAAAGTTCAAAAGTATTTGAAGGAAAACACATATTGTAACGATAGAAGAGGTCAGTTCAAAATGGGGTTACAGCAAGATCAGAGAGTACCCTCAAGGGTAGGTGCATACCAGTTGAGGCTGGTGGGAGGAGCTAAAGGAGGACGGGCTCATTGTAATGGCTGGAATGGAATTAATGGAAGGGTACCAAACACATTGTACTTATGGAAACCACATGTATGACTCCGTTCCATGGGTTCCATTCCAGCCATTACAATGAGCCCGTCCTCCTTTAGCTCCTCCCACCAGCCTCCACTGGTGCATACGGTATATGCACAGGCTACATACAGTATGTTACGTTTATATAGGAGTCCCACAATGAGGACCTGGCACCAGACAGAAGCCTAGAGCGATCGATCTCCAGCACTAGTGTGACATTCTAGAACTCTAGCAGCAGACATTCTGATGGAGACACGCCAAATGTATATGCTGTGCTCAGTAAATGAGTCACATGGCTTCTGAAAGACTGTCAGTTCGACCTCACATTCCTCTTCTCTCCACGTGAATGCGCACACACACACACGCACACACACACACCTCCTCCCTTAAATATGGATGAGACCAAAGCGTTTGCTCAGCGACTCAGGGAACCTTTGTACAGCATGAACAGCACCACTATATCACAGGTTTCCTCTGAGTCCAGGGGGCAGTTTAATGTGCCGGGTTTAAGACGGCTACCAAGCAGGATTTGCCAGGAAAACCCCCCCCCTCAAAGCCTTGATAAGCAGCTGTGCAGGAGTGTAACAAATTACAGGAATGAAAGAGTCTCTAACAGACAGACATGCCGTGGCTATCAGAGTACAAACAGAACCTTTACCTCCTACAGTGGGGCAAAAAAGAATTTAGTCAGTCACCAATTGTGCAAGTTCTCCCACTTAAAAAGATGAGAGAGGCCTGTAATTTTCATCATATGTACACTTCAACTATGACAGACAAAATGAGAAGAAAAAAAATCCAGAAAATCACATTGTAGGATTTTTAATGAATTTATTTGCAAATGATGGTGGAAAATAAGTATTTGGTCAATAACAAAAGTTTATCTCAATACTTTGTTATATACCCTTTGTTGGCAATGACAGAGGTCAAACGTTTTCTGTAAGTCTTCACAAGGTTTTCACACACTGTTGCTGGTATTTTGGCCCATTCCTCCATGCAGATCTCCTCTAGAGCAGTGATGTTTTGGGGCTGTTGCTGGGCAACACGGACTTTCAACTCCCTCCAAAGATTTTCTATGGGGTTGAGATCTGGAGACTGGCTAGGCCACTCCAGGACCGTGAAATGCTTCTTACGAAGCCACTCCTTCGTTGCCCGGGCGGTGTGTTTGGGATCATTGTCATGCTGAAAGACCCAGCCACGTTTCATCTTCAATGCCCTTACTGATGGAAGGAGGTTTTCACTCAAAATCTCACGATACATGGCCCCATTCATTCTTTCCTTTACACGGATCAGTCGTCCTGGTCCCTTTGCAGAAAAATAGCCCCAAAGCATGATGTTTCCACCCCCATGCTTCACAGTAGGTATGGTGTTCTTTGGATGCAACTCAGCATTCTTTGTCCTCCAAACACGACGAGTTGAGTTTTTACCAAAAAGTTCTTTTTTGGTTTCATCTGACCATATGACATTCTCCCAATCTTCTTCTGGATCATCCAAATGCTCTCTAGCAAACTTCAGACGGGCCTGGACATGTACTGGCTTAAGCAGGGGGACACTTCTGGCACTGCAGGATTTGAGTCCCTGGCGGTGTAGTGTGTTACTGATGGTAGGCTTTGTTACTTTGGTCCCAGCTCTCTGCAGGTCATTCACTAGGTCCCCCCGTGTGGTTCTGGGATTTTTGCTCACCGTTCTTGTGATCATTTTGACCCCACGGGGTGAGATCTTGCGTGGAGCCCCAGATCAAGGGAGATTATCAGTGGTCTTGTATGTCTTCCATTTCCTAATAATTGCTCCCACAGTTGATTTCTTCAAACCAAGCTGCTTACCTATTGCAGATTCAGTCTTCCCAGCCTGGTGCAGGTCTACAATTTTGTTTCTGGTGTCCTTTGACAGCTCGTTGGTCTTGGCCATAGTGGAGTTTGGAGTGTGACTGTTTGAGGTTGTGGACAGGTGTCTTTTATACTGATAACAAGTTCAAACAGGTGCCATTAATACAGGTAACGAGTGGAGGACAGAGGAGCCTCTTGAAGAAGAAGTTACAGGTCTGTGAGAGCCAGAAATCTTGCTTGTTTGTAGGTGACCAAATACTTATTTTCCACCATAATTTGCAAATAAATTCATAAAAAATCCTACAATGTGATTTTCTGGATTTTTTTTCTTCTCATTTTGTCTGTCATAGTTGAAGTGTACCTATGATGAAAATTACAGGCCTCTCATCTTTTTAAGTGGGAGAACTTGCACAATTGGTGGCTGACTAAATACTTTTTTGCCCCACTGTATATTCTGAATCCTTACTGCTGTGACAAACCAGGAATGTCAAACATGGATAACTACTGTATATTCTGTTTCTCGTTCCCTTTAACCCGGTTATTGCCTAACATTATCATAGTTAATACAAGTGAACATGCTTTTTAAAATTTCTTTATTAACCCTAATTTTACCTTTATTTTATTTTTAGGTAGGTTGCCCGGAAACACATTCTGATTTACCACAACAACCCGGGGAAAGAGTTACAAGGAAGAGGAGAGGGGCGAAAGGGCCAATAACACGCATGAATAACTGAGTGGCTCTCACCTGAAGTTGTGCATGAAGTGTCTGAACTTGTCGGCCCTCTGGGAGAGGGGCACTATGATGTTGATGGGGACGTTAGCCGTATCCACTCTCTCGTTCTTCACCTTCATCAGCGGTCCAAAGGGACGGAACAGAACCAGCTTCCTGAACTCACGGCTCTGGTCCCCTTTGAAGGTGAGCTCATACAGAGTGCCTTTGTCCTTCTCCGTCCGAGCGATACCTGGGGAAGGGAGAAGAGTGAGTTTACCCATACACATGCACACACCAGGGCTGTCAAATCCAGACACACACACGCACGCACGCACGCACGCACGCATGCATGCACACACGCACACACACAGCTGAACTGCAGTTCAGTTTATTTGATTATTTGTTGTTATAATGTTGATTGCTATCCAGTAGTGCATCGTGGATAATCTGTCTGGGTTTGTCAACTGGTGAATATTTTCTCCACTTTGCTGCCTGAAACTGAAAGTTTTTCGAAAAGAGAAGGATAGTCCTTGGCTGTGTGGCCATGGGAGAGAGAGACAGACAGGGTATTTAAGACAGACCCAGAGAGACAGGGATAGACAGACAGGGCATTTCAGGGAGAGAGAGAGATACAGGACAAGGAGAGAGGGACAGACAGGGCATTTAAGTGAGAGAGAGAGCAACAGACAGGGCATTTCAGACCTTGGGAGAGAGTGACAGACAGGGTATTTCAGGCCCAGGGAGAGAGAAAGGGCATTTCAAGCCCAGGGAGAGAGAGAGACAAACAGGGCAATTCAGGCCCACGGAATGAGAAAGGGACAGACAGACAGACAGACAAACAGACAGGCAGGCAGGCAGGCAGGCAGGCAGGCAGGCAGGCAGGCAGGCAGGCAGGCAGGCAGGCAGGCAGACAGACAGACAGACAGACAGACAGACAGACAGACAGACAGACAGACAGACAGACAGACAGACAGACAGACAGACAGACAAACAGACAGACAGACAGACAGACAGACAGACAGACAGACAGACAGACAGACAGACAGACAGACAGACAGACAGACAGACAGACAGACACAGAGAGAGAGAGTACCTGACCACTGTGATTGACCCAAAATGAAGGAAATCTTTGACTATGTACAGCCGCCGAAGGCAGACCTGGCTCTCAGGAGAAGACAGGCTACGTGCACACTGCCCACAAAATGAGGTGGAAACTGAGCAGCACTTCTTAACCTCATGCCAAATGTATGACCATATTAGAGACACATATTTTCCTCAGATTACACAGACCCACAAAGAATTCGAAAACAAATCCAATTTTCATAAACCCCCATATCTATTGGGTGAAATACCACAGCGTGGTAGCAAGATTTGTGACCTGTTGCCACAAGAAAAGGGCAACCAGTGAAGAACAAACACTATCGTAAATACGACCTATATTTGTGTATTTATTTTCCCATTTGTACTTTAACTATTTGCACATCATCACAACACCGTACTGTTAGGTTCTAAATAACATGGTAAAAAGTGAAGGGCAACTATGAAAAGCTCGTTTTTAAACCTGCCTCCTATGCTGAGTCTCCTCCTTACACATCTGGACAGCCAATACATCTCGGTTGCTAGACAGGACGTTAGTGATGCATGTTCTTTCTCACTTCATCTGACCTGACCTCGGCCCAAATTCCTCACTCCTCCCCCAACTGACGGCTGTCCTGTTGACTTGTACCAGACTGTGGCCCTTCTCCTTTCCATAGGATACCTGATGTCTAACAATAACACGTTCTGCATTCCCCGCTCTCCCTCCCTTCAATATTTCAAGTTTAGAAGTCAGAACCCATCAGTATATAGACATAATATCACATTTGAAATGTCTTTATTGATTGTAATGTCACATTTTTTTATTTCACTATTGTTTAGTATCTATATCACTTGCTTTGGTAATGTAAACCAAAGCCCCTTAAATTGACATTGAAATTGAATTGAGAGTGAGCGGGGGGGGTCGAGAGAGAGACAGACAGACAGGGCATTATGACAGGGCATTTTTATGCCCAGAGAGAGATGGACAGAAGGGGCATTTCAGGCCACTGTAAAGATCCCCGGCCTCTCCTCTCTGCTCCTAGGTGGACTTGGCTGGGGCCCTGGGCCATCTGCCACTACGACAGCTGAAGGAGACTGGTCATGCATAGAGATCATACTCACACTGGATTTACAACGCCTCACAGTAGTTAATACCCAGACATATCACTCAACAACAATACAGTTTACTCAGTCCCCCCTTCACAGCTGTGCATTGTCAGTCAAAACCTCTTGTTCCAAAGATGACATGACTGGACTGAACAAAAATACAGCAAGTGTGTGAGGTTTGTCATCACGAAAGCAAAATTCTGTCCGAAATAATTATTTGAATTCTCTACAGAAAATGCTTGTACTTTATTCCCATTTCAAAACGTTCTACTTTCGATTACTTCAAGAATAAACAGGATTTTTTAAGTCAAGCAACAATGCAGTAGAATCTAGTGCAGTACCAAAATCCTCATACTGCAGGCTACTGTACTCTCCCGCTCAAACTACACCGATAGAAACACAGGAAGCTGCAAAAGCCGAGCGGAATAGCTTGTGATCCCCAGTCCGATAGTGGTAAGACTAACTTCCTGTGATAAGAGCCATCTTCTCTTAAATCTGGGGACAGGGTGAGCTGTCGTTCTGCCCCTGAACAAGGCAGTTAACCCACTGTTCCCCAGTAGGCAATCATTGTAAATAAGAATTTGTTCTTAACTGACTTGCCTAGTTACATTTTTAAAAAAATCTATTTTCACATCAGATCTTTTTCAGAGCTGATTTGATTGGTCTAAAGACCAATTAGTGAAAAAAAAGATTAGAACTGGGCTGCCTCTAAAAGCAGCTATAATAATTCACATTTCCTCTTGCTGCATGATTATTTTCCTGCTGTAGCAAACTGGCTCAAATTAAGATCCTACATCTGTACCACTCTATTTCCACCCAAACCCTCTCTTTTGCGTTCTAATTTGTTCTAGTTTGTCTCTCCCTCGCGTTTCCTTCGCTCTCTCTCCCCTTCTACTCTGTCCCGCTTATTCCTTGTTGTCTCGTTGCCCCACTCTCATTCTTTCTGTACGACAGCTGAGCAAACCCACCCAGGGCAGCTCCTGAAAAACACCATTCAGTGCAGCCAATGGGTAGTGTTCGGTATTTGTGTTCAGTCGCGGCTCGCTAACTGAGAATTGGCAGGGCTCTAATGCTCTCTTTGTAATCGTCAGCATCTCAACAAGCTTCAAGTTGTCTGAGTGAATGAAACGGTACTTGTCCACTGGTACAACTCATTTAAAAGGACGGGCAAGGAGATTCCTTCATTGCTAATATGAAGACAGTTCATTAACTAGCCTACACGGCCGCTTTCATTTTTGTTGTTGAACAATGGTTGTTGTTTGCTACTTGCTACACAGCCACGCCCAACTACAGAGTACTCTTTGGATTACTCAGGAACAAATTGGCTATCTACAGGGTCAAAACACATTCAAAGAGTTGATTTCCAAAACGCTATATCTACCAAATGTTTCACGTGTATTTTTTCACCAGAAATGATTGCTTATGGGTACCTTCATGTGTGTAAAATATTACTGTTCTCAGATTTTTAATTCATAGATTTTAGGTGTGTATTAAAAAATGTGTTCTTTTTGCAAAACGCTATATATCCATTTTTTAGCTGGATTAGAATGTTCGTATACTCTATATTTGACTGTGATCTGTGGTTGTCTCCCCTACCTAGCTTAAGATGAATGCACTAACTGTAAGTCACTCTGGATAAGAGATTCTGCTAAATGACGGAAATGTCAAATATAAATGTTTTACATACAGATCTCATATTACTGTATTGAGTCATTTTATTTTTAAATATTGATGTTACAAATGTATCATTTTTCTAAATTGTAGAATAATAGTGAAATCACATACACATGGTTAGCAGATGTTAATGCCAGTGTAGCGAAATGCTTGTGCTTCTAGTTCCGACAATGCAGTAATATCTAACAAGTAATCTAACAAATTCACAACAACTACCTTACACACACAAATGTAAAGGGATGAATAAGAATATGCACATATAAATATATGGATGAGCGATGGCCGTGCGGCATAGGCAAGTTGCAGTAGATGGTATGGAACAGTACATATAGTTGAAGTCGGAAGTTTACATACACCTTAGCCAAATACATTTAAACTCAGTGTTTCACAATTCCTGACATTTAATCCTAGTAAAAATTCCCTGTCTTAGGTCAGTTAGGATCACCACTTTATTTTAAGAATGTGAAATGTCATTAAAAAAGTAGAGTGATTTATTTCAGTTTTTATTTCTTTCATCACATTCACAGTGGGTCAGACGTTTACATAGACTCAATTAGAATTTGGTAGCATTGCCTTTAAATTGTTTATCTTGGGTCAAACGTTTTGGGTAGCCTTCCACAAGATTCCCACAATAAGTTGGGTGAATTTTGGCCCATTCCTCCTGACAGAGCTGGTGTAACTGAGTCAGTTTTGTAGGCCTCCTTGCTTGCACACGCTTTTTCAGTTCTGCCCACAAATTTTCTATGGGATTGAGGTCAGGGCTTTGTGATGGCCACTCCAATACCTTGACTTTGTTGTCCTTAAGCCATTTTGCCACAACTTTGGAAGTATGCTTGGGGTCATTGTCCATTTGGAAGCCCCATTTGCAAACAATCTTTAACTTCCTGACTGATGTCTGAGATGTTGCTTCAATATATCCACATAATTTTCCTCCCTCATGATGCCATCTATTTTGTGAAGTGCACCAGTCCCTCCTGCAGCAAAGCACCCCACAACATTATGCTGCCACCCCTGTGCTTCACGGTTGGGATGGTGTTCTTCGGCTTGCAAGCATCCCCATTTTTCCTCCAAACATAACGATGGTCATTATGGCCAAACAGTTACATTTTTGTTTCATCAGACCAGAGGACATTTCTCCAAAAAGTACGATCTTTGTCCTGATGTGCAGTTTTTTATGGCGGCTTTGGAGCAGTGGCTTCTTCCTTGCTGAGCGGCCGTTCAGGTTATGTCAATATAGGACTCGTTTTACTGTGGATATAGATACTTTTGTACCCGTTTCCTCCAGCATCTTCACAAGGTCCTTAGCTGTTGTTCTTGGATTGATTTGCACTTTCCGCACCAAAGTACATTAATCTCTAGGAGACTGAACCCATCTCCTTCCTGAGTGGTATGACGGCTGCGTGGTCCCATGGTGTTTATACTTGCGTACTATTGTTTGTACAGATGAACGTGGTACCTTCAGGCGTTTGGAAATTGCTCCCAAGGATGAACCAGACTTGTTTTTCTGAGGTCTTTGCTGATTTCTTTAGATTTTTCCATGATGTTAAGCAAAGAGGCTCTGAGTTTGAAGGTAGGCCTTGAAATACATCCACAGGTACATCTCCAATTGACTCACATGATGTCGATTAGCCTATCAGAAGCTTCTAAAGCCATGACATCATTTTCTGGAATTTTCCAAGCTGTTTAAAGGCACAGTCAACATAGTGTATGTAAACTGCTGACCCACTGGAATTGTGATACAGTGAATTATAAGTGAAATAATCTGTCTGTAATCAATTGTTGGAAAAATTACTTGTGTCATGCACAAAGTAGATTTGCCAAAAGTATAGTTTGTTAACAAGAAATTTGTGGAGTGGTTGAAAAACGAGTTTTAATGACTCCAACCTAAGTGTATGTAAACTTCCGACTTCAACTGTACATATGAGATGAGTAATGTAGGATATGTAAACATTATTAAAGTGCCGTTATTTAAAGTGACTAGTGATACCTTTATTAAGTCCATTTATTAAAGTGGCCAGATTTGAGTCTGTATGTTGACAGCCACTTTATGTTAGTGATGGCTGTTTAACAGTCTGCTGGCCTTTGAGATAGAAGCTGTTTTTCAGTCTCTCGGTCCCTGCTTTGATGCACCTGTACTGACCTCGCCTTCTAGATGATAGCGGGGTGAACAGGCAGTGGCTCGGGTGGTTGTTGTCCTTGATGATCTTTTTGGCCTTCCTATTACATCGGGTGCTGTAGGTGTTCTGGAGGGCAGGTAGTTTGCCCCCTGTGATGCGTTGTGCAGACCACACTACCCTCTGGAGAGCCTTGCCTTTGAGGGCAGTGCAGTTGCCGTACCAGGCGGTGATACAGCCCGACAGGATGCTCTCGATTGTGCATCTGTAAAAGTTTGTGAATGTTTTAGGTGACAAGCCAAATTTCTTCAGCCTCCTGAGGTTGAAGAGGCGCTGTTGCGCCTTCTCCACCACACTGTCTGTGTGGGTGGACCATTTCAGTTTGTCCGTGATGTGTACGCCGAGGAACTTAAAACTTAAACAGGTTATTTTCCTGACACCACACTCCGAGGGCCCTCACCTCCTTCCTGTAGGCCGTCTCATCGTTGTTGGTAATCAAGCCTACCACTGTAGTGTCGTCTGCAAACTTGATGATTGAGTTGGAGGCGTGCATTGCCTCACAGACATGGTGAACAGGGAGTACAGGAGAGGGCTGAGAACGCACCCTTGTGGGGCCCCAGTGTTGAGAATCAGCGGGGAGATGTTGTTTCCTACCTTCACCACCTGGGGGTGGCCCGTCAGAAAGTCCAGGACCCAGTTGCACAGGGCGGGGTCGAGACCCGGGGTCTCGAGCTTGATGACGAGTTTGGAGGGTACTATGGTGTTAAATGCTGAGCAGTAGTCAATGAACAGCATTCTTACATAGGTATTCCTCTTTTCCAGATGGGATAGGGCAGTGTGTAGTGTGATTGCATCGTCAGTGGACATATTGGGGCGGTAAGGAAATTGGAGTGGGTCTAGGGTATCAGGTAGGGTGGAGGTCATATGATCCTTGACAAGTCTCTCAAAGCACTTCATGATGACAGAAGTGAGTGCAACGGTCATTTAGTTCAGTTACCTTAGCTTTCTTGGGAACAGGAACAATGGTGGCCATCTTGAAGCATGTGGGGAGAACAGACTGGGATAGGGATTGATTGAATATGTCCGTAAACACACCAGCCAGCTGGTCTGCGCATGCTCTGAGGACGCGGCTAGGGTTGCCGTCTGGCCCGGCAGCCTTGCGAGGGTTAACACGTTTAAATGTTTTACTCACGTTGGCCACGGAGAAGGAGAGCCCACACATTTTGTGTCTGTTATTTGAACTCTGTGAAGCATTTATTTGGGCTGCAATTTCTGACATGCAGTTAACTCTAATGAACTCTTCAGCAGATGTAACTCTGGTTCTTCCTTTCCTGTGGCGGTCCTCATGAGAGCCAGTTTCCTCATTGCGCTTGATGGTTTTTGCGACTGCACTTGAAGAAACTTTCAAAGTTCTTGCTTATTTGAGCTTTTTTTTGCCATAATATGGACTTGGTCTTTTACCAAATAGGGCTATCTTCTGTATACCACCCTGTCACAACACAACTGATTGGCTCAAACGGATTAAGAAGGAAAGAAATTCCACAAATTCACTTTTAACTAGGCACACTTGTTAATTGAAATTAATTCCAGGTGAATAACTCATGAAGCTGGTTGAGAGAATGCCAAGAGTGTGCAAAGCTGTCATCATGGCAAAGGGTGGCTACTTTGAAGAATCTAAAATACATTTTGATTTGTTTCACACTTTTTTGGTTACTACAATGATCCATATGTGTTATTTCACCGTTTTGATGTCTTCACTATTATTCTATATCGCCTTTTGGAAAGAAACTCTTAATTCCTTATGAGTATGTTTAAGAGCCGATACCTGAACAAGTATTTCAAGGGAGAGATAGAGGTACATAAACAATTATGGGTTTTCAGTATATTGTTGGTATGTCGACACACACAGACAGACACAGATAGACACCACACGCAAAGGCAGGCACACACACACACACACACACACTTTCCCTCTCCCAGGTACACGTAGGAATTAGTCCGACATGGCTCCAGTAAAGATGTTGACCTTTCAGAGGAAGCGTACACCCTCTCTGAGCTTGTAGAGATGCTACACACTGAATGGAAAGCAGCTCTACTCATTTCCTACTCCAAATCATGCAGGACGAGCTGGATATCCTGGCTGTGGCTCTTCAGCACCTCTATTATGGCTATCGCACAGCAAAGCAAAACAACAACAACGAAAAAAACAAGAAGGAACACACGAACATGTTCGTTACGGATGTAGTTTACCAGAGAAAATATAGAAACAATCGTTAGATTTTCTCCGTTGGAAATGAGGATGTGCTGATTATTTATTTGTTTCCGGCTGGAGTTCAATTTGGTGAATTCATTGTTATGATCATTTTCATATCATTTTTATTACAACCGTGTCAGTATTCCAATAGTTCAACAGCCACTCCACAATGTAGCTATTGTAAGCTGTCGTAGAATAGTGTGGAGCAGAACCTTGTATATATGCCATACACAGGAGGCTACTGAGAGGAGGATGGCTCATAATAATGGCTGGAACGGAGCAAATGGAATGGCACCAATTTGATACCATTCCACTTATTCTGCTCCAGCCATTACCACGAGCCCGTCCTCCCCAATTATACATACACAGTATGTATATCATTATGGCTGTATACATATGGCTCTGGTATGGAGCTTAGTGACTCACCTTCTATGAAGTCTGATGGTGAGTAGACCTTGGTGGTGTGGCCCTTGTCTGCTCCGTCTCGGGGTGTGTTGAGGCTCCGCAGGGCTGTCTCCAGCGCTTCACTCAGCTCATCCCTCCGGTCCTTCCTCACGGGCTTCTCCTCAGGGTGCCTTGTCAGGCCCATCTCCAGCTGGTACACCCTCTGCAGGGTGAAGCTCTCAAAGGGCACCACGGCGTACTCATTGGGTATTCTAGTACCCTGGTGGACCTCCGCCCGGCCCAGCTGACTGCGAAGGAACTCCTGGAGGTCTGTGTGGCTCCTGTCAGCCCCAGGCCCCTGGCCCCCCTCCCCGAGGGCACCTCCTCCTGGGGACTGTCCGCCCTGGCCTCTCCCTGCCGCCCGCTCCATTGTCTCTTGAACTCCTTTGAGTTGCTCACTACGCTCCTGCAGTGCTTCTTTTAACTGGGCGATCTGCTTCTTCAGACTCGCCATGTGTAGCTTGTGCTGCTCCTCACGCTCCGCTAGCATGGCCTGGTAGTCCTCCCGCCCCGGGGATCCGCTCTGAGCCGCCCCTGTGCCCCCTGCTGCCCCTACCCCCAGCCCTGGGTGTGGCAGGGCGTGGCTCACCAGGTTGTCCTCGGAGTGGGGGCTGCAGGTCATGACGTAGAGGAGGGACAGAGAGCAGCACACTAGGACCAATAGCACGCCCACACGGGACACCCAGGCCAGCAGACCCCTCCGCAGCATCCCGCTATTACCCAGAGGATCCAGGGATACACACACACACACACCTTACCCTCCAGCAGTCTCACCGCCCACTAAAATATGATTGTCTTTGTGATTGATATTAATGTCTGACTAACCAAAGAAGATCCGCCTGAATGATCATTTGGGCCATTATAAGGGACATCTCAACATTGCTCATACCATTGTCTGGATTCCTCATCCGTATGTTTGCGGTCAAGGGTGAGGCCCATTGGTCATGTCCCCTTCTCCTTCGCCCCTGGCTGGGGCCCAGTAAGGTTTGCCGAGGTCCAGAACCTGGCTATTTCTATTTCCGATCCGGTCATTGGTAACAGACGCCATTCATCAGTGACTTCATCAGTGACTCACATCACATATGGTCCCACTACTTTCACTGTGCACCCTGCTCTTTCCTTCATGTCTGATGCTGCATTACAGGCCCCTGAGAGAATGTCTGTCTGGGATTCGTTGTTTATTCCACTGGACTCATGTTGAGGGGTGATGACACATGATTCGTCTTCCTGGACCTGATTGAGTAAACTGCATAGAGGAGTGAGAACACAAACCACATCCCTTAAAAGAAAGTGAATGAACATTTTGGGTTGTTCGCAGTTTCTTCATGATGTATATATCTTCCATGAGTCGCCTTCTGGAGGGAGAGAGAGAGAGAGAGAGAGAGAGAGAGAGAGAGAGAGAGAGAGAGAGAGAGAGAGAGAGAGAGAGAGAGAGAGAGAGAGAGAGAGAGAGAGAGAGAGAGAGAGAGAGAGAGAGAGTGTGAGAAAGAAAGAGAGAGAGAGAGTGTGTGAGAAAGAAAGAGAGAGAGAGTGTGTGTGAAAGAAAGAGAGAGAGAGAGAGAGAGAGAGAGAGAGAGAGAGAGAGAGAGAGAGAGAGAGAGAGAGAGAGAGAGAGAGAGAGAGAGAGAGAGAGAGAGAGAGAGAGAGAGAGAGAGAGAGAGAGAGAGTTAAAACTCAGTTGGTATGAAAGCGCAGTTAAGGTTCATGAGTATATGGTATCATCACTATCATTAACATCCCATAGTCATCATAATCAATTTCTTCAAATCTCCTTCATCTAGACATATGTCTTGGTATATACGATTGCTTGGCTCTCTGAAAATGAAGAGCTTCACCTTGTGGTAAAGTGCAGTATAAATCTGTGATGTTTTATTTTCAGAGATAAAAAAATTGTCATAAACATGGGAGGGCTAGAGGTCTGCATGAGGTCTAAGGTCTATTGCATGAGGATATAGGGAAGGAAAGTAGTTTCAATATCTAACTCAGATTATAAAACATGCCACTCAATTTGAAATGTTTACTTTGATATGAACTGAAAGCATGGCTTTCTACCTAGCGACACAGCCAAGCCAAGCATCTCACAATCCCTTTAACTGCTGAATAACAATGTTTGCTAGTGATGACAGTGTGGCACTATGGGGGCTGTTCTAAAAGCATTAAGGACTGTAGACGTATGTGGACACTTCTGCCTGCCTCTCCTCTCACTGTGGAACAACTGGATCAGTAGGAGACAAGCAAACACAAAACAAGAAAATGGGCCATTTACACACCCACACAAACACTCTCTCTGTCTCTCTGTCTTTCTCTCTCATCCACAAGAAAATTTCCTTAATCACATTAAGGAAGACTGTATGGACAGAGATAGAAAAAGACTGCTTGCATGTAGGCCTATGTTTCCAAGCCTGTGTGCTGTGCACGATGGAAGCACGGATCCACGTGTGTTTGTGAGTGTAGTTACTGTGCAGTTAGTGTGTCTGTACGCATATCTCCCTGTTGACTCACCACACAATGATCTATTTTATACTGTACCAGTCAAAAGTTTGGACACACCTACTCATTCAAGGGTTGTTCTTTATTTTACTATTTTCTACGTTGTAGAATGAGAGTGAAGACATCAAAGCTATGAAATAACACATATGGAATCATGTAGTAACCCAAAAAAGGGGTTAAAAAAATCAACATACATTTTATATTCTTCATAGTAGCCACCTTTTGCCTTGATGACATCTTTGCACACTCTTGGCATTCTCTCAACCAGCTTCACATATGCTGAGCACTTGTTGGCTGCGGTCCAACTCATCCCAAACCATCGCAATTGGGTTGAGGTCGGGTGATTGTTTAAGGCCAGGTCATCTGATGCACTCCATCACTCTCCTTCTTGGTCAAACAGCCCTTACACAGCCTGGAGGTGTGTTGGGTCATTGTCATGTTGAAAAACAAATGATAGTGGGACTAAGTGCAAACCAGATGGGATGGCGTATTGCTGTGATAGCCATGCTGGTTAAGTGTGCCTTGAATTCTAAATAAATCACAGACAGTGTCACCAGCAAAGCAACCCCATACCATCACACCTCCTCCTCCATGCTTCACGGTGGGAACCACACATGCGGTGATTACCCGTTCACCTACTCTGCATCTCACAAAGACACGGCGGTTCATGCAAAATCTCTAATCTGGACTCATCAGATCAAGGGACAGATTTCCACCGGTCTAATGTCCATTGCTTGTCAAGTCTCTTCTTCTTATTGGTGTCCTTTAGTAGTGGTTTCTTTGCAGCCATTCGACCATGAAGGCCTGATTCACGCAGTCTCCTCTGAACAGTTGATGTTGAGATGTTGAGATGTGTCTGTTACTTGAACTCTGTGAGAGAAAAAAAATTGGGGCTGCAATCTGGGGGTGCAGTTAATGAACTTATCCTGGTGTCACAATTTCAATGGTGAATTGAAGGAGTCAAGTGCAGAAAACAGGGTAGTTCCTTTGCAAGTGGAAATATTTATTTCACCCAGAAATACTCTCTGAGAAGGCTACGCCACACAACACAGGGCGCGTCAAAAAATACAGTCCAACATCAAAAGAAGACTGAATCCACTACATAGAAAAAATCACCATCAACCAACAGAATAACAAGCCCGCACAAAAGACGGCGGGCCAACTGGGTTTAAATAACCCCCTAACCCTAAACACAAAACAGGTGTAACCAATCAGACAAACCTAAAGGAAAAAAGAAAAGGGGATTGGTGGCAGCTAATAGGCCGGAGACGACGACCGCCGAGTGCCGCCCGAACGGGAAGAGGCACCATCTTCGGCGGGATTCGTAACACCTGGGTTACTCTGGGTTTTCCTTTCCTGCGGTGGTCCTCATGAGAGCCAAATAAAATATATTATGATTTGTTTAACACTTTTTTGGTTACTACATGATTCCATATGTGTTATTTTATAGTTTTGATGTCTTCACTATTATTCTACAATGTAGAAAATAGTACAAATAAAGAAAAACTCTTGAATGAGTAGGTGTGTCCAAATATTACACTTTAAACGGTAGGCTCAATGCAGCCTGCTACTAATGAAAGGACCAGTTATGTCAGAATACCGGGCTGTATAGGTCCTGTGCTCTGTGCCTGGGCTGCTGGGTCAAACCAGTCGCCGATGTTTACATAAGCATTTACGAAATGAATGCATTATGTAGGGATTATGAATGTGCTACGTACGTAGACACCATTGAAAAAAAGTTCCCAGATGACTTTGCCCTTCCTGTAACAGCGCCATGGCCACTTTAGATCTCAAGAATCTAAAGTGGCTTCTTCCTCTTGTCTCCTCTCCTTCATCATTGCTGGTCTGAGATTGACTGAAATAAGTGAAAACAATGTGGGGGGAGCCTGAATAATAGAAATGAACTTTCACCTGCCTGGTTATGTTATGAACTGCAAAGGAGACAAGAGGATGTGACGTTACGACTATTGAGATGTAGCCTGTGAGTCCATATAGCCTCTAATTACCAGGCATCCTTCTAGCAGCACAGGGATTCCCATGCCACAGAGCCAGGGACTGGGGTTGGGAGGAGAGACTGAATGAATGGTGACTCACAGCCAAACCACTGACTCTCACTGACTGTGTCAATGGATAGATTCACTGGTTGTCATTTAACTCCCTAAGGGAACGGACAGGGCTGTCATACCACAATATATAACCTCTAAATCATATTACGGGATGACGTGTTCTTCTCTAACATTCATAATTAAATGATGATTTATTATTAAATTACAGCATCATCATACTGATTCTATCTACATTTAGTACAATGTAACCCTCATGTGAAACTCAAATAAGATAATTACGAAAAGTAACATCTAAAGAACGCCTAACATCTACATCTACTTCTGAGAACTCGGGTAATTTGTCAACTGACCTACAAGTCTTGACTTAATTTCCAACTGAAGTAAAACAAACTGGCATTGTATTTCAGTCAGGAAATGATGTGCCTTTTTTTCTCTCATTTTGGCACATCTCATCTCAGCAGTGGCCACTGTCCAATTAGAGAGAAGTAACTGTGGTGACACAGTTTACATGAGTTTAGTCACCTCTGATTTGTGCTGTTGTGCCTAAATAGTTACGTACCACAGTGGGTTCTGTCTTACAGTTACTGCTGTTACTTCTGCTCATGTTTCTGACTCTCTCCCGGGATTTGCATGACTAAGAGTGATTGGTTTGTTCCTTTGGAGCAGTAAAGCCAGATTCATGTTTATGCAGAATATTTAATTACACAGTGGCTAAATCTGAATCATTATATGATCATTACGCAAACAGTGTTTATAAATATTTATAAACGCTTGTATACAAATGTAAAAATGCGATAGATAGATATAGAGAGAGAGACAGACAGACAGACAGACAGACAGACAGACAGACAGACAGACAGAGGAAAAACAGATTGATAGAGAGCGAGCGAGCGAGGGAAAAGAGGGAACGGCAGAAAAGAGAGCGAGGTGAGGTGGCGAGTCGGGCGGGCGATGATCAGATCGGGACGCCTCCTGTGTTCAACGCTGAGCGGCATCTGGCTTTGGCACAGAAGCGACGCCCCCTGTTAGAGCGGCTTCCTGGCTACATTGGTGGTGGAGTGGCGTGGAACTGTGCTCGCCGTTCTGTGGGTGGGAGGTGGTGGTGTGTGTGTCTTTATAGTCCCGTATAGCTCAGTTGGTAGGGCGTTGCGCTTGCAACGCCAGGGTTGTGGGTATGATTCCCATGGGGGACCAGTATGAAGGAGAAAAATATGAAAATGAGTGCACCTACTACTGTAAGGGCGTCTGCTAAGTTAGTCGGATTTAAAAATGTTAAATGTACTGGGGCTACGTCAAACTAATATTTACATGTACCTGGGGGAGGGAAGAATGTGTGTGGGGGGGGGGGGGGCATTATTATTATAAATAGTGACACGTTTCTGGCCCATTCCCAGACAGCAGTCACAGTTATGCAGGAGAAATAACTCCTGAAACAGAGAAGGGAGGTTTGGGAGGTTTGAGAGGTTTGAGAGGGTTGGGAGGACTGGGAGGTTTGAGAGGTTTGGGAGGTTTGGGAGGTTTGAGAGGTTTGGGAGCATTTGGGAGGTTTGAGAGGTTTGGGAGGATTTGGGAGGTTTGAGAGGTTTGGGAAGATTTGGGAGGTTTGGGAGGTTTGGGGGGATTGGGAGGTTTGGGAGAATTTGGGTTTGGGAGGTTTGGGAGGATTTGGGAGGTTTGGGGGGATTGGGAGGTTTGGGAGATTTGGGTGGATTTGGGAGGTTTGGGAGGATTTGGGAGGATTGGGAGGTTTGGGTGGATTTGGGAGGTTAGGCAGGATTTGGGAGGATTGGGAGGTTTGAGGGGGGCGGGAGGGCTTCTGACAGCCTTCTTTTTCTCCTCAGTAGAAGAGACTGTCTCTGTGAAGTGTGAAGTATGATTCTGTGACAGTCTCCAAATGTACAAACAGTAGTTCAATGTGTGTGTGTGTGTGTGTGTGTGTGTGTGTGTGTGTGTGTGTGTGTGTGTGTGTGTGTGTGTGTGTGTGTGTGTGTGTGTGTGTGTGTGTGTGTGTGTGTGTGTGTGTGTGTGTGTGTACCCACGTGCGTTACTAAATACATGAAGCTAGAATGTACAATAATTTACCATAGTGATCATTTCAACAAGACACATTCGTTACATACATCCCCGTAAGGCATAAGCAGTAGTCGGTCTGTAATCACTATAAACAAGAAAATTAACCACAGAAACACACCACAAGGCATGATTCTGACCCTATTAAAAATACTCTGTGATCTCTGTATTTTTTCTGTTATTTTCCCTTAGGGAACGTACATAGGCTTTTACAGCGAATCTGTCTGAACTGGTCGTGGTAAAAGGAGGATGTTCTACTGTGACATACAGGAAAAGCTCCAGGTGGGGCTGCCGGGCAAGCTCCAGGTGGGGCTGCCGGGCCGCGCCACCTGGTTTCACTGCCTTACCATAACCCCATCATCAGGTCCATCCCTGAGAGAAAGGAGGAGAGCACGCAAAACCAGTCCCAGATGTCATTGGAGAGCAGTCCTGGGTGCACGTTTCGGACCAAGTTTTTGGAAAACCTGCTTTAGAGAGAAGGAAAAAATGGAGGACAGGGTTAGAGGAAGAAAGAGAGAGGGGAGAGAAAGAGAGCTAGAGTGATCTATAGAGAGAGAAAGAGAGGGAGGGTTAGAGGTAGAGAAGGGGCTTTTTGATGTCTCTCTGGCCCTCAGGTGATTCTCCTTCCCCTTGATTAGGCTTACTGGTAGCTGGTTTCCTCAGTGCCAGACCCAAGCCGTATCCTAGCCTACCCTACCCACCGTCTGGCCCACTCAGCTCTTTAAAAAAACATCTGTTTTGCTACACACTAAACACATCTCTCAGTTGCACACTCCATCTCTCTATCGATGTACAGTACACACAAAAGCACACATTGACATACAACAAAGTCACAAAGTATTTCAAATGGTAGACCTATACCCTATACTTAGTAAACACAAAGAGAACATAACATCATACCTGGGTATTGAAACATTCGCTGTGTACTTTCACATTCTTCCAGATGCTCACAACTTCTCTCAACTAGGCTGTGTCTTTATAGGTACTACAAATAGTGCAATTAGTTCTGCATGTACATTGCTGTGAAAAAGTAGGTTCCCTTTATTTAATATTAGGTTTCGGTTGAAGATCTGATAACATTCAGTATCATAAAATATGCAAAAGTAGAGAAAATGAGAAAGTGGTCAAATACTTTTCCACGGCAACGTAGGTACTAATCTATATTTGCCTAAAACAGTGGTACTTGAACCATAAACACTATAAAGTTGCCTTTCATAAAACAATGCACAGATGAGGAAAATTAGAGGGCACATCCTTAGTGCATCACAATAAAAAGTCACAATGTTTTTAATACTGCACAAAAATCCATCCCTATAATTACAACTGTTTAAATAATGTGTGAGAAGGGATAGCTGGGCTTGATTTCAGTGTCTCTGGGCTTCAAACCCCACATCCTGCTGTCTTTTGGTTGTTCCTCTAGTCCCCTCAAACTCAACTCTAGACCTCAAAGCCAGTTCCACCGCGTTTTTTCATTCTTCCCCTCTAATCAGGGACTGATTTAGACCTGGGACAACAGGTGAGTGCAATTAATGATCAGGTAGAACAGAAAACCAGCAGGCTCCGGACCTCGTAGTGTAAGAGTTGAATACCCCTGCCCTAGTCTATATTATCGATTTCCTATCCCATCGTCACTGACACTCAGAGGGGCAGGAGGTTGGGGAGGTGCTTGTGACAGCCTATAGTTTTCAGTGATAATATACTATACGTGTACTAAATGTGTGTGTTCTGCCCTCAGTGCCTTGGCACTCACCACCCGTGTCCGATGATTGCCTGAAAACAGATGAGCTCATTCAGCATGACCATCTAGCCGCAGGTCACGTCTTATCTGCACAGATGGCATGGCTGTATGACACTCAAAAGACATGCACGCAAGATCACACGCACGCACAAACTGGCATGCACTCCCACACACTTCTTTCCCCTCCGCTTTCCAGCTGCCCGTTAAATACATGATGGACCGGATTTCTGGCAAATTAAAGCGCAGATTCCAGCGACCTTTTCCAAGAAAACGGTGTAATACTTTGGCCAGCAATGCCAGCCTCCATTCACTGATCTGGGAATAGGATCAGTGAATGGAGCCAGTGTGGATACATGTGCACTTGACTGGTAGCCAAGACTACTGGTTACATAACACAATGAGAGGTGGAGTTAGTGTATGTGGCCAGAGCTGGTGTGTGTGTGTGGAGCTGGGTCGATGAGGGCGACTCATCCTCTGAAATCTGGTCATTATGGAGACATATCTCTGTGGAGATCACATTACTACTGATCATAATGAACACGTGATAAATCACACTGGCCAGATGGACTCAAAATGTATATTCCAAATGGCACCCTAATGCCTATATAGTGCACTACTACCCATTTGGTCCTGGTGAAGTTTATTAGGTACACCCATCTAGTACCGTGTTGGACCCCCCTTTGCCTCCAGAACAGCCTGATTTCTTTGGGGCATGAAAATGTTGCTCAATTGGTGGCAAGGGACCTAACGTGTGCCAGGAAAACATTCCCCACACCGTTACCCCACCGCCACCAGCCTGTACCGTTGAAACCAGGCAGGATGGGGCAATGGACTCATGCTGCTTATGCCAAATCCTGACTCTGCCATCAGCATGATGCAACAGGAACCGGGATTCGTCGGACCAGGCATTGTTTGTCGCACCATTCTCAGTAAACCCTAGACACGGTTGTGTGGGAAAAGCCCAGGAGGCCGGCCGTTTCTGAGAAACTGGAACCACGCTCAAAGTCGCTGAGGTTACTCATTTTAACCAGTCTAACATTCCATCTAACAGTAACTGAATGCCTCGATGCCTGTCTGCCTGCTTTATATAGCAAGCCACGGCTACATGACTTACTGTCTGTAGGAGTGAATTATATTCTTGAACAGGGTGGTGTACCTAATAAACTGGCGATTGAGTGTATATCAGTGGACTGTACTTCAGAGATGGACTGTACTTCAGAGAGAGGATGACTAACACCTGATCTGTGTAACATGAGCTAAACGTCACATCAGCACCACCAGCAGGCCAGTAGAGGACTAACTAGTGAATATTTCACACAGTAAACAACAGTACATCTCTAACAGATGGACATTGGACTCACACACAGATGCAGACATATAATGTATTGTTGTATTGAGCATCTCACTAAGGTAAATCATACCCTCCTAAACAGAAAGTTAAGTGGACAACATACACTACATGGCTCGTTGAACATCTCATTCCAAAATCATGGGCATTAATATAGAGTTGGTCCCCCCTTTGCTGCTATAACAGCCTCCACACTTCTGGGAAGGCTTTCCACTAGGTGTTGGAGCATTGCTGCGTGAACTTGCTTCCGTTCAGCCACAAGAGCAGTAGCGAGGTCGGGCATTGATGTTGGGTGATTAGGCCTGGCTCGCAGTCGGAGTTCCAATTCATCCCAAAAGTGTTGGATTGGGTTGAGGTCAGGGCTCTGTGCAGGCCAGTCAAGTTCTTCCAGACCAATCTCGACAAACCATTTCTGTATGGACTTCACTTTGTGCACGGGGGCATTACCATACTTTGTGCACGGGGGCATTGCCATGCTGAAACAGGAAAGGGCCTTCCCCAAACTGTGACACAAGGTTGGAAGCACAGAATCGCCTAGAATGTCATTGTATGCTGTAGCTTTAAGATTTCCCTTCACTGGAATTAAGGGGCCTAGCCCGAACAATGAAAAACAGCCCCAGACCATTATTCCTCCTCCACCAAAACTTTACAGTTGCCCCCGTGCATTCTCCTGGCATCCGCCAAACCCAGATTCGTCCATTGGCTGCCAGATGGTGAAGTGTGATTCATCACTCCAGAGAACACGTTTCCACTGCTCCAGAGTTCAATGGCGATGAGCTTTACGCCACTCCAGCTGACACTTGGCATTGTGCATGGGGATCTTAGGCTTGTGTGCGGCTGCTCGGCCATGGAAACTCATTTCACGAAGCTCCCGATGAACAGTTCTTGTGCTGACATTGCTTCCAGAGGCTTCACAATAACAGCACTTGACCGGGGTAGCTCTAGCAGGGCATAAATCTGATGAACTGACTTGTTGGAAAGGTAGCATCCTATGACGGTGCCACGTTGAAAGTTGAAAGTCACTGAGGTCTTCAGTACGGACCATTTCACTGCCCGTGTTTGTCTATGGAGATTGCATGGCTGTGTGCTCAATTTTATACACCTGTCAGCAACAGGTTTGGCTGAAATAGCCAAATCCACAATTTTTAAGGGGTGTCCATATACTTTAGTAGTGTAGTGTATGTGTTTGGCAAGTGACTACTAGTCATTTCACTGCTACAGCGTGGGGTCTGACACTACTAAGGAAAATAGTACGTGGCTGATTTTTGACTGCCAGTGCTCATAGTTAAAATATTTGACTAAATCATTCATAAAAAACACATTTAAATCAATCCCAGTTGGGATTTTCATGGTTTAGAAAACAACAGGATTTTTTATGGACAAATATTTTAGCAGTGAGGGACTTAACCACAACTTTCCTGATTAAAATCAAGAGGTTGAATTGTAAGAGAGCAGAATTGCGGGTATAGGCTATAGGAGATCTGATGTTGTGATGTGGTAAATCTATGGTGAAACAACCCAAATACTGACACTTTAGTCTCTCACGACTTTAATCTTTTACTGCTAACCTCCCCAATTGTCATCAGAATTTAGCATGACAAGAGACGGGTGGGCTGGCTGGATGAGTGTGTATGTACAGTGCCTGTCACGTTACAGCCATATTCTAAAATTATTATTTTTCCCTCATCGATCTACACACAATACCCCATAAAGACAAAGGAAAAACAGGTTTTTAGAAATGCTTGTAAATTTATATAAAAAAATTAAAAATAAAAATATTTACATAAGTATTCAGACCATTTGAAATTGAGCTCAGACGTATCCTGTTTCCATTGATCATCCTTGAGATGTTTCTACAACTTGATTGGAGTCCACCTGTAACTGGACATTATTTGGAAAGGCACACACCTGTCTATATAAGGTAAGAGCTTCTGCTAAATGACTTAAATGTAAATGTAAATGTCCCACAGTTGACAGTGCATGTCAGAGCAAAAACCAAGCCATGAGGTCGAAGGAATTGTGTGTAGAGCTCAGAAACAGGATTGTGTTGAGGCACAGATCTGGGGAAGGGTACCAACACATTTATGCAGCATTGAAGGTCCCCAAGAACACAGTGGCCTCCATCATTCTTAAATGGAAGAAGTTTGGAATCACCAAGACTCTTCCTAGAGCTGGCCGCCTGGCCAAATTGAGAAATCGTGGGATAAGGGTCTTGGTCAGGGAGGTGACCAAGAACCTGATGGTCACTCTCAAAGAGCTCCAGAGTTCCTCTGAGGAGATGGGAGAACCTTCCAGAAGGACAACCATCTCTGCAGCACTCTACCAATTAGGCCTTTATGGTAGAGCGGCCAGACGGAAGCAACTTCTCAGTAAAAGGCACACGACAGCCCGCTTGAAGTTTGCTAAAAAGGTACCTAAAGGACTGTCAGACCTTGAGAAACAAGATTCTCTGGTCTGATGAAACCAAGATTGAACTCTTTGGCCTGTATGCCAAGCGTCATGTCTGGAAGAAACCTGGCACCATCCCTACGGTGAAGCATGGTGGTGGCAGCATCATGCTGTGGGGATGTTTTTCAGTGGCAGGGACTGGGAGAATAGTCAGGATCGAGGGAAAGATGAACGGAGCAAAGTACAGAGAGATCCTTGATGAAAACCTGCACCAGAGCGGACCTCAGACTGGGGCGAAGGTTCACCTTCCAACAGGACAACGACCCTAAGCACATAGCCAAGACAATGCAGGAGTGGCTTTGGAACAAGTCTCTGAATGTCCTTGAGTGGCCCAGCCAGAGCCTGGACTTAAACCCGATCGAATATCTCTGGAGAGACCTGAAAATAGCTGTGCAGTGATGCTCCCCAGCCAACCTGACAAAGTTTGAGAGGATCTGCAGAGAAGAATGGGAGAAACTCCCCAAATACAGGCATGCCAAACTTCTAGCATCATACCCAAGAAGATTCAAGGCTGTAATCACTGCCAAAGGTGCATCAACAAAGTACTGAGTAAAAGGTCCGAACACTTATGTAAATGTAATTTTTAAAATTTATTTTTATACATTTGTCACATTTTAAAAACCTTTTTCCGCTCTGTCATTATGGGGTATTGTGTGGGGTATGAGGTATTATGTGGGGTATGGGGTATTATGGGGTATGAGGCTGTAACGTAACCTAATGTGGAAATAGTGAAGGGGTCTGAATACTTTCCGAATGCACTGAATGTGTGTGGGTGCATGACTGCGCACAAAACTAATTGAAATCATGACCTCTCCCTGTTCAGTTATTGATTTACACTTCATCACTCTCTCCCCCCGCGTGTGTGTGTGTGTGTGTGTGTGTGTGTGTGTGTGTGTGTGTGTGTGTGTGTGTTATAGCTTACTGCTGGAGAAGTGAGAGTAGGATACTGTCTCATCTCATTCCAACACTACCCTCTTTCATCTCATTAGACACAATCCCATTTCCACTCCAGCCTATCCATATTCTATTAGTCCATTCTCTTCCCAATATTATCTTGCCCTCCCATCGTTTAAAAGAAAACATCCCACTATCCTGTCCCAATGAATAAGACACCATTATTCAAGGAGTCTCCTCTCTTTACACACACACACACACACACACACACACACGCCAAATAATTTTACAAATTGAAATGGCTGAACTGACTAGTTAAAACTGACACAATTTCCTCACCAAATCTTACACTCAAGTAAAGAGACTCTAAACGTCCTAATGTGAACAGTTAATTGTGTGTACATGGCAACATGTGCTCACATTAACCGCAACTCTCAAACAATAGCCAACCAATGGCAAAGTGTATCTTACTTACCCACAGCATCGCAATCTCACGCTTTAGACAGACAAGATTTAACAATAATCTTTGTAATCTCTACGTACCTTTCAGTTTCATTCATCCATTTCTCATAATTCCAGCGGAGGGGTTCGCTGAAGCGCACGGTGCGGTACCCAAACCTGGACCGGTCTTCGAGCTCCTGAGTCCGTGAACACGAGTTTAAAGTGTGTGTGTGTGTGTGTGTGTGTATGTATACTCTGACAGGAACAGGATCCGCGAGTCCGCCCCGGTGATTCCTCCGCCTCTCCTCTAGCAACTCACATAATGGATGTGTTGTTACCTGATCCAGCATGTCATTAGCATAAGAAACACTACTGGCTTTCATACCAGCCTGGTCTCATAGACTAGACTTAACATAGTAAACATAAATCCGGTACACTCAAATTAGTGTGATAAAGTAAGTTTGGTATGGTTACATAAACAAGATTGTTAGAGCAAATTCTAAAGTATGTTAGTTGGTCAGAGTGGATGGGTAGGCATACAACCTGAACGTCTAGCAACCCAAAGGTCGTGGGTTCAAATGTCATCGCAGACAACTTTAGCATTTGAACAAATTAGCAACTTTTCAACTACTTAGTACTTTTTCTCTATTTTGCATGTTAGCTAACCCTTCCCCTATTGTACGTTTTGCAAATTCGTGACATATAATATGAATTGTAATTCATAACATATCATGGAAATGGGCGAAGGACATCCACAAATTAATACATAGGCCTACCATACGAAACGTAACATATCATACTAAATGGAGTGTCTCGAATATACTTACAGAATAATACGACATTCCCTGAGACCAGGTTGTTCATACACAGACCAGCAAGAAAGTAGTCTTATTTGATTGAATCTCTAAATGCATTAGACATGTGAATCTGGATTTGTCTATGCACAATTTCAGTTGCGTAACTTGTTGTGTATCTTATTTGGTCTGGCCCTGAAATAGACTTGACAATCCCATGTGAAGAAATCGGGGAGATGAGACTTGAGAAACGCCCCTGACACACAAGCATGCTATAAAGCGCTCCACACTCGATTCTGTCCTTTGATCTAGTATGAACAAGTAAAACTGCGGTGGTGAAATATCAAACGTAGGCCTACTGTTCTTGGCTAACATGCATGTGGAAATAAATCAAGATCAATTTGATGGATAAAAGCCTAATCCATTTTGGTCCCAAAATCAGGTCCATTATCTTCAGTAATACGAGTCTCTTGTCAGTTAAGAAAAGGAAGTACTGAGGTCCTCCTGTTGCAACTCTGTTCTGTTGACAATGCGGTTTAGAAGCAGAGCTGAGCAGTGGTAGGAAAACTACATCCGCAGCTACAAAATAGTGGTTTATTCATCAGGGCTGCACTCACCACTCACACAATCCCACTGGCTGTGTCTCGAAGCACACTGAGAACAGGTCTCAGAGCAGTGGTTGCGGTCAGACAGTTCATTTGGATACTTGGGAAGTCTGACTCAAGCAAATCAAATCAAATGTTATTGCTCACATACACATATTTAGCAGATGTTATTGTGGGTGTAGCGAAATGCTCGTGTTCCTAGATCCAATAGTGCAGCAGTATCTAACAGTGCAGTAGTATCTAAAATGATTCACAACAATACACACAAATCTAAAAGTAAAATAATGGAATTAAGAAATATATAATATTAGATTGAGCAATGTCGGAGTGACCCTGGCTAAAATACAGTAAAATAGAATACAGTATATACATATGCGATGAGTAAAGCAGTAAGTCTATGTATATAGGGCAGCAGCCGGTGCAGGGTTGCGTAACAGTGTGGAAGCCGGCTAGTGATGGCTATTTAACAGACTGATGGCCTTGAGATAGAAGCTGTTTTTCAGTCTCTCGGTCCCAGCTTTGATGCACCTGTACTGATCTTGCCTTCTGGATGATAGCGTGGTGAACAGGCTGTGGCTCTGGTGGTTGATGTCCTTGATGATCTTCTTGGCCTTCCTGTGACATCGGGTGCTGTAGGTGACCTGGAGGGCATGTAGTTTTCCCCTGGTGATGCATTGGGCAGACCGCACCACCCTCTGGAGAGCCCTGCGGTTGCGGGCGGTGCAGTTGCCATACCAGGTGGTGATCCAGCCCGATAGGATGCTCTCAATTGTGCATATGTAGAAGTCTGTGAGGCTTTTAGGGGCAAGCCAAATTTCTTCAGCCTCCTGAGGTTGAAGAGGCGCTGTCGCGTATTCTTCACCACATTGTCTGTGTGGGTGGACCATTTCAGATCACCAGTGATGTGTACGCTGAGGAACTTGAAGCTTTCCACCTTCTCCACTGCGATCTCGTCAATGTGGATAGGGCGTGCTCCCTCTGCTGTTTCCTGAAGTCCACGATCAGCTCCTTTGTTTTGTTGATCTTGAGTTAGAGGTTATTTTCCTGGCACCACTCTCCCAGGGCCCTCACCTCCTCCCTGTAGGCTGTCTCGTCATTTTTGGTAATCGGGCCAACTAATGTTGTGTCATCTGCAAACTTGATGATTGAGTTGGAGGTATGCGTGGCCACGCAGTCATGGGTGAACAGGTAGTACAGGAGGGGGCTGAGCACGCACCCTTATGGGGCCCGTGTTGAGGATCAGCGAAGTGGAGGTGTTGTTTCCTACCTTCACCACCTGGGGGCGGCCCGCCAGAAAGTCCAGCACTCAGTTGCACAGGGCCGGGTTTAGACCCAGGCCCCGAGCTTAATGAGGAGCTTGGAGGGTACTATGGTGTTGAATGTTGAGCTATAGTCAATGAAGAGCATTCTTACATAGATTCCTCTGGTCCAGATGGGATCGGGCAATGTGCAGTGTGACTGCGATTACGTTGTCTGTGGATCTATTGGGGCGGAAAGCAAATTGAAGTGGGTCTAGGGTGTCAAGTTAGAGGTGATATGATCCTTAACTAGCCTCTCATTGTCAGTAAGAATTTGTTATTAATTGACTTGCCTAGTTAAGTAAAGGTTACATTTCAAAAATTAAGAAGCAAAAAAAAGCCTCTCAAAGCACTTCATGATGACAGAAGTGAGTGCTTTGGGGCGATAGCCATTTAGTTCAGTTACCTTTGCTTTCTTGGGTACAGGAATAATGGTTGACATCTTGAAGCAAGTGGGGACAGCAGACTGGGACAGAGAGAGATTGAATATGTCCGTAAACACTCCAGCCAGCTGGTCTGCGCATACTCTGAGGACAGCGCAAGTGATTGTGTGCCATGCATTCAAGCAGTGTAAACTGGTCAAACAGCCGAAGGGGTTTTAGTTTGCTCTCTGGGCAAAGTGATATATCATGGTCCCATCAAGAAGAACTAAACAATATCGTAGACTGTCAGTTTTGTCTAGCATCGGAGGGACTCTTTGCCTCATACCTGGTAAGACTATAGCTTCGCGGATGCCTACATGAGCAAACTATGACCTCTGCCCAGAGGTCTTGACCTATATGGCACAGGTGTGAGCTCGCCCTGTAATCATATGCTCACTAGTTCAAGCCTCTTTAATGACTAAATTGGTGGCAGCTCGCTACAGTTACATAGAGCAGATGTCAGACCGGTGAACAAGGTCTAAAGGTAGCTCTGATCACCTGTTGCCCACCTTGACAACAAGAAAAAATGTCATCAAAGCCCAAATAGACATTTTCATGGTCAAGACGATGACCTAAAGGCACTTCAGTTGAGTAAGGACGGCAAGTTTCTTCCACAGATTCGACATAATTGCCCATTATTGCAAAAATATTCACCCGAAGACCGAATGGCCCACTCAGCACTATATAGGCAGTATTTCAGTCAGACCATAATGTATCGGAGGGGAGGAGCTTACTTAGCAAGGGCTATGCCTATGGCATTTTGAGAGATTTGTTTAACGCAAAATTCCTCCAATTTGTAAAGCCTCGTTTACTTCAAAGAGTCAAATTCAGCTGAACATTTGGTCAAATCGCCCTCGAACTATAGTTTCCCTGTTTGACATACCGCAACAGCAACTCTCTCAGAATAAGATTTTAAAAGGACATTGTTTCCAATAAATGTTCTCACAAAATAAGGTTGAAAAACATACAACCTAGGAGGGGACTAGAGGTAATACTGTTTCAATCAATCCATAGCTGAGGATGTAGCCTCACAGGTGAGTCTATGGCGACATCTTGAGGCATTAAGTGAACTTGCCATAAAATCCCTGAAATAAAGTGCAAAGACATTAGCATTACCTTGTTCGTTTACAGTCATCAAGAGGACATTATTCAATTCACGTACATCAACATGATTTGTCATGATAGAATCTCTGGAGCCTGCTTTGCATGATTACAACGAGGCCCTTAGGTAACCTTAAAAACAATCTAATCTACAGAGACGGGGATGTGTGCTGAGTGACTAGACTATCGTAATCGAAGTTGAGGAGCTTGCCAATTTACAAGTTAAACAAAATGATGCTTCAATGCAAAGAGGTGCAAAGGCAATGAGGAGTGAGACTCGGGTGTATTAGCTAAGGTGGAAATACTATCCTATGGGCTTTCCTAGAAGCATACTAATGGCACACTGGGGGATGACAGTGACATGAATGTTCCATACATAACACAACAACACAAGACTCCACAGTCAACAATAACTACACTGTAAACAGACAGCAAAGGATTTAATTATTGTGCATTTTAAGTCATATAAAACAAAATATAAAAATAGCCGAACACCTCAAAATATGTATTCTGAAAATATAAGCCACTCATGTCTGTTCATTGTTTCTATTCTAGCTGGTATTATAAAAGCCTATTTAAGAAAAAAAGCCCAATTTTTGTTGTAGTGCAGAAGTTTAGTATTGCCACTATTGTTCAAAAATAATTGTTTTTGTAAGTCAGAAGAAGGAAGGTGCTCTATTATGCATAACTATGTACTCTAGAATGTCTATAAAGCGTTAAAGTTCTGGAACACTTCGGCCACCTCCAACCAGCTCCTGAAGCAGGCCAGTCCCTGGTCCCGGATCTGTTTCCTTCCCTTGTCTGTGATCACGTCTCCATTCTCCTTCACAATCACCAGCTTAGGGACCGCTGTGATATTGAATCTCTTCTTTAAATCACTGAAGGGAAAGTGGAAGAGCACAGGGCATAATCATGACTTTATAACTATATGGATTATACCATACAAAATACAGGTCCCAATCTAGCAGAGGAATACAGTAGGCAAGCCTTGCTGAGCTCCAATCACTTGTCTCATCAGGCAGGTAGAGACATTACCCTATTTTTAAACCTAATCCCTCAAAGGGTGACCCATAAACCTCTTACAAAGCCTGTTGCTTACACTCGCTGTAATATGGCTAGACAGTGGAGGAAAGTATATAGGCCTAAAATCAATTCAAACATGTTTATCAATACTATCCCTTTCCAATAACTCAAATGGGAATAGGCTACATGAAAGATGAGACAGTCATACGAATTTACTGTTTGTATTGATCCGTCCAAGGCAGGGCCAGCCAATCTCCGTGCATGTCATGATAATACTCCACCATATCATCACTCGACTTGTCAGAAGATATGAAAACGATTTCTAATTGTGCAGGTGGTTCGCTCTCCTCGACAAGTTCCGTGTAAAAATCGCATAGAATAGGGGTGAAATCTCGACAAGGCGGGCACCAGCCGGCAGAAAAATATATTCCCACTACTTTATTCCTGAGAGCTTCTTCTGGGTCTATAAGATCCCCTTCTTTATTGAGGAGAGTTTTCCCAACAAATACCTCCACCATGGTCGGGTCAGTGAACACGCGCAACAGTAACGAACTAGGCAACTGTAGCCAAAACCAGTTCAGGACGGTCACCGTTGCAGCTATACTCGCCGTGAACCGTTACTTTGAAGCAAGACGCTTAATCACTCGTCCAAGTACAACGCTGTCATAGTTTTCAGTGTTCAATCACTATTTGTATCACTTTACTACCGGTCATAACGTGGTCATAACAAACTGTACTCACTGCTGTGTGACGCTTGCTGTTGTTGGTTGGCTAAAAAAACAGGCAATTTGATTGACATTTCGCGAGGCCAATCAGTGTCCTCCGTCCTCTACAGAACTATTTAAAGGTACAATCAGTAATATTTACACAATACAAATAGCCTCATGAATATTACATACTATCTATTAGACTAGAGTATGACGGTAGTAAACTCCTTTAAGATAAATACCACAGTCTGTCATCCCTAAAAGGAGAGAAACCACAAAGAGAGAAACCAACATACAACTTCACATAGTTTTAATTTGATCAAATGTTATATGGATACTTACATAATAAGTATAAAAAGTACATGTTTTTAAATGTGTGTATACCTCTAAATTCAAATAAAATTAACTATCTACATTCTTCAGAACAATAAAAGATGATGCGGTCAATAGAAGCCAAGTAGACAACAACGAACATGAAGAATCAACTATACATTACATGTATCTGCAACCATCCAATTGCACTGTATTTTACAAAGTTATTAAAGAGCAACAGCATCCAAAAGGGGCCATATAAATCATATCGTTTTTATTTTTTTTAAACACAATTAAGTGTAACTGAGAGATGAAAACCCTAATTATATATATTGAACAAAAATATAAACGCAACATGTAAAGTGTTGATCCCATGTTTCGTGAGATGAAATAAAAGATCCCAGAAATGTTCCATACGCACAAAAAGCGTATTCCTCTAAAATTGTATGCACAAATTTGTTTACATCCCTGTTACTGAGCATTTCTATTTTCCAAGATAATCCATCCACCTGACAGGTGTGGCATTTCAAGAAGCTGATTAAACAGCATGATCATTACACAGGTGCACCTTGTGCTGGGGACAATAAAAGTCCACTCTAAAATGTGCAGTTTTGTCACACAACACAATGCCACAGATGTCTCAAGTTTTAAGGGGGCGTGCAATTGGTAAGCTAACTGCAGGCATGTCCACCAGAGCTGCTGCCAGAAAATGTAATGTCCATTTCTCTACCACTGTCTTTTTAGAAAATTTGGCAGTACATTCAACCTGCCTCACATCCGCAGACTATGTGTAACCACACCAGCCCAGGACCTCCACATCCGGCTTGATCACATGTCGGATCGTCTGAGGAGTATTTCTGTCTCTAAAAAAGTCCCTTTGTGGGGAAAAACAAATTCTGATTGGCTGGGCCCAGGCTCCCCAGTTGGTGGGCCTGGCTCCCAAGTGGGTATGCCTGGCTCCCAAGTTGGTAGGCCTATGCCCTCCCAGGCCCATCCATGGCTGTGCCCCTATCCAGTCATGTGAAATCCATAGATTAGGGCCTAATGAATGTATTTATATTGACTGGTTTCCTTACATGAACAGTAACTCAGTAAAAGCTTTTAAATTGTTGCATGCTGCATTTATATTTTTTGTTCAGTGTATTCACTACATGCCTGAAAGTATGTGGACACCTGCTCATCGAACATCTTTCAAAAATCATGGGCATTAATATGGAGTTGGTCCCCCTTTGCTGCTATAACAGCCTCCACTCTTCTGGGAAGGCTTTCCACTAGAAGTTGCATTGCTGTGGGGACTTGCTTCCATTCAGCCACAAGAACATTAGTGCGGTCGTAGTCGGCGTTCCAATTCATCCCAAAGGTGTCATCCCATTAGGGTTGAGGTCATGGCTCTGTGCAGGCCGGTCAAGTTCTTCCACACTGATCTAGACAAACCATTTCTGTATGAACCTCGCTTTGTGCACGGGGGCATTGCCATGCTGGAACATGCTGGGCCTTCCCCAAACTGTTGCCACAAAGTTGGAAGCACAGAATCGTCTACAATGTCATTGAATGGTGTACCATTAAGATTTCCCTTCACTGGAACTAGTGGGCCTAGCCCGAACCATGAAAAACAGCCCCAGCCCATTATTCCCCATCCACCAAACTTTACAGTTGGCACTATGCAGGTTGCGTTCTCCTGCCATCCGCCAAAGCCAG
Source organism: Salvelinus alpinus (assembly GCF_045679555.1). Lineage (NCBI taxonomy): Eukaryota > Metazoa > Chordata > Actinopteri > Salmoniformes > Salmonidae > Salvelinus > Salvelinus alpinus. Next base: position 8,503,643 of record NC_092103.1, read on the forward strand.
GTTTGTCCGTCAGACTGCCAGATGGTGAAGCGTGATTAGTTATGCATTAGAATGCATTTCCACTGAGTCCAATGGCGGCAAGCTTTACACCACTCCAGCCAAAGCTTGGCATTGCACATGGTTATCTTAGGCTTGTGTGAGGCTGGTCAGCCATGGAAATCCATTTCATGAAGCTCCTAACAAACAGTTATTGTGCTGACCTTGCTTCCAGAGGCAGTTTGGAACTCGGTAGTGAGTGTTGCAACCGAGGACAGACATTTTTTATGCGCATCAGCACTCGGCGAGCTTGTGTGGCATACCACTTCACGGCTGAGCCGTTGTTGCTCCTAAACGTTTCCAATTCACAAAATAACAGCACTTACAGTTGACCGGGACAGCTCTAGCATGGCCAGAATTTGACAAACTGACTTATATGACGGTGACACATTTAAAGTCACTGAGCTCCTCAGTACGGGCTATTCTACTGCCAATGTTTGTCTATGGAGATTGCATTGCTTTGTGCTCTATTTTATACACCTGTCAGCAACGGGTGTGGATTAAATAGCTGAATCCAGTAATTTGAAGGGGTGTCCACATACTTTTGTAGTGTATTTTTCTGAAAAATGTCTATGCACATTATTTATTCCACGGATATGTAACTAAGATGTGCTACCTACCTTATACATCCACACACATGCATACACTTACACACCATATATATACTATATTTATATATAAACATTTCCCCACCCCTACCAATTTTATAAGGCCTTTTTCTTTGAGTTCATATTTTCCTTGTGGCACTCAAAAGAGATAAATATAAATAATTATTTTGGACAACATCAGTTTTGTATGTGAAGGATATAATCCCTCAAATACTGTGTAACACCACCACCCTGTGGCCCTTCTGTTGTCGCCACATACAACACCAGTGAGTTTGATCCTATAGCGGAGCAGGGTAAAAAATGGAATACAAAAAATGACTGTTTTTCTTTAGAAATGCAAAAAAAAAAGGGAATGTCACAATAAGAAACACATTGAACATATCATAGAAAAACTTAAATAAAATGAGAGATACACACATACATCTCACATTTCACACTAACTTCCACTTACAGTTCTGTTTTCGCTACTCATGCAAAAAGTAAGGTCTGTTTTTTATCCCACAATGAACTGACATCAAACACAGTACAATACTACAGTAGGCAAGTGTGAAAGGCAAATTCATCGAACACTTTCAATTGTTTTCTGAAGGTGACATCTTGCATAAAACACAAGTCAGTTTGCGGTTTGGAATACAACAGGTTATAGAAGATATTTACTTGTGTGTAGCTTTTCTGATATAGAGGGGCTTTATACTGTACGGGGTCTTAAAATTATCATCTTTATTATAACCGATATACATACTCTCAGGTTTTTCTATCCATCTCTAAAGCTACCATTCAGTCATACTTTGTGTATAACCTAGAGTTAGCATTAGCTACTCCTCTAACAGAGGGACTTAATCTCAAAATCAGTCACAACAGCTAATCTGTTCTGTTACTACGCAGAATACTGTAAAGAACAGTACTACCCCTCTTCAGAGACTGCATTTGAACATACACTGCTTCAGTGTCATGGAGGGCATGGAGAAAGCAGTAAGGGTGGAGTGTTGGGAGTTACAGTCACATGGAACGTTTACGTTACTAACTAATTAACAACATCTGTATCTTAGAGGTTCTAGACCACTTAGTTGCCCACTGTTTCTCTGACAACGGGTAACGTCCCTAAAGGAGCATACTAAGAGGTCATCTGGTGGAACATGTAGTTTGGTTACACACACACACAAACACACAGCAAATAAAAATCTCTTTCAGGGCGAGTAACCGTTCGTCAAGTACAATATTTCATGCACTCCATAAAGTGGGTGTTGCATTTAAAGTTTTGAATACTTCTTGTGTATTAACAGTTGTGTGAAAATGTTTCGAAAATCACTCTAGTATTGTTGTAGTGGTACTGCTGAATTTAGAACACTTTTGAGGAGCTGGTATGGAATTTTCACTTCTAAATAATTGTCTTACTTTGCAGTGCTTTTACCATACCGTCTTCAGTTTTTAAAAGGCATGAGAAAACAGTTTACTAAAATGTTACTATGACAATTAAACAGAAAGTGTGTTTAACACAGAGGTCAAGAAGAATGTGATGATTCTAAGTAACGTATGACAAGTAAAATAGTAACGAAAATAGATTTTCCCAACAAAACAAACTGTTGTAAACATATGAATACAGGAACAACAATAAACAATTATTATCTGAATAATTATTGCTGTTATTATGAATGAATAATGAATTAAAAGGGTCGAGGGATTTGGCAAGGCATATTAAACAAAATCTTTCTCAGGACAACAGATTAACGCTCTCACTGGTTAACCATTTTTGAATAGTGTTGTTGAGATTATCAAAATATAATTGTCCTTTCAGACAAAAAAACTAAAACAAACAAGTGCTCTTAAATCCTCTATCTTCTAAGAAGATTTTTTGAAATTAGTGCTGTGATAGAACTAAATCTGTATCAAACTATTATTTTCTATGAATATACATTAAATACAGTATAAAGTAAACAAGTTCTTGGAAAAAAATAAAACGTTTGAATCAAAGGGATACTTTGGGATTTTGTCAATGACGTCCAGTCATTATGCTAACGCTAGTTAGCAATTGCATTAGCGCTAGTTAGCAACTTCCTTCAAACTGCACGCAGAGACATACAAATGGTATCCACGACTTCATCTGGCTCTGGGAAAGTAAATGAAGGGCCTCATTGCCAAAATCCCAAAGTATCCTTTTAAAACACTGGTCACCTCCCTCTCATAACTTCCACACATTTCTTTGCTCACTGCATATGTTGTTGCATATCTTTCAACATTACAAAGAAACAAATGTAATCATAGTCAGGGTTTGAATGATTCTACGAAACTGAAACAAACCCAAGTACTGTAGTCACTGACCACTGCAAGATAGGGGGACTCCAGAACTGCATGTACAACAAAATAATTAACACAAGAGCTCATACACTCACACATATATAGGAGATACATTGCTATGACTGGTTTGGTCATCAAATCACTGATAATAATCGAATGAGATGCCAACTAACTTTATATGCAGTGTGCAAATATAAGGCTTGTTATCTTTTCCCTGTCCTTTCCCTTAGAGATTGATGGGATGTATCCATAGGATCACTCAACTACAGGGGATAGACAGTTGACGAAACAAATCGTGGCCACTAATTCAGATGCACAGTGCCCCCTTTTTCTTCTCTGACTAGAGCTATCAGAGATGTTTCATGAGTAGAAATCCAAAGGCTTCAGTGAAATATCCAATCCAGTTGTCCGTCTGTCACATCTCAAAGAAGTATTTGCATGAAACGTTGAAGAGATATTTTGGGAAAATTGGTGGATAAGATAAGGTTCCATGTGGTGATGGTGGTGGTTGATCGTCTTTCCTGCATGGTAGAGTTTCCCCACAACCTACGCATCCATCGTTAACTCCCCAGACAGGCCTCCTGTCCTCTGGGCCCAGTGACCCAGTAGCCTTTTCACACTACCGTGCTGACCCGAACCAGGCTATACTGGCTCTCTATGAAATATTTTTCCCACATAGTCCTTTTCAGCAATGGTGGATGGACACGTAAACAGACCAGCACTGCTCGATTCGGCTCAGTAGTGTGAAAAGGGGTCAGAGGTCAAAGGTGGCCCTTAGGAGGTCTTGACCAGGTCGTAGACGTAGATGTGGAAGTCGTCGTCGAACTTGATGAAGTATACAGAGGGTTTGGCCTCCACCTGGTGGATGACCATGCCAGTTCGTTTGGAGCCGTCCTCTTTAGCGTACTCAACCTGTTTCCCCACCAGACTGTCCACCACCTCCCCCGGCTCCCGCTCCGCAGGCGTAGCGTCATCTAAGAGACAAACAATAACACAAGTTTAAGTTAATTTTGCCATATGTAATTTATTTATGGGAAATCATTGGAAACTCAAACATGTTCACTTATCTATTTATTCAACCTGGTTAATCTCTTTTACAAGAGAGACCTGGACAATGAAGAACACAAAGCTTTTATCATGAAGAGAGAGTAGCCTGCTATCATCATGAAAAGCAACCCACCCACCCATCATCAGGCGAGTATAGACATTATAAAGGCTCATGCATGCTTATAAAATGTTCATAAACTCGTACACACATCTTAGCTTTAAGCAGTCTTACAATCAAGAGAGAGTGGTCTATTGTCATTTTGAAGTGCAGCCTAACTCTAAGGACAGGACTAACTTGAGTCAGGCATGATCCTCAGGTCTCCCTCCTTGTAGTCGTCTAGGAGCTGGTACATGTACAGGACAGGGTCTTTCTCGTAGGTGATAAAGAACCAGGTATTCATGATGGGTGCCCGGGCCAGAACCATGCCCCTCCACTCATCTTTAGTTCCGTCCTCCGTCTCAAACATGTGCTCCACTGCCTTCCCTATCATCGTGTCAGCCAGGTTGACGTCGCTGATGCGCGTAGAGGCTGCAACAGAGTACATGGTACACGGTAACATCTAGTTTCACGTTTATTTGCCATGTTTAACTTATACATTGGAAAACTTACTAACTCGTGAATATCAACGATCAAACTCACAATTCATGTTATTAACATTTTAGGAACACTATGAACGTGTAACACCATTAGAACACAAACAGAAACTCGTCTGCAACTTTGCGTTAATCAATCAACATCATATGACAATCAATCAATATAAACAATATGTATACATAGACCAAGGTCTTACATTGACGGTCAGGGAGCACCTCGAGGCCCTGTACCCTCTCATCTTTATGCAGCTCCAGGCCGTAGACACAGTCGAAGCCGTCGTACTTGATGAGGTAGAGCGAGGGGTTGACGGGCACCTGGTCCAGCACCGTGCCTTTCCACTGCGACTGAGACGTAGCGCTCCCCTCCTTCCAGATGTGCTGGATACGACAGCCCACCATGTTCCGCCGCGGCGCCGACGACACTGCCTTGTTGGGGCCCATGCTGTTCTTTTGTTTCCTGAACGATGTTTCAGACAACTTATGAAAAAGGGGAATTCGGGGGAACAAACATACACTTAGCCAATGAAAAGGGTGAAAACCTGATGGCTGTCAGTCCCTTACATTAGCTACTAATCTAACTGGATCCATTTTATAGTACATCAAATAGCCTAAAATATTTAATTTATTAAATATATATAGTGCATTTGGAAAGTATTCAGACTCCTTGACTTTTTCCACATTGTTACGTTACACCCTCATCCTAAAATTGAAAAACATTTTTTCCTCTCATCAATCTACACACAACACCACATATGACAAAGCAAAAACGGAAATATCAAATTTACATAAGTATTCAGACCCTTTACTCAGTACTGTGATGAAGCACCTTTGGCATTGATTACAACTTTGAGTCTGGGTATGACGCTAAGCTTGGCACACCTGTATTTGGGGAGTTTCTCCCATTCTTCTCTGCAGATCCTCTCAAGCTCTGTCAGATTGGATGGGGAGAGTCGCTGCACAGCTATTTTCAGGTCCCTCCAGAGATGTTTGATCGGGTTCAAGTCCAGGCTCAGGCTGGGCCACTAAAGGACATTCAGAGACTTGTCCTGAAGTCACTACTGCGTTGTCTTGGTATTCCTGTTGGAAGGTGAACCTTCGCCCCAGTCTGAGGTACTGAGCGCTCTGGAGCAGGTTTTCATCAAGGATCTCTCTGTACTTTGCTCCGTTCATCTTTCCCTCGAACCTGACTAGTCTCAGTCCCTGCCGCTGAAAATCATCCCCATAGCATGATGCTGCCATCACCATGCTTCACCGTAGGGATGGTGCCAGGTTATCTCCAGACGTGACGCTTGGCATTCAGGCCAAAGAGTTCAATCTTGGTTTCATCAGACCAGAGAATCTTGTTTCTCATGGTCTGAGAGACCTTCATGGCTTTGTTTTTGCTCTGACATGCACTGTCAACTGTGGAACTTTATATAGACAGGTATGCGCTTTTCCAAATCATGTCCAATCAATTAAATTTACCACAAGTGGACTCCAATCAAGTTGTAGAAACATCTCAAGGATGACCAATGGAAACAGGATGCACCTGAGCTCAATTTCGAGTCTGAATACTTTGTAAATAAGTTATTTCTTGTTTTATTTTTAGTACATTTGCAAAAAAAATTACACACCTGTATTTGCTTTGTCATAATGGGGTATGGTGTGTAGACTGATAAGGACTTATTCTTTTTTTGAATAAGACTGTAAGGTAACAATGTGGAAAAAGTAAAGGCGTCTGAATACTTTCCATATGCATTGTAGCCCATGGCAATATAATACAGTCAAGTGTGTACTCTGATCTGCTTTCATTCCCTGGATCTGTCTACATGAGACCCGTAAAGACTGTGTACTTTGAAGTGTGAATATAGTACTGGCCATACCATGGTAGTGTGTCACTGCACAGCTGATACTAGCCCTGTATTCGCTTCAGCAGGCCACTAAAGACCAGTATCAGGTATTCAGCGTGGCACTACTAGACTAAATAATTAATGTATCTTACCAAGCACCACTGTTCTCTACATAGTCAAAAGTAAGCTGCAGATGGTTTTAGCCGTTCATTTAATAGGCCTACTACGCAAAATGTCTATTCAAAACAGTCGAATGCTGAATGTTTTACAAATGCACAATCACAAAGGGTACATCATAGCTAAGGTAAGTAAGTAGAGGATTCCTGGCTTACTTGTGGGAGTTCTTTTTCTTCATATTTGCAGAAACACCCGAGTGCCCTTAAAAACAAAAACATTTAAAAAAAACGATTCTAATGCAAATTAATGGAGTAAATCTATTCAGTAGCTAGCCTACTCTACTCTTATACGTAGGCTAAATGTACCTGATTATCATCTGAAGACAACAAAAGCAAACCACAAAGTCTGTCCCCCTCAAATGGCACCCTATTCCCTATTATAGGCCTACAGAGTACTATGTTAGATCAAAGCCTCTATGGGCCCTGGTTCAAAGAAGTGCATTATTAAGGAAACAAAAGTAGTGCCCTATAAAGGGAATAGGTGTCCAGGTGTTTCCAACATCACCAGGCAAGCTGGATCCTGGAACTCACAAGGCTGGCGAAAGGAAAAAAGGGTGTCGAGAAACACCTGGAGGTGGGAGCTTGAGGCAGATACAAGGAAGGAGAACCGGCTTGGAGTGGAACGAGCTGGAGAAGACTACCCAGAAAAGAATAGTGTTGTCACAATAGCAGAATTTTGACTTTGATACCAGGTTAAGTATCATGACACTCAATACCATCACAACACTCGATTCCCAAACGATACCACAGCAACAACAAAAAACGCCAAAGTCACAGAATGGCACTTGACCCAGACAGATCTTTTGAGGTATCATTACATTTTAAATTTTTGATGTTCATCTTTTTTCAGAGATAGTCATGTATGAATTAATTGATCAATTATACAACCACTGACTTCGTTTTTACCAATCTAATTGCAGTTGAAGGCAGAAGTTTACATACACTTAGGTTGGAGTCGTTTTTCAACCACTCCATACATTTCTTGTTAACAAACTATAGTTTTGTCAAGTCGGTTAGGACATCTACTTTGTGCATGACACAAGTAATTCTTCCAACAATTGTTTACAGACAGATTATTTCACTTATATACCATGTCATGGCTTTAGAAGCTTCTGATAGGCTAATTGACATCATTTGAGTCAATTGGAGGTGTACATGTGGATGTATTTCAAGGCCTACCTTCAAACTCAGTGCCTCTGAGAAAGAAAAAAAAATACTACGCATAGGACTCGTTTTACTGTGGATATAGATACTTTTGTACCTGTGTCCTCCAGCATCTTCACAAGGTCCGTTGCTGTTGTTCTGGGATTGATTTGCACTTTCTGTGTTTGTGCAAAATGTGGCTAGCTCAAATGCTGACTGCTGCGTCAATCGAAACTGGACGTTCTAAATAAGCATTCTAATCACACCGGTTTGAGCGTACACTGCAGGGACCACTAGAAGATCACATCCGTTTGTTGGTATGTGTGAAAATGTTGAACTGGGTTTAAGCAAAACTACCAAAACTATTGCTGATGGTGAACCTGAACAATCAAAATTAAATCTAATTTCAGCAGGTATACAGTGCCTTCAGAAAGTATTCACACCCATTGACTTTTTCCAGTTTGTGTTAAGGTGGGATTAAAATGTATTTAACTGTAATTGTTTTGTCAACAATCTACACAAAATACTCTGTCAAAGTGGAAGAAAAATTCTAAAATTTTTAAGAAAATACATGAAAAGTAAAACACTAATATATCTTGATTACATTCAACCCCAAGTCAATACATGTAAGAATCACCTTTGGCAGCGATTAGCATATCCATAACATGATGCAGCCAGTACCATTCTTGAAAATATGAAGAGTGGTACTCAGTGATCTATTGGATTTGCCCCAAACATAATGCTTTAAATTAAGGACAAAGTTTTTATTCTGTACAGGCTTCCTTCATTTCACTCTGTCATTTACGTTAGTATTGTGGAGTAACTACAATGTTGTTGATCCATCCTCAGTTTTCTCCTATCACAGGCATTAAACCGTGTAACTGTTTTAAAGCCACCATTTGCCTCATGGTGAAATCCCTGAGCGGTTTCCTTCCTCTCCAACAACTGAGTTAGGAAGGACGCCTGCGTCTTTGTAGTGAGGGGGTGTATTGATACACCCTCCAGTGTAATGAATAACTTCACCATGCTCAAAGTGATATTCAATTTCTGCTTTTTAGGTGCCCTTCTTTGCGAGGCATTGGAAAACCTCCCTGGTCTTTGTGGTTGAATCTGTGTTTGAAATTCCCTGCTCGACCGAGGGACCTTACTGATAATTGTATGTGTGGGGTACAGAGATGGGGTAGTCATTCAACAATAATAGGGGTTAACATGATTTCACAGAGTGAGTCCATGCAACTTATTGACTTGTTAAGCAACTTTTTCCTCCTGAACGTATTTAGGCTTGCCATAACAAAGGGGTTGAATACTTATTGACTCAAGGCATTTCAGGTTTCATTTTTTATTAATTTGTAAACATTTCTAAAAACATATTTCCACTTTGACATTATGGGGTATTGTGTGTAGGCCAGTGACACAAAATCTAAATGTAATCAATTTTAAATTCAGCCTGTAACACAACAAAATTAGGAAAAAGTCAAGGGGTGTGAATACTTTCTAAAGACACTGTATATAGGCTATAGCCAGATGAGAGATGTGTCTCTGGTCGCTTTCTTTTATTCCGGTAAAACACAATTTTCCAACAGCATTTGATAACTATAACCAATTACAGTGGTTGTCACTCAATTAATAAAGCCTAATATTACGCAACCATTTTACAAGCATTTGAATGCTGGAGGTGCCATGCGCAGATGTGCAAGGAATAGGCCGCTTACCTGAATAGGAATAGGCCGCTTGTCTCTCGCTTCGCACACTGACCAACAGCGCGCAGTTTGACTAGGCTACTCATCCGCAGTAGCCTACTGATGAACGACATTTGCATAGAAAGCAATATCTTTTTTATATAAAAGTGTGAGCTGTCTCTTTAAAGGGTAACTCTCAACCCCAATTTAAGCCTTTGCGCCTTAAAATGTAAAAAATAAAAAGTAATTCAGGTGAGAAGTTGTGGGTTGGGAGAATTGCACATAAATATTCATTTGGGGGTATTTCATTTTTATTTATTTAACCTTTATTTAACTAGGCAAGTCAGTTAAAGAACAAATTCCTATTTACATTGACGGCCTACCAAGGTAAACGTAGTAGTACCTGATCCCAACACTTTCTCAATAAAACATAGCCTACTTACCAGAGGTCCACTGGCATGCTCTGATAATACAATTATGTGCATTGCGAGCAAATACGGCACTGGGCAGTTAGGAGAGTTAGCCCCTGTATGGGTCGTCACAAGTCATACAGGCCACCTATTTCTACAACTTATCTTCTTAAAATTTGAATTTAACATAACCACACTGCTAACCTTTCCCTAACACAACCCTAACGTATGCCTAATTTTTGTTTTCATTCATTTTTACGCTATAGCCAACTTTGACTTTGTGGCTGTGGTAACTAGTTGGAAACCAGTGGTAGGGCGCCAAGTTCCTGAGTTCCTGACACCTATTGCCACTTGCAGTGTAAATTCGAATCCCACATGGGGCGCAAAAAATAATTGTTGAAATGTGGACTAACATTTATTGTGTTGGAAAGAAAATAACAATCATCCCTTGAAAATTAAGATTTAGGGGCTCAATTGGGGGGGCTTAGTTCAATCCAACCCGCATTGTAGTATTTATGCAGTAGCTCTTTTTGGTCAAATTAACTCACAGATTGGTCGTGGGTACTACATAAAAAACATAAAAACTACTACCAGGGCGATCTCTCTCACAGGTATGCTTTCACTTTTCAGAATTCAAAGTGTGTGGGCACGGGATGAATATTGTAAATAAAGGATAAAATATATATATATAAGATATCTACCCCATGTGGGGCTAGAACTCTCGACCATAGACGGGTTGGTTGTTTAGCAACAAAACCAGGGCACGTGCAACTACATGAAAAAAACTAGAGGGGGTTAGCTTAGATTGTTGACATGTATAGTTCGTCTCCAATGTTTATTGAAAACATAAATACATTTGCACAATGAGCACTTGTTGTCTCTCAAATACATGGTTACAGTTGTTGGTTATCTGGCTAGCGAATTTTAGCCATATTAGCATTGATATGAAATCCGTCAAAACACCTCAAAACAAGACATCTATATTCAAATACTCATACCAACTACACTAACCGTACTATTTGTGACATAAATTGAGTATGTAGTATGCTTATTGGTCATAGTATGGATATAGTTAGTATTCCAAAAGTTCCCGGATGTCGTACTAATTTCGCCAAAATACGAAGAATTCAAGCAGTCGACACTATTTCTGTGCTTTTAGGGCCCATAATGAAATTCTTCAGAAAATGGCCGTGGTTTCACAATGTTTTCAGATTTGAAGAAAATGGAGGAAAATATGCAGCTGAAGTTGAAGAGAGTGGATACAAAATTCATTGCTTTAACTAATTACGACTAATGTTTAAGAAAATGTTGAGCAATGTCATAAAGTAATGACTTTTCAAATAAGTTACACGTTATGTTGGCTGACAATTTGTTAGTTTGTTATCCTTACGAACCGCATAGCATTACAACAGTATGTATCGGTATGTTAGTTAGTTACCTAACATTAGTTGGCTACTATTTCAATGAACTTGCCAGTGTCACGTTCCTGACCTTATTTCCTTTGTTTTGTCTTTATTTAGTTGGTCAGGACCTGAGCTGGGTGGGTATAGTCTATGTTCTATGTTTCTAGGTTAGGTTTGTCTTATTGGCCTGATATGGTTCTCAATCAGAGGCAGGTGTTTTACGTTGTCTCTGATTGGGAACCATATTTAGGTTGCCTGTTTTCACTATTGGTTTGTGGGTGATTGTTCCTGTTCATGCATTCATGTGTTCTATGTTCTCTAGTTCAGGACTGTAGCTCCGTTGGTTTTCGTCTGTTTATTGTTTTTGTTCGTATTGAAAAAGTATTCCAATAAATATGGAAACGTACCACGCTGCGCTTTGGTCCTCCTCTCTTTCCACCGACGAAAGTCATTACAGCCAGGCAGTATATTAACTATATGCTAACTAACTACTCAACATTTATTGATTTGATTATTCACGTCATTCTTAGCTAAGTGGTATAGTCGTTGTGAGTTCTCAATGGATATTGTTAATTTTGGCTATCTACTCCGATTTCAGAGCACTCTCGTATGAGTGTGCCAGAGCGCAGAATTACTGAAGGATTTACAAACGCTCAACGCCTATTGAAAATGGCCAGTGTCAGTAAACGTCTGCAAAAACAAGCGTAATTAAATTGTTGCCAGCAGCACAGTTACAGTCACCAACGCTCTGGATAACATTAAAACAGCCTAACCAGCTCTGCTAGGGCGAGTAAAATGGTCAGAGTGAGGTGTTCTCTCATTTGTGTCTGGAAGTAGCTAGCAAGCTAGCCAACGTTAACTTGGGTGCTTGACTACCGTTGTGAGGTGAGAACACTCGCTCGGATCAACCCAACTCCTCGGCCAGAGCGTCCAGTGTACGCTCCAAGAGCGAAACGTTCTGAATTTGCAAATGGACAATCTGACAACGCTCTGGATTGAATTTACGAACAAACCCGAAACCGTAAAATATCTAGCTAGTAATTTGTTATGCTAACAAGCTAGCAATAGGTTGCATAGCAACAGCATCAACTTCAGGTAGACAGGCGAAGCGCTAATATGATCAACTGAAAGGATACTGTTCGTTTACAATATACTAAAATGAACTAATATTATGTAATACAGTGAGGGAAAAAAGTATTTGATCCCCTGCTGATTTTGTACGTTTGCCCACTGACAAAGAAAGGATCGGTCTATAATTTTAATGGTAGGTTTATTTGAACAGTGAGAGACAGAATAACAACAAAAAAATCCTGAAAAACGCATGTCAAAAATGTTATAAATTGATTTGCATTTTAATGAGGGAAATAAGTATTTGACCCCTCTGGAAAACATGACTTAGTACTTGGTGGCAAAACCCTTGTTGGCAATCAGAGGTCAGACGTTTCTTGTAGTTGGCCACCAGGTTTGCACACATCTCAGGAGGGATTTTGTCCCACTCCTCTTTGCAGATCTTCTCCAAGTCATTAAGGTTTTGAGGCTGACGTTTGGCAACTCGAACCTTCAGCTCCCTCCACAGATTTTCTATGGGATTAAGGCCTGGAGACTGGCTAGGCCACTCCAGGACCTTAATGTGCTTCTTCTTGAGCCACTCCTTTGTTGCCTTGGCCGTGTGTTTTGGGTCATTGTCATGCTAGAATACCCATCCAAGACCCATTTTCAATGCCCTGGCTGAGGGAAGGAGGTTCTCACCCAAGATTTGACGGTACATTGTCCATTGTCCCTTTGATGCGGTGAAGTTGTCCTGTCCCCTTAGCAGAAAAACACCCCCAAAGCATAATGTTTCCACCTCCATGTTTGACGGTGGGGATGGTGTTCTTGGGGTCATAGGCAGCATTCCTCCTCCAAACACGGCGAGTTGAGTTGATGCCAAAGAGCTCCATTTTGGTCTCATCTGACCACAACACTTTCACCCAGTTGTCCTCTGAATCATTCAGATTTTCATTGGCAAACTTCAGATGGGCATGTATATCTGCTTTCTTGAGCAGGAGGACCTTGCGGGCGCTGCAGGATTTCAGTCCTTCACTGCGTAGTGTGTTACCAATTGTTTTCTTGGTGAATATGGTCCCAGCTGCCTGAGATCATTGACAAGATCCTCTTGTGTAGTTCTGGGCTGATTCCTTACCGTTCTCATGATCATTGCAACTCCACAAGGTGAGATCTTGCATGGAACCCCAGGCCGAGGGAGATTGACAGTTCTTTTGTGTTTCTTCCATTTGCGAATAATCGCACCAACTGTTGTCACCTTTTCACCAACCTGCTTGGCGATGGTCTTGTAGCTCATTCCAGCCTTGTGTAGGTCTACAATCTTGTCCCTGACATCCTTGGAGAGCTCGTTGGTCTTGGCCATGGTGGAGAGTTTGGAATCTGATTGATTGATTGCTTCTGTGGACAGGTGTCTTTTATACAGGTAACAAACTGAGATTAGGAGCACTCCCTTTAAGAGTGTGCTCCTAATCTCAGCTCGTTACCTGTATAAAAGACACCTGGGAGCCAGAAATCTTTCTGATTGAGAGAGGGTCAAATACTTATTTCCCTCATTAAAATGCAAATCAATTTATAACATTTTAGACATGCGTTTTTCAGGATTTTTTTGTTGTTATTCTGTCTCTCACTGTTCAAATAAACCTACCATTAAAATTATAGACTGATAATTTCTTTGTCAGAGGGCAAACGTACAAAATCAGCAGGGGATCAAATACCTTTTTCCCTCACTGTATGTAGTATACAGTATGTTAGTATTTGTATTCGAACACAGCTTTAGTATCAAAAACAAGATGAAACGAGCCACTTACGATTTCCCCACATGGCAGTTTCTTGTCATTCTTTCTAGCAATCTGGCCATCCAGAGTCACAACATGCTGACTTCTGCCCCATTGAAGCGTGCATATAGTTTTCGTAACGTTGTCAGCTAACCCATCTATTGAACTATGAGCCAACTGTCCTAGCGGACTGCGCCACCAATCAGTCATAGTAGTTGATAAAAAATACAAGGAATTGAGATGACTACCATTGTCATCTATTTCTTATTACGATGGATGTAGCTACGAATATAAAAGGTATAATCCTCATAGCCTACATGTTTTTTTTTCTTCGCAAAAGCACATAGATGTGTATGAAAGGGTAAGAAAGAATGTTGAATTTGGTCATATGCGGAAATGTGCCTTACTGCCTTTTGAATTTTGGGTAATGTCAGTAGTCTAGTCAAGGAAGCATCAAGCAAAAATATATTGGCACACTCCACTTACCAAGACCATTACCAAATAAGGCGCGCTGTCACCTGCTTTATAGTAAGCCTTGAGGTGGTACATTCACACACACAATGAGAGAGACAGGAAAGACGTAACCTAGCGTAGCAGGCGAGGGAGACAAAGTGAATAAAGTTTTGGGCAATGACTGTAGCTATGGTTTGTGTTGACAATCAGCTTTGAAATCAGCATATTTTGCATTACGCTTGGCATATTATCACAAACTAAGTACTAGGGCAGTGAATTGATGTTAGCTTCAGCTGTAAGCTAGCAAGGGAAGTTAGCCTACAAAGCTGGAAGCTACCGGTATCTTCAATATTGTATTTTTTAAAGTGCTCTCGCCTGTAATGCCATTGTTAAATACAGTTCGCAAAACAGTTCCAACATTTCTAAATGCCGTTTTGCATTATTCAAGTGTGCTAACATCTGTGCCGAATGAGTGGGGAGCTAACATGATGCAGCCCAGACTTCAGTGAGTTCAGTGGTTCCTCAGGACAGGCTAGAGCTAGCAATGAGTAAGTGGAGCAGGCACGGTGCTCTCGCGCTATAAGGGGACCTCGACTGCGCTGATAGACAGACTTGATCCTCTTTCAAATCAGTAGACGACATTTGACAGAAGTACCCGAAAATAATACAAATTCTAGTACTGAACCGTTTCTCATGTTCTAATATAAAAAAGTACAGACATTTCAGCTTACCATACAACACTAGAACAGAGTGCGATGGAGAGGAGTCATTGATGGTCTATGCTCCCAAAGGAGCAGGCTAAGTAAGTAAGTAATAAAGGGAATAGGATGCCATTTGGGATGCCACAAACAAATCTATAAAGAGCCTGATTAAAGCCAAACTAACCTGCATCAGCTCTGGATCGCTGGCCCGGTGCGCTCTTCCTGAATTGGGTCTTCATTCATCAGCATATAGGGGAGCAGCCGAGCTGCCAGACTAGGGTGAAAATATCTATGGTACCAAGTCTGGGGTATAAAAATATGAATGTAATGAAAACATTAATGATTTATGTAATAGCCCAGAGAGATGGACAACAGCCAGGGAATAAATCTTAATAGAATCCAGTGGGTCCAGTCAGAGGAAGTGAGAAAGTGAAAATCTATATGGCAACCAATTCAGAAAATGGAAACTGCCCACTGGGCACAGACGTCAGTTCAACATCTAGTTTTGATTTGCATTTGGTTGAGTTGTCAACTAACATGAAACCAACAAAAAATGTCACCATGTCATTGGATTTAGGTTAAAAGTTGAGTGAAAAAATTACAAAATGCTCTTATGTTGATGACTTTTTGCAAATCCAATCAGTTTTCCACGTTGATTCAACGTCAATATATTGTTTTTTGGGGTTGAAATGATGTGGAAACAACTTTTATTCAACCAGTTTTTGCCCAGTGGGAGGGAGGGAGTTAAAAAGTAAAGCGTCTATCTATGATACCCAGTGAAAGCAGAAAAAAGGGATAGGGACGGATTATGGTATTCAACCCAGATTGTCCACGGATGGTAGAGGACTGACTTCGGAGCAGGCGGATGTCTCTGTTCAGGGATGACGGTCACATCAGGTCTCTGCGAAGACCTGCAAACCAAAATAAATTATTATATAAAGGTGATTATAAATTGGGTGGTTCGAGCCCTGAATGCTGATTGGCTGACAGCCGTGGCACTCTGCGTTGTGCCTAAGAACAACCCTTAGCCATGGTATATTGGCCATATACCACACGCCCTCGTGCCTTATTGCTTAATTCTATTGAGTCGCTTTAAAAGACTAATTTTGCACATAATCTCAAAAAAGAGAAAAACATTGTGTTTGGTTATCCATTTCATATCAAAGCAGACCCCCCAAATATTGTGGGCTAAATCATCAAGATGTACAGTACCAGTCAAAAGTTTGGACACACCTACTCATTCTAGGGTTTTTCTTTATTTGTACCATTTTCTACATTGTAGAATAATAGTGAATACATCAAAACTATGAAATAACACATATGGAATCATATAGTAACCAAAAAAGTGTTAAACAAATCTAAATATATTTGATATTTGAGATTCTTCAAAGTAGCCATAGTCACCCTTTGACTTGATGACAGCATTTTTTCAACCAGCTTCATGAGATAGTCACCTGGAATGCATTTAATTTAACAGGTGTGCCTTGTTAAATGTAAATTTGTGGAATTTCTTTTCTTATAAATGCGTTTGGGCCAATCAGTTGTGTTGTGACAAGGTGGGGTTGGTATACAGAAGATAGCCCTATTTGGTAAAAGACCAAGACCGTATTATGTTAAGAAAAGCTCAAATAAGCAAAGAGAAATCCATCATTACTTTTAAGACTTGAAGGTCAGTCAATATGGAAAATTTCAAGAACGTTGACAGTTTCTTCAAGTGCAGTCCCAAAAACTATCAAGCGCTATGATGAAACTGGCTCTCATGAGGACCGCCACAAGAAAGGAAGAGTTACCACTGCTGCAGAGGATAAGTTCATTATAGTTACTAGCTTCAGAAATTGCAGCCCAAATAAATGCTCCAGAGTTCAAGTAACAGACACATCTCAACATCAACTGTTCAGAGGAGACTGCATAAATCAGGCCCAGACTTGACTGCCCTTGACCAGCATAAAAACATCCTGTGGCGTTCTGCATTATTTTAGTATTTTTTTTATTTCACCTTTATTCAACCAGGTAGGCTAGTTGAGAACAAGTTCTTATTTACAACTGCGACCTGGCCAAGATAAAGCAAAGCAGTTCCGACACATATAAAAACACAGAGTTACACATGCAGTAAAACAAACATACAGTCAATAATACAGTAGAAAAATAAGTCTATATACAATGTGAGCAAATGAGGTGAGATAAGGGAGGTAAAGGCAATAAATAGGCCATGGTGGCGAAGTAAATACAATATAGCAATTAAAACACTGGAATGGTAGATTTGACAGTAGATGATTGTGCAAAGTAGAAATACTGGGGTGCAAAGGAGCAAAATAATAAATAAATACAGTAGGGGAAGGGGTAGTTGTTTGGGCTAATTATAGATGGGCTATGTACAGGTGCAGTGATCTGTGAGCTGCTCTGACAGCTGGTGCTTAAAGCTAGTGAGGGAGATAAGTGTTTCCAGTTTCAGAGATTTTTGTAGTTCGTTCCAGTCAATGGCAGCAGAGAACTGGAAGGAGAGGCGGCCAAAGGAGGAATTGGCTTTGGGGGTGACAAGTGAGATATACCTGCTGGAACGCGTGCTACGGGTGGGTGCTGCTATGGTGACCAGCGAGCAGAGATAAGGCTGAACTTTACCTAGCAGGGTCTTGTAGATGTCCTGGAGCCAGTGGGTTTGGCAACGAGTATGAAGCGAGGGCCAGCCAACGAGAGAGTACAGGTCGCAGTGGTGGGTAGTATATGGGGCTTTGGTGACAAAACAGATGGCACTGTGATAGACTGCATCCAATTTGTTGAGTAGGGTGTTGGAGGCTATTTTGTAAATGACATCGCCGAAGTCGAGGATCGGTAAGATGGTCAGTTTTATGAGGGTATGTTTGGCAGCATGGGTGAAGGATGCTTTGTTGCGTAATAGCAAGCCAATTCTAGATTTAACTTTGGATTGGAGATGTTTTATGTGAGTCTGGAGGAGAGTTTACAGTCTAACCAGACACCTAGGTATTTGTAGTTGTCCACATAATCTAAGTCAGAACCGTCCAGAGTAGTGATGCTGGACGGGCGGGCAGGTGCAGGCAGCGATCGGTTGAAGAGCATGCATATAGTTTTACTTGTATTTAAGAGCAGTTGGAGGCCACGGAAGGAGAGTTGTATGGCATTGAAGCTCGTCTGGAGGGTTGTTAACACAGTGTCCAGAGAAGGGCCAGAAGTATACAGAATGGTGTCGTCTGCGTAGAGGTGGATCAGACTCACCAGCAGCAAGAGCGACATCATTGATGTTTATATATATTAGCATCGAATAGCCCCATCGATATGCCCCATCGATATGCTAGCTAAGGCTAGCTTTTTCAAACATAAAATTGCATCCTGTAGCACTAAATCCCAAAAGTTTTGGGACACTGTAAAGTCCATGGAGAATAAGAGCACCTCCTCCTTGCTGCCCACTGCACTGAGGCTAGGAAACACTGTCACCACCGATAAATCTACGATAATCGATCATTTCAATAAGCATTTTTCTACGGCTGGCAATGCTTTCCACCTGGCAATTCTTTATTTTTTTCTCCCCAATTTCGTGGTATCCAATTGTTAGTAGTTACTGTCTTGTCTCATCGCTGCAACTTCCGTACGGACTCGGGAGAAGCGAAGGTCGAGAGCCATGCGTCCACCGAAACACAACCCAACCAAGCCGCACTGCTTCTTAACACAGCGCGCATCCAACCCGGAAGCCAGCCGCACCAATGTGTCGGAGGAAACATTGTACACCTAGCGACCTGGTCAGCGTGCACTGCGCCCGACCCGCCACAGGAGTCGCTAGTGTGCGATGAGACATGGAAATCCCTGCCGGCCAAACCCTCCCTAACCCGGACTACGCTAGGCCAATTGTGCGCCGCCCCGTGGGCCTCCCGGTCGCGGCCAGCTGCGACAGAGCCTGGGCTCGAACCCAGAGTTTCTGGTGGCACAGCTAGTGCCTTAGACCACTGCGCCACCCGGGAGGCCCCCTGCAGCAACTTGCCCAACCCCCCGCTTCTCCTTCACCCAAATCCAGACAGCTGATGTTCTGAAAGAGCTGCAAAATCTGGACCCCTACTAATCAGCCGGGCTAGACAATCTGGACCCTCTCTTTCTAAAATTATTCACCAGAACTGTTGCAACCCCTATTACTAGCCTGTTCAACCTGTCTTTCGTATCGTCTGAGATCCCCAAAGATTGGAAAGCTGCCGCGGTCATCCCCGTCTTCTAATGTGGAGACACTCTAGACCCAAACTGTTATAGACCTATATCCATCCTGCCCTGCCTTTTCGAAAGCCAAGTTAACAAACAGATCACCGACCATTTCGAATCCCACCGTACCTTCTCCACTATGCAATCTGGTTTCCGAGCTGGTCATGGGTGCACCTCAGCCATGCTCAAGGTCCTAAACGATATCATAACCGCCATCAATAAAAGACAGTACTGTGCAGCTGTCTTCATCGACCTGGCCAAGGCTTTCGACTCTGTCAATCACTGCATTCTTATCGGCAGACTCAATAGCCTTGGTTTCTCAAATGACTGCCTCGCCTGGTTCACCAACTACTTCTCAGATAGAGTTCAGTGTGTCAAATCGGAGGGCCTGTTGTCCGGAACTCTGTCAGTCTCTATGGGGGTGCCACAGGGTTCAATTCTCGGGCCGACTCTTTTCTCTGTAAATATTAATGATGTCGCTCTTGCTGCTGGTGATTCTCTGATCCACCTCTACGCAGACGACACCATTCTGTATACATCTGGCCCTTCTTTGGACACTGTGTTAACAAACCTCCAATGCCAGACAACACTCCTTCCATGGCCTCCAATTGCTTTTAAATGCTAGTAAAACTAAATGCATGCTCTTCATGGAAATCTTCATTCCAAATCTGAGATTTTTGGTTCAAACCGCCATGTCTTAGATGATTGTAGATGATCGGATGATCTCTGCATGTGTGGTTCCCACCATGAAGCATGGAGGAGGTGGTGTGATTGTGTGGGGGTGCTTTGGTGGTAACACTGTCAGTGATTTATTTAGAATTCAAGGCACACTTAACCAGCATGGCTACCTCAGCATGCTGCTGCGATACGCCATCTCATCTGGTTTGCGCTTAGTGGGACTATCATTTGTTTTTCAACAGGACAATGACCCAACACACCTCCAAGCTGTGTAATGGATATTTGACCAAGCAGGATAGTGATGGAGTGCTGCATCAGATGACCTGGCCTCCACAATCACCCAACCTCAACCCAATTGATATGGTTTGGGATGAGTTGGACCGCAGAGTGAAGGAAAAGCAGCCAACAAGTGCTCAGTATATGTGGGAACTCCTTCAAGACTGTTGGAAAAGCATTCCAGGTGAAGCTATTTGAGAGAATGCCAAGAGTGTGCAAAGCTGTCATCAAGGCAAAGGGTGGCTAATTTGAAGAATCTAAAATCTATTTTGATTGGTTTAACATTTTTAGTTACTACATGATAGTTTTGTTGTCTTCACTCTTATTCTACAATGTAGAAAATAGTAAAAATAAAGAAAAAACCTTGAATGAGGAGGTGTGTCCAAACTTTTGACTGGTACTGTAGCTAAAAAAAAATAAAAACTCTTTCTTCCCACTGGTGTGAGGATGTCATGGCAACAGTGAGAGACCCTGATGACACTGATTTCATGTGTATTATTGGAATGTATCCAAGCCATGTATGTAGTCAGTTACATTGAAGTGATGATCGCCAAGGTGAAGGAGAAGCCTGTTTTGTTACCATCCACCCTATGTCACTCAGATTTTACCATTAGATACCAGGACTAGGCTAATCAAAACACTAAAAACACTAATCAAAACACTCAACGTCAACAAAACAAAGGAGCTGATCGTGGACTTCAGGAAACAGCAGAGGGCGCACGCCCCTATCCCCATTGACGGGGCCGCAGTGGAGAAGGTGGAAAGCTTCAAGTTCCTCGGCGTACATATCACTGACGATCTGAAATGGTCCACCCACACAGACAGTGTGGTGAAGAAGGCGCGACAGCGGCTCTTCAATCTCAGGAGGCTGGAGAAATTTGGCTTGGTCCCGAAAACCATCACAACCTTTTACAGATGCACAATTGAGAGCATCCTGTCGGGCTGTATCATCGCCTGGTACGGCAACTGCACCACCTGCAAACGCAGGGCTCTCCAGAGGGTGGTGCGGTCTGCCCAATGCATCACCGGGGACAAACTACCTGCCCTCCAGGACACCTACAGTACCCAATGTCACAGGAAGGCCAAATATATCATCAAGGACATCAACCACCCGAGCCACGGCCTGTTCACATATCTATCATCCAGAAGGCAAGGTCAGTACAGGTGCATCAAAGCTGGGACCGAGAGACTGAAAAACAGCTTCGATCTCAAGGCCATCAGACTGTTAAATAGCCATCACTAGCCGGCTTCGTAACCCTGCACCTTAGAGGCTGCTGCCCTATATACATAGACTTGGAATCACTAGTCACTTTAATAATGTTTAAATAATGTTTACATACTGCTTTACTCATCTCATATGTATATACTGTATTCTATTCTACTGTATTTTAGTCAATGCCTCTCCGACATTGCTCAATCTAAAATGTATATATTTCTAAAGTCCATTCTTTTACTTTTAGATTTGTGTGTATTGTTGTGAATAGATTTAGATACTACTGCACTGTTGGAGCTAGGAACACAAGCATTTCGCTACACCCTTAATAACATCTGCTAAATTTGTGTACGTGGCCAATAAAATTTTATTTGAAATACTGTCTGCTTGCATAACAGTGTCAATGATTACACATTACACACTCATTCACATGTTCTCAAGAGATGCTGAAAGAAAAAAAATATATATATTTCTCCACTCCTGTTCCCAAGACAAAATTAACATTTGTTATATAATTTCTCTGCAAGAAATGGATAAATCAGGAGGAGTTAATGTTATATTACGTTACATGTGAGAGGTTATAGGCAAACAGTCAGGGTCCATATATCAGTTACTATTAAATTTAACCCATATACTTAAATTAGGAAAATTCTGTTTATTCATGGTTACAGGGATACTCATGATCAGGATATCAAGGGTTAATGTAAACAGTATATCAAAGGTTCATGTAAACAGTTTATCCCGAATATGACCTTAAAAGGCTCTGATTGGTCAATCAGACATCTGTGGCAGTACAGCATTTACTGAGATGCAGCCTCCACAGATGTCAAGGCTTTCATACTTCTTGCGCTTAGCAGAGCAGAGCAATTGTGAAGGAAGTTGTCGGGGAAGTTAGTGTTTATACAGGATGTACCGCCCCCACCTACCGTCAACCAATCATGTCGATGCGGACTATACGGAGCACTCCGCATAGTTCGGAAGGGCAAGGCGATGCGGTACAGAGTTTGACTTGCCTCTGCATGACTACGCAATTGCGTCACGCCCTCCATACTAAGCCTCCGACCACATTTTCGGATCAAGCCTAAATTGACTTTAAGCGGGATATGAGCTACTATCAGGAATACTGTGCGCATGTAAACGTGGTCATTGTCTTGAAATGGTAAGAAAAATGCAGTCTGCAAACAGCGCATAATTAGCTACACTAGCTAACGTTAGTGGCTGCAGCAGCCATATTGTATTACTATTATTTACATTCCCTGCAGCAGAGGGGAGAGTAAGTACTAAAATCGCACAGTCGAACAAAGGATGTACTGTACTCTGGCTGACAAGAAACACATTTTCAAGTGAAAACAAAAATGACTCAAACCAGCCTACTTTCCACCCCAATTTTGAAAACCCATGTTACGCGCGCATAGAGACCTTTTCGAATGCATATTTGTGGTTGGCTTCCTGTCTGACAATAGATGTTTGTCTGTCGGGATATCTTACCCGCTTTATTGTGAAATTATAGCAAGATATGAAGGATATTTTCGTCTCCCGTTTGTCCCCTGTGCCAAGCCAGTCTCCGTTTGATGGCAACACCGATTCTACGGCCAAAAACCTTCCCCTCTTCTTCCGCTGCCAAATAGTGTTACAGCACGAGAAACGATTTGCGCAGTAAATTCCATCTTCCTGCAAAATAGTGAGTCATTGCTTGTTCCCCGAACCGACAGCTCTGCACCTGCGCATGTGTGACTGCGACAGGGCTCGGAACAACTTGAGGACAAGAAAACTATTTGAGTAAACTATTTAATTGACAACCAGTCTACACAACACAAAACAATTGATTAATTGCACTATAACGGTGACAAACTGCCTACAAACTGTTTGGGCCTAAGAAAGCTGTCCCAACATTTACTGCCTTTTTAAAAACCATAGCTGATATGGCTGACTTGCTTAAACAAATATGGTTACTGCTGACTCCATGTGGATTTGTGTAAGTCGATAAGAACCGCATTCTCCTTCAATAATAATGAACGCCAAAACTAGTTTTGACTTTTGAACCATACACAAACATTATTACATTTATGTTCAGTAAATTCTTAATGTTTCTTCCTATATCATTAACACTTAGCTCTAATTATAAGCAAGTGCAAGCAAACAAGCTGCAATGAGGTAGGCCTATTCGGTCAGCACTTTCAAAATGGACACCGACAGAAAGTCAGATCGATGTTAGTTCAGATAAATTCTGAAATATGGCCTTAACTTTGCTATTTTTTAAATCACCACAGAGAGAGAGAGAGACTCTTGGTTAGCCTACCATTTGAGGTATTTTATTTGGCCTATGTTGTCTAAAAAGGAAGGAAAATACAATCATGAGGATTCACTTTATATGCAATATACTGACGCACAGACAGCACATTGCACAAACAAAACAACCTCACAATATCAACTGGAATTACATGGGTCTATTACTGAACTTTTTGTTGATTATTTTTTTTTGAATGGGAAGAGACTGTCACTTGCAAACATGGTTACAGACACAACAACATTATATAGTATCTCCTTCTCATCAAGAAAAACACAAGCTAATTACAATACACAAAGTAAAGAAAACAATGAAATCATTCCAACGTTGCCTAAAATGATGATTAAGATACTAATGAGATAGACCTACATTATATAAGCAAAAGGCTTATAACATTTGAGATGTACAGACTATGGCATAGGAGAACAATGAGGGGATTAGAGGAAATCCGTAATTTTGATTAAGACATTAATAAGCGAGCTAAGATAGACGAAGTCAATATAATTATTTTTTCAACTTTTGAGATGTACAGTGACAGAATTCAGAACATGGGCTGTTCTTACAGTTTCTCCCTGTACACCAAGTCAGAACCATAGGATACATAAAGGGGACATATTAGCAGACAAAGAAAGCTTGCACCACCAAGTGAGAACAGTAGGCTAAGTTCGGAGGGGGAAAGGGACCAAATTATTAGGGTGAGGCACATGGGCTACTAACAGCTTACGACACAACATACACTTAGTATTACATTCTTAGCTACAGTATACATAACTCTCTAGCATATTACATCATATATGCAGCAGCATACAAGACATTTTTGGATTCACCGTTGTGCTGTGCTCACTTGAACAGGAAGGGGTCCTTCTTGTGTGCAGATTTTGTCATCAATGTCTTTTTCTGGATTTATGGTGCTTTCAAGACAACTGGGAACTTTGAAAAAAACAAGGTTGAATCATGACGTCAGTGATCTTCAGGTCGGAGCTCTAGAAGGCCCAAGTTCCGAGTTGGATGACCGTTCAAAACGTATTTTCCCAGTCGGAGCCGGTTTCTTTCCAAGTTCCCAGTTGTCTTGAACTCACTGAAGTCTTGAGATTTCCCAGTTCCGAGTTTACAGTTGTTTTGAATGTGGCAGAAGTCATGCTGGATTGACAGGGTCAATGTATTCAAACTTTTCTGGCCCATGGTGTTGCGTGTAAATGTTTGTCCTTTTAAGCTTGGAAAAGAGACCCTTTTAGACAGATGTTTTAAATCCTTAAACCCAGACTTGGACCACACACCCTCTCCACCAAATAGCAGGCAGGGGAAGCAAAATATTGATTGCTTTGCAACGCTTGCAGTTAGCCACTGATTCTTACCAAACCACTCATTGTTGAATTTGCGATTTCCAACTTGTTGTGTAATGTTTACTGTATGTCCAATGGCCGATGAGCACCGATATGTTTAATCAATCATTTCTCATCATATGACAAGGATTGAAAAGGATTTCCCAGGAGATTGTCGACCTGATTCATGATGATGACTGCTTGTCTAGCTTGCTAGCTGAGATTTTGAAAGTATGATGTTGACAAAATCAGTACAATCAAAGCTATGGTAGATATAATGTGATTTGACGTCACTTTATCTGTGGCCAATGACCTTGAGCCTTTATGGATGGGCACTTCTAATGTAAATCTATGGCAGCACCCAAGGCGACTTGAACTGCCTAGCACTCCCTGTAGATTCTGCGGTGACGTATTGTCTCCATGAATGGCAGAACACTGAGCCAATCACGGCGCAACTAGAGAACATTACCAACGCCTATGCTCTGTATTTTCCCCTGGCTTCCGCTCCACCTGTCCTGAATGAGGGGTCGCCACTGGGCCTATTATGATACAGACCTACTTTGAAATGCCCAACTAGGAATTCCAAAGATTTAAACGTTATGCCATGAGTGATTTGTTCTTTTGACAGGGTCAAAAGAATCCCTTTGTCCCCCATCTCTCTAAAATATTATGACTATTTGGCAAAAGACAACAAAAGTTAATCTCAGCTATGGGCAAAATGCTAACTATTTAAACACACCAGTGGAAAAAGACAAATGAATGTCACATTTCCTTTTCACAGAGACTTTTGAGTTGACCCCTTTGGTTTTTCATCCTTGGGAAAGTAAACCACACCCACAAACATGGGCAATCTGCTTCCTCCAGGTGGTTGCCATGGAAACATATGTCTTTACATGCCTTTGAACTGTTGCATGATGGATAGGAGCTGATCACTGCATTTCTGGATGTTTCCCTGCTCTTCGTTCAGTTTCTCCTGCTCATGCACAACTTCCTACTTGAAAATCGAAAAGGAAAATTCATTCACGATAGCCCCATGGCTTTTTACAGTATACCTCAGTTTAAAAGCACATTGATGTATTCATAGATGGACGGCTACCTTTTCTGAACAAGTGGTATTTTCTTATAGCCCAGTGCTGGAAGGTACGACTGTCACACACTCCCCAAAGACCGATAATGCCAATAATCCACTATAAATAAAACTGAATAGAATAAATGTTTTCATAATCTGTCTCTTATGTTTCGTACCAAGATTTAGAATGGCCTGGAAATGTTACATGTCTGTTTATGTTTGTACTGCTGGGTGTGAAGGTGGTGTTACCACAAAAAAACCTGAGTTTACACAGCTCCTTTCTCTCCTTGTCATTCTCCTCTGCCTGAGCACATAGCCAGGTCTCGTTCTGGGCTCTGTGTCTCTCAAGCATTTCCTGTAGTTCCTGCAATACCAAACCACAAACAAAGCTTTCGTCATTCTTCCTGGGATAACAAATATAAATACATGTTGTACTGTCACACACTGGATAGGTGCAGTGAACTGTGTTGTGTTACAGGGACAGGCATAGT
Organism: Salvelinus alpinus; assembly: GCF_045679555.1. NCBI lineage: Eukaryota > Metazoa > Chordata > Actinopteri > Salmoniformes > Salmonidae > Salvelinus > Salvelinus alpinus. Next base: position 8,530,372 of record NC_092103.1, read on the forward strand.
AGTACGGTGCCCATGTGGCAAATTAGGGTTAAGGCCCATTGTCAGATTTATCACCTTTAATTAATTAAAAAAAAACTTTTACCCCCTTTTCTCCCCAATTTTGTGGTATCCAATTGGTAGTTACAGTCTTGTCTCATCGGGAGAGGCGAAGGTCGAGAGCCGTGCGTCCTCCAAAACAAAACCCAGCCAAGCCGCACTGCTTCTTGACACAATGCCCGCTTAACCCGGAAGCCAGCCGCACCAATGTGTCACGAGGAAACACCGTGTCAGCGTGCATTGCACCCGGCCCATTATTCCAGAGAGGGAATAACACATTGCTAAAGTTGAAGAAAGATGTAAAAGTGTAATGGGATTGCAAAGAAGTACCTAAGTATTAAAAATCTTTTAAATTCCCACCAAATACGTACACTGAGTGTGCAAAACATTAGGAACACCTGCTCTTTCCATGACATAAACTAACCAGGTGAATCCAGGTGAAAGCTATGATCTCTTATTGATTTCACCTATTAAATCCACTTCAATCAAGTTAGATGAAGGGGAGGAGACAGGTTAAAGAAGGATTTTCAAGCCTTGAGACAATTGAGACATGGATTGTGTATGTGTGCCATTCAGAGGGTGAACAAAAAATGTAAGTGCCTTTTGATTGGGGTATGGTAGTAGATGCCAGTCGCACCCGTTTGTGTCAAGAACTGCATCGTTGCTGGGTATTCAAATTCAAATACATAAATTCTAGTTGTACTTTTTCAAAATCAGCTATTCGTACTATGCCCGGTTTCCCAATTTGTTCATAGTGTTCTGTTGTTTTTAGTACTTGTCTTATATTATCTCCAATGTATCGTCCATGTAAAAAAACTTGATTAGGATGTATAATATCCGACAATGCTTTTTTATTCTATGCGCTATGCATTTTGCTCGAATTTTTGCATCACAACACTGAAGTGTAAGGGGCCTCCTGTTTTTTAGGTGGACTGGATCTTTATATGTACCTTCTTGCTGAGTATCTGATAGTCTACCATTTTTATAGGAGTGGTTAAAACATGCTTAAAACGGACCTCTGAGTTCATGGAAAAAATGTTGATACACCTCAGATGGTATTCAATCCAGCCCCAGAGTTTTCCCAGACAGAAAGGCTTTAATTGCATCAACAAACTCCTCCTCTGTAATTTGGCCTTCACATGAGTCTCTCTCTACAGCTGTTAATTTGACGTTATTAATAGAAAAATAAATCCTTACAATTAACTTCAGTTAGTGGAGATGGAGGAGACTGAAATGATAACATATGCTTAAAATATTTTGCTTCCTCTAGTTTTGGCAAGTTGGTTAGGACATCTACTTTGTGCATGACACAAGTAATTTTTCCAACAATTGTTTACAGACAGATTATTTCACTTATAATTCACTGTATCACAATTTCAGTGGGTCAGAAGTTTACATTCACTATGTTGACTGGGCCCTTAAACAGCTTGGAAAATTCCAGAAAATGATGTCATGGCTTTAGAAGCTTCTGTAAGGCTAATTGACATCATTTGAGTCATTTGGAGGTGTACCTGTGGATGTATTTCAAGGCCTACCTTCAAACTCAGCGCCTCTTTGCTTGACATCATGGGAAAATCAACAGAAATCAGCCAAGACCTCAGAAAAAATTGTAGACCTCCACAAGTCTGGTTCATCCATGGGAGCAATTTCCAAACGCCTGAGGGTACCACGTTCATTTGTACAAACAATAGTACGCAAGTATGAACACCATGGGACCACGCAGCTGTCATACGCTTAGGAATAAGACGTGTTCTGTCTCCTAGAGATGAACGTACTTTGGTGCAAAAAGTGCAAATCAATCCAAGAACAACAGCAAAGGACCTTGTGAAGATGCTGGAGGAAACAGGTACAAAAGTATCTATATCCAAAGTAAAACGAGTCCTATATCGCCATAACCCGAAGGCTGCTCAGCAAGGAAGAAGCCACTGCTCCAAAACTGCCATTAAAAACGCCAGACTACGGTTTGCAACTGCACATGGGGACAAAGATCGTACTTTTTGGAGAAATGTCCTCTGGTCTGATGAAACAGAAATAGAACTGTTTGGCCATAATGACTATTGTTATGTTTGGAGGAAAAAGAGGGAGGCTTTCAAGCCGAAGAACACCATCCCAACCGTGAAGCACGGGAGTGGCAGCATCATGTTGTGGGGGTGCTTTGCTGCAAGACGGACTGGTGCACTTCACAAAATAGATGGCATCATGAGGGAGGAAAATTATGTGGATATATTGAAGCAACATCTCAAGACATCAGTCAGGAAGTTAAAGCTTGGTCGAAAATGGGTCTTCCAAATGGACAATGACCCCAAGCATACTTCCAAAGTTGTGGGAAAATGGCTTGATGACAACAAAGTCAAGGTATTGGAGTGGCCATCACAAAGACCTGACCTCAATCCTGTAGAAGATTTGTGGGCAGAACTGAAAAAGTGTGTGTGAGCAAGGAGGCCTACAAACCTGACTCAGTTACACCAGCTCTGTCAGGCGGATTAGGCCAAAATTCACCCAACTTATTGTGGGAAGCTTGTGGAAGGCTACCCAAAACGTTTGACCCAAGATAAACAATTTTAAAGGCAGTGCTACCAAATACTAATTGAGTGTATGTAAACTTCTAACCCACTGGGACTGTGATGAAAGAAATACAAGCTGAAATAAATCGTTCTCTCTACTTTTATTCTGACATTTCACATTCTTAAAATAAAGTGGTGATCCTAACTGACCTGAGACAGGGAATTTTTACTAGGTTTAAATGTCAGGAATTGTGAAAAACTGAGTTTAAATGTATTTGGCTATGGTGTACGTAAACTTCCGACTTCAACTGTACATTTGGGTGAATCATGGATGATTCCGTCATTTGTAACAAGTTTCTGTAAATTATATTTGGTAGAATTTCTATGATGCGTGTGCATCTATCAGTTACACATATACATTTCAGTACATACACACAACAAGTAGGTCACATGGGGGAGAGGCGTTGTATAATGTGACTGTGTATCAGACTGTATAGTTTTAGCAATGATAAATTGTACAGCAAACTCAGTAATGAACATTACAATCCCACCCTAAAGATCCTGAATATGGGTCAAGGCCCGTGGAAATAATGAATGCTATGGGTACTACTCTTTCAAAGTTGCTGTCATTCATTTGGGGAGTTAAGATCCATCATCCCGTCCGTTGACATTGGCAAAAATGAAGTAGCAAAGAAGCTGGCTTTTAATCAGTTATTTTAGCCTTCATCTTTGAGAGTTGAGGCTGTGTTCTTCCTATCGTCTACACTCCTTCCCTTTATCAACCCAGGAGTAGACAGACTAGACTCCCTGCACTGTCCTGTAAGCTTACCTATGTCAAAGCAGTAGACTCCACACTGAAAAAAATGTCAAGTGTGGGGTTCTTGACGTGGCATCTACTGTTCTTCAGAATTCTTAAAGGTTCTTGAAATGTTTGGAAGCCTACAGAGGTGTCCCTTTCATAGTACACAGGAAATTGGCCAGTATAAACTGGTGTTAATTTTCAGTGTAACGCAAAAAAAATTATCATATTTTATTTGTCACATGCACAGACTACAACAAGTGTAGACTTTACAATGAAATGCTTACTTACGAGCCCTTTCGCAACAATGCAGTAAAAAATAAGAAAATTAACAAATACATACAAATAAAATAGTAACACAATAACACAACAATAACGAGGCTATATACAGTCTATATACGTACAAGGAGTACCGGCACTGAGTCAGTGTACTGGGGTACGAGGTAGTTGGGAGATTGATTGAGGTAATATGTACATGTAGGTTTGGTTAGGCGATTAATTGAAGTACTATGTACATGTAGGTAAGGGGTGAAAAGCAGAAAGTTAGGGTAGCCGTTTAATTAGCTGTTCAGCAGTCTTATGGCTTTGGGGTAGAAGCTTTTCAGGTGCATTTTGGTCCCAGAGTTGGTGCTCCTGTACCGCTAGCTGTGCTGTAGCAGAGAGTGTTGATTCAGAAGTCAAATTAACACTGTAAAGAGTTAATTAACACTCAATGGTGTAAAGAACCCTAGTGTTGGTGTTAATAACCAGACGTGAACCAAACCCATGCCAATTATTATCATATTTCCCAGCATGCTCTATTGGAGGTTGATTTTTAGAATTGTTTGTTTCATTATCTATGTTTTTGCATGCACATTGATTGATTAATTAATCTAATGCTACTCAAATATACAGTATATAGCATAATTCTTTTTACGATTCCAATCTGTTACTTATTGCACCCGTTACTGAAATTGTTGTTCCAGTTTAGATGTTTAAGGTAGTGTCATGTTGTTGTGTACCCAACTCTGGCAGTAATTATTTTTAAGAATGCAGGAAGACATTCGCCAGCCTGCAGCTTGGACACTAAAAATGCTAAGTGTAATATATCCCCACTCTGGCTGGATTCGAATAGGAATTATATATCAGTGTGCAAGCCAGCATAATGTGGCCTGTAAACTGAGTTTCAGGCCACTGTGTTAGGGTAAAACTAGGCCCTCAAAAGAAGGCCTTATGAAATATGTATTGCTTTGTGTTTAAAAATAAAACATTTATGACAACGTATTTACTTAGGATCTCACTTGGTGAAGGCCACAGAACTGAAAATGAATGACTGTAACAACCATGTTTCTGTCACTAGCAAACAGACTCATGAGTGGTACTGGTAACTTTAAAATTAATTCAAAAGGCACCCTGGGAAATATGCAAATAAGGCTTAAACTCCTAAAGCAGGGCTATGCAATTCCTGCAGAAACATTTCTGACATAGATTTTTAGTATGGTTCTTCAAAAAGAAACCATCCCATTTCTGTTTCTTCAGAGACCGTAAAATGGTTCCCCTATGGCAGTGGTTCCCTACTCCGGTCCTCGAGTATCCCCAACAGCATACATTTTTGTTGTAGCCCCGGACAAACATACCTAATTCAACTCATTGAGGGCCTGATGATTAGTTGACAAGTTAAATCAGGTGTGCTTGTCCAGGGCTACAATAAAATGTGTACTGCAGGAGGTACTCGAGGACTGGAGTTGGGTTCCAATTTGCACCTTTATTTTAAGAGTGCAGAAAGACATTCTCCAGCCTGCAGATTGGACATCTCCTCCAAATAGGTAGCGCTTGCCTTTAACCCCACTGTGGAGGGAGAATAGATATCAGATATATATATATCTGATAATAGATATATGTACAGTATATGGCTGTGTAAGGTATGTAGTACATCTCAACTGATGTATCAATGAATGTGTCCGTGATTAATTTGAAGACAAACCGCATACAGTAATAGTATGGTCTGACAATTGTATTTAATTGTTCAGATGCTGTATACAGTATATAATTTACCATTCTGTGGCATCACCTCCCATGTGATGTGAGTGGGTGAAACTACAACACAATTCAACTTGTAAAGTGAAGTGAGTAATCATGCATATAATCATATCACAGTGCATTTTTAAGAAGGCTGGAATTATGATTTAACCAAGCCATCACCAAGGGTATTAGTCATAGCGTGCATGTGTTTTGTTGAGCTCATAGAGTAGAATTATACTGAAACTGTGAGCATGTAGAAGTAATTCAGATATACTGACAGGTCCTCCTACAGAAGACGGAGGAATACATTTTTGTCTGTCTGTCTGTCCGTCCGTCCGTCCGTCCCTGAGACACTTACTTACCTGGGGCTTGGCGGTTCACCTTTTGTTTCCTTGTCAACCCTGTGTCCACTTGCTAAGGCCATTCTGTCTATAGAAACAGACACAAGTGGGTCTAAAGATGTTATTTTATTTGCTTTACCATACGTATTGTGGAGGAGAAGGAATTTGCCTTAGGTGATCCTAGTAGAGTTTGCTAGCTAAACCCTAGCAATGACCACAAACAGACCCCATGGAGCACAAAGTAAAGCAATTTATTTCGCATGACTTACCCACCTAGTACACACTTCATGGGCATGGAATAGAAATATATCAGAAGAAAAAATGACCTTGTGAATGCTACACCTGATAGCCTACAATTCAAAACATGGAAGAAAAACAGACACTGCATGATTTGTCAATAGAATGCAAGTGGATATCGCATAACCTTTTTTTTTGACAGTGAATGTAAGAATACAACAATAGAATTCCATGCAGCATATTTCATAGAGTCGTCATATAGCCTCCCAATTATATTATTTTGAATAATTGATCACAGCTCATGTTTTCTCAGAGTAGGCCATAATTAGGTCATGTACTTTCAGTTCAATACATTTAACCACAAATTAATGTTTTATTTGTACCAGAGGGAGAATAAACCTTAATAGACAAGTGCCACGTGGTTTCCCCGTAGTCTACTGTGGCTGCAGAAAGAAGCGCTGCTTAGCCATAAATCTGATTTCAGACCAGCTTTTCCAACCTTCAGCCGACATCAAGCCGATGCATAAAATGACGCCATTAAACCGCGCACTGATCCGCAGTCAGTCCTTCAGCTCCTCTCTAAAATTCAATCGCATAGTGCGCTGTCCTCGGCACAGAGAGGGATTCGAGAGGACGTGTTGACGTGTGCAATATCCATTTTGTACAGTTGCCGGTGTTGTCAATTCGCTTGGTGCTACTGGGTTATAAACACGTCATTTAATAACCGCTAGCCTTTCAAGGCTAAATCAGAAGGCATCCTGGACGAAACGGGTGCACCGAAGATCCCTACGCAGCATGGATTCTATGTAACTCCGGTAAAATGTAATGAGGAGATGGCTCCGGGAGAGAAAGATCATCAGGGTACCAACCGTATAGTGTTGGTCAAGAAAATTATCATGAAAGATGGGCCCACGGTATGTGAATTAATCGTCTTTATTTCGGTATCCTACCAATTGTAACCGGGAATGTGTATGTAACAATGTAACCGATTTTCACATAAACGGCAAAGGATGCAACATCAGCTGTGAGTGCGCCTGCGGTAGCGGCAGGTTATGACATAAGCGGACATTATGCACTCGAGATACTGTACCTTGTGAAAAATGTAACGGCTCTGTCAGCGTACAGTGCACCACAGTTTTCCGTAATGCTATTGCCAAACAGCTTTGACATTTGTATCAATTTGTTAATAGATGATCAATAGTGATAGGAGATGGGTACATTGCAACCTCTATTGGAAGGACGCGTCCGGTAATATATCGGGGTTGCGTCTTTCAGAAGGCCTAGCTGCAGATAGCTTATTGAATGAAGACTGTATAACATTGTCCTGCCGCTGCCATTAGCCTACTGTATTACATAACATCCCCGGGTGCCTCTCAACGCAATCTGTTTGCATGATAATTCCATACTCATATTCATAGACTGGTGCATAATCATGATATTGCCATGAAAAAAATGCTTAAGGCCTATTTGTTTATTATAGGTATAGATAATAGAGTCCAGATCCCCTGCAATAAAAATAAAACACTTTTTTTATTGCAGTGACCTCTATCCTTTCATGAACTGTTGGTGTTGATGATGTTGGAGGTGCTCCAGGCAAGTTGTGTATCCCACAGTGCCCTCGGATTTAAACCTCCTCATAGGCTGAACACTAGCCAATAGCCAGCTGTGAGGGCCATAGAAGGTGTTACCATGGTGTTTCCTTGGAAAGGAAAGGGGACCTGGACCAAAAACAAAATTACAGATGGCCCAATATAAAAATAAACAAGATTCTATTCTATTATGTAATCTGAGCTATCACAGCAAAGTGGATTGGGACATTCATTTTAGATCAGTGATTTTATTTGTAGCAAACAACACAAATTAACGTTTAGGCCTAAGTCTATTTTTCACAGCATGGTAAGCAAACAGTGATTCAATCTCCATTAGGCCTGGCTACAATGTACGTCTAATTTCTCAGTTTAGACTAGGTGACAATGACGTGATTTGCTCTTTGCGTGACAGCGAGCTGAGAACACAACCACATCTCAATCTCCTCCAGTCCTCACTCACTCATACATATTACATACACACAGAAAACTTGGTGCACTCACTGTGAGGAATAGGGAATTGGGGGGCCCATCTCGTCTCCACTGTTATGTAACGGCCATGTCCCAAGCTTCCCAAGCTGCAGGCTGCCTCACACTGTGCTGTGAAGTAGCTAGGGGCCTGTGCTAATCTATCTATCTTTTCTATGCCACTGCCTTCCTCAAATACCACTGCTGTCTGTCCTTGCTCAGGGATGTCCTGGGAGACAATGGCCACGTGGATGTCTTCAAATAGCAAAGTGACTGATTCATATTAACAGAGAAGCAGTGTTTTTTTTTATTGATCATTTTTGTGTTTGGACTCCTCTTGACCATCTCATTCAGAAGAACGATCTACAGTATAGAGTGTAGTTCAATAAATGTTTGCCTTAGTAAATTGGTTTCCTAATAGTGCATATTGTATTTCTGCTTCCCAAAAGAATAGACTGCATTTGTCAAAATAAGTCCAGGCACTGAAATACAGCAACCCCATTCACAGGGTCCTGATAATGTTTTTTATATGCTTTGTGATTATGGTGAAATGGTGGTTGTTGATCATCTCAAGTTACCTTTTTGAAAACACTGTTTACATTTTTCTAACACTGTAAGAGCTGCTAATTTCCATAGTGTATGTTATAACATGGAATACAATATGTTCTAAAATGGATGACATTCTTTACTGTGTGTTGCAGCCGGGCCAGGGTATTGGCAGACCCAGTGTTTCCCATGCTGTGGTGGTCATCTTCCTGGAGTTCTTTGCCTGGGGTCTCCTTACCACTCCAATGCTGACAGTGAGTTCCATCTCTATCTGGCTTGCCTGCCTATCTGCCTATCTTTCGAATTGGTATTTTGACCAAACAGATCAGCTTTGAAAAAGAGCTGATGTGAAAAGATCTGATGCGATTGGTCAAAAGACAAATGAGTGTAATAAAACATCAGAATTAGACTGCCTCTGCCTAATTTTGATCTTTTCCCATTTACACATCAGTCTAATTCAGATCTTTTCCCAGTAATTGGTATTTTGATGAATCAGATAAGCTCTTTTGACAGTAATTTTGCAAAATATCAGAATTGCGCTAGCTAGGTCTATCCAGGTCTATTTACACCAGGGGAGTCAAACTCATTCCATGGAGGGCCTACTTTCTGCAGCTTTTTTGTTTGTCCTTTCACTTAAGACCTAGCCAACCAGGTGAGGGGAGTTCATTACTAATTAGTGAATTTAATGAATGAATCAAGTACAAGGGAGGAGTGAAAACCCGCTGACACTCAGCCCTCCGTGGAATGATCTACACTGAAAACAATTAAGGTTCTTAAATGTTTCTTCCTCAGCTCTTAAGGTTCCTTTAAGAACACTTGTCCGATAAATAACCTTTGAGTTAAGTGTGGGGTGCTTGATGTGGCATCTACGGGTTCTTCAGAATTTGGAAAGGTTGTTGAATTTTTTTGTGTTGATTCAAGAATTCAATAAAGACTTAAATTAACACTCAGTGGGTTAAAATATCCTCAGTACTGGTGTTAATAACCAGAGTTGAACCAAAACCATGCTCATCATTATCATATTTCCCAGCATGATCTATACGGTTGATTTAAAAAATATATATATTTGTTTCAATACCTATGTGTTTGCATGTGCATTGATTGATTAATTGATATCAAGCTACTCAAATATAAATAACAAAAATTCTTCTAAACTATTCCAATCTGTTACTTGGACTTATTGCATCTGTTACTGAAATGGTTGTTCCAGTTTAGATGTTTAAGGTAGTCTCATATTTTAGTCTTCCCAACCCTGGAAATAGTTCTGGATGCAGTTTGCAGATGGATAAAAGATCCCAAATGTTGGTTAGCCCCACTGTGGCTAGATTCCAATGGGAATTACACATCACTTTCCAAGCCAGCATAATGTGACTTGCAGGCCTAATGTGGCCTGTATACCAAGAGTTTCAGGCCACTGTATTAGGGTAAAACTATGCCCTGAAAAATAAATTCTTATGAAATATGTTTCATTTTTTTCTAACATTTTATGACAACATATTCTCTTAGGATCTCAATTGGTGAAAAGGCTGAGGAATGAAATTGGATAAGTGCAACAAGCATGTCTCTGTCAATAGCAAACACAGTCATGGGTGCTAACTCATTCAATTCACCTGAAAGGCACCGTGGGAAATATGCAAATATGCCTTGAAACCCTACAGCAGGGCTATTGAATTCTGGTCCTGGAAGGCCGAAACATGTCTGGTTTTGCATTTTTGTATGTTTCTTCAAAGAACCATCCAATTTATGGTTCAGTCAGACACCCTCAAATGGTTCTCCTATTGCACGTTTATTTTTAAGAGTGTAGGGCTCTTTCTAAAACAAAATGGCCTTGATTCCTCACATCCGTCTTTTCATAATATCTTGTGGACAGACTACGTAAACATACAGTTGAAGTCGGAAGTTTACATACACCATAGCCAAATACATTTAAACTTAGTTTTTCACAATTCCTGACATTTAATCCTTGTAAATATTCCCTGTCTTAGGTCAGTTAGGATCACCAGTTTATTTTAAGAATGTGAAATGTCAGAATAAAAGTAGAGAGAATGATTGATTTCAGCTTTAATTTCTTTCATCACATTCCCAGTGGGTCAGACGTTTACATACAATCAATTAGTATTTGGTAGCATTGCCTTTAAATTGTTTAACTTGGTTTAAATGTTTCGGGTGGCCTTCCACAAGCTCCCCACAATGTGTTGGGTGAATTATGGCTCATTCCTCCTGACAGAGCTGGTGAAACTGAGTCAGGTTTGTAGGCCTCCTTGCTCGCACATGCTTTTTCAGTTCTGCCCACACATTTTCTATAGGATTGAGGTCAGGGCTTTGTGATGGCCACTCCGATACCTTGACTTTGTTGTCATCAAGCCATTTTGCCACAACTTTGGAAGTATGCTTGGGGTCATTGTCCATTTGGAAGACCCATTTTCGACCAAGCTTTAACTTCCTGACTGATGTCTTGAGATGTTGCTTCAATATATCCACATAATTTTCCTCCCTCATAATGCCATCTATTTTGTGAAGTGCACCAGTCCCTCCTGCAGCAAAGCACCCCCACAACATGATGCTGCCACCCCCGTGCTTCACGGTTGGAATGGTGCTCTTTGGCTTGCAAGCCTCCCCCTTTTTCCTCCAAACATAACAATGGTCATTATGGCCAAACAGTTCTATTTTTGTTTCATCAGACCAGAGGCCATTTCTCCAAAAAGTACAATCTTTGTCCCCATGTGCAGTTGCAAACCGTAGTCTGTTTTTGTTATGGCGGTTTTGGAGCAGTAGCTTCTTCCTTGCTGAGTGGCCTTTCAGGTTATGTCGATATAGGACTCGTTTTACTGTGGATATTGATACTTTTGTACCTGTGTCCTCCAGCATCTTCACAAGGTCCTTTGCTGTTGTTCTGAGATTGATTTGGACATTTCGCACCAGAGTACGTTCATCTCCAGGAGACAGAATGCGTCTCCTTCCTGAGCGGTATGACGGCTGCATGGTCCCATGGTGTTTATACTTGCGTACTATTGTTTGTACAGATGAAGGTGGTACCTTCAGGCATTTGGGAATTGCTCCCAAGGATGAACCAGACTTGTGGAGGTCTACAATTTGTTTTCTGACACAGGTACACCTCCAATTGACTTAAAATTATGTCAATTAGCCTATCAGAAGCTTCTAAAGCCATGACTTAATTTTCTGTACTTTCCAAGCTGTTTAAAGGCACAGTCAACTTCGTGTATGTAAACTTCTGACCCACTGGAATTGTGATACAGTGAAATAATCTGTCTGTAAACAATTGTTGGAAGAATTACTTATGTCTTGCACAAAGTAGATGTCCTAACCGACTTGCCAAAACTATAGTTTGTTAACAATACATTTGTGGAGTGGTTGAAAAATGAGTTTTAAAGACTACAACCTAAGTGTATGTAAACTTCTGACTTCAACTGTAAATGGTACCGTAGGTCTGTCACGATACAAGGGAATGCGTGAGATAAGTAGCAGCATTTGTTCTGGTGCTTTGGACAAATCATGACTTCGCAGGTGTTAGCATCTTTCCAAATTTCGGGAAAGGAGGGGACATTTGGCCCATAGACTTGCCCGTAACTTGCAAAGAGACAGGGTGGAGCTTTTTACTCCTATTCCGTTCCGATCCTCATTCTACCTCTTCTCTTAACACATATGGACCCAGAGTGTTCTGGGTTAACTGAGATAAATCTTCTCAAAACTCATTGGGACCGAGGGCCCTTCCCTACAATACGGTTGAGAAGGAGGCGAGAAAGAAGGTTATGAGGAATTACAGAAATACTAATTGTCTATAGGTCTCTCTCTATCGTTCTCTATCTTGTTCTTTCTGACACTACACAGTCATCCTTCTCTTGCTCTTATTTTCCTCTTCATCTTTCTGTACTCGCTTTCTCTCTCTGTCTACCTTCCCTCTCTGTCTACCTTCCCTATGGAATGGTCTAGTAAAACGCACCTGTGTTGTTTTTTAGGGTAGGTTTCTTGGCTTGTTAAAATGCTTGTGTGTGTGTGTCTGTGACTGTTATGGTTTCTTGGCAGCCTTTCCATCGAACAGCCCTGTTTAAGATGTTTGTGGTTTTTCTGTTCTTTGCAGGTTTTACATGAAACTTTTCCACAGCACACGTTTCTGATGAATGGTCTCATTCAAGGGGTGAAGGTAAGATATCATGCTTAGAAATAACTATTTAGCAAAGACTACGAACAGTATATCTCCCCAAAAATGAACCAACTATGTAATTTATTGATCACCTCTATGCTACAGAGGACCCCCCATAGAGTTGCATCCCTGAGCAGTTGAACAAAAGCTGCACATTCTTTATTCTGTGTACTCTAGCTGATCTTTTTTCAGTGTCTTATTATTTCATATCAAGTGCATGTTTATTGTAGGTTTATTATAGGTCATTTCAGGATGCCATGAAACGAGCCATTTTTGTGCTGCAACATGATTGTAATCAAACTCGCTCTCATTTCCACTAAAGATGAATGAGGCTTCTCATTATGGGTTCCCGGTAACCATGACAATTTTAACAGAGGCTCCTCCTCTCTTCACCCTCCTCTTCAACAGGGTCTTCTGTCCTTCATGAGCGCCCCTCTGATTGGTGCCTTGTCAGACGTGTGGGGAAGACGGCCCTTCCTATTGGTCACTGTGTTCTTCACCTGCGCCCCCATCCCGCTTATGAGACTCAGTCCCTGGTAAGACAGCCCGTTTCTGCTGAGGAAAAAAACACTGTTTGATTTGGTTTAGTATTCATTGTTTATCTGATTAGAATTAAACAATAAGCACATTTAAACATGAAATCTACAGTTAGAAAAAAAGTGAAAGTAAAACCACATAGGGTTCTTCGGGTTGTCCTCATAGGGAAACCCTTTTTGGTGCTACCTAGTACCCTCTATGTATGGTTATTCATAGAACCCCCTGTACATGGTACTACTTAGAACCCTCTTTGAAGGGTTCTGCCTAGAACCCTTTTATCCTCTAAAGATTCTCCCTAGAAATCTTGATGAAAGGTACCACGAGAGCCCTTTTATCTTTGAAGTGTTCTTCCTAGAACCCTCTATTACAGCTTCCATCCCCAAGCCATAAGACTGCTGAAAAATTAATCAAATGGCCACCCGGACTATTTACATTGACACCCTCCGCTGTTTATTATCTATGAATAGTCCCTTTACCCCTACCTACATGTACAAATTACCTCAACTAACCTGTACCCCCGCACATTGACTCGGTACCGGTACCTCCTTTATATAGCCAAGTTATTATTTTGTGTTACTTTTTATTTAATTTTTTACTTTAGTTTATTTAGTAAATACTTTCTTGACTCTATTTCTTGAACTGCATTGTTGGTCAAGGGCTTGTAAGTAAGCATTTCACGGTAAGGTCTACACCTGTATTCGGCGCATGTGACCAATAAAATTTGATTTGGTTTGATATTAACAGTTCTACTAAGACCCCTTTAATCTTTGAAGGGTTCTTCCTAGAACCCTCTGAGTGCTTGCACCAGCCGTATTAGCCTTTAAAGGTAAAAGTCTTTATGACAATAAATTACGTATATCAAAAGCCTTATCTTTGAGGGCCTAGTTATACCCTAACACTGGTGTTAGGAAACTCCTTGTTTACAGGCCACATCAGGCCTGCAAGGCACGTTATGCTCACTTGGAAAGTGAAGTGTAATTCCTGTTGGAATTCAGCCAGAGTGAGGATATCTCACAATTGAAACTTTTGATCACCCTCAATCTTTAGTGATGGGGAAACTAAGCTTCTTGAAGCATTGAGGCTATCCAGCCCATTGTGTCGAAAATAGGTTTATACTCAAGGCTTTGATCAACACAGTGTACACTAGTGGCACCTGCTGGTCAAAAGAATTTAGAGCAGCCAAATTATTATAGATGACATCCCAAACACAGCAGCCCGTACGCAGGGTAGCCTTTATGTTTTCTACCGAAACCAATATCAAAGCATTCAGGTGGTTGTTTGACTAAACAAAGCTTCGGACGTCATTGATCACGTGAGTCTGAAAAATTGATACCGGCATACTGCTTCGAAGTAAACTGCTTAACAATTTCAACGCATGTCTCAGAGCTGTTATCAAACGTAACATCACTAGCAGTCTGCATTCAAAATTACTGCTAAGGTAGGGAAGAGTCTACAGAAATCTTCTAAACTGGAACAATCATCTCAGTAACGGGTACAATAAATCCAACTACTAACAGATTGGATTAGTTTATAAAAATGCATGCTATTTATCTTTGTTTAGCATAATATGAATCAACCATTCACTGTACATGCAAAAATACAGATATTGAAACAAACAATTCTGAAAATCTACCTGCAATAGAGCATGCTGGGAAATATGATAATAATTGGCATGGTTTAGAGTCTTTTACTCTAGTAAAAGTAACACACTCTCACTCAACTCTGCTTATTAAAACATTCTCACACCTATCTTTTAAAATTGACCAGATTACTCAAACTCCTGATGTTACGGTTGAAACACTGAGGGAAATACGACTGCTTAGGCAGTATTTAAACTGGAACTGACAGTGTTTTAACTACTTTGCGTATACAGTATGAAACAGACAATCCTAATATCAGTCAAAAATATCAAATTCCCAGTACAGTAAGGCATTGTTGACAGAATAGATCGATGCAGTTCAATACATGGTTAATGTAATTCACCAATACATTTATTGGTAGTCCAAAAAATATTGCTATCAGATTGTAAATCACAGCTGGCCTGGTACATTGTTTTCTGCCACCACCCATTCGGGATACACCGTTTCAGTGAGTCAATATTTTGAACAAAAACGGACGACTCTAACTAGATTCAATACAATCACACTAGCAAGGGCAATGATCACAAGTCAGTCATAACATGGCAGATAGGCTAGCGTACATGTGTCAAAACACAAGGCCTGCGGGCCAAGTAGGACACACAAGCAAGCGGGTATAAATGAGTCAACAGTTCTACTTTTTGAAATTACAGCCTGATGTGTTCGTATCAGTAATTCAACTTCAACTGTGCTGCTTTCATGTGTCCCGTTTACAGCGCTCAGCGGAGGGAAAGTGTACAGACACACGCTCACAGTCCTAGCTAGGCTACTAAAATGTTGCAGACTGGCTTCAGTTTTTAAAGCTTAAAAATGTATATATATATATATATAATATATATATATATTTTTTTTAAACTGCAGCAAAACAAAATGCAAAAGAGAAAAATGTAAGTCTATGACAGCAACATTTGAGCAGTAGCCTAAGTTGGCTATTCAACTACAGTACGTTTTGAGTGCACCATACAGCAATGCTGCCTTGCACCGCTCAAGTGATCCATGCAGTGCAAAAAAATGTAAAGCATGCTTTTAGTTTAAATGTTACAACAACCTATAGCTACATTTTGGTTATTTTAAGTTATTAAACACTTTTTGATTAGGTGCGCAGCATATCATGCACATCTGCAAGCATAGCAGCAAAGGCTGGACAAATATTATTTATCTCTTTTGTTGTAATATCTTAAAATGCTATACACAGCATCCTAATCCTATGTCCATACAGTGCATTTGGAAAGTATTTTTACCCCTTGACTTTTTCCACATTATGATACGTTACAGACTTATTCTAAAATTGATTAAAAAACATTTTTTTCTCATCAATCTACACACAATACCCCATAATGACAAAGCGAAAACAGGTTTTTAGACAATTTTGCAAATGTATTAAAAACAGAAATACCTTATTTACGTAATTATTCAGACACTTTGCTATGAGACTCAAAATTGAGCTCAGGCCAGTGGCGATTTTAGCATGTAAATCTTGGTGGGGCAAACAAAATAAATGTGGGATGCATGCCAGCAAAGCCACTACACAACACAGCACAACACTAAACAATACATTAATTATAACGGTGACAAATGGTGCCCACAAACTGTTAGGGCCTACATAAAGCTGTCCCAACAGCAGAGTCCCAACAGCAGAGTCCCCACACCTTACCACTGCTACATCTGGCTTTCAGCAGAGCCTTGTCTGGCAGCGAAACAGTTAAATCAGCCTCATTTACTGCCTTAAAAAAAAACATACCTGATATAGCTGACTTACTTAAACAAATGTGATGTCTACTGACAATTGAGATGTACAAACTATCGCATAAGTGAACGACAAGTAGATAAGAGGCAATCCGTAATTTCGATTAACACATTAAAGAGAAAACAACGCCGGACATAGTCAATACAACTATTTGATCAGCACTTTTGAAATGTACACCGACTGAATTCAGAACTTGGGCCTTTCTTACAGTGTTCTCCCTGTACAAGTCAAAACCGTAGGATAAATAAAGGGGGCATATAAACAGACAATGAAAGCTTTTACAATATTCAATGATTACATTTCTCTGAAACAGGATGTAGGCTTTAGGTGCACCACCAAGTTAGAACAGTAGGCGAAATCAAGAGGTGAAACTAGACCAAATTGTTAGGGTGAGGCACATTGAACGCCATTTGGGTCTTTGCGTGTCCAAAAATATACACGCCATATAACACTATTTGACGCGTTAAATAAGCTTTTAATTTGACACGTCAAATAACACAATTCTATTATATAATCTTGTGTGTGTTGAATTTGCACGTGCACGCTAAGCACCGCCACTACTATCAGTAGCACTGTCAATGATGTACTAAATGTATCCAAACAAGCACACACCGGGCCACCAATGATGTGTTTACAATACCGTGTTGGTGAAAATAGACCAAATTATTAGGGTGAGACACATGGGCTACTAACAGCTTACTACACAACATACACTTAGTATTACTTTCTTAGCTACAGTATACATTTATCCCTTGCATATTACAGTGGCGCAGAGGTCCTTTGTGGGCAAATTTTGTCATCAAACTTTGTCATCGTAGTCTGGCATTCTCTGAATTTATGGTGGGAACTCATGTTTTTTTTGCAACACTTGCAGTTAGCCAGTGATTCCTTCCAAACGACTCATTGTTGAATTTGCGATTTCCAAATTGTTGTGTAATTTCTATGTCCAATGGCTGATGAGCACCGATACGTTTTATCTGTAATTTCTCTTCATTATTTCTCTTTATATGACAATGATTAAAAAGGATTTGCCAGTAGATTGTCTACTTGATTTATGTTGATGATCCAATCAAAGCTACTGTAGCTTTGTGAGCTACGTGATTTGCTACGTGATTTGACGTCATTTAAATGTGGCAAATGACCTTGAGCATTTTTGGAAGGGCACTTCTAATCTAAGTCTATGACGGGACCCAAAGGGCTCACATTCTTGATGTCTACCCTTACTAAAGGCAGGTGACCTGTGTCCCCATGAGTGACAGAACACTGAGCCAATCACGGTGAAATGCTGATCCATTCACGGTGCAATGCTCCTATTTTCTGCTGGTGTGCCTTACCACCACAGAAAACACTGAGCTAGGCTGAAACACCTGCATTTTGGAGCTGCCTTACTCAAGAAAACAAAAAACAGTCCATGTTTGTATGCGGCTTTATTAACTCAATGATGTATATATATAATTGTTATAATATATATAATTATATATAATGTTTATATATATATATATAATATATATATATGTGTGTGTGTGTGTGTGTGTACACACATACACACACATACACGTGTATATATATATATATACAGTGGGGAGAACAAGTATTTGATACACTGCCGATTTTGCCGATTTTCCTACTTACAAAGCATGTAGAGGTCTGTAATTTTTATCATAGGTACACTTCAACTGTGAGAGACGGAATCTAAAACAAAAATCCCGAAACAACAAACTACAGGAAATGTATGATCTCTGTAATTGCAAACAAAGGATTCTGTACCAAATATTAAGTTCTGCTTTTCTGATGTATCAAATACTTATGTCATGCAATAAAATGCAAATGAATTACTTAAAAATCATACAATGTGATTTTCTGGATTTTTGTTTTAGATTCCGTCTCTCACAGTTGAAGTGTACCTATGATAAAAATTACAGACCTCTACATGCTTTGTAAGTAGGAAAACCTGCAAAATCGGCAGTGTATCAAATACTTGTTCTCCCCACTGTATATATATATATATATATATATATACACATACACTACTCCAAAATTACTGGCACCCCTGACTGGCAATGCACAAACAATTCTTAAACAAATATAAACAATATAATTATAGAGAGAAACTCAAAATACCAACATGTGAGAAATACTGTACTTTATTAATGTTTCAATGGAACCAACCAAAATAATTTATTGATTTAATTAAAAATCAATGTCCTCCAAATCAATGTTTCACAATTAATGGCACCCTTAAAGATTATTGTAAATAACATCTACAAAAATTAAACCACAAATGTAATTCTACTTATTTAAGTTTATCTAAGTCTTAAGGAACTATATTGAGCCATTACATCACTTCCTGTTTCAGTACGGTATAAAAATTAGGTGACACACATGCAATATCCCGCTGTCATCCAACATCATGAAGAAAAGAAAAGAACTGGCAGTTCAAAAGAGACAGATGGTCGTAGACCTTCATAAATCGGCTACAAGAAGATCCACAAACAATTGAATATACCACTGAGCACTGTCAGGGCAATTATTAAAATTTTCAAAAGATATGGAACAGTTGTAAACCTCACCGGTAGAGGACGCATATACATTTTGCCCCCCAGGATAGGGAGGAGGATGGTGAGAGAAGCAACAAAATCCCCAAGAATCACTGTGAAAGAATTGCAGGCCTTGGGGTCACCAGGTTTCAAAAAGAACCATCAGACGCCACCTCCACAACCACAGGCTCTTTGGAAGGGTTGCCAGAAGAAAGCCCTTTCTGACCCCAAGACACCAACGCAAGCGCTTGGAGTTTGCCAAACGTCATTTAAATTATGACTGGAAGAAGGTGTTCTGGTAAGATGAGACCAAAATTGAACGTTTTGGTCAGATACAGTTTCAGCATGTTTGGCGTCGAAACAGAGATGCATACAAGGAGAGGCACCTCATACCCACGGTGAAATATGGAGGGGGGTCAGTGATGTTTTGGGGTTGTTTTAATTCCAGAGGTCCAGGGGCACTGGTTACGATTGACGGCATAAATAATTCCACCAAGTATCAGGTAATTTTGGCTGACAATCTGGTTGCCTCTGCCAGAAGGCTGGGACTTGGCCGTAGGTGGACTTTCCAACAAGACAATGACCTGAAACATACTTCAAGATCCACACAGAAATGGTTCTGTGAAAACAAAATCAATGTTCTGCCATGGCCATCTCAGTCGCCGGACCTCAATCAAATCGAAAACCTGTGGGCTGAGTGGAAGAGGACAGTTGATAAGCGCAAACCCAAGAATGTGAAGGATCTTGAACGGATCTGCATAGAGGAATGGTCCAAAATCCCTCCAAATGTGTTCCTTAACCTTGTCAAACACTACAGGAAAAGACTCCATGCTGTTATCCTTGCCAGAGGTGGTGGCACTAAGTACTAAATGAGGAGTGCCAATAATTATGAAACCTTGATTTTGGTTCAATTTATTTTGTATTAAATAATTGTATGATTTTGGTTGGTTCCATTGAAACATGAATAAAGTACAATATTTCTCACATGTTGGTATTTTGAGTTTATCCCAATAATTATATTGTTTACATTTTTTTAAGTATTGTTTGTGCATTGCCAGCCAGGGGTGCCAGTTATTTTGGAGCCCACTGTAGTTCTTGCATAGTTTGGAGCTGTGCTTTGGGTCATTGTCCTGTTGTGGGAGGACATTGGCTCCAATTAAGCGCTGTCCACAGGGTATGGCATGGCGTTGCAAAATGGAGTGATAGCCTTCCTTCTTCAAGATCCCTTTTACCCTGAACAAATCTCCCACTTTACCACCACCAAAGCACCCCCAGACATCACATTGCCTCCACCATGATTGACAGATGGCGTCAAGCACTCCTCCAGCATCTTCATTTTTTCTGCGTCTCACGAATGTTCTTCTTTGTGATCTGAACACCTCAAACTTAGATTAGTCTGTCCGTAACACTTTTTTCCAATCTTTTCTTTTTATTGGCTAGTCTGAGATGGCTTTTTCTTTGCAACTCTGACTAGAAGGCCAGCATCCCGGAGTCGCCTCTTCACTGTTGACGTAGAGACTGGTGTTTTGCGGGTAGTATTTAATGAAGCTGCCAGTTGAGGACGGATGTTTTTCAGCGGCAGGGACTGGGAGTCTCATCAGGCTCAAGGGAAAGATGAATGGAGCAAAGTACAGAGAGATCCTTGATGAAAACCTGCCCCAGAGCGCTCAGGACCTCAGACTGGGGCGAAGGTTCACCTTCCAACAGGAATACCAAGACAACGCAGTAGTGGCTTCAGGACAAGTCTCTGAATGTCCTTGAGTGGCCCAGCCAGACCCTGGACATGAACTCGATCAAACATCTCTGGAGAGACCTGAAAATAGCTGTGCAGCAACACTCCCCATCCAACCTGACAAGGCTTGAGAGGATCTGCAGAGAAGAATAGGAGTAACTCCCTAAATACAGGTGTGCCAAGCTTGTAATGTCACACCCAAGAAGACTTGAGGATGTAGTCGCTGCTATAGGTGTTTCAACAAAGTATTGAGTATTGCTCTGAACACTTATGTAAATTGGTATTTCTGTTTTTTTATTTTTTATATATATTTGCAAAAATGTCTAAACCTGTTTTCACTTCATCATAATGGGGTATTGTGTGTAGATTGGGAAAAAAACAGAATTTAATACATTTTAGAATAAGGCTGTAACGCAACAACATGTGGAAAAAGTCAAGGGGTGTGAATACTTTCAGTATGCTCTGTATGTAGAACCCTTCTTGCCTTCCAAAGAATAATTCTTGCCTTCCAAAGAATCTTTCTTACATTACAAAGAATCATCAACCCCTTTTTCCAAAAAACGGTTCTTAGGAAATTAAAGGTTCTAGGTAGAACCCTTTGCCTTACAAAGAACCATTGTCTTCCAAAAAGGGATCTTCAGATGGTAGAACCCTATCCCTCGCAAATTTTGTCTAAGAGTGTAGTCTTTGTCCAAGTGTAACAGTGCTGTTTTAGATTCAAATACTATATTATCCCTCATATGCACACACCACCATATCGTTTTTTACAGATTTTAGTCAGCATTTGTAATTGGTAAACACTTTAAGACTGTCAAGGAGTCGGTCACGGAATCTCTATCTTTAGAGTCTGAATGAGTATTTGTTGATGTTATTTGTCAAGTACATGGTGTGAAATGCACTTGCTTGAAATGTGACTGACTGGCAGTTTGAAAAGAGTCTAACTGACAATGTTCCCTCCCTCAGGTGGTACTTTGCAGCGATTTCCATGTCAGGGGCTTTCTCTGTCACCTTCTCTGTCATCTTCGCTTATGTCGCTGATGTCACGGAGGAGCATGAGAGAAGCACAGCATACGGATTGGTAAAAAGTTATTTACATGTTTTCATTATGATATCCTGTATCTTTCTCATTTGATTCCCATGTTGATTGGGGAAGAGGGTAGTGGATAATGTTACCTTTCTATCTGACAGTTATCAGATAGAAAGTAAAGATCAAATTCCGTAATTCTATAAGGGTCATGCAATGTGCTCTTTGGTGCTGAGAATAGATGCCGGTAGTGTCATGTTTCTGCAAGCCTATCCTTCACACGGTGGTTTTCATATCTAATACTGTTGTGTCGTGATGGGTCCCTTGAGGTCACAGCATGCAGTGAATCAAATCAAAGTTATTTGGTTGTGCACACAGATCAGTAGATGGTAGCAGGTGCAGCCAAATGCTCGTTGTATAACATATCCCATTGAATTCTCCCATCCTTTTCTCTTTGTATTTTGAGCCCTGGCCTTGAATGAACATAAATTCCGTTTCCTTTGTAGCTCAACCACTTGTGAAAAATGACTGCATCCCTGACAATTGGATCGTTGACAGCTATTGGCTCCAACACAATTCTAAAAAACACACAACACAAAACATACGACAAGGACTTGATGGAAAACAGTGACTATCGTCACTGAGTGGACTATCATGATGAAGTATAAACTGACCTCGAAACAACCGTGTGTTTGAAACGAAAATTCTCCTCCTGTGTCCCTAGGTATCGGCTACGTTTGCTGCCAGCCTGGTGACGAGTCCAGCCATCGGGGCGTACCTGTCCGCGTGTTATGGTGACAACCTGGTGGTGTTGGTGGCTACACTGGTTGCTCTGGCAGACATCTGTTTCATCCTGCTGGCCGTGCCAGAGTCCCTCCCGGAGAAGATGAGGCTCAACACCTGGGGTGCACCCATCACCTGGGAGCAGGCCGACCCCTTCCAGGTGAGTGCTATGCCATGGCATGCTATGCTGAGAAGGCTACATCAGCTAATGGTTTCATGAGGGTCTTGTCCTTTTTAAAAGACTTTGGTGTCTTTCTGTTGTTTTAAAGACGTTGTTGTCTCTCTGTTGTTTAAAAGTCTTTGGTCTATCTCTCGTTTGCAGTCGATGAGGAAAGTGGGGAAGGATCCCACGGTTCTTCTCATCTGTATAACAGTGTTCCTGTCCTACCTACCTGAAGCTGGCCAATACTCCAGCTTTTTTCTCTACCTTAGACAGGTAAATATCCAGCTTGTCCTGTATCTTAGGCAGGACAACTCCTCTACATTTACCTGCACCATCTGGCAGTAAACATGAGATTCAATTCAACTTTATTCATCCCCTTAGGGGCAATTAAGAAAGACATGCCAGATTGCAAATGATAACATAATCTACATAAACTACAAGTGCAACAACAAGAGATGAAGAACAGCAAAGTTATTTCAGCACACAGTGTTGAAAGTACCTCTGGTCCAGTACCTCTGGTTCAGTACCTCTGGTCCAGTACCTCTGGTTCAGTACCTCTGGTTCAGTACCTCTGGTTCAGTACCTCTGGTCCAGTACCTCTGGTTCAGTACCTCTGGTTCAGTACCTCTGGTTCAGTTCGTTTTAGTACAGCGACTATAATTTTAGAGAGAGTGTTCTTTCGCTGTTCTTTTTAGATCCACTTGTACAGCTCTATCTCCATTGAGCACATTCAAGTGCTAGTCATTTAGTATAGTTCTGTTACTTTGCCCTTGACCCTTGGAGCAAAGAGAGAAAGAGAGGCTAATGCTGTTTTTCTTTCTTTCATTCGTTCTTTCTTTTTTCTCTCTCTCTCTTTCTCTCTTTTTCTCTCGCTTTCTTTCTTTCTTTTGTTCTCTCTACCCCGACTCAGGTCATTAACTTCTCTTCGGCAACGATCGCGGTGTTCATCGGGGTGGTTGGAATCCTCTCCATCATAGCCCAGGTATGTATCTGACGCAATGGTGACCTTCTGCTAGTCCATTTAACTGTGTCTGTGGGGAACTGCAATGTGTTAACGAACAGTCCGTTCTTAGGTTAACAGCATGTGTCTCAGTTCAAATGTGTGACTGTCCTTTGGAATGTATTTAATCTAGCTCCACGTTTAGATGTAAATCATGTCGACATAGCCTGAGGCTGCCCTACTCTATCCTACTTATAAGAAAAGCATTCTAATGTAATGTAGCAACTCGTGTCATTCCTATGCATACAATATTTCTGAAGAAACGAATTAGCAATCTGTAAAGCACTAATGACAACTTCTGATTATAAAATGGGCATTATAAATACATTTGTTTGATTAATTGATTGTTTGTTGTTGCAGACACTTATCCTGACAGTCTTGATGAGAACGATCGGAAACAAGAACACAGTTCTACTGGGTCTGGGCTTCCAGATTCTACAGCTGGCCTGGTACGGTTTTGCGGCAGAACCATGGTGGGTCACCTTTAACTCTCTCTTCACTGTGGTATGAGTGTGATCTACAGAGCTGTCCTACATACAGTTAGCAAAACACTTTTTTTCTTCTAACGACTAAGTAATGTTTTACATGTAAAATCTATATGTTTATGTAGCTACTGGTATATATTTCTCCTTCATCTTAGAATCTATCTAAAAGGAAAAGAAAAGAGAAGCAGGATCGGGAATCGATTTTGTCAAAGATCATTGAGCATGCTCTGTATGGCTGGTCCTGAGGGTGCGACTCCTTAGAGTGGGTCCATTTAGCTAAGTGATGTATCATACTGTATGTGTCTGTAGCTAACCACGGTCTCCTCTGTGTCTCTTTCGCTGTGGTTTTTAGGATGATGTGGGCTGCGGGTGCAGTAGCAGCCATGTCTAGTATCACTTTTCCTGCAGTGAGCGCCCTGGTGTCCCACAGCGCAGACCCAGATAAGCAGGGTAAAACATTCCCCTTTTTGCCCTTTACTGTATGTAATCTATCCATTTGTCCTGCTCTAAGTCATTCCCTTTTTTCCTCCATGTAATCTATCCATTCATCCTGTTCTCTACAGTACTGCCTTTCCTCCTCCGTTGTCCTTTTTTGATAGTGAATAAATGTTATTTATTTTTTGGAGACATTTTTTACTAACATTTTCAATTAAGACACATCACAGCATATAAATGCATGGATGTTTTTAACGTTGACTGTTTTA
Organism: Salvelinus alpinus; assembly: GCF_045679555.1. Taxonomy (NCBI): domain Eukaryota; kingdom Metazoa; phylum Chordata; class Actinopteri; order Salmoniformes; family Salmonidae; genus Salvelinus; species Salvelinus alpinus. The sequence continues at coordinate 8,555,401 of NC_092103.1, forward strand.
TTTCATAGCAGACAAATCCTGTTGTCCATTTGAATTTGTTTTTAATAATAGACTTTTATCAGAAACAGACCCTCATGGATGTTTAGGTATATGCTCTGTTTTCTGTGATGTCATGCTGTTTGTGTGTTCTGCCCACGAACCGCAGATGGTCTATGTAGCTACATGTGGTACATATCGTTACTGACAAATAAACTACTAACCTTTCTCTCCTCAGGTCTGGTGCAAGGAATGATCACTGGTATCCGGGGCCTGTGTAACGGTCTGGGCCCAGCACTGTATGGCCTTATCTTCTTCATGTTCAACGTAGAGCTGAACACCATTGACCCCATCCAGGGAGAATACCCCATCGACCCTATACCTATAAACCCACCGGCTGAGGTAAATGGATTACTAAAACCAATATCACATTCTCATTCTGCCTCTAGGGCCAGCCAGACTAGCCATATACATCTATCTTCTTTAGCTTTAAAACATATTTATTTCTAAGTAAGCACTTGCAATCATTCCTTAGCTGTAATCCTGAATCCTTCTGTTTCTTTAGTCAGAGATGGATTATATTATTTGTGTTTATATGAATGTGAAATCAAGTTCCTACAGAAAAATAAGTTATATCTGAAGGATTTGATTCCCAAAACACGATAAACACAAAATCTGAAATGAATGCTCAGGGATCCCTGTCTATGTGTATGAATTATGGTTGTTCTCATACTTCTATAACATTTACTTTAGATGTTCTTTAAAATGTTTGTTTTTTTGCTAAACGCGATATGCGACACACTTGTTTCATACCAAAACGAGCTATATCCAGAGCCATGTGTATAGAGAGTTGGGACATTGGGTTTTCTGCATTATGATGCATTTACATGACACGACAACATTCTATGGCAGACATGTTAGCATCCGATTATCATTACACAGGGAATATTTTTTTTTTAAATGCTATGTTTCTGAATGCCTAGAATTAGAACAATATAAAAAAAAATCGAAAAGTTGGCCCAACTCTCTAGATACAGTGCCTTCAGACAGTATTCATCATTCAATCAAATTTATTTATAAAGCCCTTCTTACATCAGCTGATGTCACAAAGTGCTGTACAGAAACCCAGCCTAAAACCCCAAACAGCAAGCAATGCAGGTGTAGAAGCACGATGTCTGATGCTGGGCAGAAATTACAATAAGAAGCATTTTAGATCTGCGTTTACAAAACGCGGCAAGAGATTTCTTACACATTTAATATTTATTTCCTGTGTTAAAAAAAAACGAATTCTGCGTTAACGTGACTCCTAAGTTTCGCTTGCTATCTACGTAAGTTACTAAATTAGTAAGGTGACGGGGCATCATATTGTGTAAGCTTTCTGCTGTGTTTGGATGAGTTATCTGTACATCTTCCACTGCTATCTTTTGATTTCCTTGCACTTTTCTTCTCCGTTCTCGGCCAGTGTGCTCCTTCCCTATCTTCGCAGGGCAGACAAGCATGCATCAAAACTTTTGTTAATTGCACAAAGCCTACCGGGGAACAGGGGGTTAACTGCCTTGTTCAGAGGCAGAACGACAGATTTTTACCTTGTCAGCTTGGGGATTCGATCCAGAAACCTTCCGGTTACTGGCCCATGCCCTAACAACTACGCTACCTGCCATCCATATGCTCCACGCTCAAAGGGATATTCAATGTCTGCTTTATGCCCATCCACCAATAGGTGCCCTTCTTTGCGAGGCATTGCAATCTTCCCTGGTCTTTGTGGTTGAATCGGAGTTTGAAATTCACTGCTCGACTGAGGGACCTTACAGATAATTGTATGTGTGGGGTACAGAGATGAGTTAGTCATTCAAAATTCATGTTAAACTATTATTGCACACAGTGAGTCCATGCTGCTTATTATGTGACTTGTTAAGCACATTTTTACTCCTTGGCGACTCCCGCCAAGGAAGGGTCTCGCATCCGGCCATTATTTCCTCCAATGTCCAGCTCTCCTTTTCCTCCATGGCACACTGCTTGGTCCTGTAGTGGTGGGATATTCTGTCACGTTCGTTTATTTATTTGTTGTTTGAAGTTTCACCTTAATAAATATGTGGAACTCTACGCACGCTGCGCCTTGGTCCGCTCATTTCTACAACGAACGTGACAGTGATAGGCTTTTTGCAAAATATAGTTTAATCAAATTGATTAGTTTAAAGTTCATGAACAGTCAAAACCATGTTTTTCATGAAATTGGATGATATTTGGAAGATACCAGATCAAAGTATGAAAAAAGACTGTTGCTTCTACATTGATAAAGTTTGATCATAAAGTTACTGGTTCCCTCCCCCATGTCAAATTCTTGGTTGGATTCAGGAGGCGGGACAACTAAGGGGATAGGGTGACATCACCCTAACTCTCATTTTAATACACCAATGGTAACATGATATTCTTTTACCTAATTTAAATAAGTACCACATTCTAACCAACATCGGAGAAGGCGTGTTTGCGAAAGGGCGTGGTTTATTTTACTAGATAGCTACTCTACTGCTGCCAAAATTTGACTGTACGAAAATACAGAAAATATAATTAAAGGTTTGCCCTGTTCAACTATGACAAAGATACATGTCTCCCCTTTCATCTGTGTCTGGTGTTAGCTAGCTACTGGCTAGCTAGGTCTTCAGGCAGCATGAAACAAAAGGGGGCGAAGGATCGTTTAAAACTCTGACGCAGATGCAATTTCAATGTTGTTTGAGTTGGTTTGTGTATCACCAAATTAGCTTGAGACGATTTTACTGCAACACTGCTCGCTGCATCCAAGTTCCTTGACATAGGCGTTTCAAAGAGCTGTCAGTCAAGACAAGTTCATGAATATAACCTCCCCGCCCACTCAGCCTGTCTTTTCAAACTTCCTGCTAGTTTGAACATTTCTAGCCCCCCAAAAGATTATGGGTTATATTTTATTCACTCAAAAGGCTATTTTACATGTAATCAGACTTACTGTTTGGGATCATTTAATATTCATTTATGTATAGATAGGCCTACTTTATTACATGTAACTGTTTAAAACCCAATCGGGAGTTCTGTTGTTTGGGGTGGATATATAGCATTTTGTCAATCTAAAATAAAATGACCTTGCAGTATACACTGAGTGTACAAAACATTAAGAACGCCTTCCGAAATATTGAGTTGCAACCCCCCCCCCTTTTGCCCTCAGAACAGCCTCAATTCGTCAGGGCATGGACTCTACAAGTTGTCGAAAGCATTTCACAGGGATGCTGGCCCATGTCGTCTCCAATGCTTCCCACAGTTGTGTCAAGTTGGCTGGATGTCCTTTGGGTGGTTCACCATTCTTAATACACACCAGAGACTGTTGAGCGTGAAAAACCCAGCGGCGTCCAGTTCTTGACACAAACCGGTGCGCCTGGCACCTACCACCATACCCCATTCAAAGGCACTTAAATATTTTGTCTTGCCCATTCACCATCTGAATGATACACATACACAATCCATGTATCAACTGTCTCAAGGCTTAAAAATACTTATTTAACCCGTCTCCTCATCTTCATCTCTGCTGATTGAAGTGAATTTAAAAGTGAATTTGAAGTGTGTAACGGAATTCGAAGAGGAGGAGTAGTGATTCGACCAAAATGCAGCGTGGTTATGTGACATAATGATTTATTAAACAAGACGAAGACGAAACGAAATACACTTGATAAACTACAAAACAAATAAACGATGTAGACAGACCTGGACACGAACTTACATATAACGTGAAGAACGCATGAACAGGAAACAGACTACATACAAAACGAACGAACGAACGAACGAACGAACGAACGAACGAACGAACGAACGATACCGAAACAGTCCCGTGTGGCGTAACATACTGACACAGGAGACAACCACCCACAACAAACAGTGTGAAAACACCTACCTTAATATGACTCTCAATCAGAGGAAATGACAACCACCTGCCTCTAATTGAGAGCCATATCAGGTCACCCTTTAAACCAACATAGAAACAGAAAACATAGACTGCCCACCCAAACTCACGTCCTGACCAACTAACACATACAAACTAACAGAAAACAGGTCAGGAACGTGACAAAGTGACGTCAATAATGGATCATAGCTTTCACCTTGATTTACCTGGTCGGTGTATACTTGGTCAAAGTCATGTCTGGGTTTTCACTAACTCATGTCATGGTAAGATGAAAAAATTATAGCTCTAGGTCTTTCACAAGATGTGTTTTTAATTCATGTCAATTTGCCAACATGTCTGAAAATGGCTATATCGTGTTTTGGAATCAAACTCTTCATATCTATAATATACTGTCTCTCTCCATACAGAAATCACTGATCCCCGGCCCTCCCTTCCTCCTGGGCTCGTGCACGGTTGTCGTGGCGTTCCTAGTAGCCTTGTTTATCCCCGAACACACTGAGCCTCCAGTTGTGACCTGCGCCGATACCAAGGAAACCTCCACGCTAGCCGGCGTCCACATCAACACCCCGTTACCGGGCAGCGACGAGGACACGCAGGTGCCGACCAGCGATGAGGACTTTGAGCCCCTGCTGCAGGACAGCGTCGTGTGACTGAGGGAGGGCAGCAGGCGGCTTTGGTATTGTTACACCCAGCTATGGGAACTACCCCAACACGCCAATTATGTAGCCTATCTATCCCCAATGGAGGAGGAGGAGAGAGAGAAAGGGGGCATAGGGATGGGACAGAGGCCTAGCTAACCTAACTCAATCTTGTGTGCAACTCTGCACTGCACAACCAACCATTAATTCCTTGGTCTACGCCCCTGTCTCCGCCCTTACCCCATAGGAACTAGTATTTATTTATTTAAGAGGATTTGATAAACTGTTTATGATGTTGTGATCTTTTGGGGGATGGTTACCCCAGTGTTTTTAGTTTTTCACCTATAGGACTCTGGACCTTGTTTTGCTGTAAGAGTCTGAAAGGAGAGATAGCGGAGATAGTGGATCCAGCGGGCAAAACTGGTTACTGGTTGTAATCTGGTTGTAATGATGCCATTTCAACCAGCTTTGCCCGCTGGGGAGGTTGAGTGATTTTATTTTATTTTTTTAGCACTATGTTTAATGGAGGTAGAAGGGAAAGAGCTTGCTGTGCCCTGCATTTTATTGCTTCAACGCATTTTCAAACTCCGCTGCGCATCATTTCGATACAAGAAGGAGAACTTGTGCCAGTAGTCAACAACACTTAACATATTTACTTTAGAAGACTGCTCATAGAGGAACTATGTCACTATGAGCAGCCATAGGATTATGACATAATAAAAGGGCTCAGATATTAGTCCGATATTTCATGGGATCTTCTGTTCACAAGCCTTACAACAACTCACGTTTTTCAGAGAGCACTTATCATATCATTGTCTTATAAGGTTGTGGGGAGACATGGGGGATTAGGATGGTAGAGTAGTTGGCATAGGAAGATGAGAGCTTGATGTAATTTTTTACTCCAAGATCTCATCTCATCTCACACTTTATTGTGAAGAGTTTCGGTACTTGAACCACCGCTCCTAGAGAAACTGCTAAAAGTGTTACTGTATGGTGAGAACATGGAACTACAGTATGTAGGATACTTACTGGATGTCGCCTCATGTCAGGAGGCAGAATTGAGGTGTTGATGATGCCATGATCGTCACTGAGGGTTAGGGTTTCATGCAGTGCCCTGCGGTTTCTGTTCATTCTGTGAAATCTTGATTGTTACTGTATAAAAAAGTTTTTTATCTTGAAGAATATAATTTATAAGATGTATTTTATTGATATTATACATCAGGGCTGGGGGCAATTCCAGTCAATTTAGAAAGTATTCCACATTTTCCTCATTGAAAAGCATTGAAGAGAATTGGAATTCGAGTTTGAATTTCAGTGTATTTCCTGAATTGACCCAACCCTGTTATCCATGCTGTAAAAATAATATTGCTAACATTCTGCAACATATTGACCGAAATGTCTAGGCTACTTTGGTAGTAAAAAATATTATATTCAACTTTGAGTGAGACACATTTTTACTGGTTTTCTTTTTGTAATTTTCGGGAGGATTCTTCATTGTCTTTTAAGTATAACCTTACTCTGAAGTATATTATAGGGGTGGATATAAGGTGAGGTTTCCTTTTTTTATTTGGGTGACAAAATCATGAATTTCAATCATTGTTTTTTTTCCTTCAATAAATATGTCCAAGTGTTACTAGCTACCTCAGCTTTCAAATTCCTTATTTTGAAGTCTGATTTTAACATCTGCAAAACCATCGTTAGCTCAAATAGTTTTCACACCCCAAGAGTCAAATTTAATTAACCCAGGGTTTATAAAATATAAATGAAGTGAAAGCTATTTCATCCGATCAAATACACGAGTTGCACGTTATTATTGTACACAATCATCCTTCTCTTTTCTGTTTTCACAGTGGTTTAGATGGTGCAATGATTCTCCACACTGTGCGTTGCTTGTTTTGTCACATAAACTGAAATTAGGCAAACTATTCTAAATTTAGCAACCAGGAAATGGCGAAGTGATTTCTGCATATTGCACCTTTAAGGGTAGTAGTCCTGTATTCCTACAAGTTAGGCTTTTGAAACTAGTATTTCCCCCCACGTGAAAAACAACGCCAAGTTGTTTTCCCTAATGTGAATGAGGAAGTAGATGTGCACTCTAGACCTATCTATCTAAAGAGGCTCATGCCAGTGTTAAGTTGAGTATTTACTGAAGGAGATTCCTGTTTGAATGCATGAACAGTAAATAGCTGTCCATGGGACATCTGGATTTTGAAAAGAGTATAATATTAGAAAGTTCCAAAAATGTGTCATACTTGTATGTGAACTTTTCAAAGCATTTATATTTCAAACAAAGTGGCCAATGGGACAGGAAGACACAGCTACACATACAGCATGTCTTCTTGACTGTCCCTGAAATGATATGATGGACAGCATATTAGGTATACCGTTTTATTCCAGACAATTGATTGGTTATTGCCTGTGCCCAGACATTAGAATGTGTCAGTGCTTCTGCTTTGCCCTTACGGGTTGCCAGTCATGTCCTTGTTTTCTATGCTATGGGACCTGTACGCATTATTGAAGTGAGCAGGAGAAGGTAAAGCTTTACCATCTGTCACCTCCAACCCCAATCCTGTTATGAAGTATCTTGACCAAGAATCCATAAATTGATGTCAGAAGGAGGTTAAACAGTGGGGGTAAGTTGAACCAAAGGGGTTTCTAGCAAACCATACACAAATGTATCATTTACCAAATATTTAGGAAGAGGCAATAATTTAATGGAGTCTGTGAAGGAAGAAACCACATGGAAAAGGTGATAAGCAAGCTAGATCTAAAAAAACTGATTTTCAAGAAGTCAAAGGAATTTATTGTTCGAGGTTTCATAATGCTTATATCTAAAGCAAAGTAGATCATTTTAAGATTGTTCTATACATCAGTTGGCGTCTCTATAAGCTTCAATATGAGGTCCTAAAACAAGCATGAAAGTGCATCCTTGTAGCTGTGTGGGCTAATATAGTCAAAATGTTTGCCTTGGGGTAAGTTGAGCCATTGGTTGATCCAATGGTAAGTTGAGCAAATGTAAGTGTTTTCTTGACAGGTTTAATGCAACGCATTTTCGCTGGGATATGAGATAACAACAGGGCCTGGCCTATGTCAATGTATTTGTTAGGTGTTAAGCCTGTGTTAAAATATGCTTAAAACGATTACTAGACAAAAAAAATCTATGGTGATTGTGTTTATGTTTGGGAATTAAACATAGACTTGGTTTTAAAAAGGTAGTGTTAGCATTTAATTCAATAAAGACATTTAAAAGCGGCTTAACACACTGTCCCGTGGCTCAACTTACCCCATACCTGGTGTAAATTGTACCAAGAGACCACATTCTTTGGACAAGCTATGTTTTGGAAACTGTAATATTTACATTAATTCTGATTATTTCCAGGGATACACAACATCCTGAAATATATGTAGATATCTTTGTTAGTTAGAACACTACTGTATATTTCCCTTGCCGGAGTGATGCGGAATGTAAAGAAATTCTCAACTTACCCCGCTCTCCCCTACTTTCAGTCAGAGTGACTGTTGTTTAATTTCCTCCAGTGTTATATTGTAACCAGCCTGTAAGAGTAAAATGAACTATGTACAGTATATTAGTATAATGAATTCGATGATGAAGACTATTGCATTGTAATGTAATGTATATGTTATGGGAAAGTATCTTGGGAATGGTTGTAGTACATATCTCTAGGACCGCTATAGTTTTGGAACAGTTTAAGAATGCTATTGCCCACAAATCTAAAATGCACCCATGAAGTATTTTTTGTTGTTTTGTGTGGTGTAAAATGATTAGAACATGACTTTGCTACCATCACAACACATCAACTTCGTAGTTTTGTTTGCAGGATGGTTTCTAACCACGAGACAACACATTCCACCGTGTGTTCTTTGTGTCTGCATCTGCACCCAGCATCTTTACGAGAGGGTTATTATACAAAACGTGCCTAAGAAGTAAACATGTTCATTTTTGAAGATAAGAAAAATGACTATATGTTCGTCCCAAATGACACCCTATACCCTATATAGTGCACTACTTTTGACCAGAGCCCTATGGGCCCTGGTCAAAAAGTAGTGCACTATATGGGGAAATAGGGTGCAATTTGGGGACGGAGCATATGTAAATACTAACGGTGTACATGGAGTGGATGTTATTGCTCATGATAGCACAAACAAATGAGATGTACATGGGCTATGTATACATTTTATGTCTTGTCTTAAAAAAAAAATATGGTTTAATTATTAATAAAAAAAACATGACGGAAGTAATGTACTCTTAACTTTTTTTTTTAAAGCTGTGTGTTCATATTTTGATCACTTGGTGGCAGTGGTGTGCTGTGTAGTTTACTGTATTTTCCCAATAGAAACCCCGATCGGAGATTTGTGCTGCCAGTGTGAAATGTCTGTTTGGACGGTGTTTGCCCTCAAGGCAGACACATGTATGATGCCTTGCTGAGGATAGTTGTTATGTTTCAGATCATCAGTTGAGGAAATTATATTCCCGCCTAAAAAATCTTGGTGCAACAGTAACGTGACAGCTTTCTCTCTTCACATTCCTTTCCGTGGTGACTGCTGGTCACATGAAGTGACAGACTTAGGATCGCAGCTTGGTACACAAATCAAAGTTTAGAGATCGCGTACACAGTTTAGCAGATGTTATAGTGGGTGCAGAATGCTTGTGTTATTAGTTCCTGACAGTGCAGCAAAAATGTCAAACAACTAGAAACAAGAAATGATGAATGGCAGAACGAATTCAGTTAACAACTGAAATACAATCTACGCGTATATACACCCAAAAGATATACAAAGAATGATATGTACAGCAGAAGATATATTACAGTGAGCTATGAGAGTCCAGTATATACAGTTGAAGTCGAAAGTTTACATACACTTAGGTTGGAGGTTCATTAAAACTTGTTTTTCAACCACTCCACAAATTTCTTGTAAACAAACTATAGTTTTGGCAAGTCGGTTAGGACATCTACTTCGTGCAAGACACAAGTAGTTCTTCCAACAATTGTTTACAGACAGATTATTTCACTTATAATTCACTGTATCACAATTCTAGTGGGTCAGAAGTTACATACACTAAGTTGACTGTTCCTTTAAACAGCTTGGAAAATTCCAGAGAATGATGTCATGGCTTTAGAAGCTTCTGATAGGCTAATTGACATACTTTTAGTCAATTGGAGGTGTACCTGTGGATGTATTTCAAGGCCTACCTTCAAACTCAGTGCCTCGTTGCTTGACATCATGGGAAAGTCAAAAGAAATCAGACAAGACCTCAGAAAAAATGATAGACCTCCACAAGTCTGGTTCATCTTTGGGAGCAATTTCCAAACGCCTGAAGGTACCACGTTCATCTGTACAAACAATAGTACGCAAGTATAAACACCATGGGACCACGCAGCCGTTATACCGCTCAGGAAGGAGACGCATTCTGTCTCCTAGAGATGAACGTACTTTGGTGCGAAAAGTGCAAATCAATCCCAGAACAACAGCAAAGGACCTTGTGAAGATGCTGGAGGACACAGGTACAAAATTATCTATATCCACAGTAAAACGAGTCCTATATCGACATAACCTGAAAGGCTGCTCAGCAAGGAAGAAGCCACTGCTCCAAAAACCCCATAAAAAGCCAGACTACGGTTTGCAACTGCACATGGGGACAACGATTGTACTTTTTGGAAAAATGTCCTCTGGTCTGATGAAACAAACATAGAGCTGTTTGGCCATAATGACCATCGTTATGTTTGGAGGAAAAAAGGGCCGAAGAACAAGCCGAAGAAAGCCGAAGAACACCATCCCAACCGTGAAGTATGGGGGTGGCAGCATCATGTTGTGGGGGTGCTTTGCTGCAGGAGGGACTGGTGCACTTCACAAAATAGATGGCGTCATGAGGCAGGAAAATTATGTGGATATATTGAAGCAACATCTCAAGACATCAGTCAGGAAGTTACAGCTTGGTCGCAAATGGGTCTTCCAAATGGACAATGACCCCAAGCATACTTCCAAAGTTGTGGCAAAATGGCTTAAGGACAACAAAGTCAAGGTATTGGAGTGGCCATCACAAAGCTGTGACCTCAATCCCATAGAAAATGTGTGGGTAGAACTGAAAAAGTGTGTGCGAGCAAGGAGGCCTACAAACCTGACTCGGTTACACCAGCTCTGTCAGGAGGAATGGGCCAAAATTCACCCAACTTATTGTGGGAAGCTTGTGGAAGCCTACCCAAAACGTTTGACCCAAGATAAACAATTTAAAGGCAATGCTACCAAATACTAATTGAGTGTATATAAACTTCTGACCCACTGGGAATGTGATGAAAGAAATAAAAGCTGAAATAAATAATTATCTTCATTATTATTCTGACATTTCACATTCTTAAAATAAACTGGTGATCCTAACTGACCTAAGACAGGGCATTTTTACTAGGATTAAATGTCAGGAATTGTGAAAAACTGAGTTTAAATGTATTTGGCTAAGGTGTATGTAAACTTCCGACTTCAGCTGTAAATAGTGTAACAAAATGCAATGTACAGTAGTTGATATATTAGAATGAGCTAAGTGAAGAATACATTATATGAATACGCAGTATAATAGAAACGTTTCAGTGTTTAATGTATCTACAGTATATACATGGGACAGCAGCATTGGCTGTGAGTTTGTGTGTTTGTGGGCATGGGCATATGCGCCTGTGAGTGTATATGTGAATGCAGGAGTCTGCGTGTGTATGAAGTGTGTGTGTGCATTTTGTGTGAGTGAGTCTTTCTTTGTCTCTTACTACAGGAAATGTCGCGATAACTGTTCAACAGTCTGTGGACTGGAGATAGAAGCTGTTTTTCAGTGTTTTGGTCCCGGCTTTGATGCTCCTGTACTGTCTCTGCTATATGGTAGCAGAGCAAATAGACTGTGATTCGGGTGGCTGAGCATGCCGAATTTCTTCAGCCACCTGAGGTTGTAAAGGCGCTGTTGGGCCTTCTTCACCATGGTGTTGGTGTGGTCGGACCATTTCAAGCCATGGAACTTGAAGCTGTTCACCCTCTCCACTCCCTCTGTCTCCGGTAGGCCACGATCAGCTCCTGTTTTTGTTTTTTTGAACATGGGATGAGACATTCTTACTAATTTACTAGAGAACCAGTTCAGATTTAAGTATAACTTTTGTATGACTAATGCCTTTAGTGAGGTCTAATGCTTTAAATGTTAAACCTGGGTTTGTATTTGTATTTATTGGGGATCCCCATTAGCTGTATCTAAGGCAGCAGCTACTCATCCTTGGGTCCAAACACATTAAGGCACTTACATCACACAAAAAAAACTAAAGATAAAACAGTACATCATATAACATTATTACACCACTACAGACAGTGCCTTCAGAAAGTATTCAGAAAAACAGGTTTTTAGATTATTTTTCAAAGTTATAGATATATATTTTTTCATAACTCAAAATACCTTATTTATATATTCAGACCCTTTGCTATGGGGCTCAAAATTAAGCTCAGGTGCATCCTGTTTCCATTGATCATCATTGAGATGATTCTACAACTTGATTGGTGTCCACCTGTGGTGAATTCAATTAATTGGACATGATTTGGAAAGGTCCCACAGGTCCCAAACCAAGCCATGAGGTCGAAGGAATTGTCTGTAGAGAGCCGAGACAGGATTGTGTCAAGGCACAGATCTGGGGAAGGGTACATTTATGCAGTATTGAAGGTCCCCAAGAACACAGTGGCCTCCATCATTCTAAAATGGAAGAAGTTTGGAATCACAAAGACTCTTCCTAGAGCTGGCTGCCCTGCCAAACTGAACAATCGGGGGAGAATGTCCTTGGTCAGGGAGGTGACCAAGAACCTGATGGTCAATCTGACAGAGCTGTAGAGTTCCTTTGTGGAGATGGGAGAACCTTACAGAAGGACAATTATCTCTGCAGCAGACTTTATGGTAGAGTGGCCAGACAGAAGCCACTCCCCAGTAAAAGGCACATGACAGACCGCTTGGAGTTTGCCAAAAGGCACCTAAAGACTCTCAGACCATGAGAAACAAAATTCTCTGGTCTGATGAAACCAAGATTGAACTCTTTGCCCTGAATGCCAAGCATCACGCCTGGAGGAATTCTGGCACCATCCCTACGGTGAAGCATGGTGGTGGCAGAATCGTGGATATGTTTTTCAGTGGCAGGGACTGGGAGACTTGTTACATAGAATAGTTTCTTATTCTTATTATTCAGTTTAGTCACATGATTGCTCAATTTGCAGTATGTTTTCCATTCAGTTGTGCAGCCAGACTTATTTGTAGTTACTTTTGTCTCATCCCTCTCAACCATACAATTTTTCAATTCCTCATCAACCCAAGGGGATTTAACCGTTTTTAAAGTTATTTTTTTAATGGGTGCATTCATATTAGTAACTGGAATAATCCATTTTATAAATGGGTCAATTGCAGAGTCAGGTTGCTCCTTATTAAACACCACAGACCAGCAAATATTATTTACGTTATCAATATAGGAAACACTACTAAACTTCTTGTATGACCTCTTATACACTATATTAGGCCCAGCCTTTGGAACTTTGGTTTTCCTAGATATGGCTACTATATTGTGTTCACTACATCTGATGGATTTGGATACTGCTTTAAAGCACACTTCTGCCGCATTAGTAAAAATGTGATCAATACATGTTTGATGATTTCATTCCTGTGCTGTTTATAACTACCCTGGTAGGTTGACTGACAACCTGAACCAAGTTGCAGGCACTGGTTATAGTTTGAACCTTGTTTCGTAGGCTACATATGTTAATGTGTGCTATTTGTAGCACTTTTCTGGGATGCTTGATTGTTTTTAATGCTTTACTGGGAAGCTTATCAGAAGTAGACATGCTCGTGTTATTTATGTTTGAGCTTATAGTGCAGGGTGAGCAGCACACAGTGGACTTCCTACTAGCGTACACTGTCTCAGTGCTAACAGCATAACGCTGGTTCATAGGCACATGATTACTGCATACAATAGCTGTAGGATCAACAGAGGCAGTGAGAGGGACATAAATTCAGTTACTTACATTGTGTCTGCCAACGCCCCTGTGATAATGTACATTTGCTGCAGCACTATGACATCTCAGCGACACAATGGTAGGGATTAACTGAGCTGGTCTTGGGTCTTTGATAAGTTTTTGTCTCAATGCAGCCTTGAAATAGGTGGACAGAGTCTAGGAGCCAAGATGATTTGACTGGACTTCGCCATCTTCTGTGTCCAGGTGTCGATGTTATCTATAAAAGTGATTGCAACAGGTACAGTAATCTTTTAGCCATGTGTGTAATGCCAGTAGCCTGCTGAATCTTTCACACCTGTGGCCCAATGATGGTACCGGACCTGACATAATTTTTTTATTACGCTTTTTTGAATCTCAGTGCTAGAATTAGTTCTTCAATATCCATTTTCAGAAGTTCCGAGCTAGCCCTCCGAATGTTGTTTGACCTCACATGGACTACGACAGCGTCAGCTCCCGGCATCTGTTGTAGAACGGTCGGAAGCAGCCTTGTAATGTCCTGTACTCGTGGTCCAGGATAGAACAGGGTTTTTGCCCCGGACCCAAAATGTTTCTTACCATAGAACTACCAATGATGACAGCTGGTGCAATGGCTGAGGAGGTGGGCCTGATGGACCAGAGCCAGCTGTAGTATCCAATGTGGATGATGAATTGGTCGGAGACTCAGACAGTCTCAAGTCTGATGAGGATCTGAACCCGAGGTAGAAGCCACCAGAGAGGGAGACAGAACAGGGGACGAAGGCGCAGGTACCTCCGGATCCGACCTCGAATCGGAAGCCCCCAGGGAAGGCAGCACCGGAACCTTTTGATCCAGGGTGGCGAAACTGTTTCTGGTCTGTGTTCGGTCTGGGCTTAACATCTCCAAGGAGGCCCCCGTTGCCAGAGGATGCAGTTTTTGACTTCCACGGCGAGTGATATGTCTCCATGGCTGGTTGGTAGGATCGAGAACAGGAACATCCACCAAGTCATCCAGGAGCATCCTACTAGCTCCATTCTCCATGGAAGGGGGAGACCCCTTTTGGGAGGGATCCCTGCAGAGTACCGGCCAGTTGGCTGTTGAGCCGACACTGCGGCGACACTTCCACCAGGCCAGAGTGGCGTTCGGCTACGTGGATTCCCCAGTAGCTTGTGTAGGTTTGCTACTTGTTTGCTAAGAGTAACCACTTCACCCCTGTAGTCCTCTGCAAGCAAATTGTTGCTACATTGAAAGTCCGGGCGGTCCACATTGTCCCGGAATAAAGCAAAATAAAACACAGCTCCTGCAGCGTTGAAAACGTTTGTTAGCATCCTCCATTTGAGGCTCCAGGCTAGCTAAGCCAGCCAGGCCTCTGTCTCTCTTCTCTTGACAGGGAACTCCCAACTTCCCGAGAGAGAACCATCCGGCTATCAAAAACATCAGGCCAAGGTAAGCCTACACCAATCACACACACTTTTTTAAATGGTATATCTGGCCTTAATTTTGCCGGACCCCAGGAAGAGTAGCTTTGGCAGCAGCTAATGGGGATCAATAATAAATACAAATACACAATTAATTAGATTTCTTTTTTAAATTCACAATGTGAAAAATGAATGACGGTGTAGAGTATTATACCTCAGGCTAGTAAAACATGTTTCATCAACAACACACTTAGTGGTGAACTGGAAATGGCACTGGCTATGGCAGGGTTTGGCTTGGGCGTGGCAGTGGATTGGTGTTGTGGCCGGGTTGGAGATTGGGATGGACCCGGGGCTGGAAAACCACGGGCTGATTCTGGGTCTGGTGCTGGGACCACGGTCCTTGGAGAGAACAGGAACCGGGAACCTGGGCTGGTGCTGGGTCGGGATCTGTAGAGGGGAGGAAATACATCCTAAGGAGCAAGCAGACATTCAAGGGAGCCATAGACCCAGAGGACAATGGTGATACTTCCCTGTGGCGTGCTCTCTCCGGGTGAAGGTGTGATCTTTGGTGTTGAAAGCAGAGCTGTAGTCAGTGAACATCATTCTCACATAAGTATCCCTCTTGTCCATGTGGGGGAGGATGGTTGCATCATCCGTGGATCTGTTGGGGGGGTATGCAAATTGTAGTGGGTCTAGTGTGTCGGGGCAAGGTGGACATGATATGGTCCTTGACTAGCCTCTCAAAGCACTTCATGATGACAGAGGTGAGTGCTACGGGGTGGTAGTCAGTTTAGTTAGCTTCCTTGGGTACAGGAACAATGGTGGACATCTTAAAGCAAATGGAGACAACGGACAGAGATAGGGAGAGGTTGAATATTTCTGTAAACACTCTAGCCAGCTGGTCTGTGCATGCACTGAGGACGTGATTGGTTTGCCTTTCATAGGAACAACATCCTCTATGCCAGTGGTCAACTTTTCTGAGCAGAGATCACTTTCTGAGTCAAAATGCAGGCTGAGATCTACCACTCAGATTTAGGGTTAGGGTTTCACTTAAAAACCAGTCTTTGCAATATGAACAATTTCGGTAGCATTGTGGTTTGTGCAGTAGGCTATAGACCCGATACATTATCACCGCATATTGTCTACGCTTGAATTGCCCTGCCAATGTTCTCAAACCATTTAGAAATTATATTTCAAAACTTGAGGTATGTGATCACACTGTTAATAGATCACAATTTGTTGTATTACTTGTGATGCATAGATAAGTGAGCATACATTGAAATTATTTGGTTTCTTTATTTTACTGGACTGATGGTGCATGCATCAGGTGGCCGGTCTCAGCGGAGGGAGAGCATCAGAGGGTCCGCCTGTCACCGTCAGACTGTCCCTCAACTCTCCCCCCTCCGCAAAGTTGATGTCAACTCGAGTCACACCATATTTTTTATGTCTCATGCACAAATTCATGTTGTTACTAGTTACTAGCCTTGTAGTCATTTCGGAAGGGAGAATAACAGTGATCAAGCATCTTCTTTCCCCTTGTGGCACAGGCGACGTGTTGGTGAAATTCTGGGATTCTTTAAATCATATTATTAAAGTCCCCAGCAACAGTTTGCTCAAAGTCCCATATATTTTGATTTACTTGTATTTACTCAGGGGAACCCAATTGAGACCATTGTCTCATTTACAATGGTGCCCTGAGGACAGAAAGTACATTAATTAATACAGCAACAACAAAAAAATATAAAAAAACAACTACAAGACAGCTATAAATACATTACATCAGGTTATTACAACAAGTTATAATAATCAATTGAAACAATTGCACACCTCAGTGAACTCATTTAACAGCAGAGTTTTAAACTGCCCTATGCATGCGAAAACACTCGTGCTGTCACTTCAGGAGGACCTGTGCCAACTGTTTTACAACAGTAGTTGACTGCAAGTGTGCCTCAAAGTTGAGATGGCACGGCATCAGACAACGACTGGCTATCAGTTTGAAGTTGGTCAGTGTGGATTGTGAACAGCTCCAGAATCTTCACAAGCTGTTCTAGCTTGGCCCAGTCACAATCCGTGCTCAGTATTTCTTCCCTGTTCGCTAATGATAGCTAGTGATAGTGATGCACAAGCTAGGCCTATTTGAAACATCGGCAGTTACTGGCAGAATTTACCAACCAGATTCAGAAGCTCGAAAACCCCATTCGAAAAAAAAGCTTGAAAACCCCAAAACTAAAACTTAACAGAATTTATGTACAATACCAGTCAAAAGTTTGGACAAAAGTTTATTTGTACTATTTTCTACATTGTAGAATAATAGTGACAACATCAAAACTATGAAATAACACACATGGAATCATGTAGCAACCAAAAAAGTGTTAAACAAATCAAATATATTTTATGTTTGAGATTCTTCAAAGTAGCCACCCTTTACCTTGCTGACAGCTTTGCACACCACCCATGTCATATTCATTATATACTGTATATCGGCATGTATCCCAGCGCAACAGCGCCTCTTCAACCTCAGGAGGCTGAAGAAATGTGTCTTGGCCCCTAAGAACCTCACAAACTTTTACAGATGCACAATTGAGAGCATTCTGTCATTATGGCAACTGCACCGCCCACAACCGCAGGGTTCTCCAGAGGGTGGTGCGGTCTGCCCAATGCATCGCTGTGGGCACACTGCCTGCCCTCCAGGAAACCTACAGCACCCAATGTCACAGGAAGGACAAAAAGATCATCAAGGACATCAGCCACCCGAGCCACGGCCTATTCAGAAGGCAAGGTCAGTAAAGGTAAAGACTAAATACAGCTTCTATCTCAAGGCCATCAGACTGTTAAATAGCCACCACTAGCCGGCTGTCACAGTCGTGTGTATAGGTGGCAGGGAAGTCAGGCGCAGGAGAATCAAAACTTGGTGAAATGGAGTAGTTTAATAACATAAAACACTTAACTCCAAAACCATGTAATACAATGAAACAAAATGGGTACGAGGACCCGTCGCGCACCAAATACAAAAACACATATACTGAACATAAAACAATCTCTGGCAAAGACATGAGGGGAAACAGAGGGTTAAATACACAACAGGTAATGAATGGGATTGAAACCAGGTGTGTAGGAAGACAAGACAAAAATTGATCAATGATGGCTAGAAGAGCGGTGACGTCGACCGCCGAGCACCGCCCGAACAAGGAGAGGCTTCGACTTCGGTAGAAGTCGTGACACCGGCTACCACCCGTTTACTCAAACCTGCACCTTAGAGGCTGCTGCCCTATGCAGATAGACATGGAATCACTGGTCACATTAATAATGGAACACTATAGTCACTTTAATAATGTTTACATACTGTTTTGCTCATTTCATGTGTATATTCTGTATTCTACTGTATTTTAGTCAATGCCACTCCGACATTGCTCGTCCATTCTTTTACTTTTATATTTGTGTGTATTATTGTGAATTGTTAGATACTAATGCACTGTTGGAGCTAGGAACACATGCATTTCGCTACACCTGCAATAACATCTGCTAAATAGGAATCAAATCAAATGTTATTTGTCACATGCGCCGAATACAACAGGTGTAGACCATACAGTGAAATGCTTACTTACAAGCCCTTAACAATTTTTTTCTTAACTGCATTGTGGGTTAAGTATTCATTAAAATAAACTGAAGTAAAAAAAGATATAATAATTACTAAGGAGCAATAATAAAATAACAGTAGCGAGGCTATATTCAGGGGGGTACAGGTATACAAGGGCACCGGTTAGTCGAGGTAATTGAGGTAATATGTACATGTAGGCAGCGCCATACGTAAGTGAGTAAACAGAAATATGACTAAGGAGCTAATCAGTGTAATTTTTCCATAAATAGACAGGTATGTTCTGCTCCATGGTTGCAGGATCTTCGCATTATCATGCTGAAGCATGAGATAATAGCAGTGGATGAACGGCACGACAATAGGGGATAACCTAGTCAGTTGTCCAACTGAATGTATTCAACTGAAATGTGTCAGTGGGGGCTGCCTTAATCAACATCCGCAGCACCCAGGGAACAGTGGGTTAACTACCTTTCTCAAGCTCTGACAAGCTCTGGAGCTTGTCACGGTATCTATGTGCATTCAATTAGCCGTCAATAAAATGCAATTGTGTTCGTTGTCTGTAGCTTATGCCTGCCCATACCATAACCACACCGCCACCATGGGGCACTCTGTTCACAACGTTGTCATCAGCAAACCGCTCGCCCACACAATGCCATACATGCTGTCTGCCATCTGCCCAATATAGTTTAAACCGGGATTCATCAGTGAAGAGCACACTTCTCCAGCCATCGAAGTTGAGCATTTGCCTACTGAAATCAGGTATGATGCTGAATTGCAGTCAGGTCAAGACCCTGGTGAGAACGATGAGTACGCAGATGAGCATCCCCGTCAAAGAGGGGATAAAAATTATTCAGTTGTGCAAACCCACATTTTCATCAGCTGTACGGGTGGCTGGTCTCAGATGATCCCGCAGGTGAAGAAGCCAGACGTGGAGGTCCTGGTCTGCGGTTCTGAGGCCGGTTCGACTTACTGCCAAATTCCCTAAAATGGTATTGGAGGCGGCTTATGGTAGAGAAATGAACATTTAGTTCTCTGGACACAGCTCTGGTGGACATTCCTGCAGTCAGCATGCCAATTGCACACTCCCTTAAAACTTGAGACATCTGTGGTGTTGTGTGACAAAACTGCACATTTTAGAGTGGCCTTTTATTGTCCGCAGCACAAGGTGCACCTGTTTAATTAGCTTCTTGATATGCGACACCTGTCAGGTGGATGGATTATCTTGGCAAAGGAGAAATGCTCACTAACAATGATGTAAACACATTTGTGCAAAACATTTAGAGAAATAAGCTTTTTGTGCCTATGGAACATTTATGGGATATTTTATCTCAGCTCATGAAACATGGGACCAACTGTCATGACTGTCCTGTGAGGATCACAATGGGTCAGATCATCTTAGCAATGGTTGACAATAACCAGACCTTCTCTCACCCACAGAAGAGGGGAGGAGGGAACTGGGCCGGTTTGACAGTTCACACCCTGTTGTAAATTACAGGAGAAGAGGGTTCTTTCTCCCCCTCCAGTAAAATTCACCAAGGAATGTTCTTTGTTAACAGACTTTTTCCCACCTAAACTCTTAACATATTCAAAAAGCGAATACTGGAACAATATTTCTAACATAACAACGTGGGGAATGGTTGGAGATGATCTATAGAAAACTAATGTCATATTGGTTTTTATTTGTGATGTCATTAAAAGGTTTATGGAGGAAATACTGTAACTTAAAGTATTTACACTAAAGGTATCAAGCCTCCATCCTTAACTTTGTATATGAAAAATAATTAACGCAATTTTGTTAAGATATGAATGTGCTTTTAGGAGGTATAAGACAATCTATCTCCTATAAACTGTGCATAGTTAATAGCCACGCCCCGAGTGAGGTCAGATAGCGTGTCAGACTGACGGAACCGTTACCTTTTGACCAGAGTGCATAAAGGCTTGGGAGAGAAATCAACCTTTAGACCAGGAAACGTAAGGCGGGAGCTACACGTTTGAAATGGTTGGAACGTTGAACCTCAACACGAGGTGAAGAAATAAACTCACCTTCCTTTAGACCAGAAAGACGGCGAGCTGCAGCTCATGTCCAAAGTGATCCAAATCCTGAATACCGACACGAGGGGGAAAACAAACTCCCCTTTAAGACAATCACTTGTACAGCTGATTAGCGTTCTTGAGTCAAATATCTAGAAAAGCAAATCTAGCTGAGACTATCCTACTACACTCATCACCAATGGGAACCGTCGGCACGGCTGACTAGCTAGCTATCTTCCAGAGTGAACAACAGTAGAAGACGGGAAAGGGGAGACCCCTTTTGGACAATCAGAACCTTACAAGCGTGCCGCTGAAAGGCCAACCCACATCCTTCCTATGAAGGCCTGGTTCAGACAGAGATAAACAGCGAACAAAGGTACTCGCACGTAAATAGATTCATGATTTCTTATTCCAATCGGGCGGCAGTTCGTGTGCAAACTGTATGATTACTGTGAGAATAGTTATGAAATGTATCGACGATAAGTGTATTATTTTCGCTCTCTCGCTCTCCATGTCATTGTGTAAAAGCTACAATATTGTGTGACTCCGCTAGCGACCTTTGTCTCATATATTAAGGGAGTATGTTTATTCTGTGTTATTATTTAGTTAGCTAGTAAATAAATAATGAACCAATTTGTGTAGTACTGAATCGTTAGTAAGGCCAGGGTTTTTGTAGTTCCAAGGTTACGACTGTTCAGAATGATGAGATGATAAGAGGTAATGATTAATAAGATGACTGTTTATCAATGTAATAGATATATACCTTATAGAGTTTAATTCGGGAGATGGTAACTCTTAAACAACCTCTTCTGTGGTGCCCCAAATCCTAATGAGTTAATTGTTACGTGATTAATTTAATCGGGTAACAATTAAACAGAGTTAGTTAATTAGAGATAGCAGTCATCAGATTAATTAAAGTAATGTCACGACACAATATTTTTGGTTATTGAAAATATATTTCACAGCGGTTTAGATGGTACAATGAGTTGTCACATAAACTGAAATTAGCTTCACTAGGGTACGGGGCAGCATTGGGAATTTTGGATGAAAAGCGTGCCCAAATTAAACTGCCTGCTACTCAGCCATAAATATGCATATAATTAGTAGATTTGAATAGAAAGCACTCTGAAGTTTCTAAAACTGTTTGAATGATGTCTGTGAGTATAACAGAACTCATATGGCAGGCAGAAACCTGATAAAAAATCCAACCAGGAAGTGGGAAATCTGAGGTTTGTAGTTTTTCAACTCTTTGCCTATCGAATACACAGTGTCTATGGGGTGATATTGCACTTCCTAAGGCTTCCACTAGATGTCAACAGTCTTTAGAACCTTGTTTGAGGCTTCTACTGTGAGGTGGGGGCGAATGAGAGGGGATTGAGTCAGAGGTCTGCCAGAGAGGCATGAGCTGACCATGCGCATTCACGTGATAGTTAGCTTGCGTTCCATTGCAATTCTACAGACAAAGGAATTCTCCGGTTGGAACATTATTGAAGATTTATGTTAAAAACATCCTAAAGATTGATTCTATACATCGTTTGACATGTTTCTACGGACTGTAACGGAACTTTTTGACTTTTTGTCTGCACCTAGAGATCGCGCCTCATGAATTTTGATTACTGTGCTAAACGCGCGAACAAAAGGAGGTATTTGGACATAAATGATGGACATTATAGAACAAAACAAACATTTATTGTGGAACTGGGATTCCTGGGAGTGCATTCTGATGAAGATCATCAAAGGTAAGTGAATATTTATAATGCTATTTCTGACTTCTGTTGACTCCACAACATGGCGGATATCTGTTTGGGTTGTTTTGGTCTCTGAGCGCTGTAGTCAGATTATTGCATGGTGTGCTTTTTCCGTAAAGTTTTTTTGAAATCTGACACAGCGGTTGCATTAAGGAGAAGTGGATCTAAAATTCCATGCATAACAGTTGTATCTTTTAGCAATGTTTATTATGAGTATTTCTGTAAATTAATGTGGCTCTCTGCAAAATCACTGGATGTTTTGGAACTACTGAACATAACGCGTCAATGTAAACTCAGATTTTTGGATATAAATATGAACTTTACCGAACAAAACATACATGTATTGTGTAACATGAAGTCCTATGAGTGTCATCTGATGAAGATCATCAAAGGTTAGTGATTAATTTTATCTCTATTTCTGCTTTTTGTGACTCCTCTCTTTGGCTGGAAAAATGGCTGTGTTTTTCTGTGACTTGGCTCTGACCTAACATAATCGTTTGGTGTGCTTACGTCGTAAAGTCTTTTTGAAATCGGACACTGTGGCTGGATTTACAACAAGTGTATCTTTAAAATGGTGTAAAATACTTGTATGTTTGAGGAATTTTAATTATGGGATTTATGTTGTTTTGAATTTGGCCCCCTGCAGTTTCACTGGCTGTTGACGAGGTGGGACTACCCTAGTGAGGTTAGGCAAACTATTACAATTTTAGCAACCAGGAAATAGCGGAGCGATTTATGCATATTGCACCTTTCATTTCATTGTTGGTAATGTTCTATGAACATTATCCAACTGGTTTGACATTGGGACTGTTCTCAAATAGTAGAAACAACATTCTTCTGTGGGAATTTCAGTTCTTCCACAGAACATTCTACAAAAATGTAATATTTTTACTACATTCTGGGAACGTTCTCCAAAAATGCTGTGATTTAAGCGATGTTCTCAGAACGTTCAAAGAATCTATGGTTCCCTTTTATGTCAGATTTTGGCAATATTCTGGGAATGTTCCAAAAAATGCACTTCTCTACATTAACATCAATTATCTCTAAATTCCTTTCTCAGAACATGAAGAAAACGTTCCATAAAAAACACAAAAATAGTTAGTATCTTTCAGTTAACGTTCTAAGAATGTTATTTTAAACCATGTACATCCCGTTTTCAGAACATGAAGAAAGATTTCCATAAAAAACACAAGAAATGTTAGTAATGTTCAGAAAATGTTCTAAGAATGTTATTTAAAAACATACATTACGTTCTCAGCGTCAACAAAACTCTCTCTATCCTCTATTTGGTTAAGTGTGTTCAGGTTTGCTGGCCGTGCCCACTAATTGGCCACACCTGCTCTCAATGAGTGCTTGTTTCCTTTGAAATAGGGTCTGGTTGAATAGATTAAAATGAACAGCTTTGTTTGCATAAAAACACATGGCATGCTAGCTCCATCCTGGTGGCACAGTAGACTGATTCCAGGGATAGAGAACAGAAGATCATAGGTTTGAAGCTCACTGATGAGAAATGTTTGCATGCTTAAGCAAATACATTTTAATGTGTCCTACTGTATCTGAGCTAGTAGTGTTATTAAAGTTTTATTGAAAAATCCTGTGAAAGTTTTAAGATGGTTATTCAAAAACCTCCAAATAACCTTTCAATTTAGTAAAGAAAACGTTACATAAAAACCACAAGAAAAAACTTTAGTAATGTTCAATTAAATTACTTTCCAATAACCTATAATTTCCGTTCTCTGAGCGTTAATAAAACCTTACAGGAAAACTTTCAAGGACCCAGAGCAAAACATTCTCAGAACCTCACTGCAACCAAAAAAGAAATGTTCCCTTCCACTTCAGTTCTCAGAATGTGTATAAAACATTCCGTTTTACCAGTCAGGAAACTCATGGATTCGTTTACACAACCAATGTGAAACCAAAAACCTAGTTTCCCACAACTTCCCTTTTTCTCATTCCGTTTCCATTTACTTTCTAACATGCTTACCAAACTGGTCGCGCACGTGCGTCATCGTGTTACACACGTTGATTTAGTTCACCCACACCAGAAGCGATCAGGACACGCAGATTGAAATATTAAAACGAACTCTGAACCAATTATATTAATTTGGGGACAGGTCAAAAAGCATTATACATGTATTACAATTTAGCTAGCTAGCTTGCTGTTGCTAGCAAATTTTTCCTGGTATATAAACATTGGATTGTTATTTTACCTGAAATGCACAAGGTCCTCTACTCTGACAATTAATCCACAGATAAAATGGTAAACCGAATTTGTTTCTAGTCATCTCCTTCCTTCAGGCTTCTTTTTCTTCCTTGGACTTTATATGGCGGCTGGCAGCCAACTTTACAGCATTACCACAACCGACCGGAGTGTGGACCTAAGTTCATCTTTCAATCACTCACGTGGGTATATGCTCTTAAAAACCAATGAGGAGATAGGAGAGGCCGGACTTGCAGCGTGTTGAGCGTCACAAATAGAAGCAATTTCTATTTTAACGCCTGGCCACGCAGACGCTCGCTGAGGCGCGCGAGCAGTGTGGGTGCAATGATTGAATAACATGTATGTGTACATTTATTTTGCATCACTGGCGCGTGCGCGACCCGAGTGGTGTGGGGTCAGCATGTTACCCACAAGCCTATTCATTACGTCTGACAATACCATATACATTAAAACCAGTAGATAGTGATAGCGCTGAAATCATCCACGTATTCCTATGATTTGGCTCATTTATTTGATTTTGTTTCGCTGTTCTGGCGACCGTCATTTACATAGGCTTTCTAGGGCAGACCAGAGTTTCATTTACCAATCATGCATAGGCACACATCTGTGTGTTAACCATGCCTGAAATAAATTCCACGCAAAGAGGGAGATGTATCAATATGACCGTTTGCATGAGAGTGTGCATAAATGTATGTACAGTCGTGCCCATGCGTACGCACAGTGCCAAGTGGTGGAATAAGGGACGTGCTTGTCAAATATACACTACTGTTCAAAAGTTTGGGGTCACTTAGAAATGTTCTTGTTTTTGAAAGAAAAGCACATTTCTTTGTCCTTTAAAATAACATCAAATTGCGTTTCTTTGACAAGTCTCTGTCTATACAGGGGTTAAGAATTGGTGACAGCCTTCTGGTCTTCTCTCTTCCTCCCCTGGACGGTCCTCTTCTCTGGAGCCGCTGGCATCTTGAAGGAAACCAGATGGCCCTGAGGAGGAGTATTGCCAGGGCCTGGCATGGACCCTCAAGGAGGGGAGCACAGATAAAGACCTCACCCTCAGAGAAAGGGGATAGCAAGAGGAGAGGGGGCGGTCATAAACAGATTCCAGTACAGTATCTTGGAAAAGTGTTTAATTTCATTATAGGTTACACCCCCCCCGCCCTCGCTCTCCTCTCTCTCTAACCTCTCCAACCCCTTCCCCAGCAGCTTGTTAAGGGTAAATACGTCCCCTGCCAGTGTGATGTATAATGTTGTCTGCTGTGTGGGTGTAAGTCACACAGCACTCCCCTGCTATCCCATCCTCTCCTCCTTGTGTTGTTTAGATTCCCGTCTTAAAGTGCATCCCAAGTGGCACACTTTTTCCTATATAGTACCCTATTGCCTATGTAGTGTGCATTTAAAAAAAAAAAAAACCCTATGGACCCATGTCAAAGTAGTGCACTATATAGGCAATAGGGTGCCATTTGGGACGCACCATCAGACCCCGCGCCTGATGAACTCCCACCGGCCAGCCCCATCCCATCCCCTGGCTGCCAGCCGGTCTGTTTACAAAGCTCTGCCTCTGTTTACTGCCACAGAACAGATACATACACCACTGTCACTCTGTCACAATGGATGGACACTCTGATCCTTCCAGAAAAAGAGAGTGAGAGGATAGGGATGAAAAGAGGGTGTGAGAGAGAGATTTAGATGCTACCCTTTCTCTCTCATAAATGGATCCGATTAAAAACGCATTACAATTTGAAAGAGAAGCATTAATACAGCATTTGCATCATTTTCTCTTCTGAAAATCAAACATTTTGATGTGCTTTTTCACAAGAAAATATAATGTGCACTGAATTAGATCCAATATGGCCTATATTAATTCACCAAAGACAAAGGGCTTATTTCAAAATTCTAAATGGGTTTGTGAGGTGAGGTTAGAGGAGGGCAGCTAAGTTCCGAAACCCCCTATTAACCTTGCTAAGAGAAGCACAACTTACTGTAGAATTCAGCCACTTGAAGCACTGAGTTCATGCCCAGTGACTAAGGGTTGCCACTTACAGAGGTGATACGGAAGCATCTTTCATGTTGTCTTATCAAGTCCAGATAGGACCGTCTCTCCTCCACAAATAACTCCCTCAACTGTCCTAAAGAAGGGAGAGAAAATATACATTTTAGGGTTCAGCCCTTACAAAGAAGTCAAGAAAGTGTAAGGTCTTTGCTTTTAATACATGTGTAATGTAGGCCTACTAGAAAATGCATTAGAGAATGTTGAAAATGTAACATCAATTATTGTGTACATTGATATTTGTTGTTCAATGAAACAAACACTTCTGTAACAGGAGAATCTTCAACGTAAAGATTACCCTTCCTTCCTTCCTTCCTTCCTTCCTTCCTTCCTTCCTTCCTTCCTTCCTTCCTTCCTTCCTTCCTTCCTTCCTTCCTTCCTTCCTTCCTTCCTTCCTTCCTTCCTTCCTTCCTTCCTTCCTTCCTTCCTTCCTTCCTTCCTCCTTCCTTCCTTCCTTCCTTCCTTCCTTCCTTCCTTCCTTCCTTCCTTCCTTCCTTCCTTCCTTCCTTCCTTCCTTCCTTCCCTTCCCTTCCCTTCCTTTCGATTTAATTTTCATCCCGCATGCTCTTGGTATAAAACACTACAAAACATAACAGATAAGGAAGAAGCATTTAATGTTTCTTGTTTTCATTTAATGCTCTCTTCAACCCTTATGGAATAATCAAGATATCATACACAAAGAAAGATTACAATTCTCTTTGGAGAAGCAGATTCTTCTGCCTTTCATAAAGCAGTGTGCAGCTCACATCTCAACTGTAAAATGCTTTACCGATTTTATGGATCACATGAATTCTTGTATAAAATGTGTTTCTACAAGTCTTGACATGTATCTATTGACTGCACCGTGGACTCCTGCCTCAGAGGACATTGAATCAGAAGGAGAGAGATCAGTCTGCCCATGCAAGAGTCCATCTCCATGCGATTCTAAAGATTTCTTGGTTGTAATCCTAGGCATCTTCAATCTGTTACAAACTCAGTTGATTTTCACTTTCAAAACTAAATCCCTCACTGGCACGCAGATGCACAAACGCAAGCAGGCAGGCACGCAGACATGCACGAGCACACACACATCACACACACACACACCTCATCTCATCTCATCTCAGAGCTTTTCATGATTACGTGTAGTAGGGTCATTGACTCCGCCCCTGTCTGCCAGTGGGGCGAAGGAGATACAAGAAAATAATACACTATCTCTGAAGAAGGACTACATGGATTAAAGTCTTATTCTGAATTGTGGGCGGCGTCCTCAAAACTAGCATGGTGGAATCTCACTACTATTGGCTCACTAGAAAATCCCCTTTTTTAAAATCTGGATCAGTTGTGACTCCATCTCCATTATAATAGCGAGGAGTTTATAAGGATGTTTGTGAGGATAGCTGTCGGCCTAAATAGGGTATGTGTGTTATCATGTTATGAGATCTGGCCGTGACTTGTCAAGACTGATCCAGACACGAGCATTGCTGGGTATTGAGTCTATATGCTCCCAGGTCAGCAGGCATTGGTTGGGGCCCAGTAGATTCAGGAGGGCCTGTTCTAGACTCTGAAAAATAAAGACGGAATTTGGAACCAAATAAGGTTCTTGAGAGCGATGACATAGGAGAACCATTTTTAGGGTCGGATTTTCGGAAGAACCATAAATGGGATGTTTTTTTGAAAAACCATACAAAAATCCCAAACCAGAAATGTTTCTTCCTTCCAGGACCGGAATTAAATGGCCCTGCTGTAGGGTTTCAAGCCTTATTTGCATATTTCATGTATTTTCATATTGCCTTTCGAATGAATTTTAGTTACCAGTACCACCGATGACTGTGATTTCTACTGACAGAGACATGGTTGTTGTGTTCATTCATTTTCAGTCCTCTGGCCTTCACCAAGTGAGATCCTAAGTGAATATGTTGCCATTAAAATTGCATTGTTTAAGACTATGTATATTTCATAAGGCCTTCTTTTGAGGGCCTAGTTTTACCCCAGTACAGTGGCCTGAAAGCAGAGAAAATAGTCTATGGCTTAGGCGGCTGGAGTTTTTAAAGATTTTCCTGGCATTCCTTTCACACCACCTGATATAGAGGTCCTTTAGCTCATTTGATGATTCTATATTACTTGTTTCTTGTGTAATTTATAGAACAGTCAAGATAACATCTGAAAACTCCCTCGAGAGGTGGAAAGGTCGATATTTGACCATCAGGTATTCCAAAACGTGTCGAGACTTCCACTGCGCTCGAGTCACCATTTGTTGTTGATGAAGAGGCAAATCCTCTTCATCGAGAGAGAGAGAGAGAGAGAGAGAGAGAGAGAGAGAGAGAGAGAGAGAGAGAGAGAGAGAGAGAGCGAGAGAGAGAGAGAGAGAGAATTTTAACTTGTGTGCTTTAACCATTTGTACATTGTTACAACACTGCATATATATAATATGACATTTGTAATGTCTTTATTGTTTTGAAACTTCTGTATGTGTAATGTTTACTGTTCATTTTTATTGTTTATTTGACTTTTGTATATTACCTACCTCACTTGCTTTGGCAATGTTAACACATGTTTCCCATGCCAATAAAGCCCCTTGAATTGAATTGAATTGAATTGAGAGAGAGAGAGAGAGAGAGAGAGAGAGAGAGAGAGAGAGAGGCTCAATAAATCAATGTGTTGGATGGAGGGATTAGTCCAGGGCATTTAGCTACCATCTCTTTACCAGCAAGTCAATCCCATCATGACAAAGAGTAAGACATGGGCCTCCTATACA
Source organism: Salvelinus alpinus (assembly GCF_045679555.1). Taxonomy (NCBI): domain Eukaryota; kingdom Metazoa; phylum Chordata; class Actinopteri; order Salmoniformes; family Salmonidae; genus Salvelinus; species Salvelinus alpinus. Next base: position 8,584,723 of record NC_092103.1, read on the forward strand.
GTCTGTCAATTTATATGTGACAATCCCCATTGCATTACAGAGACAGTTTCATGGGTCCTCGAGTAAGAAGCACCTTTTCAAAAATAATCTTCACTGACAACGCTTATTTGTCCAGGACATTTGGTGGAAAAAGTACCCAATTGTCATACTTGCGTAAAAGTAAAGATACCTTAATAGAAAATTACTCAAGTGAAAGTCACCCAGTAAAATAATACTTGAGTAAAAGTCTAAAAGTATTTGGTTTAAATAGTATAGAAAGTTAAAATGAAAGTAGAAATCATTTCAAATTCCTTATATTAAGCAAATCAGACGACTCCATTTTCTTGTTTTTATTTATTTCCGGATAGCCAGGGGAACACTCCAATACTCCAACATAATTTACAAACAAAGCATTTGTGTTTAGTGAGTCCGCCAGATCAGAGGCAATAGGGATGACCAGGGATGTTCTCTTGATAAGTGCGTGAATTGGACCATTGTCTGGTCTTGCTAAGCATTCAAAATGTAACAAGTACTTTTGGATGTTAGGAATAGTACATTCTTTCTTTAGGAATGGAGTGAAGTAAAAGTAAAAGTTGTCAGAAATATAAATAGTAAAGTAAAGTACAGATACCCCCCAAAAATACTTTAAAGCACTACTTAAAATAAAAAAAAAAAAAAAAATGTTTTCAACTAGGCAAGTCAGTTAAGAACAAATTATTATTTACAATGACAGCCTACCAGGGAATAGTAGGTTAACTGCCTTGTTCAGGGGCAGAACAACAGATTTTTACCTTGTCAGCTCAGGGATTCAATCCAGCAACCTTTTGGTTACTGGTCCAACGCGCTAACCACTAGGCTACCTGCCGTACTTAAATACTTTAAACGACTGCCCGGGACTAGGCTTAATCTCTATCTATGAAACTGGCACACAAATGCTCCTTGTCACTAAGAAAGTAAGTCAAAATGCTGTTTTAGCGCTGAAACTCTCTGTCTGTCTGTCTCAACATTCAGTCGTGGTACACAGGGAAAGCCATCAGTGATTTAGAGTTTGTCTAAGCTGAGGCTGTTTACTCAGACCTGGTACACACTACACAGGGAGAGCCATCAGTGGTTTTGGGTTCCTGGCTGAGGCTAATTGAACCAACATCCTTGTAGACAGAGGAAGTGACCTTGTAGACAGAGGAAGTGCCAAAGAAGGAGAGCCATCAGTGAGCTGGGAGTTCTAACTATGTCCCTTTCTATTTCTGAAGAGTGTTCAGTGGCTGACCCCTTGATTTGTTCGGCCTGTCACAGCGGAAGAGCAGGAAGTGGACCTTCAGTCCTGACATGGGCATAGCAGCACAAAGACAACAAACGTTTGATTAACTTTAAAGTCTACTTTATTCTCCCTCCCCTTGTGTCACAACTCAGTGCCAAATCTAATCTGTGTTATGTTCTGCAGAAACTAAAACAGAGATAAATAAAATAACAAAATAGAGCTTTGAGGAGTCCTTGTGTTTCAGCACTGGCTGGGAGAGACAATGGGCCAAATGAGGTTTACAAAACCAATCAATTGGAAGTTTGTTTGTTGAAACGAGTTTTAATTGCAACTCTTAAAAATTGAGATTCAATTATTAAAAAATATTCTCTGGCATTCTGATTCACATTACAATTTCTTTACTATTAAATGCTATTACTATTAAGTCCATTTATTTTGTTTTACCATGACACATTAAACACTTTTTCTATGGGTTTGACAATATAATTACACAATCCAATAATAGGATCTCTGTTGGTTTGCCTGCATTCCAATTAATTATGCCAGCAAATTATACTGTATAGGTTAACTATCAAACAACCTGGGTTATTGGTCAACCTTATCAGCCATACCAGATTCCCAGTTTTTCTACGATAATATGATTGCACAAATAAACAGTCAATATCAAGTTATCTGAATTTTAATAACATGAACCCATTTCATTCCCATCACATCCAATACAAACAGCTTTGACCAAGCAGCGACTATTAATAAAATAAAATCAAGTTTTAACAAACCAACCTGGAACGTCAACGCTGGTGAAAAATTGGCTGGTCTAATCGTTTATCTTAGAAAAGGGAAAACAAGCAAAAGGTCAACAATCACAGGTCGCGCAAGCTCTCTCCCAGTCCCTGTAGATAGGAACAGTAAACAGATGGTTTAACTGCAAATACGACTAATAAGATGAGTCAGAGAGAACATGGTTCAAAGTGAATAAGTCAAAGAGAACTTGGTTAAAAAGTGAAACTTTGTTTCTGCTGAGAATACATTTAAAACAGTAAAGAAATAAGCAATAATACTGGTCACAATGTGTACTACCAGAGACAAACATACACTACATGAACGTTTGTGGACACCTGCTCGTCAAACATCTCATTCCAGGCCTCCTGAGTGGCGCAGTGGTCTAAGGCACTGCATTGTGGTGCTAGCTGTGCCACTACAGATCCTGGTTCGAGACCAGGCTCTGTTGCAGCCGGCCGCGACCGGGAGACTCATGAGGTGGTGACAGGGAGACCCGTTTTGGCATTGCTCATGGTGATCTTAGGCTTCTGTGCAGCTGCTCGGCCATGGAAACCCATTTCATGAAGCTCCCGACGTACAGTCAGACATGAAAACCAGGCCTCGGAATAATATTTTGTGGCTTTTCAGGGCAGAACAGCAACCTGTGATGATCCACAGGAGCCCATTTGGCTGCCCAGTGAGGTGCAAATGGTTTTTATCATCACCCATTCACAGCCAAACTAGTGCCACCTCTGATAATACCTGCCCCTCTCAAAGGCATTAGCAAAGGTACCTGCTCGACCACTCCTTTCGTTATCAACACAGACCATGTCTGGGTGATATGAATTGAGACAATTGTGCTTTTATTTGATTTTTTATTTAACTAGACAAGTCAAATAAGAACAAATTCTTATTTCCAATGACGGCCTACCCCGGCTAAAACCTAACCAATCTGAGCCAATTGTGCGCCGATCACAGCCGGTTATGATACAAACCAGGGTCTGTAGAGACGCCACTAGCACTGAGATGCAGTGCCTTAGACCGCTGCGCCACTCAGGAGCATTTAAGTAAGAAGGCCTAAGCAGATATACCATTGAGGTTATACCGGCTAGCTAATGTTTAAATGTGAATGATGCCATTTTTAGTTTACAATCAGCAAACAGCAGGCTACAATAGGAATGCCATAAATGAAATGGAGAGCACAGTTCTTCAACTGATGCCAGTTGCACCACAAGGTCTGTCTCTCTTATCTGAGCCTCAAAAGCACAAGCCAGTGTGTTTTTGGAGAGAATCTTTTAAAACTTCTATCAGTGTCATAAAGTGTCTTCTTACCACAGTCCTCATGGAACACCTGAGGGAAACAGTGCAGGACCCCAAATCCACACCTGCAGTATGAGTAGCCATTCTGCATCCACTCTCCATGGGGAATGATACCACAGCACCCGCAGGGACAGGGAGCAGAGCAGAGCAGAGCAGAGAGATACATGTCAAAACAGGCTAGATACATCACTTTAGACTTCAAATATGTGTTTCCTCCACAGTCAAACAGGGCTAGAAATATTGGGATATGAATTATTGGGAAATTAAATTACCCGACGCGTTCGTCGTATTCACAGCTCCGGCCAATGACGGATGCCCGCCGCACGCCAAAATACAGGCGCCACCATTTTTACAACAGTTTCGCCTCTGCTTTGGACCTTCGGGAAAAGAGAAAGACATAGGGTAGAAGTTTAATATGGATGTTGTGAGTGTTGTATTTACACTCAGGCTTTAGCCCCGGGGTGCGTTCAGCAGGGCACAGCGTTGTACAACGTTCAGGTAGAAATATATCATGTAGAACAGACATGCCTCTCTGACATGTAGAATAAGGAATCATGTTGGTTCTATTCATGCCATTTCTATCCGCAACGTTTCACAACATTTGCCTACTGAAGATGGCCCTGGAGACACTGTCCAGAATGCTGGCCAGCAGACTGGCAACACAGTTTTAACACATTCCTTCAGAACCATGTTTTCAATGACAGAGCGATAACAGCTGAGGAAACAGCTTGACTGAGGCTTAGGCTATGTTGTTTTGGTGAATTAAGACAAACAAACAAACAAACAAACAAATGATGCAGGGTAGACGAATGTGTGATAAAGAGGGAAAAGAAATCGTATTACAAAGCCGAATAAATTCACCCAAAGTCGAACTCAAATTCACTGCAGTGAGTTTCTGGAGGCCATGCAGGTTGATAACAGTAATGTTACGCAATTAATGTCCAACTTACTTCCAGTGAGGCTGATGAAGGGTAAGACCAAGCCCGTATCACAATGTTTTCTGTCCCCAGCAGGAGAGTTCATCTCTTTGAACTGGTTCAGGTAATCAGCGTTCTGCTGGATCGTATTCCCAGAGTCTACCGTTCTGGTACATACCTCTATGGTTTTGGTGCATTCAGATCCTTCACAGCCTTGGATAAGAGAGAAACATAGAAAAATATAAAATGGCTAATATTTAGGTATAAGGTGTAAACAGTTTCAGATGAGCAAACTAGGGCCAAGGGCCAGATGCAAATTGTTAACAAAATATTGACATAGGCCTACCTGATCCAATTGTAATTGCAACAGCTGCCGGCAAGAAAACCCTAAAATGCATTAGGGGATCATTTATTTTATTTTATTATGAAATAAATATAGGCTACAGACATTTCTGAACTCAAAACAAATGTGACAAAAAATCAATCTGTACACATAGCCTAACCAAAAAGTTGACAAACTAATTTTGTTCTCCCGGACTTTGCCAATAATCAAAGCTCACATGCAGAATGCTTCTTCTAGGCCTATTGCAACAGGCTAAAGTAAACATTCAGTTAACACGTGATACAGGCAGTTAACCCACTGTTCCTAGGCCGTCATTGAAAGTAAGAATTTGTTCTTAACCGACTTGCCTAGTTAAACAATGGTAAAATAAAAAAATAAAAAATACTGCTCCTCTCTTCTGTTCCAAGTCCACAAGCTCTGTATTCCAGAGGATGCAATACTCTCTGGAGAAAGGCATCCATCCAACATTGTGGCGACCCTTTCCAAATGCCGCACGCTCAAACCCCTGATGGCATTTTTGCACATATTTGCCCAGCCTTCTCCAGTGAGGTCACACCCACCTCCGGAATCTCGACATGCCATTCATGGAGTGCTCCTCTGTGAAGGTAAAGTTCGAAGCTTTGCTTTTTATAATGGAGAACTGTGATTTTGTATTGTGACAATGTAACAATGCAGTATACCGAGGTCACACGCAAGGTTGTGGGCAAGAAAATACGATTCTAGCATCTTTGGTCTGCACAACAAAAACATCATTATTTTTTCTCTACATCCACAGAGGAAATTGGCTTCTAAATGCCACATTACTTGTGCACGGGTGAAAAAGGTGGTCTGACCTCAATAATTGTATTCTGGCATAGGCAAACCTACCTACAGTGCATTCGGAAAGTATCGCCGACCAGGTGGCTGGTGTGTTCACAGGTATATTAAATCTCTCACTATCCCAGTCTGTTGTCCCCACATGCTTCAAGATGGCCACCATTGTCCCTGTATCTAAGAAAGCAAAGGTAATTGAACTAAACTACTATCGTTCCGTAGCACTCACTTCTGTCATCATGAAGTGCTTTGAGACACTATTCAAGGATCATATCACCTCCACCTTACCTGCCACCCTAGACCCACTTCAATTTGCTTACCGCCCCAATAGATCCACAGACGATGCAATCGGCCACACACTGCACACTGCCCTGTCCAATCTGGACAAGTAAGAATGCTGTTCATTGACTATAGCTCAGCATTCAACACCATAGTACCCTCCAAGCTCATCATCAAGCTCAAGTTCCTGGGTCTGAACCCCACCCTGTGCAACTGGGTCCTGGACTTCCTGACGGGTCATCCCCAGGTGGTGAAGGTAGGAAACAACACCTCCTCTTTGCTGATCCTCAACACTGGGGCTCAGCCCCATCCTGTACTCCCTGTTCACCCATGACTGCGTAGCCTAGCACACCTCCAACTCAATCATCAAGTTTGCAGATGACACTACAGTAGTCGGCTTGATCTCTGCCTCTAACCCTATTATGGGGGCTGAGTCACTGGCTTACTGGTGCTCTTCCATGTTGTCCCTAGGAGGGGTGCGTCACTTGAGTGGGTTGAGTCACTGATGTGATCTTCCTGTCCGGGTTGACGCCCCCCTCGGGTTCGTGCCGTGGGGGAGATCTTCGTGGGCTATACTCGGCCTTGTTTCAGGGTAGTAAGTTGGTGGTTTGAAGATATCCCTCTAGTGGTGTGGGGGCTGTGCTTTAGCAAAGTGGGTGGGGTTATATCCTGCCTGGTTGGCCCTGTCCGGGGGTATCGTGTCTCCCGACCCCTCCTTTCTCAGCCTCCTGTATTTATGCTGCAATAGTTTGTGTCGGGGGGCTAGGGTCAGTCTGTTATATCTGGAGTATTTCTCCTGTCTTATCCGGTGTCCTGTGTGAATTTAAGTATGCTCCTTCTAACTCTCTCTCTTTCTCTCTTTTCTGTCTTCTCTCGGAGGACCAGAGCCCTAAGACCATGCCCCAAGACTACCTGACCGGATGACTCCTTGCTGTCCCCAGTCCACCTGGTCGTTCTGCTGCTCCAGTTTCAACTGGTCTGCCTGTGTCTATGGAACACTGACCTGTTCACCGGACGTGCTACCTTGTCCCGGACCTGCTGTTTTCTCTCTCTACTGCACCTACTGTCTCTAACTCTGAATGATCAGCGATGAAAGGCCAACTGACATTTACTTCTGAGGTGCTGACCTGTTGCACCCTCTACAACCACTGTGATTATTATTATTTGACCCTGCTGGTCATCTATGAACGTTTGAACATCTTGGCCATGTACTGTTATAATCACCAACTGGCACAGCCAGAAGAGGACAGGCCGCCCCCCAAAACCCTGGATCCTCTCTAGGTTTCTTTCTAGGTTCCTGCCTTTATAGGGAGGTTTTCCTAGCCACCGTGCTTCTACATCTGCATTGCTTGCTGTTTCGGGTTTTAGGCTGGGTTTCTGTATAGCACTTTGTGACATCGGCTGATGTAAATAGGGCTTTATAAATACATTTGATTGAAATTTGATTGATTACCAACATAAGATGAGACAGCCTACAGGGAGGAGGTGAGGGCTCTGGGAGTGTGGTGCCAGGAAAATAACCTCTCACTCAACGTCAACAAAACTAAGGAGATGATCGTGGACTTCAGGAAACAGCAGAGGGCGCACCCCCATATCCACATCGATGGGACCACAGTGGAGAAGGTGGAAAGCTTCAAGTTTCTCGGCTTACACATCACTGACTAACTGAAATAGTCCACCCACACAGACAGTGTGGTGAAGAAGGCGCAACAGCGCCTCTTCAATCTTGGGAGGCTAAAGAAATGTGGCTTAACACCTAAAACCCTCACAAACCTTTACAGATTCACAATTGAGAGCATCCTGTTGGGCTGTATCACCGCCTGGTGTGGCAACTGCACCGCCCACAACTGCAAAGCTCTCCAGAGGGTGGTGCGGTCTGCCCAACGCATTACCAGGGGCAAACCTCCAATCCTCCTAGACACCTACAGCACCCGATGCCATAGGAAGGCCAAAAAGATCATCAACCACTCGAGCCACTGCCTGTTCACCCTGTTATCATCCAGAAGGCGAGGTCAGTACAGGTGCATCAAAGCTGGGACCAAGAGTGAAAAACAACTTCGATCTCAAGGCCACCAGACTGCTAAACAGCCATGACTAGCACATTAGAGGCAGCTGCCTATATACATAGATTAGGAATCACTGGCCACTTTTAGAAATGCATCAGTAGCCACTTTAATAATGCTCCCGTATCTAGCATTACTCATCTCATATGTATAAACCGTACACAACACTATTCTAAGATATCTTAGTCACTTTTAAATTGTGTTTACATATTCCATTCCCCATTTCATATGTACGTATATACTTTATTGTATTCTATACTACACCACTGACTGTTAAACAGCCATCTCCAGCACATCAGAGGCTGCTGCCTATAGACATAGATCAGGAATCACTGGCCACTTTAAGGAAATGAAACACTAGCCACTATAATAATGTCTCTGTATCTTGCATTACTCATCTCATATGTATAAACTGTACTATATGCTATTCTACGGTATCTTAGTCATTTTAATTGTTTGCAAATATTGCAACACCCATCTCATATGCATATACTATACTCTATACTATGCCACTGTATCTTAGCCCAATGCCGCTCGGACATATATGTATATGAACTCCTTTTTTCAGGACCCTGTCTTTCAAAGATAATTCATAAAAATCCAAATAACTTCACAGATCTTCATTGTAAAGGTTAAACCCTGTTTCCCATGCTTGTTCAATGATCCATAAACAATTAATGAACATGCACCTGTGGAACGGTCGTTAAAACTTCTTCAGGCTAGGGTCCTTTTTTCTGAATTTCCGCCTGACTGACATGCCCAAAGTAAACTGCCTGTTACTCAGGCCCAGAAGCCAGGATATGCTTATAATTGGCTCAGGCCCAGAAGCCAGGATATGCTTATAATTGGTACCATTGGATAGAAAACACTTTGAAGTTTGTATAAATGTTAAAATAATGTATGAGGCTATAACACAATAGATATGGTAGAAGAAAATCCAAAGAAAAGACAACCAGATTATTCTTTTGAGAGCCAATGTTCTTCCAATGGAATGCATAGGGTCATATCCAAATCCAGCTCCCAGATTGCAATTCCAATGGCTTCCACTAGATGTCAACAGTCTTTGATCAAGGTTTCAGGTTTGTTTCTTCCCAAACGAGGAAGAATTTGGAGTTTTGGTAATGGGAGTCAGAGTTGGAAATCAGTCTGTGCGCGCACCTGCTAATTTTGCTTCCCTATTAAACATACTTCTTTCCGTATGACATATTATAGTTTAATTACATTTTAGGGTACCTGAGGATTAAATAGAAATGTATTTTGACTTGCTTTAACAAAGTTTAGCAGTAGATCATTAAGACACTAACAGCTTACAGACAGTAGGCAATTAAGGTCACAGTTATGAAAACCTAGGACATTAAAGAGGTCTTTCTACTGACTCTGAAAAACACCAAAAGAAAGATGCCCAGGGTCCCTGGTAATCTGAGTGAAGGTGCCTTAGGCATGCTGCAAGGAGGCATGAGGACTGCAGATGTGGCCAGGGCAATAAATTGCAATGTCCGTGCTGTGAGACGCATAAGACAGCGCTACAGGGAGACAGGACGGACAGCTGATTGTCCTCGCAGTGGCAGACCACGTGTAACAACACCTGCACAGGATCGGTACATCCGAACATCACACCTGTGGGACAGATACAGGATGGCCACAACAACTGCCCGAGTTACACCAGGAACGCACAATTCCTCCATCAGTGCTCAGATTGTCCGCAATAGGCTGAGAGAGGCTGGACTGAGGGCTTGTAGGCCTGTTGTAAGGCAGGTCCTCACCAGACATCACCAACAACAACGTTGCCTATGGGCACAAATCCACCGTCGCTAGACCAGACACGACTGACAAAAAGTGCTCTTCACTGACGAGTCGCGATTTTGTCTCACCAGGGGTGATGGTCGGATTTGCGTTTATTGTTGAAGGAATGAGCGTTACACCGAGTCTGTACTCTGGAGCGGGATCGGTTTGGAGGTGGAGGGTCCGTCATGGTCTGGGTCGGTGTGTCACAGCATCATCGGACTGAGCTTGTTGTCATTGCAGGCAATCTCAACGCTGTGTGTTACAGGGAAGACATCCTCCCCCCTCATGTGGTACCCTTCCTGCAGGCTCATCCTGACATGACCCTCCAGCATGACAATGCCACCAGCCATACGGCTCGTTCTGTGCGTGATTTCCTGCAAGACAGGAATGTCAGTGTTCTGCCATGGCCAGCAAAGAGCCCGAATCTCAATCCCATTGAGATACGTCTGGGACCTGTTGGATCGGAGGGTGAGGGCTAGGGCCATTCCCCCCAGAAATGTCCGGGAACTTGCAGGTGCCTTGGTGGAAGAGTGGGGCGACATCTCACAGCAAGAACTGGCAAATCTGGTGCAGTCTATGAGGAGGAGATGCACTGCAGTACTTAATGAGGCTGGTGGCCACACTGACTGTTACTTTTGATTTTGACCCCCCCTTTGTTCAGGGACACATTATTCAATTTCTGTTAGTCACATGTCTGTGGAACTTGTTCAGTTTGTCTCAGTTGTTTGATAAGCTTGCGTCAGTGATACTCATCAGTGATATTCATATCTGTGATACTATCAAGAGCAGTGTGCGGTTTCCTTTTTCCTTCCTCTTGTTCAACAGTTGCTATGTACCTGCTAAAATGATTGCTCAGATGTGCGAGTGCCTTTTGAATTATGTCTCAGTTGTTGAATCCTGTTATGTTCATACAAATATTTACACATGTTAAGTTTGCTGAAAATAAACGCAGTTGACAGTGAGAGGAAGTTTCTTTTTTGCTGAGTTTATATTCTTAATCCATTCCTTACTTAGATTTACGTGTATTTGGGTATATGTTGTGAAAGTGTTAGATATTACATGTTAGATATTACTGCACTGTCAGAGCTAGAAGCACAAGTATTTCGCTACACCTGCAATAACATTTGCTAAACGCGTGTATGTGACCGTTCTGCATTAGCATCGAATATCCCCCGTGATATGCAACTTTTCAGGGAAGTTAGGAACCAATATACACAGGCAGCCTAGCTTTTTCAGGCAGAAATTTTCATCCTGTAGCACAAACTCAAAAAAGTTCTGGGACACTGTAAAGTTAATGGAGAATAAGAGCACCTCCTCCCAGCTGCCCACTGCACTGAGGCTAGGAAACACTGTCACTACCGATAAATCCACTATAATTGAGAATTTCATAAAGCATTTTTCTACGGCTGGCCATGCTTTCCACCAGGCTACCCCTACCCCGATCAACAGCCCTGCACCCCCCACAGCAACTCGCCCAAGCCTCCCCCATTTCTCCTTCACCCAAATCCAGATAACTGATGTTCTGAAAGAGCTGCAAAATCTTGACCCCTACAAATCAGCCGGGCTAGACAATCTGGACCCTCTATTTCTAAAATTATCTACCGAAATTGTTGCAACCCCTATTACTAGCCTGTTCAACCTCTCTTTCGTATCGTCTGAGATTCCCAAAGATTGGAAAGCTGCTGTGGTCATCCCCTTCTTCAAAGGGGGAGACACTAGACCCAAACTGCTATAGACCTATATCTATCATACCCTGCATTTCTAAGGTCTTTGAAAGCCAAGTTAACAAACAGATTACCGACCATTTCGAATCCCACCGTACATTCTCCGCTATGCAATCTGGTTTCAGAGCTGGTCATGGGTGCAGCTCAGCCACGCTCAAGGTCCTAAATGATATGATAACCGCCATCGATAAGATACATTACTGTGCAGCCGTATTCATCGACCTGGCCAAGGCTTTCGACACTGTCAATCACCACATTCTTATCGGCAGACTCAACAGCCTTGGTTTCTCAAATAATCTATATGGGGGTGCCACAGGGTTCAATTCTCGGGCCGACTCTCTTCTCTGTATGCATCATTGATGTCGCTCTTGCTGCTGGTGATTCTCTGATCCACCTCTACGCAGACGACACCATTCTGTATACCTTTGGCCCTTCTTTGGACACTGTGTTAACTAACCTTCAGACGAGCTTCAATGCCATACAACTCTCCTTGCGTGGCCTCCAACTGCTCTTAAATGCAAGTAAAAGTAAATGCATTCTATTCAACCGATCGATGCCTGCACCTGCCCGCCCGTCCAGCATCACTACTCTGTACGGTTCTGACTTAAAATATGTGGACAACTACAAATACCTAGGTGTCTGGTTAGACTGTAAACTCTCCTTCCAGACTCACATTAAGCATCTCCAATCCAAAATTAAATCTAGAATCGGCTTCCTATATCGCAACAAAGCATCCTTCACTCATGCTACTAAACACACCCTCATAAAACTGACCATCCTACCGACACTCGAATTCGGCGATGTCATCTATAAAATATCCTCCAACACTCCACTCAACAAATTGGATGCAGTCTATCACAGTGCCATCCGTTTTGTCACCAAAGCCCCATATACTACCCACCACTGCGACCTGGCTGGCCCTCGCTTCATACTCGCCGCCAAACCCACTGGCTCCAGGTCATCTACAAGTTTTTGCTAGGTAAAGCCCCGCCTTATCTCAGCTCACTGGTCACCATAGCAGCACCCACCTGTAGCATGCGCTCCAGCAGGTATATCTCACTGGTCATCCCCAAAGCCAATTCTTCCTTTGGCCGCCTTTCCTTCCAGTTCTCTGCTGCCAATGACTGGAACAAACTGCAAAAATCCCTGAAGCTGGAGACTCATATCTCCCTCACTGGCTTTAAGCACCAGCTGTCAGAGCAGCTCACAGATCACTGCACCTGTACATAGCCCATCTGTAAATAGCCCATCCAACTACCTCATCCCCATACTGTATTTATTTATTTATCTTGCTCCTTTGCACCCCAGTATCTCTACTTGCACATTAATCTTCTGCACATCTACCATTCCAGTGTTTAACTGCTATATTGTAATTACTTTGCCACCATGGCCTATTTATTGCCTTGCCTCCCTTATCCTACCTCATTTGCACACACTGTATATAGACTTGTTCTACTGTATTATTGACTGTATGTTTGTTTTACTCCATGTGTAACTCTGTGTTGTTCTATGTGTCGAACTGCTTTGCTTTATCTTGGCCAGGTCGCAGCTGTAAATGAGAACTTGTTCTCAACTGGCCTACCTGGATAAATAAAGGTGAAATATATATTTTTAAGCAAAAACATTTGATTCGATTTTGATTTGAAAGTATTGAGACCCCTTGACTTTTTCTACACTTTGTTACGTTACAAACTTATTCTAAAATGGATTAAATGAAGAAAAAAATCTCATCAATCTACACACAATACCCCATAAAGACAAAGCGAAAACAACTTTTTTAAAATGTTTGCAAATGTATTAATTAAAAACAGAAATACCTTATTTACATTCATAAGATTCAGATCCTTTGCTATGTGACTCGAAATTGAGCTCAGGTGCATCCTGTTTCCATTAATCATCCTTGAGATGTTGCTGCAACTTGATTATAGTCCACCTGTGGTAAATTCAATTGATTGGAAATTATTTGGAAAGGCACACACCTGTCTATATAAAATCCCACAGTTGACAGTGCATGTAATAGCAAAAACCAAGCCATAAGGTCGAAGTAATTGTCCGAAGAGCTCAGAGACAGGATTGTGTCGGGGCACAGATCTGGGGAAGGGTACCAAAACATTTCTGCAGCATTGAAGGTCCCCAAGAACACAGTGGCCTCCATCATTCTTAAATGAAAGAAATTTCGAACCACAAAAACTCTTTATAGAGCTGGCCACCTGGACAAACTGAGCAATCGGGGGAGAAGGTCCTTGGTCAGGGAGGTGACCAAGACCCCAATGGTCACTCTTACAGAGCTCCAGAGTTCTTCTGTGGAGATGTTAGAACATTCCAGAAGGACAACCATCTCTGCAGCACTTCACCAATCAGGCCTTTATGGTAGAGCGGCCAGACGGAAGCCACTCCTCAGTAAAAGGCACATGACAGCCCACTTGGAGTTTTCAAAAGGCACCTAAAGAATCTCAGACCATGAGAACCAAGATTCTCTGGTCTGATGAAACCAAGATTTAACTATTTGGCCTATTTGCCAAGCGTTACACCTGGCACTATCCCTGCGGTGAAGTATGGTATTGGCAGCATCATGCTGTGGGGATGTTTTTCAGTGGCATGGACCAGGAGACTAGTAAGGATCGAGGGAACAGAGCAAAGTACAGAGAGATCCTTGATGAAAACATGCTCCAGAGTGCTCAGGACCTTAGACTGGGGCGAAGGTTCACCTTCCAACAGGACAGCAATCCTAAGCACACAGCCAAGACAACGCAGGAGTGGCTTTGGGACTCAGAATATCCTTGAGTGGCCCAGCCAGAGCCCGGACTTGAACCAAATCGAACATCTTTGGAGAGACCTGAAAATAGCTATGCAGCGACTTTCCCCATCCAACCTGATAGAGCTTGAGAGGATCTGCAGAGAAGAATGGGATAAACTCCCCAAATACTGGTGTGCCAAGTTTATAACGTCATACTCAAGAAGGCTCAATTTTGTAATCGCTGCCAAAGGTGCTTCAACAAGTACTTAGTAGGGTCTGAATACTTACAGAGGCAAGAAAAGTATGTGAAGCCTTTGGAATTACCTGTATTTCTGTATAAATTGGTCATAAAATTGAATCTGATCTTTATCTAAGTCACAACAACAGACAAACACAGTCTGCTTAATCTAATAACACACAAACAATTATACATTTTCATGTCTTTATTGAACACGATGAGTAGACATTCACGGTGTAGGGTGAAAAAGTTTGTGAACTAACTGGTTGACCCTCCTTTGGCAGCAATAACCTTAACCAAGCGTTTTCTGTATTTGCGGATCAGACCTGCACAATGGCCAGGAGGAATTTTGGACCTTTCCTCTTTACAGAACTGTTTCAGTTCAGCAATATTCTTAGGATGTCTGGTGTGAACTGCTCTCAAGGTCATGTCACAGCATCTCATTCGGGTTGAGGTCAGGACTCTGACTGGGCCACTTCAGAAGGCATATTTTCTTCTGTTGAAGCCATTCTGTTGTTGATTTACTACCGTGTTTTGGGTCGCTGTCCTGTTGCATCACCCAACTTCTGTTGAGCCTTAATTGGCGAACAGATAGCCTTTCATTCTCCTGCAAAATGTCTTGATAAACATGGGAATTCATTTTTCAGTCGATGACAGCAAGCTGTCCAGGCCGTGAGACAGCAGAGCAGCCCAAACCATGATGCTCCCTCCACCATACTTTACAGTTGGGATGAGGTTTTGATGTTGGTGTGCTGTGCTCCACACATATAGTGTTGTGTGTTCCTTCCTTCCAAACAACTCAACTTTAGTTTCGTCTGTCCACAGAATACTAAGCCAGTAGCGCTGTGGAACATCCAGGTGCTCTTTTGCAAACTTTTGCAAACTTGTTTGTTTGGACAGCAATGGCTTTTTCCATGGTGTCCTCCCATGATCACCATTCTTGTTTAGTGTTTTATGTATCGTAGACTCGTCAAGAGATTTCTGTAAGTCTTTAGCTGACACTCTAGGATTCTTCTTAACCTCATTGAGCATTCTGCGCTGTGCTCTTAGAGTCATCTTTGCAGGACGTCCACTCCTAGGGAGAGTAGCAACAGTGCTGAACTTTCTCCATTTATAGACAATTTGTCTTACCGTGTACTGATGAACATCAAGGCTTTTAGAGATACTTTTGTAACCTTTTCCAGCTTTATGCAAGTCAACAACTCTTAATATACTGTAGGTCTTCTGAGATCTATTTTGTTCGAGGCATGGTTCACATCAGGCAATGCTTCATGTGAATAGCAAACTCAAATTTTGTATGTGTTTTTTATATTGCAGAGCAGCTCTAAACAACATCTCCAATCTCGTCTCATTGTTTGGACTCCTGAATCCAATTATATTTTGGAGAAGTCATTAGCCTAGGGGTTCACATACTTTTTCCAACCTACACTGTGAATGTTTAAATTATGCATTCAATATAGACAAGGAAAATACAATAATGTGTGTGTTATGAGTTTAAACACACTGTGTTTGTCTATTGTTGTGACTAATAGGAAGATCGGACCACCTTTTTTGACCAATTTATGCAGATATCCAGGTATTTCCAAAGGGTTCGCACACTTTTTCTTGCAACTGTATGTAAATGTGATATTTCCATGTTTCAATTTTAATAAATTTTTGCTTTGTCTTTATGGGGTATTGTGAGAGAAAAAAGATAAAAAACAATTGAATCAGTTTTAGAATAAGGCTGTAACGTAACAAAATGTGGAAAATTCAAGGGGTCTGAATACTTTCTGAATGCACTGTATATAACCTGCAATATGATATGACAGCCCAGTCAGTGGTTGCTGGATAGATAAATATTTCTGCACCAGTCAGAAACCATTTCACCCCATTTGAAAACTACTGAGAAACATTCAGTTGTGCTCAGTGTTTCAGACAGAATTGGGTTGATCTACACTCCTAAAAATAAATGTGCAAGTTGGAACCAAATAAAATTATTGAGAGAGATGCCATAGAGCAGGTATTCCCAAACTGGGGTGCGCGTACCCCTGGGGGTACCATCGGGGGTACGCCAAATAAAAATGTGACTCACATTTATTTTCTTCACATTTTCAAAGGATATTTTTTAAGTACTGGACAGCTTTGTGACATCAAATGGACTTTGGTGGTCAAGATGTGGTATCTGTACTGATGGCGCAAAAGCCATGACAGGGAGGCATAGTGGAGTGGTAACGCGCGTGCAAGCAGTTGCTCCCAACGCCACTTGGGTACACTGCAGCATCCACCGAGAGGCTCGTGCTGCCAATTTAACGCCTGACAGCTTGAAATACTTTTTGGACACTACAGTGTAAATGGTGAAAAACTTTGTTTTTAAGCAATGCCCTTCTGTATGTTGTAAAGCTTTTATCAAGGGGCAAAGTATTGATGCGTTTAAAAAAAATTGAAAGATGGGCTTAAAGTTATATTTACTGATGATCATTTTCACTTGTCTGACCGCTTGCATGATGACGAGTTTCTCACAGGACTGGCCTATCTGGGTGATGTTTTTTCTCACCTGAATGACCTGAATCTAGGATTACAGGGACTCTCCGCAACTATATTCAATGTGCGGGACAAAATTGAGGCTATTATTAAGAAGTTGGAGCTCTTCTCTGTCTGCATTAATAAGGACAACACACAGGTCTTTCCATCACTGTATGATTTGTTGTGTGCAAATGAACTCAAGCTTACAGACAATGTCAAATGTGATATAGCGAAGCACCTGAGTGAGTTGGGTATGCAATTACGCAGGTACGTTCCGAAACGGATGACACAAACAACTGGATTCATTATCCGTTTCATGCCCTGCCTCCAGTCCACTTACCAATATCTGTTCAAGAGAGCCTCATTGAAATTGCAACAAGCGGTTCTGTGAAAATTGAATTTAATCAGAAGCCACTGCCAGAATTCTGGAGTATCCTGCCTTGGCAAATCACGCTGTTAAGACACTGATGCCCTTTGCAACCACGTACCCATGTGAGAGTGGATTCTCGGCCCTCACTAGCATGACAACTAAATACAGGCACAGACTGTGTGTGGAAAATGATTTAAGACTGAGGCTCTCTCCAATACAACCCAACGTTGCAGAGTTACGTGCATCCTTTCAAGCACACCCTTCTCATTAACCTGTGGTGAGTTATTATAAATGTTTGATGAACAAATAGTTTTTTTTATGTAAGATGGCTAAATCAAGAGCAAAATTATAGATTATTATTATATTATTATTTGTGCCCTGGTCCTATAAGAGCTATTTGTCACATCCCCCGAGCCGGGTTGTGACAAAAACTCACACTCATTCTTATGTTTAATAAATGTATCATAGTGTGTGTGTGGCAGGCTTACAATGACGTCAAAAAACAACATTTGAGAGTGCGCTGGCCCTGGTGCTAGAGAGGGTACGCAGCTGGAGGTTGAATGTTTGAAGGGGTGCGGGACAATAAAAAGTTTGGGAACCACTGCCCTATGGCATTGCTCTCAAGAACCCCATTTGGTTCCAACTTGTACCTTTATTTTTAAGAGTGTACATTACACGTGCTGGCTAAGCTGCTTTTCCATGTGTTTTTCCATAGCAGTGGATCTAGTTCTTTCCAGAGAGGGAGGGAGGGAGGGATACTCCGCCACCCAGTGACACAGGAATGACATCACCCCCGGCACTTTTTTCCCAGTGAGATGCTAAACATGATGCTGCCAGCATTAAGTTTTCCCTAGGTACAGGCCTAGGATCAGCTTCCCCTTCCCAATCTTAATCTTCACCATAAGTGGGAACATTTTTAAACTGACAGTCTACTTTGTTTACTTTATTTCCACTTGTGGTGGTCACATAATTACCTCTCAATTTTCTTTCTTGTTGAGCTGTAGATGCCAATAAACCTGCCTTATCTTTATTTTGGACCATTTTGTTACATTGTGTGTATCCCAAATGGCACCCTATTCCTTTTTTAGTGCACTACTTTTGTCCAGAGCCCTTTTGTCCAGAGTCAAAAGTGGTGCACCATACCATTTTGGATTCAGTCATTGTGTGGTTGGTTTTGTAATTGCTATGTTAAAATTCCACCGGCATACAGTATCTTGTCTGAGAACATCTGCTTCTTGAACAGATATCTCGGTAAATAACAAGCAGAGTGAACTACTCAAACTGTTATGCAATTATTATCCTGGAGATAAGGTTATTGGTGTATGACTACCTGCTGTAAGGCTGGCTATTATCTGATGCAGCTCTCACACAGCCACTATTCCCCATTTAGTGTACAACCAGGTTGCTCAAGATCCACTGCGAAATTTGACGTCCGTCCAGGTAAGCAGGACGTCATTGGCCTCATTTATAACCGTAGCGTAAATTTAACACTAATTATCTGCAAGCGGCATTTATGAAAAGAATGCACACTCACAAAAATAGAGATTTATACATTTGGCGCACACCATAAATACGCATGTTTCCCATTATAAATCAAACTTGTCATAAAACTCTGCACGGGTGAAGGAGCATTATAACGCTGCCTGAAAAATATTCATCATTCACCTTTGGTAACAATAATGCCATTATTTGCGGTATACTTTGGAAGTATTGGAATTAGGCCAAGATAGTATTATTTTATTTGATCTATTTAAGCCTTATTTTACAAGGTAAGTTAATTGATAACACCTTTTCATTTACAGAAACGACCTGTGGAATAGTTACGGGGGAGAGGAGGGGGTTGAGGCCCACTGAAACTTTATCAAATGTTTGGAGGTTTTGGAAGAATATTTTATTTTGCAGTGACTTTTGCTGTTTCTGACCGTTTCTGAAATACAAAAAAAAAATGCAAATTGTCGTGGACCTGTAAACAAATCGATTGAATGCAATAATGTTTTGCATTCACTTTTTCCCAAATTTAAATAGGCTTCACTGCCCACGAATTATAAAACATTGTCTACTCTGAAATAAAATGGAAATATAGGCCTACTTACAGTGGTAGCCTACACACTTCAATGCAAAAGATCAACTGTCTGTTCACCTGTTAAATTCTACTATATGTTATAAACCACGCTCCCTGTCGGATGCATTAACATGCTTGAAATTATAATAGCCTATCTAATAGGGCCAAATAAATGAGAGATATGCATGGTCATTTGTTGTATGGCTATTTCAGGGATAAGAACTCATCGTGGCCAGAAAAGGTGAGGAATTTATTCGGCAATGGTAATGATTTACTGGGTATGTATTATGTTAATAAATGAATCTATTCAAGAAATTTGACATTACGGTATTCAGATGTAGTAGCCTACAAACAATGGAAGTCAACAGAAAAGGTTAACCGTCTGTTCAACCGTTAACTGCACTTCGGATCAGATTGAATAGAGCAAAATACTTGAAATAGCCTATCTATTTACTACTGTGAAGTGTGTCCAATTAAATGAAAGATGGGACGAATGGTAACTTATCCTAACTTGTTGTAGGCCTGTAGGCTATTTTGCAAGTATGACGCCATCAGTCAAAAAAGGTGAGTCAATTATTCAGCAATGATCATGGAAATGAAAGAAACAAGAGGAAATATATGCCTATTTCTAATTATTTTAGAATGCCATTGTCACGACCTGACCTTAAAGATCCTTTTTATGTCTCTATTTTGGTTTGGTCAGGGTGTGAGTTGGGGTGGGTATTCTCTGTTCTATTATTTGTATTTCTATGTTTTGGCCGGGTAGGGTTCTCAATCAGGGACAGCTGTCTATCGTTGTCTCTGATTGAGAACCATACTTAGGTAGCCCTTTTTCCCACCTGTCTTCGTGGGAAGTTGACTTTGTTTGTGGCACATAGCCTTAAGCGTCACGGTTTGTTTTGTCGTGTTTATTGTTTTGTTCGGCGTCTTTTCTAAGAAAAAGAACATGTACGCTTACCACGCTGCACCTTGGTCCAGTTCATTCAACGGCCGTGACAGCCATGATAAAATAAATAGATTTTTGCTCTTCTCACTAACGGCAAATGACTGCATCTTGTTATTATATTTAGCTACCAGTTTTTTTTTGTTATCAATAAGAGTGTCATCATATATTCCCCATTTGCACAAGGATACTAGGCTACTTTTGCCTTCTTGCAATGCAGTACTTCCACCACTAGAAACGGTGCTTGGTCTAAATTGGCAGGAGGATCAGCCGCGAGTTCCAGCTCCGAGGGCTGCATGGTCAGTCGCAGTGCTAGGCATTTGTTTTTAATTGTTTTCTTTTAACCCTATCGCAAAACCGTAAAGCGACAACCAGCAGCTGAAATAATAACAAAGCGTACTCCTCGCCCCTGTTTTTGGTAAAAAGCTGGGGGATAGGGCTGGAGAAATGTCACCACCCTCAAATTCATAGACAGAGCTATGGATGCATGGACTGACCATCCATGATATCAAAACGATAGTTTGAACCATGTTGCGGCTATACAATGTTTGTTTACATTTACTTTGTTAATGAACAAACATTGGAGTAAAATAAGCTTATATTTTGGGTTTTGGGTACGACAGTTGATCTTTGCCCATGAGGCCCCTCCATAAGTTACATTCTTCAAGAATCAATGGATACATATAATTAATGTATAAGTCCAAACGTGGATGTAGCAACTGCACGTTGCCCTTTTAACCCTTAACCATTCAGAATGAATGCCTAAACGTAACCTTCGAAACTTGGCGTTTATGGACAAACGTCTGATTCTGCAGTGAGACTGTGAGAGCTTGTTGTTAGTGCGTTACTTCTGACCAGGGCCCATAGGGCTCTAGTGAAAAAAAGTGCATTATATAGGGAAAGGGTGTACTGTGGGACGCAGATTTCCCCCACATTGGAAGTGTAATAATACAGATGAATGTAGTAGTTAGTAGCATGTTCCTGCCCGGTAAGATGTGATGTCTTTATTGGATAAGATTTTCCTCGACGTTTCATACTTCTCAGAGTTTTTTTGTTGTTGCATGCCTTGAGTCGACATATTTCTAATTTCTCTGTATAACTTTGGGGCAAACACTTCTCTAGGTTCTGACTTCAGTCGTTAGTTGAACAGTGTTTCCTCCGACACATTGCTGTCACACCCTGGCCTTAGTTATCTTTGTTTTCATTATTATTTTAGTTAGGTCAGGGTGTGACATGGGTAATGTATGTGTTTTTGTATTGTCTAGGGGTTTTGTAAGTTTAATGGGTCAGTGCCTTGTCTAGGTGTTTGTATGTCTATGGCTGCCTAGATTGGTTCTCAATTAGAGACAGCTGTGGTTCATTGTCTCTGATTGAGAGCCATATTTAAGGCAGCCATAGACATTTGGGTTTTGTGGGTAATTGTCTATGTATAACGTTTGTAGCTTTTGTTGTGCACTTACGTTTGTAGCTTCACGGTCGTTTGTTGTTTTGTTTCGTTTTGTTATAGTGTTCGGTTCGTGTTTTTCTCTTCTCTAAATAAAAGGAGATGTATTTTTCACACGCTGCGCCTTGGTCCTCTCTCTCACCGCAAGACGATCGTGACAGAATTACCCACCATAACGGGACCAAGCAGCGTGTCAAGCGGCAACAGGAGCAATACACACAGGATTTATGGCAATGGGAGCAGGATCTGGGCTACACTACGTGGGAGGAGATCGACAGGTGGGCGATCGACCCAGGGTGAGTGCCGGAGCCCGCCTGGGATTCTCTGGCGCAGTGCGAGGAGGGATACCGGCGAATGGAGGCAGCACGAAGACGCGGTAGGAAGCCTGTGAGTCAGCCCCAAAAATGTCTTGGGGGGGGGCTAAAAGGGAGTGTGGCGAAGTCAGGTGGGAGACCTGCGCCTACTCCCTGTACTTACCGTGGAGAGCGAGAGTACGGGCAGACACCGTGTTACGCAGTAGAGTGCATGGTGTCTCCTGTACGTGTTCATAGCCCGGTGCGGGTTATTCCACCTCCCCGCACTGGCAGGGCTAGATTGAGGATTGAGCCGGATGTCATAAAGCCGGCCCAACGCATCTGGTCACCAGTGCGTCTCCTCGGGCCGGCTTACATGGCACCAGCCTTACGCATGGTGTCCCCGGTTCGCCTACATAGCCCGGTGCGGGTTATTCCACCTCCCCGCACTGGTCGGGCGACGGGGAGCATACAACCAGGTAAGGTTGGGCAGGCTTAGTGCTCAAGGGAGCCAGTACGCCTGCACGGTCCGGTATTTCCAGCGCCACCTCCCCGCCCCAACCCAGTACCACCAGTGCCTACACCACGTACCAGGCTTCCTGTGCATCTCCAGAGCCCTGTTCCTCCTCCACGCACTAGCCCTATGGTGCGTGTCTCCAGCCCATTACCACCAGTGCCTACACCACGCACCAAGCCTCCTGTGCGTCTCCAGAGTCCTGTGCGTCCTGTTGCTGCTCCCCGCACTAGCCCTGAGATGCGTGTCCTCAGCCCGGTACCACCAGTGCCGGCACCACGCACTAGGCCTAATGTGCGTATCCAGGGTCCAGTATGCCCTGTTCCTTCTCCCCGCACTAGCCTGAAGGTGCGTGTCCTTAGCCCGGTACCTCCAGTTCCGGTACCACGCACCAGGCCTACAGTGCGCCTCAGCCGGCCAGAGTCTGCCGTCTGCCCAGCGCCATCTGAGCCATCCATCTGCCCAGTGCCGTCTGAGCTGCCCGTCTGCCAAGCGCCGTCAGAGCTGCCCGTCTGCCAAGCGCCGTCTGAGCTGCCCGTCTGCCAAGCGCCGTCTGAGCTGCCCGTCTGTCCCGAGCCGTCAGAGCCGTCCACCAGACAGGATCAGCCAGAACCGTCCGCCAGACAGGATCAGCCCGAGCCGTCCGCCAGACAGGATCAGCCCGAGTCGTCCGCCAGACAGGATCAGCCCGAGCCGTCCGCCAGACAGGATCAGCCCGAGCCGTCCGCCAGACAGGATCAGCCAGAGCCGTCCGCCAGACAGGATCAGCCAGAGCCGTCCGCCAGACAGGATCAGCCAGAGCCGTCCGCCAGCCATGAGCAGCCAGAGCCGTCCGCCAGCCATGAGCAGCCAGAGCCGCCAGCCAGCCATGAGCAGCCAGAGCCGCCAGCCAGCCATGAGCAGCCAGAGCCGCCAGCCAGCCATGAGCAGCCAGAGCCGCCAGCCAGCCATGAGCAGCCAGAGCCGCCAGCCAGCCATGAGCAGCCAGAGTCGCCAGCCAGCCATGAGCAGCCAGAGTCGCCAGCCAGCCATGAGCAGCCAGAGTCGCCAGCCAGCCATGAGCAGCCAGAGTCGCCAGCCAGCCATGAGCAGCCAGAGTCGCCAGCCAGCCATGAGCAGCCAGAGTCGCCAGTCAGCCATGAGCAGCCAGAGTCGCCAGCCAGCCATGAGCAGCCAGAGTCGCCAGCCAGCCATGAGCAGCCAGAGCCGCCAAAGCGGGTATTGACAATGGTGGAGTGGGGGCCACGTCCCGCACCCGAGCCGCCGCCATAATAAGGCCCACCCCGGACCCTCCCCTTCAATGTCAGGTTGTGCGGTCGGAGTCCGCACCTTTGGGGGGGGGGGGGTACTGTCACACCCTGGCCTTAGTTATCTTTGTTTTCATTATTATTTTTGTTAGGTCAGGGTGTGACATGGGGAATGTATGTGTTTTGGTTTGTCTAGGGGTTTGTACGTTTAATGGGTCAGTGTCTTGTCTAGGTGTTTGTATGTCTATGGCTGCCTAGATTGGTTCTCAATTAGAGGCAGCTGTGGTTTATTGTCTCTGATTGAGAGCCATATTTAAGGCAGCCATAGGCATTTGGGTTTTGTGGGTAATTGTCTATGTTCTATGTTGCATGTGTGCACTTAGTTCTTTCTTAGCTTCACGTTCGTCTGTTTGTTGTTTTGTTTCGTTTGTTCATCTTCTAAAATAAAGAGAAGATGGATTTTTCACACGCTGCGCCTTGGTCCTCTCTCTCACCGCAAGACGATCGTGACAATTGCAGCCACTTTTTCACAATACTCTCACTGTCTTTCAGCAGGCCCACATGAGTGGAGTGTGTAGTGGGGGAGGCAGCCGCCATAAAACATTGCGGGCCAGACACAAATGATGGTTCATGTGTTTTGGCAGCTGCTCTAGTTAAGGTGGTCTTATATCAAGCGCAGGGTTCATGTGGTCAAGCCCAATCTGAGACAGTTCCTGAAACGCAAACATGACCACCCTTTCAAATTGGCACTGTCATAGGATGCCACCTTTACAACAAGTCAGTTGGTCAAATGTATGCCCTGCTAGAGCTGCCCCGGTCGACTGTAAGTGCTGTTATTGTGAAGTGGAAATGTCTAGGAGCAACAACTGCTCAGCCGCGAAGTGGTAGGCCACACAAGCTCACAGAATGGGAGAAAACGTCTGTCCTCCTCGGTTGTAACACTCACTACCGAGTTCCAAACTGCCTCTGGAAGCAACGTCAGCACAATAACTGTTCGTCGGGAGCTTCATGAAATGGGTTTCCATGGCCATGCAGCCACACACTAGCCTAAGATCACCATGCGTAATGCCAAGTGTCGGCTTTAGTGGTGTTAAGCTCGCCGCCATTGGACTCTGGAGCAGTGGAAATGCTCCAGCTTCACCATCTGGCAGTCCGATGGATTAATCTAGGTTTGGAGGATGCCAGGAGATCGCTACCTGCCCCAGTGCATAATGTCAACTGTAAAGTTTGGTGGAGGAAGAATAATGGTCTGGGGCTGTTTTTCATGGGTTGGGCCAGGCCCCTTAGTTCCAGTGAACATTCTAGACGATTCTGTGCTTCAAATGACAATCTAGACGATTCTGTGCTTCCAACTTTGTGGCAACAGTTTGGTGAAGGTGCTTTCCTGTTTCAGCATGACAATGCCCCCGTGCACAAAGCTGGGTCCATACAGGAATGGTTTGTCGAGATCAGTGTGAAAAACTTGACTGGCCTGTACAGAGCCCTGACCTCAACCCCATCGAACACCTTTGGTATGAATTGGAATGCCGACTGCAAGCTAGGCCTAATCGCCCAACATCAGTGTGGTTGAATGGAAGCAAGTCCCCGCAGCAATGTTCCAACATCTAGTGGAAAGCCTTCTCAGAAGAGTGGAGGCTGTTATAGCATTAAAGGGTGGACCAACTCCATATTAATGCCCATGATTTTGGAATGAAATGTTCGACGAGGATTTCTAATTGTATCAGCTCCAAATGTTTTTAATTTAGGAAATATGTACCAAAGTTTTCCCACGCATAATAGAGAGATACTGTATATGTGATTGTATACAAATGTAACCAAGGTTTGAAATGATTATGTTTTAGTCTAATGTTATATCTGTTTGGGCTTCTTGCGGTTCTTGCTTGTCTCACGGCTGAATCTAGTCGATGATCCCTGCTATATTGGATATTGTGCAATTGTCATATGAAATTTTGTAAAAATAGAATAGCCTGGGCATTGAGCATTTTTGGGGGGGGGTTTAGCTTTCTAATAATGAGAAGAAACCTGGGTTTAATGAAATCATATCTAAAACGTGTTGACCCGTGAGGCTGGATGAACTGTAATTACTGGTAAAATATGGTAGCAGGGTCTCTATAATGTGATTCAGAGAATAAATTGTGTCCAGTAATAACTGGGAAGCAGAGAGGAGAGGACTCCTGTGAGTTCTCAAGGTCACAGATATTTTTGTGGCTTTTTCCCTTTTTTTTGCTGTTTTATGTTTGCAATGTTTTTGTTGGTTCCCTTGGGGAGATGTGACAGAGTTCCAACCATGGCAATCTGTGACAGAAATAGCAGGAGTCAAAAGGTGATTTACTGTGTCTATGCCCAGGTGCATTTCCTGTCTGCCAAGCTGACAAGCTGTCATGTTTCTCTGTCAAGAGCATATGTGAAGTAATTAGAGTGACAGGGATGGGAGACAGGGAATAGAATGGCAGGAACTGTACTAATTTACCTTAGAGGAGGTGGTGTTGGGTTGGAAAACCAGGTATGGAAACTGTGTGACTAGAACTTGCATAGAACAGCATAGAAACTCAACAAAAATGTTGTATGAAACCAACATACATTCTTAGAAACAAGGGGTCCAAAGGGAACCCTTTTTGTTTCAGATAGAACCCTTTTTAGCTCAGATAGAACTCTTTTGGGTTCCACTTCGAACCCTCTGTGGAAAGGGTTCCTCATGGAACCAAAAAAGGGTTCTTCATAGGTTTCTCCTGTGGGGACAACCGAAGAACCATTTTTGAATCCAACATGAAAAACACACACAAATCAAATAAGACCAGGCATGGCAACTGTGTGGCTAGACCTTTGTAAAGGCATACATACTGTAATTCCTCTGAAAAACAACTAAATCACCCAGAAAGAATTAAACCAGAACAACAGGCACCTGAGGGGTACCATCATGAAAAAGTACTACTGAATTACTACTCATCACTACTACACTATCATCATCATCTGCTCATCATCATCTGCTCACTGTTAATCTGCTAAATTGTAATTACTCCGCTACTACGGCCTATTTATTGCCTTACCTCCTCACGCCATTCGCACACACTGTATATAGACTTAATTTTTTTCTATTGTGTTATTGACTTGTTTATCCCATGTGTAACTCTGTGTTGTTTGTGTCGCACTGCTTTGCTTTATCTCGGCCAGGTTGCAGTTGTAAATGAGAACTTGTTCTCAACTAGCTTACATGGTTAAATAAAGGTGAAATAAAATATAAAATAAAAATACACAAGATGTGTAGCAAACCAGTAGGGATTTATGTAATCATTTCAGTAGTAATGAGTGATAAATTGGGACGTTTCACTACTGCTGAACACTACATATTTCCTATTCAAATCACTATATAAGTCTCCCTTAATGACTACTGTGTAACTACTGAGCGTTTGGATATTTACTACTTAAAACTTACACATACCTACATGTTCACAAATGTATTTACTTTTTGATATTTCTTTTCTTTTCTTAGGGGGTGGATCAGCTTTAATATTGTGGACAGATTGTTGCCTCCATCAATGTAATTGTCTGCATCATTTCCAATCCCCAATATATTTTGGGGGGTAAATATATATATCTATATACATACATATACGGTTGAAGTCAGAAGTGTACATACACTTAGGTTGGAGTCATTAAAACTCGTTTTTCAACCACTCCACACATTTCTTGTTAACAAACTATAGTTTTGGCAAGTCGGTTAGGACATCTACTTTGTGCATGACACAAGTCATTTTTCCAACAATTGTTTACAGACAGATTATTTCACTTATAAATCCCTGTATCACAATTTGTTATCTTGTTGTTATTAGTCCCACGCTTCAGCTCCATTCAACCCCTCCCATCTATCTCTTCACACCATCCATTTTGGATTTACATTTGCCATATATTTTTCAACTGTGCTGTGATGCTTCACAAAAGTACTGAACCTTTCTATTCTCATAGCTTCCACAGATTGTAAATTAAAGATAACATTTTATGCTAAAATAATAATTATATTATTGATAGATTGACTATGACTTTTCAAATCAGCCAGTATTGCTATCTGCAGCGTTAGCTCCAGGTAAACGTTGCAATTCTTCAGCCATTCCTGGACCTGTGACCAAAAATGATCTAATGACTCTGCCTCCTCGCAGCAACATCTGCAGAGCTGGGAAGAATGTACCCCCATCTATATAACATTCTATTGGTTGCAAGAATTTTGTATAATAATTTAAATTAAAAAATTCTAAGTTTTGTTCACTATTGAATTACTACGTAATGCCTACACATCACTGCTGTATGCCTACTCACTTTTTATTGAATTACTACTGCCATTTGTGTATGTAGTCACTACTAGACTAGTGCACATGTAATTTCTGTAGTTATATCATCAAAGAATTTTTTTTTACGCTTATACAAACGTGATTGCACTTAAGAAAAAACAAGAACATACTAAATTACATATTTACACTTTTTGAAATCTGTCGATCTGCCCTTAAAACAAGGCACTTAACCCTAATTGCTCCAGGGTCGCTGTCAATGATGGCTGATCCCTGGCCGTGACCCCACTCTCAAAAGGGGGAGTGGGATATGCAAAAATCCCATTTCCATTTCACACCACACACACTTGTACAGGTTACACACACGTGTGCATATGTGAAAGAGGACAAATATAGGCACCCCCTATTTGGCCTTTGAAATCTCTCTGCTTGTGTATCTTGAGTAGTGCATACACTACACATTCTACCCGTCACTACTGCATGAATAGGTTGTGTAGTAATTCAGTAGTACTTTTTCCTGAGGGTAATGGCTACTACTACTTCCTCCTTGAAATACAAAGGACAAATTCGACATTGTGATGCAATTCACAAATATGTGTCATGTTTTCATGCAATGAACTGAAAATGCCAATGCCCTAATGGTATTGAACTCAAAATGTGAACCCAAAACTGTCATGTGAAATTCCTTTACACGTACAGAATATTCTCTATCGGTATCTTAATTTATTTTTTGTGTTACTATTTCCTTTTGTATTTAACAAATGTTTGTCTACACCTGTTGCATTTGGTGCATGTAACCAATAATCTGGTCTGCATGTAAAGTAACAGTTCATAAAATAATGTGACATGAGATATAGTTGGAAATGTTTTTCATACGGTCTAACTTTATACACTGAGGGTTTTATGTGATTTACTGTACCTCCACTGCTCTGACAGAAAGACCTGGGTTCGAAAGATTTTGAGTGTATGCTTGATCAAATCAAATCAAATTTATTTTATATAGCCTTTCGTACATCAGCTAATATCTCGAAGTGCTGTACAGAAACCCAGCCTAAAACCCCAAACAGCAAGCAATGCAGGTGTAGAAGCACGGTGGCTAGGAAAAACTCCCTAGAAAGGCCAAAACCTAGGAAGAAACCTAGAGAGGAACCAGGCTATGAGGGGTGGCCAGTCCTCTTCTGGCTGTGCCAGATGGAGATTATAACAGAACATGGCCAAGATGTTCAAATGTTCATAAATGACCAGCATGGTCAAATAATAATAATCACAGAAGTTATCGAGGGTGTAGCAAGTCAGCACCTCAGGAGTCAGTTGGCTTTTCATAGCCGATCATTAAGAGTATCTCTACCGCTCCTGCGGTCTCTAGAGAGTTGAAAACAGCAGGTCTGGGACAGGTAGCACGTCCGGTGGACAGGTCAGGGTTCCATAGCCGCAAGCAGAACAGTTGAAACTGGAACAGCAGCAAGGCCAGGTGGACTGGGGACAGCAGGTGAACTTGATCCTGGCTGGAATGCCTAATGGGAAGCTTTGTACATTTGTAAACAATGCAACATGCTGAATTGAGGTAGGAAAGCTAATTCAAGTACATATAAAGTATTTGAAAGATTTCAAATACTATCTGAACCCAGGTTGCAACCACAGTGCCCCACTGTTGAACATTTAAACCACAACACACCAAATCCTCCTGCTGGTTGGTTTTTAATTCACACGTTGAGTTTTGTAAGCCTTACCAAATTGCAGTACCGGCCTGGGTGTGTGTGTGTGTGTGTGTGTGTGTGTGTGTGTGTGTGTGTGTGTGTGTGTGTGTGTGTGTGTGTGTGTGTGTGTGTGTGTGTGTGTGTGTGTGTGTGTGTGTGTGTGTGTGTGTGTGTGTGTGTGTGCGTGGATTATTTTCCCATTAAAGCTTTAGTAACTCACAAAAACTCTCAGTATTTCATGTCACAGCCAATGATTTTCTTATTCTAGGTCAGCTTTGGAGAGCCAGGCAATTCTACCACAGCAATGAGGTGTGTGTATATGTGTGTGCATGTTTATGCTAGGTGTGCGTGTGTGTGTCAGTGGAGGCTGGTGAGAGGAGCTATAGGAAGACTTGCTGATTGTAATGGCTGGAATGGAATGAATGGAATAGTAACAGACCCAAACATATGTTTGACTCCGTTCCATTTATTCAATTTCAGCCAATACAATGAACCCGTCCTCCTATAGCTCCAGCCTCCACTGGTGTGTGTATGTGTGTGCGTGAGAGTTAACCACCCATTTCCCTGAGTCAGCATCTGTCCTCTCACGGTCTCCCTCTACCAAGCTAGCTAGAGCTTCATTTCTTCCTGTCCAGATACAGTATTTGAACAGATAGGTTGCAAAGGGAGCTTGTGAAAAGTTATCGGTGAAATCTTCTTTATCCAGTCAGTGAGCCTCATAGAGTTAGATAGAGGACTCATCTTTGTATTTGTGCCAACATAGTGTCTGTGACAACATGGGCAGTGCCACTGAGTAGCAACAGTAATCAAAATTGTTAAAAAGTTTGATAAACAATTTTAAGAAATGCAACGGCTGCACAATGGATGAAGATAGAATTGAAAAGTCCATCAGATATTGACTGAATTATAGCACATAAAACATTTAACTGGCACGGACAAATAATGAATGGAGTGCAGGGATTTTGGTAGGAATTCAGCCATTTAATTTATTGTAAAATATCCCTTTTCTTTTCTTGGAATGCTCTCGTATATAAATGTTCTAATGGTATCAGACATTCTTTTCTTTGTGTTATTTTTTTTGTATATGTGTGTCATTTGTATAGATACACTGGGTGTATTTGCATATATTTATATATTAACATAAAGTGGTGGAACACTGGGTGTATTTGCATATATTTATATATTAACATAAAGTGGTGGAACAGGACTGCAACCTCCAAAAACTTGCTCTGTCTAGGCCTACCTGCACTCACACGCGCTGTCTAGACTGCCTCGTTATTTACGGTTGTTGTCATGTTCTGCTGCATAATTCAACTAGTGTGTCAATAGCAGGATACCCTTGTCTTAAAAATCGACATGCTTGGCTCTATATTACACCTATCTATACATACTTTACATTGTTTGCGAGATCAGACATAATATTACTATAATCGGAGTGTTCATATTTGGAAGTTGCTTTTGTTTCAGCGCATCAAATTTGTAAAAATGTCAACTGTCAACTTTTTTTCAAATCCATAAAAAAATGAACGCCCATCAAAATAAAGTTATCTTTCATCTCTTTCTTGTGATTTAAGTGTCGAGATGATGTGTTAAATCCCAGACAAAACTTTAGTTTTGTTATAAAGGCAACGGAAAGACAATGTATTCCATTGAGCCCATTTCAGTCATTACCGGTGTGGGATTGACAGGTCATTACAAATATTTCAACGGTACTAACACTAACGGGAAAAACAAAAGGCCCTAAAACTAACCCTCTGAAAGAGTCGCAAGAGTACAATGAAAGCAATCAATCCAGAAACATTTAAGTGCCAAGTGGATTTTTCACTCCTCAAAAACAGAAAATAGATGGCTGAAAAAGACCGATCCTCAGGTGTGCGGGGCATGCACACTGCTATATTGAGGCTATCTTCATTTTAAAGTAGTTCATTTTCTTCTTCTTTTGTACAAAAAAAGTGTAAAGCTAATATTAGACTCATGAATTAAATCGTGCGTGTTATTCATTTATTGTGGCCGCTGGATGGGGATGATAAAGCTTATAGCCATTGATTAACCATAGGCAACCCACTTTGAAGAAAAACACAATGCCCTGATTATTTGCTGATCACTTCCAACCGACAGGAATTCCCTTCCAGTTGACTACTTTAAAATAGTGGAAGCCTTCAATGGCAATGTCCATGCTACATTATTATACTTTTTTGGTGTGGGGGTAGATTAGCTTAAATATTGCAGATAGATTGTAGCTTCCATCAAGGTAATTGTCTGCATCATTTCCAATCCCCCATAGGTGTTTTAGAACACCTATTCCTTCAAGGGTTTTTCTTTATTTTTGCTATTTTATACCTTGTAGAATAATAGTGAAGGCATCAAAACTATGAAATAACACATATGGAATCATGTAGTAACCAAAAATTTTTTTTTTTGAGATTACGCTAACGCTGCAATTTTTTGTTGTTGAGATTCTTCAAATAGCCACCCTTTGCTTTGATGACAGTTTTGCACACTCTTGGCATTCTCTCAACCAGCTTCATGAGGTAGTCACCTGGAACTGAACATCCCCAAGAACACAGTGACCTCCATAATTCTTAAATGGAAGAAGTTTGGAACCACCAAGACTCTTCCTAGAGCTGGTCGCCCAGCCAAACTGAGCAATCGCGGGAGAAGGGCCTTGGTCAGGGAGGTGACAGAGCTCTACAGTTACTCTGTGGAGATGGGAGAACCTTCCAGAAGGACAACCATAAACTGTCTTTGCTTTAAATATTAGTTTTGAATCCCATACAATAAGGGGATCTGCTGTACCTATGTTATGTCGGAAAAAGTCAGTTATAAATTCTTCTGTCCTAGTTAAAAACAAGTTATCATCCAATAGGCTTTGATTTCATTTACAATATCCCCTTCCATGCTAAATTGGTTATCCTTTCTAGAGTCCTTTATCTATCTCTATGTGATACCTATTGCTGGTCCCCATGTCCACCCAGCTCCATTACTGCAGTGGTAAGAAGAGAAACACACCAGACCGACCAATGACTAAAAGCAGTGGGTGGACTTCCTATTGCTTCTGACCTAAACATCGGTCACCATTTTCTATTAATTTCCCCGGCGATTCAACATATTGACTTGCCACCGTGGCCCCCACTGCTTTTAGCCATTTGTTGGTCTGGTGTGTTTCCTCTAAAGGTGGGGTGGATCACCCACCAGGTCAGCATTAGTACATCAGAGCAGGACTCACCCAACCACATGCTGCCTCTATCGCTCTCTCTCTCTCACACTCTAACTCCCACTCATTTATAAACTCATCTACTATGCTGTGACTATGCTGTGTCTGGTCTCCCTATCGCTCTCAAACACTACCTCTTCCTCACTCTCTGACCCAACTTAGCTCCCTCTCCCACTACCCCTCCTTCTCTCCCTCTTTCTCTACTCCCCCTTTCATCCCTCTCCAACGCATTCCCGCCAAGACGTGGGAGCTGCACATGTTTAGGAAGTGGGGTCTGTAGGAATGATGTACACTTTGTCTTACAGATCTCTCTCCCTCTCTCCCACCTTCCCTTTCTGCTCATCTTCACACGACAGGAGCTGTGCATGTTTGGGGTGTGGGGGTCAGGTCTGCATGAATGCAGCCAGCTCAGTGCAGAGCAGAGCAGTACAGCACAGTAAGGAGTTCTGGCAGTCCCAGTTCTGTCACTCACCACCCTATTGGATCCCTTCCAGGTCACAGAGTTTTCAGAGCACCAAGAGCCAGTTGTACCACCATCATGATTTATGGATTGAACAATAGTAGGGATTAACACTCTGCTCAGTGGCACAGAGTCTAGCAATGCTGTACTTTAGCACCGTCCCTTCTCAGTCTGACAGAATGTGTTGTATTTTACCACACCTCTCTCTGACAGCAAACATCAAATTGTACTTTAATACTCTGATTGATA
Source organism: Salvelinus alpinus (assembly GCF_045679555.1). Taxonomy (NCBI): domain Eukaryota; kingdom Metazoa; phylum Chordata; class Actinopteri; order Salmoniformes; family Salmonidae; genus Salvelinus; species Salvelinus alpinus. The sequence continues at coordinate 8,618,216 of NC_092103.1, forward strand.
ATGACATTGAGTGGTGCTTTAGATAACAACACGGACTGTGCTGCACTTACTTCAAGACGGACAATTCTCTGTGCATTGACTTGAGGTATATATACAGTACCAGTCAAAAGTTTGGACACACCTACTCATTCCAGGGTTTTTCTTTATTTTTACTATCTTCTACAATGTAGAATAATAGTGAAGACATCAAAACTAGGAAATAACAAATATGGAATAATGTAGTAACCCAAAAAGTGTTAAACAAAACAAAATATATTTTATATTATATTTGAGATTCTTCAAAGTAGCCACCCTTTGCCTTTGGTTAACACTTTTTTTGGTTACTACATGTTTCCATATGTGTTATTTCATAATTTTGTTATCTTCACTATTACTTTACAATGTAGAAAATAGTAAAAATAGAGCAAAACCCTTGAGTGAGTAAGAGTCTCCAAACTTTTGACTGGTGCTGTAGTTGACTGGGATCTTTTATACAGTGAAGGAGTTAGACACTGTCTTCCATTTTGAAAATGTCGACGTCCTTTACACACAATATTTAAGTCCTTGCTTTCGACTGTCCCTCACTGAAAATTTGAGTAAAGTGACAGTTGGAGTTTGAATGTGTGAAACAAAATAAACATTGCATAGAAAGGGTTCTCTATAACAATCAGGAATTCATTGACAGATGTGATATATTTTTTTAAATAAATAACGGACAATATGATGACAGATAAATCATTATCAGCCAAACAGACATTTCTCTAACATTTTAGGCACACATTTGTTTACATCCCTGTTAGTGAGCATATCTCCTTTGCCAAGATAATTCATCCACCTGATAGGTGTGGCATATCAAGAAGCTGATTAAACAGCATGATCATTACACAGTTGCACCTTGTGCTGGGGACAATAAAAGGCCACTCTAAAATGTGCAGTTTTGTCACACAACACAGTGCCACAGATTGCAATGTGAAGCAGGTTATGGGTCCGGAAGTTTAACAGCATGCAGGCAGCCATATGGCACACACAGAACAACTTGCACAATTATTCTTACCCCTCAGAGGAGTCCTCTAACACCACATGTTGGTGTGGGGGAGGGCAGACATATCAGATATATCACTGTAGCAGCAGTGGTGTTAAGTACTAAAGTAAAAATACTTTAAATGCTACTTCCGTCGTTTTTGGGGGTATCTGTACTTTAGTATTTATATTTTTGACTACTTTTACTTCACATTCTTTAAGAAAATAGTGTACTTTTCACTCCATACATTTTCCCTGACACCCAAAAGTACTTGTTACATTTTGAATGGCTAGCAGGACAGGAAAATGGTCAAATACATGCACTTATCAAAATAACATCCCTGGTGATCTCTATTGCCTTTGATCTGGCAGACTCACAACACAAATGCTTCGTTTGTAAATGATGTCTGAGTGTTGGAGTGTGCCCTTGGCTATCCGTAAATAAATAAAAAAGCAAGAAAATTGTGCCATGTGGTTTGGTTAATATAGGGAATTTGAAATGATTTATACTTTCACTTTTAACACTTAAGTATATTTAAGCAATTACATTTACTTTTGATACTTAAGTATATTTAAAACCAAATACTTTTAGACTTTATTTTTCTGGGTGACTTTCACTTTTACATGAGTTATTTTCTATTAAAACCTTTTCTCAATATAGGGGGTGCTGTTTCAACGTTAGCATTTATCGTCTCCAAATTAAACTGCCTCATACTCAATTCTTGCTCGTACAATATCCATATTATTATTACTATTGGATAGAAAACAATCTCTAGTTTCTAAAACCGTTTGAATTATGTCTGTGGGTGAACCAGAACTCTTTCTACAGCGAAACTCATGACAGGACATGCGAAGCTCTGAAATATAGTCTCTGATCTCGGATCAGTTGAAAACTCTGTGTGTGCCCTATGGCTTGACATGAACTGCACCCGCCTTCCCCTGGATGTCAGTAACCAATGAGAAGTGGAATGGTGTCTCTACGTGTTTGTCAGAGTTTATAAAAGGGAGTGGAGTGAGATGACCCTTCCTTTTGATGCTCGCCAGGACGCAAGGGAGGACATCAGAATCGCTCAAAAGCTCTCGTTATTGATCAAAGATCTATCCGTCTGTGATTTAGTTCGATATAGGTGTTAGAAACATCATAACGAAGTTATTTGAAACCGATTTATATCAGTTCATGCGAGTATATTGCTATTTTTCTGAATTTCCTTAGTATTGCGTTTGACGATTTGGGCATGTGTGTGCCGTGAAGCTATCGTTAGCTGCTAGTTCTGAAGTTGAGGAGGTCGTTTTACAACAAAGCAACGATACTTTTGGACAAAGGACACATTGCCCAAGATACTGATGGAAGCTCGTCCAAAAGTAAGAATTATTTATGATTTTATTCCGTATTTATGTGGAAAAATGTAAACGCAGTTGTCGGCCATTTTTTGCGGCACTAGTCTGGCTGTAACTCACAATGTATGTCTTGTAACGTTAATTTTAAAAATCTAAATCAGCGGTTGCATTAATAACCAATGCATCTTTCATTAGCTGTCCAACCTGTATTTCTTTTGTCAATCTAATCGATAAATAATCGTAATCATAGGTGCCTTTCCAAGATGGCGCCGGCCCGAATGCATGCCATGTTTTGACAGATTACATTGCATAACCAAGATTTTTGATGCTAAATATGCACATTTTCGAACAAACTCTATATGCATTGTGTAATATGATGTTACAGGACTGTCATCTGAAGAATTCTGAGAAGGTTAGTGAAAAAATTAATATATTTTGGTGGCGATAACGTTATCGACCCTTTTGGCTTGATTCAATGCTGGGTGATGTTAGCTCATGTGGTATGCTAATATAACGATATATTGTGTTTTCGCTGTAAAACACTTAGAAAATCTGAAACATTGTCTGGATTCACAAGATCTGTGTCTTTCGATTGCTGTATGCTGTGTATTTTTCAGAAATGTTTTAGGATGAGTATTTTGGTAATTGACGTCGGTCTCTGTAATTATTCCGGCTGCTTCCAACGCTATTTCAGATTGCAGCTGCAATGTAGAAATGAGATTTATACCTGAAATATGCAAATTTTTCTAAAAAAAACTATCCTATACCATGAATATGTTATCAGACTGTCATCTTATGAAGTTGTTTCTTGGTTAGTGGCTATATATATCTTTATTTAGTCGAATTAGTGATGGCTACTGATGCAGGAAAAAAATGGTGGAGAAAAAAAGTGGTGTCTTTTGCTATCGTGGTTAGCTAATAGATTTACATATTGTGTCTTCCCTGTAAAACACTTAGAAAATCTGAAACATTGTCTGGATTCACAAGATCTGTGTCTTTCGATTGCTGTATGCTGTGTATTTTTCAGAAATGTTTTAGGATGAGTATTTTGGTAATTGACGTCGGTCTCTGTAATTATTCCGGCTGCTTCCAACGCTATTTCAGATTGCAGCTGCAATGTAGAAATGTGATTTATACCTGAAAAATGCACATTTTTCTAAAAAAACTTATCCTATACCATAAATATGTTATCAGACTGTCATCTTATGAAGTTGTTTCTTGGTTAGTGGCTATATACAGTGGGGAGAACAAGTATTTGATACACTGCCGATTTTGCAGGTTTTCCTACTTACAAAGCATGTAGAGGTCTGTAATTTTTATCATGGGTACACTTCAACTATGAGAGACGGAATCTAAAACAAAAATCCAGAAAATCACATTGTATGATTTTTAAATAATTAATTTGCATTTTATTGCATGACATAAGTATTTGATCACCTACCAACCAGTAAGAATTCCGGCTCTCACAGACCTGTTAGTTTTTCTTTAAGAAGCCCTCCTGTTCTCCACTCATTACCTGTATTAACTGCACCTGTTTGAACTCGTTACCTGTATAAAAGACACCTGTCCACACACTCAATCAAACAGACTCCAACCTCTCCACAATGGCCAAGACCAGAGAGCTGTGTAAGGACATCAGGGATAAAATTGTAGACCTGCACAAGGCTGGGATGGGCTACAGGACAATAGGCAAGCAGCTTGGTGAGAAGGAAACAACTGTTGGCACAATTATTAGAAAATGGAAGAAGTTCAAGATGACGGTCAATCACCCTCGGTCTGGGGCTCCATGCAAGATTTCACCTCGTGGGGCATCAATGATCATGAGGAAGGTGAGGGATCAGCCCAGAACTACACGGCAGGACCTGGTCAATGACCTGAAGAGAGCTGGGACCACAGTCTCAAAGAAAACCATTAGTAACACACTACGCCGTCATGGATTAAAATCCTGCAGCGCACGCAAGGTCCCCCTGCTTAAGCCAGTGCATGTCCAGGCCTGTCTGAAGTTTGCCAATGACCATCTGGATGATCCAGAGGAGGAATGGGAGAAGGTCATGTGGTCTGATGAGACAAAAATAGAGCTTTTTGGTCTAACTCCACTCGCCATGTTTGGAGGAAGAAGAAGTATGAGTACAACCCCAAGAACACCATCCCAACCGTGAAGCATGGAGGTGGAAACATCATTCTTTGGGGATGCTTTTCTGCAAAGGGGACAGGACGACTGCACCGTATTGAGGGGAGGATGGATGGGGCCATGTATCGCGAGATCTTGGCCAACAACCTCCTTCCCTCAGTAAGAGCATTGAAGATGGGTCGTGGCTGGGTCTTCCAGCATGACAACGACACGAAGCACACAGCCATGGCAACTAAGGAGTGGCTCCGTAAGAAGCATCTCAAGGTCCTGGAGTGGCCTAGCCAGTCTCCAGACCTGAACCCAATAGAAAATCTTTGGAGGGAGCTGAAAGTCCGTATTGCCCAGCGACAGCCCTGAAACCTGAAGGATCTGGAGAAGATCTGTAGGGAGGAGTGGGCCAAAATCCCTGCTGCAGTGTGTGCAAACCTAGTCAAGAACTACAGGAAACGTATGATCTCTGTAATTGCAAACAAAGGTTTCTGTACCAAATATTAAGTTCTGCTTTTCTGATGTATCAAATACTTATGTCATGCAATAAAATGCAAATTAATTATTTAAAAATCATACAATGTGATTTTCTGGATTTTTGTTTTAGATTCCGTCTCTCACAGTTGAAGTGTACCTATGATAAAAATTACAGACCTCTACATGCTTTGTAAGTAGGAAAACCTGCAAAATCGGCAGTGTATCAAATACTTGTTCTCCCCACTGTATATCTTTATTTAGTCGAAATTGTGATAGCTGCCCATGCAGGAAAAAAATGGTGGAGAAAAAAAAGTTGTGTCTTTTGCTATCGTGGTTAGCTAATAGATTTACATATTGTGTCTTCCCTGTAAAACATTTTAAAAATCAGAAATGATGGCTGGATTCACAAGATCTGTATCTTTCATCTGGTGTCTTGGACTTGTGATTTAATGATATTTAGATGCTTGTATTTACTTGTGACGCTATGCTAGGCTATGCTAGTCAGCTTTTTTACTGTGGGGGGTGCTCCCGGATCCGGGATGAGTACCAACTAAAAGTTAAGGTATCTTTACTTTTACTCATATGACATTTGGGTACTTCTTCCACCACTGTGTAGCAGACATAAACATACTGTACAGGGAGGAGGTCAGAGACATCAGCCTTCAACGCCAGCAAGACAAAGGAGCTGCTCATGGACTACAGGAAACGGAGGGCCGAGCACGCCTCCATTCACATCGATGGGGCTGTAGTGGAGCTGGTCCACATGACTAAGGATCTATCATTGTCCACACACACCAACATAGTTGTGAAGAGGGCATGACAACACCTCTTACCCCTCAGGAGGCTGAAAAGATTTGGCATGGGCCCTCAGATCCTCAAAATGTTTGACAGCTGCACTATTAAGAGCATACTTTTATTATTTATTTATTTATTTCACCTTTATTTAACCAGTTAGGCAAGTTGAGAACAAGTTCTCATTTACCGTTGCGACCTGGCCAAGATAATGCAAAGCAGTTTGACACATACAACAACACAGAGTTACACATGGAGTAAAACAAACATACAGTCAATAATACAGTAGAAAAATACATCTATATACAATGTGAGCAAATGAGGTGAGATAAGGGAGGTAAAGGCAAAAAAAGGCCATGGTGGCGAGGTAAATACAATATAGCAAGTTAAACACTGGAATGGTAGATTTGCAGTGGAAGAATGTGCAAAGTAGAAATAGAAATAATGGGGTGCAAAGGAGCAAAATAAATACAGTAGGGGAAGAGGTAGTTGTTTGGGCAAAATTATAGATGGGCTATGTACAGGTGCAGTAATCTGTGAGCTGCTCTGACAGCTGGTGCTTAAAGCTAGTGAGGGAGATAAGTGTTTCCAGTTTCAGAGATTTTTGTAGTTCGTTCCAGTCATTGGCAGCAGAGAACTGGAAGGAGAGGTGGCCAAAGGAGGAATTGGCTTTGGGGGTGACCAGAGAGATATACCTGCTGGAGCGTGTGCTACTGGTGCTATGGTGACCAGCGAGCTGAGATAAAGAGGGACTTTACCTAGCAGGGTCTTGTAGATGACCTGGAGCCAGTGGGTTTGGCGACGAGTATGAAGCGAGGGCCAGCCAACGAGAGTGTACAGGTCGCAGTGGTGGGTAGTATATGGGGCTTTGGTGACAAAACGGATGGCACTGTGATAGACTGCATCCAATTTATTGAGTACGGTATTGGAGGCTATTTTGTAAAAGACATCGCTGAAGTCGAGGATCGGTAGGATGGTCAGTTTTACGAGGGTATGTTTTGCAGCATGAGTGAAGGATGATTTGTTGCGAAATAGGAAGACAATTCTTGATTTAACTTTGGATTGGAGATGTTTGATGTGAGTCTGGAAGGAGAGTTTACAGTCTAACCAGACACCTAGGTATTTGTAGTTGTCCACATATTCTAAGTCAGAACCGTCCAGAGTAGTGATGCTGGACGGGCGGGCAGGTGCAGGCAGCGATCGGTTGAAGAGCATGCATTTAGTTTTACTTGTATTTAAGAGCAGTTGGAGGCCATGAAGGAGAGTTGTATGGCATTAAAGCTCGTCTGGAGGGTGGTTAAGGAGTGGACCAAGATGCAGCGTGGTATGTTTCCATCCTTTTATTTGGAAGAGAAACTAAAGAACAAAAACAATAAAGCGAACAAACGAAACGTGAAGCTCAGCGTAGTGCTCACAGGCAACTATACCTAGACAAGATCCCACAAAGCACAATGGGGAAATGGCTACCTAAATATGATCCCCAATCAGAGATAACGATAAACAGCTGCCTCTCTTTGGGAATTATACCAGGCCAACATAGATATATAATTCCCCTAGATAACCCACCCTTAATCACACCCCGACCTAACCAACATAGAGAATAAACAGCTCTCTATGGTCAGGGCGTGACAAAAATGAAACGAAGTGCACCTAGCTTGAAGCGTTTCCAGCTTCAGTTTGAAGTTAGTGTTAGCTGTGTTGTTGGCTAACTGAACAACAGTGTCCGGACGAGAGAGCACATTTTCTATGTCAGGTGAAACCGCTCATCATTAGCTCATTGTTATGGACGTATCCAAATAAATGTCACTAGAAAAAAGCTTAAACAAATGCAAATGTAGGTACTTTGTTGTTGTAGTTGGCTAGCTAGCAAGCAAGGGATAAGAATGTTGTCAGCCAATATGGCAATTGAACATCTACAACGAACGACTGGGTCGTGTCCATAGATACAGAACTGAAAGACTGAATGACTGGGTCGCGTCTCTGTCAACTGAACTGATAGAACGAACGATCAGCCGGCTTGGGTAGCAACCATAGATGTGTGTAAGGACTATATCTTGTGGAAGGATGAAATAGTATGAATAAATTCATCAAAATAACATTTCTAATAAAATATGTCAATCATTATTTGTATAAAAAAGTGATGATGCCCTCGAAGCCAGTGTTTGTAGGATATACTTGCATGGTTTGCCGAACAACACCCGTGCCAATATATCCTCCAAACACCGGCTTCTCTGCCATTATCACTTAATTATAAACAGGCTGGTTCGAGCCCTGAATGCTGATTGGCTAACAGCTATGGTATACCACGGGTATGACAAAGCATTTTTTTACTGCTCTAATTACTTTGGTAACCAGCTTATAATAGCAATAAGGCGCCTCTGGGATTTGTGATATACAGTTGAAGCCGGCAGTTTACATACACTTAGGTTGGAGTCATTAAAACTCGTGTTTCAACCACTCCACACATTTCTTGTTAACAAACTATAGTTTTGGCAAGTAATTTAGGACATCTACTTTGTGCATAACACAAGTAATTTTTCCAACAATTGTTTACAGACAGATTATTTCACTTATAATTCACTGTATCACAATTCCAGTGGGTCAGAAGTTTACATTCACTAAATTGACTGAGCCTTTAAACAGCTTGGAAAATTACAGACAATGATGTCATGGCTTTAGAAGCTTCTGATAGGCTAATTGGCATCATTTGAGTCAATTGGAGGTGTACCTGTGGATGTATTTCAAGGCCAGAAAGATAATTGTAGACCTCCACAAGTCTGGTTCATCCTTGGGAGCAATTTCCAAATGCCTGAAGGTACCACATTCATCTGTACAAAGAATAGTACGCAAGTATAAACACCATGGGACCACGCAGCCATCATACCGCTCGGGAAGGAGACGTGTTCTGTCTCTTAGAGATGAATGTACTTTGGTGTGAAAAGTGCAAATCAATCCCAGAACAACAGCAAAGGACCTTGTAAAGATGCTGGAGGAAACAGGTACAAAAGAGTCTATATCCACAGTAAAATGAGTCCTATATCAACATAACCTGAAAGGCCACTCAGCAAGGAAGAAGCCACTGCTCCAAAACCGCCATAAAAAAGCCAGACTACGGTTTGCAACTGCACATGGGGACAAAGATCATACTTTTTGGAGAAATGTCCTCTGGTCTGATGAAACAAAAATAGAACTGTTTGGCCATAATGACCATCGTTATGTTTGGAGGAAAAAAGGGGAGGCTTGCAAGCCGAAGAACACCATCCCAACCGTGAAGCACGGGTTGGCAGCATCATGTTGTGTGGGTGCTTTGCTGCAGGAAGGCCTGGTGCACTTCACAAAATAGATGGATTCATGAGGCAGGAAAATTATATGGATATATTGAAGCAACATCTCAAGATATCAGTCAGGAAGTTTAAGCTTGTTCGCAAAAAATGCTTGGTCGTCTTTCAAATGGACATTGAACCTAAGCATACTTCCAAAGTTGTGGCAAAATGGCTTAAGGACAACAAAGTAAAGATATTGGAGTGGCCATCACAAAGCCCTGACCTCAATCATATAGAACATTTGTGGGCAGAACTGAAAAAGCGTGTGCGAGCAAGGAGGCCTACAAACCTGAGTCAGTTACAACAGCTCTGTCAGGAGGAATGGGCCAAAATTCACCCAACTTATTGTGGGAAGCTTGTGGAAGGCTACCCAAAACGATTGACCCAAGTTAAACAATTTAAAGGCAATGCTACCAAATACTAATTGAGTGTATGTAAACTTCTGACCCACTGGGAATGTGATGAAATAAATTTAATCTGAAATAAATCATTCTCCTATTATTCTGACAGTTCACATTCTTAAAATGAAGTGGTGATCCTAACTGACCTAAGACAGGGCATTTTTACTGGGATTAAATGTGAGGAATTGTGAAAACTGAGTTTAAATGTATTTGGCTAAGGTGTATGTAAACTTCCGACTTCAACTGTATGGCCATTATACCACGACTAAGGGCTGTATCCAAGCACTCCACGTTGCGTTGTGAATAAGAACAGTCCTTAGCTGTGGTATATTGGCCATAAACCCCATCTCCTCGGACCTTATTGCTTTTAAAAATATATATATTTTTAAGGCATTATACCATGGCATTGTTGAATATTTCTTTCTGATTGGTTTGAAGGCCATTCTAGAGCGTGCATTATTTCCCTATAACACATGGTATATTTGCACGGTAGAATTCAATGGCTATAGTTATTTTTTGCAAGTTTTGTTTGAGCAGCTTTTGATTGCAAAAGTCGAATTTAAAATAGTACTGGTATTGTTGAATAAAATTTTCGTAATAGGACACTAGGACTGATGGTTTGGTTAGCTCAGTGGTTCCCAAACTTTTTATAGTCCCGTACCCCTTCCAACATTCAACCTCCAGCTGCGTAACCCCTCTAGCACAAGGGTCAGTGCACTCTCAAATGTTGTTTTTTCCATCATTGTGACCCTGCCACACACACACACACTATACAATACATTTATTAAACAAAAGAATGAGTGTGAGTTTGTCACTTCCCACGAGCCGGGTTGTGAAAAAGAGCTCTTATAGAAATCAGGGCACAAATAATAATATAATCAATAATTTTGCTATTTTTTTAACCATCTTACATATAAAACCTTATTTGTTGTAAAACCTTATCAAATTGTGAATAACTCATCGCAGGTTAATGGGAAGGTTGTGCTTGAAAGGATGCACATAACTCTGCAATGTTGGGTCTCATTCTTAAATCATTTTCCACACACAGTCTGTGCCTGTATTTAGTTGTCATGCTAGTGAGGGCCGAGAATCCACTCTCACATAGGTACGTGTGAGATGCAAAGGGCATCAGTGTCTTAACAGCGTGATTTGCCAAGGCAGGATACTCTGAGCGCAGCCCAATCCAGAGTTCTGGCAGTGGCTTCTGATTAAATTCAATTTTCACAGAACCGCTTGTTGCAATTTCGATGAGGCTCTCTTGAACAGATATTGGTAAGTGGACTGGAGGCAGGGCATGAAAGGGATAATGAATCCAGTTGTTTGTGTCATCCATTTCGGAACGTACCTGCGTAATTGCGCACCCAACTCACTCCGGTGCTTCGCTATACCACATTTGACATTGTCTGTAAACTTGAGTTCATTTGCACACAAAAAAATCATACAATGACGGAAAGACCTGTGTGTTGTCCTTATTAATGCAGACAGAGAAGTACTCCAACTTCTTAATAATAGCCTCAATTTTGTCTCGCAGATTGAATATAGTTGCGGAGAGTCCCGGTAATCCGAGATTCAGATCATTCAGGCGAGAAAAAACATCACCTAGATAGGTCAATCCTGTGAGAAACTCGTCATCATGCAAGTGGTCAGACAAGAGAAAATGATGGTCAGTAAAGAAAACTTTATGCTCGACTCTCAATTAAAAACAAAATGCATCAGTACTTTGCCCCTTGATAACCAGCGCACTTCTGTATGTTGTAAAAGCGTTACATGGTCGCTGCCCATACCATTGCATAGTGCAGAAAATACACGAGAGTTCAGGGGCCTTGCTTTAACGAAGTTAAGGACTACCCCCTTTAAAATTGTTTTGACTAAAATAACATACCCAAATCTAACTGCCTGTAGCTCAGGCCCTGAAGCAAGGATATGCATATTCTTAGTACCATTTGAAAGGAAACACTTTGAAGTTTATGGAAATGTGAAAGGAATGTAGTAGAATATAACGCAATAGATCTGGTAAAAGATAATACATAGAAAAACCAACCGTTCTTTTGTATTTTTTTGTACCATCATGTTTGAAATTGTGTATGTGCAAAGTTTTAGACTGATCCAATGAACCATTGCATTTTTGTTCAAAATGTTGTCTCAAGACTACTCAAATGTGCCTAATTTGTTTATTAATAACTTTTTATTTTCAAAATTGTGCACTCTCTTCAAACAATAGCATGGTATTCTTTCACTGTAATAGCTACTGTAAATTGGACAATGCAGTTAGATTAACAAGAATTTAAGCTTTCTGCCAATATCAGATATACAGTGGGGAGAACAAGTATTTGAAACACTGCCGATTTTGCAGGTTTTCCTACTTACAAAGCATGTAGAGGTCTGTAATTTTTTATCATAGGTACACTTCAACTGTGAGAGACGGAATCTAAAACAAAATCCAGAAAATCACATTGTATGATTTTTAAGTAATTAATTTGCATTTTATTGCATGACATAAGTATTTGATCACCTAACAACCAGTAAGAATTCCGGCTCTCACAGACCAGTTAGTTTTTCTTTAAGAAGCCATCCTGTTCTCCACTCATTACCTGTATTAACTGCACCTGTTTGAACTCGTTACCTGTATAAAAGACTCCTGTCCACACACTCAATCAAACAGACTCCAACCTCTCCACAATGGCCAAGACCAGAGAGCTGTGTAAGGTGTTCAGGGCTAAAATTGTAGACCTGCACAAGGCTGGGATGGGCTACAGGACAATAGGCAAGCAGCTTGGTGAGAAGGCAACAATTGTGTAACAAATGTATCAAATACTTGTTCTCCCCACTGTATCTACAGTGGGGAGAACAAGTATTTGATACACTGCCGATTTTGCAGGTTTTCCTACTTACAAAGCATGTAGAGGTCTGTCATTTTTATCATAGGTACACTTCAACTATGAGAGACGGAATCTAAAACAAAAATCCAGAAAATCACATTGTATGATTTTTAAGTAATTAATTTGCATTTTATTGCATGACATAAGTATTTGATACATCAGAAAAGCAGAACTTAATATTTGGTACAGAAACCTTTGTTTGCAATTACAGAGATCATACGTTTCCTGTAGTTCTTGACTAGGTTTGCACACACTGCAGCAGGGATTTTGGCCCACTCCTCCCTACAGATCTTCTCCAGATCCTTCAGGTTTCGGGGCTGTCGCTGGGCAATACGGACTTTCAGCTCCCTCCAAAGATTTTCTATTGGGTTCAGGTCTGGAGACTGGCTAGGCCACTCCAGGACCTTGAGATGCTTCTTACGGAGCCACTCCTTAGTTGCCATGGCTGTGTGCTTCGTGTCGTTGTCATGCTGGAAGACCCAGCCACGACCCATCTTCAATGCTCTTACTGAGGGAAGGAGGTTGTTGGCCAAGATCTCGCGATACATGGCCCCATCCATCCTCCCCTCAATACGGTGCAGTCGTCCTGTCCCCTTTGCAGAAAAGCATCCCCAAAGAATGATGTTTCCACCTCCATGCTTCACGGTTGGGATGGTGTTCTTGGGGTTGTACTCATACTTCTTCTTCCTCCAAACACAGCGAGTGGAGTTAGACCAAAAAGCTCTATTTTTGTCTCATCAGACCACATGACCTTCTCCCATTCCTCCTCTGGATCATCCAGATGGTCATTGGCAAACTTCAGACGGGCCTGGACATGCACTGGCTTAAGCAGGGGGACCTTGCGTGCGCTGCAGGATTTTAATCCATGACGGCGTAGTGTGTTACTAATGGTTTTCTTTGAGACTGTGGTCCCAGCTCTCTTCAGGTCATTGACCAGGTCCTGCCGTGTAGTTCTGGGCTGATCCCTCACCTTCCTCATGATCATTGATGCCCCACGAGGTGAAATCTTGCATGGAGCCCCAGACCGAGGGTGATTGACCGTCATCTTGAACTTCTTCCATTTTCTAATAATTGCGCCAACAGTTGTTTCCTTCTCACCAAGCTGCTTGCCTATTGTCCTGTAGCCCATCCCAGCCTTGTGCAGGTCTACAATTTTATCCCTGATGTCCTTACACAGCTCTCTGGTCTTGGCCATTGTGGAGAGGTTGGAATCTGTTTGATTGAGTGTGTGGACAGGTGTCTTTTATACAGGTAACGAGTTCAAACAGGTGCAGTTAATACAGGTAATGAGTGGAGAACAGGAGGGCTTCTTAAAGAAAAACTAACAGGTCTGTGAGAGCCGGAATTCTTACTGGTTGGTAGGTGATCAAATACTTATGTCATGCAATAAAATGCAAATTAATTATTTAAAAATCATACAATGTGATTTTCTGGATTTTTGTTTTAGATTCCGTCTCTCACAGTTGAAGTGTACCTATGATAAAAATGACAGACCTCTACATGCTTTGTAAGTAGGAAAACCTGCAAAATCGGCAGTGTATCAAATACTTGTTCTCCCCACTGTATGTCCTGGGAAATTCTCTTGTTACTTACAACCTCATGCTATTCGCATTAGCCTACGTTAGCTCAACCGTCCCGTGGAAGGGACACCGATCCCGAAGTTAACTAATTAACCATTTTCACTGTAGTGTCCAAAACATATTTCAAGCTGTTAGGCATTAACTTGGCAGCAAGAGCCTCTCGGTGGACGCTGCAGTGTACCCAAGTGGCGTCGGGAGTAACTGCTTGCACGCTCGTTACCACTCCACTATGTCTCCCTGTCATGGCTTCTGCACCATCAGTACATCTCCCAACATGAGCAGCAGCTACGTTTGGCTACATAGTGGAATTCCCGCGAGGGAGTAACGGTTAATGTGATGGAATGTTAATTATTTGACTAGGCTACCTGTATTTGACATTGTGTTGTTATTATTTCGCTCAACACTAGATGGTTTAATCTTATTTTTGGCATTGAAATGAGGCTACTCAGGCGAGAAAAAAAACTCACCCAAACGTATAGCCCCATTGGAGAATATAAATGGACTGTTTGAAAATGTGAAGAAAATCACATTTTTATTTGGCGTACCCCCGACGGCATTGCGCAAACTACAGTAGTTGCTGTGGTAATCTGGTAAGCTAGCTACTTCAGTGGATGTTGCACACATTTCTACTGGCAAATGAACACATTTCTAGTGGCAAAGGTGTTAAATTCTAGCCAAGTTATAAAAGGAATAATCAACTCGTGGCTCTATGCCTTCTCTGGACAACAATGCTACTCTGTTGAAGGTCAGGGCCACTCTGCTTGCGCGTCGAAGAACACATCTTCCACGTCGTTTATTCATTTCCATCGAACGCATGGACCCTCGTTGATTATCCCTTACATATCTGCTTCAATTACCTCGTACCCCTGCACGTCGACTCGGTACTGGTTCCCCTCCTCGTGTATTTATTATTACATTTGTTTTTATGTGTTATTACTATTCTGTTATTTCACTTTTCTTTCTCTGCATTGTTGGGAAGGGCCCGTAAGTAAGCATTTCACTACTAGTCTACACCTGTTGTTTACAAAGCATTTGACAGTACCATAATAGTTTAGCTGAAGGTCTATATTAAATATACATCCTTTACATGCCCAGTATCAGGAATCAAGGTAAGACCCAAGTGCAGACTGTGTGAAGTAACAATGTTTATTGTAACCACAGGGGCAGGCAAACGACAGGTCAAGGCAGGCAGGGGTCGATAATCCAGAACAGGGGCCAAGGTACAGGACATGAGGCAGGCTCAGGGTCAGGTCAGGCAGAGGATGGTAAACCAGAGGTGGAGCAAAGGTACAGGATGGCAGGCAGGCTCAGGGTCAGAGACACGCAGTGGTCAGACGGGCAGGTACAGGGTCAGGACAGGTCAAAACCAGGAGGATGGGGAAAAAGAGAGACTATGGAGAAACAGGAGCTGAGACAAAATGCTGGTAGGCTTGCACAAACAAGACAACCTGGCAACAGACAAACAGAGAACACAGGTATAAGTACACAGGGGAAGATAGGCGACACCTGGAGGGGGTGGAATCAATCACAAGGACAGGTGGAACAGATCAGGGCGTGACACCCAGACATTACCCAGGAGGAGGAGTTCCAACCCATATTTGATACAGGCTCAGGCTGCTCCACTTGGCAATGTCAATTAAACCTCTTTGGTAGATTTAATTAATGACACTAAAGGTCTTTAAGAATTTTAAGAAGGGCACCTGAAAGCGACTTAACATCTGACTCCTAGGTGGTAGCCTATTATTTAGAAATCTTTGTGTTCCCTTTATATGCATGTGCAGAGAGACTGTATAAGTGGGTGGGTCATTATGTATAAGCAGTTGCCAAGCTTCAGAAGAGGCACCATACATGTAGGTATGTATGTATGTATGTATGTATTTATTTATGAATTGGGGACCCCTCCCCTGCATTAAGACCGCTTCTGTCAAAACCAAGGCAACGTAGCCTATCCATCAGAGAGTGTCAGAGTCTCGTCTCCATTCTGAGATCATCATCAGACTAATCTAATTAAGACATTAGACAGACATTCTTCTAGTTTCACTGCTGTAAGATGGGCTGACCAGGGGCCATCAGTGAGACCAGGGGACCAGAGGAGTCAGATCACCCAGAGTTGTTATAAATAGCCGTTATCACAAGCATCCTGGTCACACAGGACCAGGTTAATTACAGTCGACAATCTGTCACGATATATAGGAGCTACGCCTTGAGGTTGGTCTCAAGTTCCACTCACTGGTAAGCAATTATTTTCTCATTTCCTGTTTTTTTCTGGGGGGAGAAAGAAAAAGTGTTTTGCAGAGTTATAATTGGCCGTGACCCAATGGTAGGGGAACATTTATTGCAGTGCATGTTCTGGAATTAAAGCACATGCTGTGTTGGTTTCCCAGAAACAATAAGTTGCAGTGTTCAGAATATAATGTGAATATGTTAGTAACATTTTCTTCACTGCTCTACTGAAATAGTTTGCCGTTTTTAATCATGGATTTAATTTAATATGGGATGGTTTTGTTTTTGCATTGCATGCATTGAGCATTTCATGGTGATTACATGTACATTATGCATATTTTTCTGCATGTCGTCATTATGAAAGAAAGATTCTTGAAACCAAATTCCATGATGTATTTTATTGCACACTTAGTTTAATCATTGCAAATCCAAGTCAATGTTCAAATGGAAACACATCTGATCCTTTTCGTACTACTTTCTGACAACAGCCAATTTCTAATAACTTCTACATGCAGAATCATAAAAACAATTACCACAAACAGTTGACTTTGACGTCCCCATTGGTGTTGGCGGGTTGTGATGCCAATCTGGTGAAAAATGTTTGGGAGATCAGAGCCAGAGACTACTATTCTAAAATAATGATTAAGAAGGAGAGACTAGAGCAGAGCACTCTGGCTAAGAACACACACACACACACACACACACACACAGTTCTGCATTTTGCTTAAAGTCACACTTTTAGTTTTCATTTATGTGGCTCTGTTTTATTAACAAACCAAATGTAATTAAATGTATAAATCTTATCGCTGGCGGAAGCGTTATAGGTTCGGGGGTGTGTCAAATATTTTGGTAATTTTCATAGTGGCCACAGTAGATGGTGGTGGCGCGAAAGGTCTGGGTTTTGATGAATTAACAAGTGTGGGTGTGTCGAGGCTTGGCTCTTTACTGACCAATCAGAACATGCTCCATGGCTAAATATGTGGTTTACATTTACATTTTAGTCATTTAGCAGACGCTCTTATCCAGAGCGACTTACAGTAGAGTGCATACATTTTATTACATTTTTTTTACATACTGAGACAAGGATATCCCTACCGGCCGAGAGCAGACGCTCTTATCCAGAGCGACTTACAGTAGAGTGCATACATTTTTTTTTTTTTTTTTTTTTTTTTTTTAACATACTGAGACAAGGATATCCCTACCGGCCAAACCCTCCCTACCGGCCAAACCCTCCCTAACCCGGACGACGCTATGCCATTTGTGCGTCGCCCCACGGATCTCCCGGTTGCGGCCGGCTGCGACAGAGCCTGGGCGCGAACCCAGCCCAGCCTGGGCACGAACCCAGAGACTCTGGTGGCGCAGCTAGCGATGCAGTGCCCTAGACCACTGCGCCACCCGGGAGACGGGTGGTTGCTTCAAGTTGTGTATCTACAGTCTTTTATGTATTGTGTTGTCATCAAATCCAATTTGAATGCTAGTCCGTTATAGCCTAGTTCTTTAAATAGCCTGCCATATATTTGTAAAATGTGTCGAACATGTTTGCAGTCCACATTATACTAAATGCATTTCTTAATTAAATATGGAAATACATTGTTAAACATAGGCTATAGCACTCACACTGACATAGGGGCTAGGTCTACTGTAAATTGCAGACTGGACATAGTCAAATATAGTCAATAAGCAAGATTGAATTCAATAGGCTATTGATGAGGCCTAAAAAGACAGTGTATAATTCTAATGAAAAAAACTTTAAATAGGCTATGTCTAAATACAGTCAGGCACCATAATTGCTCCCCCGAGGCTTTGGTAAACCGTGGGGTGTTGGGTTGAGCACACAGAGATGGACACAGAGACGGGGAGATTCTAGTCAGAAAACACGACTTTACTAGGCAACAAAAAACAAACGTAACAACAAAATAACTTAGGGTTAGCTCGGTCCTTCTTCTCATATTCGGCTCCGTGCCTCTGGAAGCTTTGTTTCCCCTCTCTCTTTTTCCACTCCTGTGGTGTGCCATGGTGCTACATTTATGTGGCCTGCACGGCTGGTTGGCACTCTCCCCTAATTACACCTAATTTGTGCCATCAGCGTCAGGGTGCGTAACCCGGGTACTCCCAGCAGAGGGAGCCAACGTTGCGGCACGTACCTCCCCTCTATCACCAACCCCCCGGGGTACAGGGCATTCGCATTGCCGTGCCAAGCGCCAGACCTGTGAATGACAGAGAAAGAGAATTGCTTTAAGGACAGGAACCAGTGGGTGACGCAGTCATTCGTGTCCTTACCTCTTGCCATCCACACGAAGGGGGCATAGTCGGTGAACAGGGTCAACTTCCTCCAGGGGAGGTAATACTTGAGGGTGTCCAGCACCCACTTCACCTTGAGGCACTCCTTCTCGACAATCAAGTGCTTCTTCTCCCTCAGGAGGTGCTTCCTGCTGACATACATGGTGGGGTTCTCCTCGCCTTCCTGCTCTTGGGACAAGACGGCCCCCACCCCTGTGTCAGACTTGTCTGTTTGGACCAGGAGGTTTCTTAAGAAGTCCGGGGTGACGAGTACTGAGTGCGAACAGCGCGTCCTTCAGGGCCTGGAATACCACCTCGGTGTCCTCGGTCCATCGCACTATCTGGGGCAGGCACGCCTTAGTCAGGTGTGTGAGGGAAGAAGCCATTGCGGCAAAGTTAGGTACAACTGTAATAGCCTGCTAACCCCAGGAACGACTGCACCTGCCTCTTGGTTCGGGGGACTGGCCATTCCCCAAAGGCGGAATTTTTCTTCTTCTTGGGGCTTCACGTTTCCCACTCTCGATTTGATAGCCCAGGTACTGGGGGTTCGCACACAGCCCCGCATCCCTTAGCGGATCCACCACCGCCTGTAGCCTACAGAGATGGGACTCCCAACTGTCACTGTGCACCATTATATCATCCGAATGTCATGACTGTCCTGTAAGGATCCAAATAGGTCAGATCAGCTTTGCAATAAATAACTTTAACCAGACCCCCTCTCACCCACAGAGAGGGGAGAAGGGAACTGGTGGGGGGTTGACAGCTCACGCCCTGTTGTAAATCAAGGAGAGAACATTCAGGCATCTCCCTCTCCAAATTCACCTAAGGAATGTGCCTTCGTCTACGCAGACATTTTCCCGCCGAAAATCTAACACGTTTTCAAGTGAATACGGGAACAATATTTATAACAGAATGTGGGGAATGGGCAGAGGTGACCTAAAAGAACACTGATGTCGGTTTGGTTGATATTTTGTGATGTCATTAAAAATGTTAGAAAGGAAATAGTGTAACTTGAGAAGTATACACGCTACATGTACGAAGTTTCCATCCTCTACGTTGTGTATGAAATCTGAACAATTGAAAGTGTTTTTGTTAAGAGAGGGATGTGATCTTAGGATAATTGATAATTGTTTCTATAAGTAAGTAGTCACCACCCACTTGAGTGAGGTCAGAGAGCGTGTCAGCCTCACAAACCGCCCCTTTTGAATGAACTGTATAAAACGATGGGTTAAGAATTAACATATCAGACCAGAAAGAGGTCGAGCTGCAGCGCACTTTTAAAGTGGTTTAAACTTTGAATGTCAACACGAGGTAGACGATAAATCACCTCCCAGACAATCACTGGTACGGCTGATTATTTGTCCTAAGTAAAGTATCTCGAAAAGCTAATATAAATGGGACCATTCAACTACCCTCTTCAAACCATTGTATTCTACTACTCTAATCACCCCATTGGGAACCATCGACATGGCTGGCTAGCCTATCTTCAAAAGAACATCTTACAGAGTGAATGGAAGTAGAATAAACTCTGTAGTTCTGTTCAGGACTACACAAGACACCGGCTACCAGATGATGGCAGAGGAGAACAACAGTAGAAGACCGGTGGGGACACCTTTTTGAAATTTAAAGGCCCAACCAACCCCCTTTCTAAGAAGGCCTGGTTCCGACAGAAATACACAAAAGAACAAAGACATTTACACGTAAATACAATCATGATGTTCTTACTCCAAACAGGCGGCGGTTCGTGTGCAAAGTATAAGATTACTGTGAAAGTGGCTTCTAAATGTACCAAAGTATTACGTCTCTGTCCCTCTCTGCCCCCCCATCTCTTTTGTAACAAACCGCCATATTGTGTCAGTCCGCTACGGACCTGTTTTTAATTAAGTGTGTATGATTATCCTGTGTTACCATTTAGTTAGCTAGTAAATAAATAAAACAATTTGTGTAGTACTGAATCATAAGGAAGGCTCTGGTTTTTACAGAGGCAGGAGATTACAACTCTTCAGAACGATGATATGATTCAAGGTTATGATTAAAAAGTTGGCTGTTTATGGATGTGATGGGTAAAGACCTTTAGAGTTTAATTCGGGAGATGGTAACTCTTTAAATAACCGCTCTCGTGGTGCCCCAAATCTGAATTAGTTAATTGTTACATGATTAATTTAAATCGGGTAACAATTAAACATTGTTAGTTGATTAGGTAAATAACAGTCTTCAGATTAATGAAAGTAAAGTCATGACACGAATGAGCAACAGCGTACTCAACGTGTGCAGGACATGGTCCATGAGTCGCTGGAAGATCGCTGGGGCCCCGTGGAGCCCGAAAGGCAAAAGGCTTCTCCCTTCATCAGGTCCAGGGTGCTGACGTATCGAATTTACTGACCTCGTTCAGGCCCCGAAAGTCGTTGCAGACGGTTCCGTCTGGTTTTGGTACCAGACTATAGGGCTAGACCACTCACTGTGGGACTCCTCCAGAAGCCCCATCTCTAGCATTGTCGTCACTTCCTGCTGGCCGCCGCCCTCTGAGTTTCTGGTATCCGGTATGGCTGTTTTCACACTTTTTCTCCCGGATCTGTGTGGATATGATGTTCCATGAGATCTGTGCGCCCCGACGCCTCGGAGAACACAGCCGTATTCTGCTGGACCAACTCTCGGAGCGCTTGTCGTTGGGTAGGGCTGAGCTCTTCCCCCATGGAAACTTTGATGGAGGGTGGGTTCTGCTGTGGCCTGGTCCACGTTGCGCACTGCGCCTCTCGTGCATGCCCTTTCTTCAGTAGGTTCACATGGTAAAGCTGGAGGGGTTTTCTATGCCCCAGTTGGTGGACCTTATCATTGACGTCACCTAACAGCTCGACGATGTGGTGTAATCCATACCACGTAGCCAGGAATTTGCTCTCTGTTGTGGGGATCAGCACCAAGACCTTCTCACCCGGGTGGAACTCTCATGGTTGGACCCCCCAGTTGTATACGGGGTCCTGGGCGCATTGCGCCTGGATCATATGCTCCTTCACCACTGGCCAAATTACCTTAATCCTATCCTTCATGTCCTCCACGTGTTCCACCATGCTGCGAAGAGCGGTCATTTTGTCCTTCCAGACATTCTTTGCTAGGTCCAGCAGTCCGCGGGGCTGATGGCCGTACAGGAGCTCCAAGGGGGAGAACACAGTGGATGCTTGGGGTACCTTGCATACCAAGAGCATCAGGTGCGGCAGCAGCTGGTCCCATTTCCTCCTGTCTCTCTCAATGACCTTCAGCATCTGCTTTAGGGTCTTATTGAAGCGTTCGACTAGCTCTTCCGTTTGTGGATGGAACACGCTGGTCCTCACCTGTTTGATTCATAAAAGATTGCAGACATCTTTCATTACACAATACATGAATGCGGTGCCCTGGTCTGTCAGGATTTCCCGCGGGATACCCACCCGGCTGAATAAATGGAAGCGCTCCCGCGCGATACCTTTTGCTGTTGCTGTGTGCAACGTGATTGCATCGAGCTAAAGGCTAGAGCTCGCTATGCTCTGACGAACCATCATACAAGCAAAGAGTCAATACAGGATTAAGATTGAATCCTACTACACCGGCTCTGATGCTCAACGGATGTGGCAGGGCTTGAAAACTATTATGGACTACAAAGGGAAACCCGGATGCGAGCTGCCCAGTGATGCGATCCTACCAGATGAGCTAAATGCCTTTTATGCTCGCTTCGAGGCAAGCAACACTGAAGCATGCACGAGAGCACCAGCTGTTCTGGATGACTGTATGATAATGAGCTTGGTATCCGTTGTGAACAAAACCTTTAAACAGGTCAACATTCACAAAGCCACTGGGCCAGACGGATTACCAGGAAGTGTACTAAAAGCATGCGCGGACCAACTGTCAAGTGTCTTCACTGAAATTTTCAACCTCTCCCTGACCGAGTCTGTTTCAAGCAGACCACCATAGTCCCTGTGCCCAAGGAAGCAAAGGTAACCTGCCTAAATGATTACTGCCCCGTAGCACTCACGTAGGTAGCCATGAAGTGCTATGAAAGGCTGGTCATGGCTCACATCAACAGCATCATCCGGGACACCCTAGACCCACTCCAATTCGCATATCGCCCCAACAGATCAACAGATGACGCAAACTCAATCGCACTCCACACTGCCCTTTCCCACCTGGACAAAGGAACACCTATGTGAAAATGCTGTTCATTGACTACAGCTCAGCGTTCAACACTATAGTGCACAGGAAGCTCATCACTAAGCTAAGGACTCTGACTAAACACCTCCCTCTGCAACTGGATCCTGGACTTCCTGACGGGCTGCTCCCAGGTGGTAAGAGTAGGCACCAAAACATCTGCCACGCTGATCCTCAACACTGGTGCCCCTCAGGGGTGCGTACTTAGTCCCCTCCTGTACTCCCTGTTCACCCACGACTGCATGGCCAAACATGACTCCAACACCATCATTAAGTTTGCTGACGACACAACAGTGGTAGGCCTGATCACCGACAACGATGAGACGGCCTACAGGGAGGAGGTCAGAGAACTGTCAGTGTGGTGCCAGGACATCAACCTCTCCCTCAATTTGAGCAAGACAAAGGAGCTGATCATGGACTACAGGAAAAGGCGGGCCGAACAGGCCCATTAACACCGATGGGGCTGTAGTGGGGAGGGTTAAGAGTTTCAAGTTCCTAGGTGTCCACATCAGCAACGAACTATCATGGTCCAAACATACCAAGACAGTCGTGAAGAGTGCACGACAAAACCTTTTCCCCCCTCATGAGACTGAAAAGATTTGGCATGGGAAAGAGAACCTTAAACCCAGACTTGGACCACACATCCACTCCAATGAATAGCATGCTAGCGATGGCTTTGAAATGGTTGCAGTTAGCCACTGATTCCTTTCAAACCACTCATTGTTGAATTTGCTATTTCCAACTTGTTGTGTAATGTTCATGTCCAATGGCCGATGAGCACCGATATGTTTTATCTATAATTTATCTTCACATGGCAAGGATTGAAAAGGATTTGCCAGTAGATTGTCGACTTAATTGATGATGACTGCTCGCTTGCTATCTATGATTTTGAAAGTATGATGGTGACATGATCTGATCATTCCAATCAAAGCTACGGTAGAAATATACGTGATTTGACAATTTTATATGTGGCCAATGACCTTTAGCCTTCTTGGATGGGCACTTCAAATGTAACTCTATGGCAACACCCAAGGGGCTTAAATTTGAGTTCTCCCTGTAGATTTTGCAGTGACGTAGTGTCCTCATGAGTGACAGAACACTGAGCCAATCACGGCGCAACTAGAGAACATTACCAACCCCTACACTAAATATATATTTTATTTTTTTTGCTAAACAGTTGGTGCTCAAACCGCACCTGCCCTGAATGACGGGTCGCCACTGATTAAGGTGGATGATTACCTATAGCTTGTCGTCTCTTCATATGGTTTTATGGAATACTGAAGGGATTCAAAATGGAAGAAAGCAGTTAATGTTTATTTACAAATCTACTGCTAGTCTAGTTGTTCAATCCATCCCCCTGAAGGTATTCCTTCTCTTTGTGCTCTTCCAAGGCCCAGCTCAAACACTGAACAGGTTCTTTATTAGCATTGATTTCCATTCACAGCTGTCTTCTATGAAAACACCAATTCTCATCAACTTCTCTGTCCTCCGGCAATCTATATAGAGGCTTCCTGTTCGGCACAGGAGTTACCCCAAAGTCTTTAATTGTGCTTCTGATTTGCTTTCTTTACCTTTTGGAGGAGATTCAAACAATCGATTGGTAGCTCCAACTCTTTTCTCCTGCCCAGCCCTGTTGTAAATAAGAACAGGAACTGTTACTGTAGGTTGGAGACTCTTTCTGGCACCTTGTTCTTCTTGGTTCACCACAGATGTTTCTTTTGAACCATTCGTATCGACAGTGAAATGCAAGTATTTTCTATGTAACAACATGTTCATCCAAAATTGTTACTAGTGTACAGCTACTGTGCAGTCAACAGGCAAAATAGCAACTTCATGTAAACAGTAACCAAAATGTTGAAAAAGCCTAATCCTTGTTTTAGTGAAATTATTTTTATTTTTTGCAGGATTAATTCAGATTGACATAGGTGTATGACCCTCAAGCAAACACCCAAGAGGGTGAGAAGGAGAGACAAGCCAGAGGAAACCATTAGTGTTGGTGGCGCACACTAATCGGCCTATGTCATCGCCACACCATGAAGATGGCACACAAGGATTCGCACAACAGTGGGAAGACTCTTGGAAGCTATCAACTCAAAAAGGGATTGAGAAGAAAGAAACAGCTTATGTGTCTCTTTCAGGCTGGGGAGATGCTTGGAAATGCTTGCTTAGTATCCCCCACAGAACGTCTCCAAGAGTAAGTAAGACGAACTCTCGTGGGGTCTCAAGACATCAACAGAGCTTTTTAGAACATATTCTGGAAATGAAGGACTCGTGTTTGTTATGCTGATGATCCTATAAGGAATCAGCATCCTCATCATCTCTGTAACCCCTTCACTCCACCTTACAGAACAGTTTCTTATATCTAGAACACAAATTACAGATTGAATTTGAGGTAACCTTTGAAGGTAGATGAAAGAAATCTATGTGCAAGTTGAATATACCTCAGCAGATTGTTGAAAGGAGAGTTTGAAAGATCCACGTGTATCCGAGAGTAGGACTATGCATGCCTTTTTATAAGTGTTCTGTAGCATTAGTTGAAAGTGATTTACTTGTAGTTTAGAAAAGGTTATAATGCATTAGTGTGTAGAATCAAAAATTGTATCATATATCATCATATATATTAATATATATTCAACGTTTTGCTATTGAAAGTATTTAAAATGTTTGTTCCTCATTTTTGTTGATTGCAAGTCATTATTTTGATGAAAAACACAAGGCTAAGAAGTATACATATTCATTCACTGCAAATATACTATACATATAGTGACAGGTGCAGGTGTCTCAGGAATATGCCATTTCGAATGTTAATCAGTTAATCTAACAAATAACCTTATAATATTCACACATTTGGAAACATACACTCCCTCTCCCTTTCTCTCTCTCGCCCTCTCTCTCACTCCATCTCACCCCTGCGTAAGCTAGTTAACAAAAGGAAAATACTACGGCTTTATAGGTATGCATAAATCATAGCCACAATGGAAACATTATGGATGCGTCCCTATTCATCAGTGGCGTAAAGTACTTGAGTAAAAATACTTTAGAGTACTACTTAAGTTGTTTTTTGGGGTATCTGTACTTTACTATTTATATTTTTGATTACTTTTACTTCACTACATTCCTTAAGAACATATTGTACTTTGTACTCCATACATTTTCCTTGACAGCCAAAAGTACTTGTTTCATTTTGAATGCTTAGCAGGACAGGAAACTAGTCAATTTCACGCACTTATCAACCGAACATCCCTGGTCATCCCTACTGCCTCTGATCTGGCGGACTCACTAAAAACAAATGCTTTATTTGTAAATTATGTTTGAGTGTTGGAGTGTGCCCCTGGCTTTCCGTAAATTTAAAAAACAAGAACATGGTGCCATCTGGTTTGCGCAATATATATGGAATTTGAAATTTGATACTTAAGTATATTTCAAAACCAAATACTTTTACTCAAGTAGAATTTTACTGGGTGACCTTTACTTGAGTCATTTTATATTAAGGTATCTTTATTTTTACTCAAGTATGACAGTTGGGTACTTTTTCCACCACTGCTATTCATAGGGCACTATTTCTGACTAGGGGCCATAGCGCTCTGGTCAAGTGCACTATAGGGAAAAGGGGGCATTTGGGACGCAAACTATGAATACAAAAAAGTTAATAAGGAAAGTCCAGTGTTTCCAGATTTCTATGAAATATCACCCATAATGAGTTACAATGTGTGTGGGTGTGGAGCTGTAGAGGGTCCCACAGTGGAGCTGTGAGGAAGGGCCTGTGGTGGAGCTGTAGAGGGCCCCACAGAGGAGCTGCAAGGAAAAGGCATATGAAGGAACAAATTAGCCGGTGTAGATATTTAGAAACTTGCATCATCTTTTTCTCAGTGTTTCTTAAAGGCATACTTTGAAGATTTCTTGCATTGGTGACTGTGTTAATGAATCCTAAAGAAACAAACAAGTAAATGTTTTTATAGTGTAATTCTTTATTTTATCATTGTAAATTCACTAACTGTTAAATAAATTGCCATACCACAAATCAACCACACATTCTAGTTGAAATAGCCACTGCAGAGCAGACCTGGGTTCTGATACTACTCGAAATGATTTCAAATATGTTAGTTGTGCTTGATTGAGCTTGCCAGTTGCAATGGAACAGATAGAAAAAGTCTCTAAAGTGCAAAAGCAAATGCTTAAAGCATTTTAAATAGTATTTTAATCCAGGACTGTTACAGAGTTCCTCCTTAATCCCGTAGGATCCACACCGGCCCAAGGAAATACTTGATTTATGCCCCTCTCTAATCGGCGGCTACGTGTAGACCTCTACTGATACTTTAGTAGGGTATACAGATCAGTACACAGGATACTGATGTAGCATATGTTATGAGAATGCTGCCTGGCTTTCAATTTCATCACGTGTAAGACATTATAATGAAGAAGGTAATTATACCAGACTTCCCACGAGACACATTAATATTGAACAATCTTACGGTTCAATAATTAGGTATCAATTATAATTGGTTATCATCCCATCCAAAGTCTGGTAATTAACTGATAATGCCGCAGACAACAGTAATTAATGTCCTAAATTATTGTGAATACAAGCAGAATTTTTAATGCGGCGGGGTATTTGAAGATGTGCACAGAATGTAGTAATATAAGTGAAAATGATTAAGTAATCATTTGCATGATTTTCTTTACAGAGCAAGTTATTGACAGAGAAATGATTGAACAGTATTATACTAGCCTTCGAAACTTTTTTTTGTGGGGTGGGTGCAGTGTCTTCTGCTAGAAAGACGACGCAAGTCGCTGAGTCACTGTTAACTCTTTAATCCAAGAGCAACCAGAATAATTATGTAGAATGGTATAGCAGCCCCCCCCCCCCCCCCCCCTTGGCTGCTATAACAGTCTCCACTCTTTTGGGAAGGCTTTCCACTAGATGTTGGAAGATTTCTGCGGGGACTTGCTTCCATTCAGCCACAAGAGCATTAGGGAGGTCGAGCACTGATGTTGGGCGATTAGGTCGGTGTTCCAATTCATCCCAAAGGTGTTTGATGGAGTTGAGGTCAGGGCTCTGTGCAGGCCAGTCAATTCTTCCACATCGATCTCGACAACCCATTTCTGTATGGACCTCGCTTTGTGCACGGGGGCATTGTCATGCTGAAACAGGAAAGGGCCTTCCCCAAACTGTTTCCACAAAGCTGGAAGCACAGAATCATCCAGAATGTCATTGTATGCTGTAGCGTTAAGATTTCCCTTCACTGGAACGAAGGGGCCTAGCCCAAACCATGAAAAACAGTGATTATTATTCCTCCACCAAGCTTTACAGTTGGCTCTATGCATTCGAGCAGGTAGCATTCTCCAGGCAACCGCCAAACCCAGATTAGTCCCTCGGACTGCCAGATGGTGAAGCGTGATTCATCACCCCAGAGAACGTGTTTCACTGCTCCGGAGTCCAATGGCGGCGAGCTTTACACCACTCCAGCCGATGCTTGACATTGCGCATGATCTTAGGCTTGTGTGCGACTGCTTGGCCATGGAAACCCATTTCATGAAGCTCCCGACGAACAGCTCTTGTGCTGACGTTGCTTCCAGAGACAGTTTGGAACTCAGTAGTGAGTGTTGCAACTAAGAACAGGCAATTTTTTGTTGTTGCCCTAGGCGTTTCAACATTCGGCGGTCCCGTTCTGTGAGCTTGTTTGGCCTACCACTTCGTGGCTGAGCCGTTGTTGCTCCTAGACGTTTCCACGTCACAATAACAGCTCTTGCAGATGACCAGGGAAGCTCTAGCAGGGCAGAAATTTGCCGAACTGACTTGATGGAAAGGTGGCATCCTATGACGGTGCAACGTTGAAAGTCACTGAGCTCTTAAGGTCATTCTACTGCCAATGTTAGTCTGAGATTGCATGACTATGTACCCGATTCTATACACCTGTCAGCAACGGGTGTGGCTGAAATAGCAGCATTTACTTGTTCTAACAGCAGACCTATCATCTTGCCGCCAGCTCTTAGCAAACTGTTGGGGAAAAAAATTGTGTTTGACCAAATACAATGCTATTTCTCTGTAAACAAATGAACAGACTCAGCATGCTTATAGAGAAAGGCACTCAACATGTACTGCACTGACAAATGACTGATGATTGGTTGAAAGAAATTGATGATGAGATTGCGGGAGCTGTGTCGTTAGATTTCAGTGCAGCCCTTGATATTATTGACCATGACCTGTTGTTGAAAAAGCTTTTCAACCTCTGCCATATGGTGGATTCAGAGACATCTAATAAAACTCAAAGGGTTTTCTTTAATGGAAGCTTCTCTAATGTCAAACACGTAAAGTGTTGTGGACCGCAGGGCAGCTCTAGGCCCTTTGCTTTTCTATTTTTACCAATGACCTGCCACTGGCATTAAACAAGTATGTGTGTCCATGTATCCTGCTGATTCAACCACATACACATCAGCAACCACAGCTAATAAAGTCCCTGAAACCCTTAAAGAGTTGCAGTCTGTTTTGGAATGGTTGACCAGTATTACATTTGTCCTGAACATCTAAATCTAAGAGCATTGTATTTTATACAAATCATTTCCTAAGTTCTAGACCTCCGCTGAATCTGGTAATGAATGGTGTGGCTGTTGAACAGGTTGAGAAGACTAAATTACTTGGTGTTACCTTAGATTGTAAACGGTCTTTGTCAGAACATATTGTAGCAGGCTCAATGGCGTAGGGTTTCCATGTCACCAAGTTCAACAACAGAACATGCACCAGTAGCACAAATGGAATGCAAATGGGGAGTTTTAGGGATTTTGGTACACAGGGAAAGAAGGGGGAATTCACCAATCACCACACAGTGCACAAGCCGTTCTCATTGTCCGTTCCGTTTTCCAGGGGTAATCCTCACACTCGGGTCCTCAGCCAACCCGGTCCAGTACACAAGAGGGTTAGTCCGACACTCCAGGTCACAATGGCTAATCTCACAGATATTGCTCTCTCTTCTCCCACTCTTCATAACACACTTGGCTCTCTCCTACTCTGCCCATTTGTGCAGGCTGCTTCCTCCTTTATCCCCAAGCACTCCCTGGCTTAACGAACAGTAGTCTCACCTCGTTGGGGCAGGAAGTCCATATAAGGCAAAGGGGGGGAGCCAGCGGCCTGCAAGATACCTCCCCTCACCTCTTCCTGCCACAATATAGATTCAATGGTTGTAAAGGGGAGAGGTCTGTTCATAATTAAGTGATTCTCTGCTTTTTTAACACCACACTCCAAAAAGCAAGTCCTGCAGGCTCTAGTTTTGTCTTATCTTGATTATAGTCCAGTCTTGTGGTCGAGTGGTGCAAGAGAGCTTAGGCGATGGCGTGGGACTTGGTCTTGAAGTGGTGGTACCATGAAGATGCCCCGAAAGGGCAGAGCTAGAAAAGGACAACTCTGCAACGTGAGCCGAGCTTCATATTTCCCTTTAGGAATTAGCAGGCATAAATGGCGAACTGCCTAAAGGGCCTACAATTACACTAAACAAGGCAGAAATGGAATGCACAGGCATAAGTGATATGTATGAGTTACCATACATAATAACAGAGGAATAGAAACAACATTATATGGGAAAGGAGCCTATACATGGCTGGAATTGATCAGGGAAAATACTGATCTAACCGGAGCTTACCGCTATGGCAAATAGACCCATCAGCGGAACAATAACTAAGCCTACATAACATAATGCAGCTAAACAGGAATGTGAATACACATGGTCACCAACTATATTACCAAGCAATAGACAATATATAAAGGCGAGTAGGCAAAGGTAAATTGGCATAGAGCTAACAAGGACATATTAGCATTGGAGCTAGGAGGTGGTGGAACGTTTACAAGGAGTTCGAACTTGGGATAACTGTGGCTCTATATAACAGACATATACGGTCCGATATTATGACCTATAGGTGAAATACACACGTTGGCATCAACGCACTCAGAACTACAAACAGTAAGATAAGAACAGTGGAGGATGATGTTTGTGAGGGGCAGCAGTAGCTGCAGGTGACTGCTGACTCCAATGCTGAGCTGGACACTGAGGTGAGGGAGAGTTGCATGTGCAAACTCTCTCGCTGGAGTGACGTTACACCCCCAGCTCGCGACTGAAGGAGTATGGAGTTCTTCACAGTGGTGGTGGGCACATACAGCAGCTAGCTTCTTTTCTGATTGGGTACAGTGTTGGAATTCACTTCACATGATAGAGAATAACGGCTGTGTTGCACATGAAGTAACTATCGTCATGGTTCCACCTGTCATCAGAGGGCGGCAGAGACCGCCCTAGAGGCAGTAACCTCACTCAGGTGTGTCCTATTTACTCGTAATGATTTCCCTGTTAAAAGAGGTGTGTTTTCTCTTGTCCTTGGCTGAAGCTTGAATTATGTGCCGTGTGCGGTTGTCTCCTGAGTGAGTTTTTGGGACTAAATGTCTGTTGTTTTCCCAGTGTTACTGCGATCCTTCCGTTACCGTTTCTCAGTAAAGTGTTATGTTTATTCTTAACAGCTGATTCCTCGTAGGGTCTCTTGTCTGTACCTGGGTCCATCCTCACCATGTCATAACACTAGCTCCTATTCGTTACATTAACTATAGCTCCTATTCGTTACATAACTATAGCTCCTATTCGTTACATTAACTATAGCTCCTATTCGTTACATAACTATAGCTCCTATTTGTTACATAACTATAGCTCCTATTCGTTACGTAACTATAGCTCCTATTCGTTACGTAACTATAGCTCCTATTCGTTACATAACACTAGCTCCTATTCGTTACATAACACTAGCTCCTATTCGTTACATAACTATAGCTCCTATTCGTTACATTAACTATAGCTCCTATTCGTTACATAACTATAGCTCCTATTCGTTACATAACACTAGCTCCTATTCGTTACATAACTATAGCTCCTATTCATTACATAACTATAGCTCCTATTCGTTACATAACTATAGCTCCTATTCGTTACATAACTATAGCTCCTATTCGTTACATAACTATAGCTCCTATTCATTACACAACTATAGCTCCTATTCATTACACAACTATAGCTCCTATTCGTTACATAACACTAGCTCCTATTCGTTACATAACTATAGCTCCTATTCATTACATAACACTAGCTCCTATTGGTTACATAACTATAGATCCTATTCGTTACGTAACTATAGCTCCTATTCAAGAACATTATATGCAAAGCAAATTCAGACACTACATGGGTCCTCTTATACTTCAGCCTTATATGTTGTGGTGTCAACATGAGCGAAGGCTAATTTACATCCTGGCAATGTAATAAAAATAGAGCTGTATTTTTTTATTGAGCAGCTATGTTACAGACATCCTAAAAGGCAACACCTTAGTATGTTGGCAAGCTGCCAACTGTCAAGGAGCAAGGGCTAAGAGTACTACACCTCCCATATGGCCCGTGTGACTCACACATGGAACACAATTAATTTCAATAACGGTTACAGATTAGTCAATAGCTGGCAGACCCACTGCCATGTAGATAATACTGCAAGGTGCAAAGAGATTATAGCCCAGGGAGATGGGAAAGGGGGATAACTAGTCTGTTGTACAACTGAATGCATTCAATGAAATGTGTCTTCCGCATTTAATCCAACCCTTCTGAATCAGAGAGGTGCGGGGGGCTGCTTTAATTGACATCCACGTCATCGGCGCCCGGAGAACAGTGGGTTAACTGCCTTGTTCGGGCAGAGCGACAAATCTTTACCTTATCAGCTCGGAGATTCGATCCCGCAACCTTTCGGTTACTGGCCGTTACTGGTGTGGTGCCAGGAAAATAACCTCTCTCAACCTCAAAAAAATGAAAGAGATGATCGTGGACTTCAGGAAAAAGCATAGGGAACACGCCCTATCGACATTGATGGGACCGCAGTGGAGAAGGTGGAAAGCTTCAAGTTCCTCGGCGTACACATCACTGACGATCTGAAATGGTCCACCCACACAGAAAGTGTGGTAAAAAAGACGCAACAGCACCTCTTCGACCTCTGGAGGCTTAAGAAATTTGGCTTGGCCCCTAAGACCTTCACAAACTTTTACAAATGCACAATTGAGAGCATCCTGTTGGGCTGTATCACCGCAACTGCAACCACCATACAGAGGGTGGTGCGGTCTGCCCAATGCATCACAAGGGGAAAACTACATGCCCTCCAGGACACCTACAGCACCCGATGTCACAGGAAGGCCAAAAAGATCATCAAGGACACCAATGATCCGAGTCACGGCCTGTTCACCCCGCTATCATCCAGAAGGCGAGGTCAGTACAGGTGCATCAAAGCTGGGGCCGAGAGACTGAAAAACAGCTTCTATCTCAAGGCCATCAGACTGTTAAATAACCATCACTAGCCGGCTACCACCCGGTTACTCAACCGTGCACCTTAGAGGCTGCTGCCCTATATACAGTACATAGGTAAGGAATCACTGGTCACTTTAATAATGGAACACAAGTCACTTTAATAATGTTTACATACTGATTTACTCATTTAATATGTATATACTGTATTCTATTCTACTGTATTTATATATTTCTTAATTTCATTATTTGACTTTTAGATGTGTGTGTGTTGTGAATTGTTATATTTTACTGCACTGTTGGAGCTAGGATCACAAGCATTTCGCTACACCCGCAAAAACATCTGCTAAATGTGTGTACGTGACCAATACAATTTGATTTGGACCAACGCTCTGGGATTCGTTCCAGCAACCTTTCGGTTACTGGCCCAACGCTCCTACCCACCAGGCTTGTACCTGTTAGCAAACAAATACCCTCTACGTTATACATACACACACACAGACACACACAACATACACACATGCATAGCACGGACATGTACGTACGTACGCACGCATATGTGCACGCATAGCAGAGGAGGCTGGTGGGAGGAGCTATAAGAGGACGGGCTCATTGTAATGGCTGGAATGAAATAAATGGAATGGAATCAAACGTGGTTTAAATATGTTGTATTTGACACCGTTCCATGTTTTCTCTCATCAGCCTCCTCTGACGTACACGCACACGCAGGCAGATGTACGTAGTCACATTTCTTTACACATATGTAGTCGGCACATGGGCCACACCAAGAACATACCTTATCCCTCAAGTGGATTCTCAAACTTCAGCAGTATCTCCTGCTTCTGCCTCCTGGGAGGTTTAAAAAAAGGAGTGCTGTCTGTGGGGTCAGATGAAAACCATCAACCGGAAAACCAAACCAATTTTCTGATCATTCACACAACTTATGCAGGACCAACTCTCACGATTATATCTTTCAACTCTGATCCCATCAGGCAAAGTCAATTGCTTTGCACAGTCCTTTTTATGGACTGTGTATTGAACAGGTGGTGTGGCTGGAGTTTCAAGTCTGTGTGCGTGAGTGTGTGGGTGCCAGTGTGTGTGTGTGTGTGTGTAACGATTGTCGTCTGGAGAAGGAGAGGAGGACCAAGGTGCAGCGTGGTAAGTGGTCATATTTTTTTATAAAATACGAAAACACTTGACAAGCAACAAAAACGACAAAAGAACAGTCCTGAAAGGTGAAAACAAAACACTAAACAGGAAACAACCACCCACAAACAAAAGTGGGAAAACAGGCTACCTAAATATGGCTCCCAATCAGAGACACCGATAGACAGCTGCCTCTGATTGGGAACCACACCAGGCCAAACACACAGAAACAGAAAACCTAGACCTACAACATAGAATACCCAGACATAGAATATCTTCTATCTCAAGGCCATCAGACTGTTAAACAGCCACCACTAACATTTAGTGGCCGCTGCCAACATACTGACTCAACTCCAGCCACTTTAATAATGGGAATTGATGGAAATTATGTAAAAATGTATCACTAGCCACTTTAAACAATGCCACTTAATATAATGTTTACATACCCTACATTACTCATCTCATATGTATATGTATATACTGTACTCTATATCATCTACTGCATCTTGCCATCTTTATGTAATACATGTATCACTAGCCACTTTAAACTATGCCACTTTATGTTTACATACCCTACATTACTCATCTCATATGTATAGACTGTACACTATACCATCTACTGCATCTTGCCTATGCCGTTCTGTACCATCACTCATTCATATATCTTTATGTACATATTCTTTATCCCTTTACACTTGTGTGTGTATAAGGTAGTAGTTGTGGAATTGTTAGGTTAGATTACTTGTTGGTTATTACTGCATTGTCGGAACTAGAAGCAGAAGCATTTCGCTACACTCGCATTAACATCTGCTAACCATGTGGATGTGACAAATAAAATTTGATTTGATTTGATTTGAATACCCACCCACATCACACCCTGACCAAACTAAAAATAGAAACATACAAAGCAATCTACGGTCGTGACAGTGTGTGTGTGTGTTGACAGAGTGCAAGTCTATAACGTCAAATTAATTTACTGTAGTATCTGATGGTTTGTTGATAGTTTTAGCATCTGTACACCATGTGTAAAAATGAACAGAACAATCGTTAGGAGTCAGCCTACACCATGGACACTTAATATGTGACCTTTGAACTTACATCCGTACACACTTTTGTGACCGATTTCCACCGCTCAGTTTCATGATCTCATAGGTCCAAACCAGGGCTTAAAATAATCCTGCCATCAAACCTCTCCCAGGTCCCACCACCTGCGATAACGCTCATTAGCTATCATCCATACATTAGCATAATCCTTGTCACACTCCGACGCACCTGTAATTATACATGCAGCGGGGCAACCTCATCACAACTCGTCTTCCCATGAGGGTTCCATTTACCAGCACCTCTCATATCCACCTCTCATATCCTAGGATATTAGACTAACTGCTTTTGACTTCACTGCTTTTTGTGAAAGTTAAATCCAAATGAATTTAAGTCAGCACCAATATTAATAGCTTTCCCCAATATTTCGGTAAAAAGCTGAGGGATGGGGCTAGAGAAATATAACCACTATCAAATTCATAGACATACTGTAGCTATGCATGCAAGGACCGACCATCCATGATATCAAAATGATAGTTTTAGCCATGTTTTGAGGCTATACAGTGTCTGTTTACATGTACTTTGTTTGGAGTAAAACAAGTTTATATTTTGGGTTCTGATGGGGAACGACAGTTGAACGAAGATCGTGAGGCATTCATACGTTATTATCTTCAAGAATCAATGGGTACATATAATGAATTAAAGTCCAAAAATACAATGAACAAAAATAGAAACGCAATATGCAATAATTTCAAAGATTTTACTGAGTTACAGTTCATATAAGGAAATCAGTCAATTGAAATCATTTCATTAGGCCCTAATCTATGGATTACACAAGACTGGGAATACATATATGCATCTGTTGGTCACATATACCTTAAATAAAAGGTAGGGGCGTGTATCAGAAAACCAGTCAGTAACTGGTGTGACCACCATTTGCCTCATGCAGCGCAACACATCTCCTTGTTGATCAGGCTGTTGATTGTGGCCTGTGGAATGTTGTACCACTCCTCTTCAATGGCTGTGCGAAGTTGCTGGATATTGGCGGGAACTGGAACTCGCTGTTGTACACTTCGATCCAGAGCATCCCAAACATGCTCAATTGGTGACATGTCTGGTGAGTATGCAGGCCATTGAAGAACTAGGACATTTTCAGCTTCCAGGAATTGTGTACAGATCCTTGCAACATGGGGCTGTGCATTATCAAGCTGAAACTTGAGGTGATGGCAGCAGATGAATGGCACGACAATGGGTCTCATGATCTCGTCAAGGTATCTCTGCGCATTCAAATTGCCATCAATAAAATGCAATTGTGTTTGTTGTGGTGACTGCTTATGCCTCAGCATACCATTACCCCACCGCCGAGCACTCAGATTAGCTTTCCTGAGACGGTTTCTGACAGTTGTACAGAATTTCTTCAGTTGTACAAACCCACAGCTGTCCGGATGGCTGGTCTCAGACAATCCTGCAGGTGAAGGTCCTAGGCTGGCGTGGTACACATGGTCTGCCATTGTGAGGCCGGTTGGACATACTACCAAATTCTCTAAATCAACGTTGGAGGCAACAGCTCTGTTGGACATTCCTGCAGTAAGCATGCCAATTGCACTGTGGCATTGTGTTGTGTGGCAAAACTGCATATTTTAAAGTGGCCTTTTATGGGTCACCAGCACAAGGTGCACCTGTGTAATGATAATGCTGTTCAATCAGCTTCTTGATATGCCACACCTGTCAGATGGAAGGATTATCTTGGCAAAGGGGAAATGCTCACTAACAGGGATGTAAACTGCTGTGTGCACAACATTTGAGAGCAATACGATTTTTGTGCTTATGGAACATTTCTTGGATCTTTTTCAATTCATTAAGCATGGTACCAACATTTTACATGTTGCATTTATATTTTTGTTCAGTTTAGATGTAGCAACTTCAGATTGCCCCTTTGAGGAGCATTAGGTACTGCTGGAGAGTACCGATGGCATGTCCATCTTTTATATTTATTATACTGGTCACTCAAAACATTTATGAAGTATTTATATAGTTCAAATAGCCATCACTTTAGATTAGAATATGCAAAAAGACCTGACTAATGATTAGTAAATGGTTTGTAAGGACCTATATTAAACATCTGATAAATTACTTAGTGAGTCATTATTACATACTTTGAAAGTTGTTGAACATTTACAAATGTGGGAGCAATGATTTAACTAAATGATTAAACTATATACTAATCCATTAATCCAGTGCTACCTATAGGCCTACACATGAATTGTGCCTATTTATAAACTTGCCAATGACATATGTGTGACCATGTCATTATTTCAAGGTTTCCCGCCCGTGTCCATTGTTATATGCACATCATGTTCTAATTATTGATTGCATGTCCGAGTGTTTTAATGTCTGACACGTGTGGGACATGGGGTTGCATACATGAGCATGGGAAATAATCATGGGTTTGGCCATCTGCACATGTATACCTAATACCAAAATACCTAAAACAACAACAGAATGCTCTGACTTTGACAGACTCTTTCCGTAATGAACCGCAGACCGGTACAGAGGAGATACGATGTCATACTACGTTACAGCTAACTGTACATTCCATCAAGACAGGTCTACAGGGCTATTGTACTGCCAAATGGAAAAGCACCCTGCTCTAATTAACAAAGTGTTCATTATGATGTGAGTGTGTGCAGTGTGCAGTGAGGCATGCAGGTCTTTGGATCCTCCCCATTGACTTCCCATTGCTATATGACTCTTTAGGGTCTCCTCTCCCAGTATCTTCCTCTGAGCGACACGCACGCACGCACGCACGCACGCACGCACGCACGCACGCACGCACGCACGCACACACACACACACACACACACTATCCTTTTAAGTGATGGACCATCATTTACAGTAATCTAAATAAATGTTCAGAACCTCTCTGATTTCTAAAAAAAGAGCAAAAGGGAACAATGAAAGGAAGGAACGAAAGAGTGAATTTCTGACTTCCTCAGACAGCCTCTTACATTAACACGACTGTCAGAGGTTTTTCTACAAAGAAATCATGTACCTCTGAAAGGGGCCATGTGCTACAAAGCGAGGAACCTTCAGGGACGTTGAATGGCTGATTTAGCTGGAGTCCACAGCTATCAATTTGTGTGTGGCTTTATGTGCTCTTGATGGCTTGTCACACTGCAGAGCACGGCTCTGCAATCCCAGCAGGGTCCCTTCTGCAACTGCACTGTGAGAAGAAGGGGGGTAGGGGTGTGCTGGTAAGGGGGTGGGTAGTTGGGGGTCTGCTCTGTTTCATTTCCTCACGCGCACACACACACACACACACACACACACACACACACACACACACACACACACACACACACACACACACACACACACACACACACACACACACACACACACACACACACACACACACACACACACACACACACACACACACACACACACACACACACACACACACACACACCGTGAGATGAGTGGCAGGAATCCCAGTAATGAGGGCGTCACATTTTGGGCTCCCTCTCCAGAAAAGGGGACCTCCACCGACCCCTCAGCGCCCTGTAGAGACTTGCCTGTTCACTAATACCCAGGCTCGGAGACCTCCCGGCAAACAGACAGCAGAACACTGGCTGTTTTCTTATAGCCAATTTAAGAAGATTACTGTCAGACAAAGACAACCAGTCTTATTTAGCAGTGAAAGGGTAATGCACAGCAGCTGGGGCCACATCCTCTCATCTGTGACAGGACTTTCAAGAGGAGAGAGAGGGGAGAGAGTCCGCCGCACAGCTGCAAATTCACCACTCACTGTGTGCTAGGCATTTCAAAAGCTGATTATCACCCCTGAAAATGACCAGACACAATTCATTATGATCTTTATATTCACATCCCCGGCAGCTTTCTGTAATAAGGTATAATGGATATGAATATGATTTA
The DNA here is from genome assembly GCF_045679555.1 of Salvelinus alpinus. Taxonomy (NCBI): domain Eukaryota; kingdom Metazoa; phylum Chordata; class Actinopteri; order Salmoniformes; family Salmonidae; genus Salvelinus; species Salvelinus alpinus. The sequence goes on from NC_092103.1 coordinate 8,657,233, forward strand.
ACAATGGTCGCCACCTCCTTCCAGTCACATACTGTGAACACAGTAATGAGACACAAATAATGGCCTTCCCACAGTGTAACTGTATGCTACGCGGACACGTCAGCCTCCACATTGATATAAATAGCCGCATGAGCATGGACATAACAACCTATACCGTTCTCTGTCCAGGATATACAGTACATACAGCGCATTCGGAAAGTGTTCAAACCACTTGACTTTTTCCAGATTTTGATAGATTACAGCCTTATTGATTACATACTGTAGATTTCTTCTCCCTCATCAATCTACACACAATACCACATATGACAAAGAACTTTTTTATTTATTTTTATTTTTAAATAACACATTTACATAAGTATTCACACCCATTAGTTTGTTGAAGCATCTTTGGCAGTGATTACAGCCTCAAGTCTTCTTGGGTATGTCGCTACAAGCTTGGTATTTGGAGAGTTTCTCCCATTCTCTCTGCAGATCCTCTCAAGCTCTGTCAGGTTGGATGGGGAGTGTCGCTGCAAAGCTATTTTCAGGTCTCTCCAGTGATGATCGATCAGGTTCAAGTCCGGGCTCTGACTGGGCCACTCAAGGACATTCAGTGTCCCGAAGCCACTCCTGCCTGGTCTTGGCTGTGTGCTTAGGGTCGTTGTCCTGTTGGAAGGTGAACCTTCGACCCAGTCTGAGGTCCTGAGTGCTCTGGAGCAGGTTTTCATCAAGGAACTCTCTGTACTTTGCTCCGTTCACCTTTCTCTCTATCCTGACTAGTCTCCCAGTCCCTGCCTCTGAAAAACATCCCCACAGCATGATTTTGCCACCACTATGCTTCCCCGTAGGGATGGTGCCAGGTTTCCTCCAGACGTGCCGCTTGGCATTCAGGCGACGAGTTCAATCTTGGTTTCATCAGACCAGAGAATCTTGTTTCTCATGGTCTGTTATGTTCCTTTTACTGAGGAGTGGCTTCCGTCTGGCCACTCTACCATAAAAGCCTGATTGGTGGAGTGCTGCAGAGATGGTTCTCCTTCTGGAAGGTTCTCCCATCTCCACAGAGGAGATATAGCATCCGCTTCATCTGACCACTTCCATATTGAGCGAGTTACTGGTACTTCATGCTTTAGTTTTTGCTTGTCAGCAGGAACCAGGAGGGTAGAATTATGGTCAGATTTGCCAAACGAGAGACCTTTGTCTCCATCTCTGTGTGTGGAGTAAAGGTGGTCTAGTTTTTTGTCCTCTAGTTGCACATGCTGGTAGAAATGAGATAAAACGGATTTAAGTTCCCCTGTGTTAAAGTCCCCGGCCACTAGGAGCGCGTGATCCTTCGCGTCGTACTCATTAAAGAAAATAAATCTTCATCCAGTTTGAGGTGGGAAATTGCTGTTCTGAAATCCAGAAGCTCTTTTTGATCATACGAGACGGTAGCAGCAATATCATGTACAAAATGAGTTAACAACAATGCAGAAAAACAACAACAAATAGTACAGTTGGTTAGGACCCCGTAGAACGGCAGCCGTCCCCTCCGGCGCCATTATTCAACCTCCAGTTAGATATCAGACCTCTTGGATGTAATGACAACAGAACCTCTGCTACCCAGAGGTGCGAGAATACGAGGGTTGGCAAGATCAACACAGAGAATGCTGAATTCCTAAGACAACACAAAGGAAAGAAGAGTCACTTTAGGGGCCAGCACAGCCTACAACAGCGTTACATTTAAAAGTCCAGAACAGTCATTCTGATTCCCATGAAAAATGGCCTTTGAGTGACTAAAATATCACCCATAATATTTGTATTGAGAATGGCCAGTATATTACCTACATCCTCTCTCACAGGTGAGACCATGGCCATTATATTACCCATCTTCTCTCTCTCTCTCAGGTGAGACCATGGACAGTATATTACCTACATCCTCGCTCGTAGGTGAGACCATGGCCATTATATTACCTATCTTCTCTCAGGTGAGACCATGGACAGTATATTACCTACATCCTCGCTCGTAGGTGAGAGCATTGTCATTATATTGCATGCCTTTTCTCTATCAGATGAGACCATGGCCATAATGTTACGTACCTTCTGTCTCAGGTATAGTACCTACCTAATTTATCTCAGGTGAGACCATGGCCAGTATACATCTCTCTCTCTCTTGCAGTGCATGCTGAAAGTTGTTTTTGGAGTTTGAGTATTTGGTGTGGAGGGCTCTGTCCTAACTAACTTTCTTGATTCTTGATTCTTTTCTTTCAATTTAATTTTCTATGGTGGAGGGTTATTGCAATATTTGTTTTAGCGGTATCCACAGTTTTTTCAAAGTTAGGGTGGAAGAGGACAGAGTAAGTTTACTGGGGTTTGGTATATATATATATATATATATATATACACTGCTCAAAAAAATAAAGGGAACACTTAAACAACACAATGTAACTCCAAGTCAATCACACTTCTGTGAAATCAAACTGTCCACTTAGGAAGCAACACTGATTGACAATAAATTTCACATGCTGTTGTGCAAATGGAATAGACAACAGGTGGCAATTATAGGCAATTAGCAAGACACCCCCAATAAAGGAGTGGTTTTGCAGCCTTGCTTCCTGGCTGATGTTTTGGTCACTTTTGAATGCTGGCGGTGCTTTCACTCTAGTGGTAGCATGAGACGGAGTCTACAACCCACACAAGTGGCTCAGGTAGTGCAGCTCATCCAGGATGACACATCAATGCGAGCTGTGGCAAGAAGGTTTGCTGTGTCTGTCAGCGTAGTGTTCAGAGCATGGAGGCGCTACCAGGAGACAGGCCAGTACATCAGGAGACGTGGAGGAGGCCGTAGGAGGGCAACAACCCAGCAGCAGGACCGCTACCTCCGCCTTTGTGCAAGGAGGAAGAGGAGGAGCACTGCCAGAGCCCTGCAAAATGACCTCCAGCAGGCGACAAATGTGCATGTGTCTACTCAAACGGTCAGAAACAGACTCCATGAGGGTGGTATGAGGGCCCGACGTCCACAGGTGGGGGTTGGCTTACAGCCCAACACCGTGCAGGACGTTTGGCATTTGCCAGAGAACACCAAGATTGACAAATTCGCCACTGGCGCCCTGTGCTCTTCACAGATGAAACAGGTTCACACTGAGCACATGTGACAGACCTGACAGAGGCTGGAGACGCCGTGGAGAACGTTCTGCTGCCTGCAACATCCTCCAGCATGACCGGTTTGGCAGTGGGTCAGTCATGGTGTGGGGTGGCATTTCTTTGGGGGGCCGCACAGCCCTCCATGGGCTCGCCAGAGGTAGCCTGACTGCCATTAGGTAACGAGATGAGATCCTCAGACCCCTTGTGAGACCATATGCTGGTGCGGTTGGCCCTGGGTTCCTCCTAATGCAAGACAATGCTAGACCTCATGTGGCTGGAGTGTGTCAGCAGTTCCTGCAAGAGGAAGGCATTGATGCTATGGACTGGCCCGCCCGTTCCCCAGACCTGAATCCAATTGAGCACATCTGGGACATCATGTCTCGCTCCATCCACAGACTGTCCAGGAGTTGGCGGATGCTTTAGTCCAGGTCTGGGAGGAGATCCCTCAGGAGACCATCCGCCACCTCATCAGGAGCATGCCCAGGCGTTGTTGGGAGGTCATACAGGCACGTGGAGGCCACACACACTACTGAGCCTCATTTTGACTTGTTTTAAGGACATTACATCAAAGTTGGATCAGCCTGTAGTGTGGTTTTCCACTTTAATTTTGAGTGTGACTCCAAATCCAGACCTCCATGGGTTGATAAATTTGATTTCCATTGATAATTTTTGTGTGATTTTGTTGTCAGCACATTCAACTATGTAAACAAAAAAGTATTTAATAAGTATATTTCATTCATTCAGATCTAGGATGTGTTATTTTAGTGTTCCCTTTATTTTTTTGAGCAGTGTATATATATATGAGAGAGCGAGAGCGTGAGCGAGAGCGAGAGACCGGCGGACCAGAGACCGGCGGACCAAAACAATGTGGCCAGCTCAAACGCTGATTGTTGTGTCAATTGAAACTGGATGTTCTAAATAAATAATCACACCGGTTTGAGCGTACACTGCAGGGACCACTGTAGAACGATCACACCTGTTTGTTGGTACGTGTCAAAGGGTTACAAGGAGTTATTTGTCTACCGATAAGATGTGGATCATTGTCAGGTTATATGATACAGTGCATTCAGAAAGTATTCAGACCACTTGCCTTTTTCCACATTTTGTTATGTTACAGCCTAATTCTAAAATGGATTGGATAAATAAAACAATCCTCATCAATCTACACACAATACCCCATAATGACAAAGCAAAAAGTGTTTTTTAGACATTTCTGCAAATTGATTGGAGTCACCTCCCTTGGTCGTGGAGGTGACCAGGAACCCGATGGTCACTGACAGAGCTCACGAGTTCCTCTGTGAAGATGGGAGAACCTTCCAGAGGACAACCATCTCTGCAGCACTCCAACAATCAGGCCACACCAATGCAGCCACTCCTCAGTAAAAGGCACATGACAGCCCCTTGCCCAAAGACACCTAAAGGACTCTCAGATCATGAGAAACAAGATTCTCTGGTCTGATAAAACCAAGATTGAAGTCTTTGGCCTGAATGCCAAGCATCATGGCTGGAGGAAACCTGGCACCATCCCAACGGTGAAGCATAGTGGTAGCCGCATAATGATTTGAGGCAGGGACTGGGAGACTAGTCAGAATCGAGGGAAAGATGAATGGAGCATAGTACAGAGAGATCCTTGATGATAACCTGCTCCAGAGCGCTCAGGACCTCAGACTGGGGGCGAAGGATCACCTTCCAACAGGACAACGACCTTAGGCACACAACCAAGACAACGTAAGAGTGGTTTCGGGACAAGTCTCTGAATGTCCTTGAGTGGCCCAGCCAGAGCCCGGACTTGAACCCGATCGAATGTCTCTGAAGATAGCTGTGCAGCGACACTCCCCATCCAACCTGACAGAGTTTGAGAGGATCTGCAGAGACGAATGGGAGAAACTCCCCAAATACAGGTGTGCCAAGCTTGTAGCGCCATACCCAAGAAGAATCAAGGCTGTAATCGCTGCCAAAGGTGCTTCATCAAAGTACTGAGTAAAGCATCTGAATGTAAATGTGATATTTCAGTTTTTATAAATGTGCCTAAAATTCTAAAAACCTGTTTTTACTTTGTCATTGTGGGGTATTGTGTGTGGGGTATTTCATCAATTTTAGAATAAGGCTGTAATAAAATGTACAGAAATTCAACGGGTCTGAATACTGTCCGAATGCACTGTATATAAGCTTCAGTAACAACAGAACACCATGGTTGTAATAACACTTTTAACAGGTAGTTTGTAAATGTATAGAATGTGTTTGTTTTGGATCCACACTGGTAAGTTAACTTCTTATTAGACAGTCACAGAGGATTTTCTTCTGAATGACTGTTCAGAGCATAACACTTTCCGTTCAGCTTCGGGCAACTTTGATGTAAGGCTTGATCACACCTGTAGTGACTACTTCTATCTGTCACTCCCATTGTTGCTTATCCATTGTTCACTAGATATATCAGTGTAATTACACCCAACACAATGTTGAAGAACAGAATGCTTCCCACCACTAGATCACATAACTAGCCGTGAGCTGGACGTGATCCCTATGCTGCCACCACTGTAGCGGAAGAAAGCTGTAACGGGGACTCTAACCAGGGCTCATATGTGGCCAAGTGAGCTCTAACAGCCGTTGCCATGAAAGCCTAGTAGGCCTCGGGGCAGAGGCAGTAGGCTTACAATGCTGGCATATGCCTTGTTACAATAGCCTAAGTATATAACATCATTGACATGACCATAATAATCATCATGAAATGACCTTGGAAGTGCCATAAGTGTAAGCCAAAATAATTCATTATTTTACATTAACCTGTTTAGCTGCATTGACATGGCTTAATTGATCATAGTCCAGACTCATTATAGTTGTAAACAGTGGTGTAAAGTACTTAAGTAAAAATACTTTGGGGTATCTGTACTTTACTATTTAGTTTTGACAACATTTATTTTTACTTCACTACATTCCTAAAGAAAACAATGTACTTTTTACTCCATACATTATCCCTGACAACCAAAAGTAAATGTTTTATGCTTAGCAGGACAGGAAAATGGTCCAATTCACTCACTTATCAAGAGAACATCCCTGGGCATCCCTACTGCCTCTGATCTGACGGACTCATTAAACACACATGCTTCATTTGTAAATGATGTCTGCGTGTTGTAATGTGCCCCTGGTTATCCGTTAATAAATAAAAAAGAAGATAATTGTGCTGTCTGGTTTTCTTAATATAAACAATTTGAAATGATTTATACTTTTGATACTTAAGTATATTTATAACCCAAATACTTTTAGACTTTTACTCAAGTAGTATTTTACTGGGTGACTAAATTGTACTTGAGTCATTTTCTATTCAATTGAGGTATTTTTACTTTTACTCAAGTATGACAATTGGGTACTTTTTTGACCACTGGCTGCAAATACCATGCAGTTGCACATGGGAATTTAAAAAAATTGTTTCCCCACATTTATTGATGAATATATTTCCCATCATGAAAATGTATCCCCATTCCCTACTCAAATACCTTCATCAATACCACAAAAAAAAGAAGACAAGTTTTCCCCAAAAATGTATTCGAATTAAGTCGTATTTTTTACACGAATTAAGCCACACAAAAACGCACAAAAATGTACGAAATCTTCGGAAATACTTTTGTACATATTTGCACGAAGTGAGTGTGAGATTGATTTGATAGGTTAGTCCAGAGGTGGAACAAGATATAGCTAGTAGGTCTCTCCAGGCTGAAGAGAATGCGGTTTAAGGGCAAGTTGAGGTTGTGTTACCAAAAGCTGGGTCTCAATGGATTGAGTCTTGGGACAATCGTTGATTTAATTTATGAAAAAATATTGCCGTTTCTATTGTCATAAACTATTGATTTGTTGACCTATATTCACTCTGAGGAAATGTTAGCTCACTTACAAACTGTATGTTTTTAATAACCAGGCTTTTGTGATATTTCACACATTATTTACTGAACAGCTTAAAGGGGCACTCCCAAGGTTTTCAACATTCAGCTTGCTTTGCCAACCATCCCGACCAGTGTTTCCCACATTAAGTTAGGTTACTTGTCTTGGTGGCCAGCCGGGAAGGGCAGCATGGCGCGACAGGTGAGGCTTGCACCGCTGCTGCTACCCTAATTTGTTATTCTTGTGAGCCTACACCGTTCAGGCAAATTAAATAAAAGCTATTACAAATGTGTTTTGAGTACTGTTTTTAGAGCTGCAACTAACAACTATTTTGATAATCAGTCTGTCAATTACTACTTTGATTACTCAATTCGTTAGAATTTTTTAAACCCTGTTTTGCTGACCGACTTTAGGCAGAATGTTTTATCAAATATTAAAATGTTTACAGTGCAAATAGCAACAATAGACAATCTCAAATTCAAAAATGTATTTTGTGATAACTTCCATTAAAGTGCATTTCCACATGAGACAGGAGCAGTGTCAGCTCAAGATGATTTGGGACTCTATGTGAGATTTGATTTCGGTGCCCCTCCTATTGAAGTTGAGGGTCATGCTTCCCTGGGACACTCAAGTCTTCTCATATTACTAACATTTGTCTTACCTCTCATTACTGAGGGTCTGCAACAAAGCCCTGAGGAAGTTCAAGAAGAGGAAGGGTTTCCAAATTGGGTCAAGTTTTCTATGGAGATTGGTGGTGATAGATGAATCCAAGTTCTCGCACAAAAAAAAAGGTATAGCATTATCTTGGCTTGGGAACAGAGATCATTTGTTTATATTTTTCACTTATGGTAATCAGTTGCCAATTTCAAGTACTCCTCAGTAGATATACTGATATGGATAAAAGAAATAGAGGGCTTTGCCATTTCATAGACTGAATTATTTGATAAATACATCTCTCAGTGCTCTTGGACACATCATCAGCGATGTTTCCTAGGATCATATTTCGGGTCTTTCAACGTTAAACAACATTATGTGTTTTTCTTTACATTAAGTTGCTTGCTCCCGGGTAGGTACATTATAGTTACATGCATATCCATTGTAAATACATTGCTCTTACATGTAATTCGGTATATCCTTTAAGCCAAATAATATGGAAATAAGATAACTGAAGCTGTAGTTAATGATAGGGTGTGCATTGACAGGGTGTGCATAGTCCTAGCCTATCTTATTTTGGTGGTGTAACGTCCTGACCAGAGTTCTTATGTGTTTTGCTTGTTTAGTGTTGGTCAGGACGTGAGCTGGGTGGGAATTCTATGTTGTGTGTCTAGTTCGTCTGTTTCTGTGTCCAGCCTAATATGGTTCTCAATCAGAGGCAGCTGTCAATCGTTGTCCCTGATTGAGAGTCATATATAGGTGGCTTGTTTTGTGTTGGGGATTGTGGGTGGTTGTTTCCTGTCTCTGTGTTTTGTCTGCACCAGCTAGGACTGTTTCGGTTTGCCACATTTTGTTGTTTTGTATCGTTGTAAGTGTTCACTGTTTTCGTTTAATTAAACATGTTGAGCACTGGCTACGCTGCGTGTTGGTCCGATCCCTGCTACACTCTCTCTTCTAGTGAAGAGAGGGAAGGCTGCAGTTACAGAACCACCCACCAAACCCGGACCAAGCAGCGTGGCAACGGGCAGCAGCGACAGCAGCAGCGGTACCAGGAGGAATGGTCATGGGAGGAAATCATGAACGGAAAAGGACCCTGGGCTAAGGTTGGAAAGGATCACCTCCCATGGGAACAGCTGGAGGCAGCTAGGAGAGCAGAGGCAACCGGAGAGAGGAACTGGCGTTATGAAGGTACGCAGCTAGCACGGAAACCCGAGAAGAAATCCCCAAAATTTCTTGGGGGGGGCTAAAGGGTAGTGTGGCAAAGGCAGGTAGGAAACCTGCGCCCACTTCCCATGCTTACCGTGGAGAGCGGGAGTACGGGCAGACACCGTGTTATGCGGAAGAGCGCACGGTGTCTCCTGTACGTGTGCATATTCCACCTCCCCGCACTGGGCGGGCAAGATTGAGCATTGAGCCAAGTGCCATGAAGCCGGCTCAACATATCTGGCCTCCAGTACGTCTCCTCAGGCCGGTGTACATGGCACCAGCCTTACGTATGGTGTCCCGGTTCGCCTACACAGCCCAGTGCGGGTTATTCCACCTCCCCGCATTGGTCGGGCTACGGGGAGCATTCAACCAGGTAAGGTTGGGCAGGCTCAGTGCTCAAGGGAGCCAGTACGCCTGCACGGTCCGGTATATCCGGCGCCACCTTCCCGCCCCAGCCCAGTACCACCAGTGCCTACACCACGCACCAGGTTTCCAGTGCGTCTCCAGAGCCCTGTTCCTCCTCCATGCACTCTCCCTGTAGTGCGTGTCTCCAGCCCAGTACCTCCAGTTCCGGCACCACGCACCAAGCCTCCTGTGCGTCTCCAGAGCCCTGTACGCACTGTTCCTTCTCCCCGCACTCGCCCTGAGGTGCGTGCCCTCAGCCCGGTACCACCAGTGCCGGTACCACGCACCAGGCCTACAGTGCGCTTTGAGAATTCAGTGTGCCCTGTTCCTGCTCCCCGCACTAGCCTTGAGGTGCGTGTCTCCAGTCCGGTACCACCAGTGCCTACACCACGCACCAGGCCTACTGTGCGCCTCAGCAGGTCAGAGTCGGCTGTCTGCCCAACGCCGCCTGCACTGCTCGTCTGCCCAGCGCCGTCTGAGCCATCCGTCTGGCCAGCGCCGTCTGAGCCATCCGTCTGCCCAGCGCCGTCTGAGCCATCCGTCTGGCCAGCGCCGTCTGAGCCATCCGTCTGGCCAGCGCCGTCTGAGCCATCCGTCTGGCCAGCGCCATCTGAGCCATCCGTCTGCCCAGCGCCATCTGAGCCATCCGTCTGCCCAGCGCCGTCTGCACTGCCTGCCTGCCCAGCGCCATCTGAGCCATCCGTCTGCCCAGCCTCATCTGAGCCATCCGTCTGCCCAGCGCCATCTGAGCCGCCTGTCTGCCCCGAGCCATCAGAGCCGCCCGTCTGTCCCGAGCCGTTAGAGCCGCCCGTCTGTCCCGAGCCGTCAGAGCCGCCCGTCTGTCCCGAGCCGTCAGAGCCGTCAGTCAGTCAGGAGCCGCTAGAGCCGTCAGTCAGTCAGGAGCCGCTAGAGCCGTCAGTCAGTCAGGAGCCGCCAGAGCCGCCAGCCAGTCAGGAGCCGCCAGAGCCGCCAGCCAGTCAGGAGCTGCCAGAGCCGCCAGCCAGTCAGGAGCTGCCAGAGCCGCCAGCCAGTCAGGAGCTGCCAGAGCCGCCAGCCAGTCAGGAGCTGCCAGAGCCGCCAGCCAGTCAGGAGCTGCCAGAGCCGCCAGCCAGTCAGGAGCTGCCAGAGCCGCCAGCCAGTCAGGAGCTGCCAGAGCCGCCAGCCAGTCAGGAGCTGCCAGAGCCGCCAGCCAGTCAGGAGCTGCCCTCCAGTCAGGAGCTGCCCTCCAGTCAGGAGCTGCCCTCCAGTCATGAGCTGCCCTCCAGTCATGAGCTGCCCTCCAGTCATGAGCTGCCTTCCAGTCATGAGCTGCCTTCCAGTCATGAGCTGCCTTCCAGTCATGAGCTGCCCTTCAGTCATGAGCTGCCCTTCAGTCATGAGCTGCCTTCCAGTCATGAGCTGCCCTCCAGTCATGAGCTGCCCCTCAGCCCGGAGCTGCCATTAGTCCGGAGCTGCCCTTCAGTCCAGAGCTGCCTCTCTGTCTGGAGCTGCCCTTCAGTCCGGAGTTGCCCCTCTGTCCGGAGCTACCTCTCTGTCCTGAGCTACCTCTCTGTCCTGAGCTACCTCTCTGTCCTGAGCTGTCTCCTCTATCTAGGGGGGACCTTTGTGAAGGTTCCTAGACCAGGGTCGGGGGCGAGGGTCGCCACTAAAAGGACGCTAAGGAGGGGGACAAAGACAATGGTCGTCCTGCGCCGGAGCCGCCACCGCGGACAGATGCCCACCCAGACCCTCCTCTTGAGTTTTAGGGGTGCGTTCGGAGTCCGCACCTCAGGAGGGGGGTACTGTAACGTCCTGACCAGTGTTCTTATGTGTTTTGCTTGTTTAGTGTTGGTCAGGACGTGAGCTGGGTGGGAATTCTATGTTGTGTGTCTAGTTTGTCTGTTTCTGTGTCCAGCCTAATATGGTTCTCAATCAGAGGCAGCTGTCAATCGTTGTCCCTGATTGAGAATCATATATACAGTGAGGGAAAAAAGTATTTGATCCCCTGCTGATTTTGTACGTTTGCCCACTGACAAAGAAATGATCAGTCTATAATTTTAATGGTAGGTTTATTTGAACAGTGAGAGACAGAATATCAACAAAAAAATCCAGAAAAACGCATGTCAAAAATGTTATGAATTGATTTGCATTTTAATGAGGGAAATAAGTATTTGACCCCTCTGCAAAACATGACTTAGTACTTGGTGGCAAAACCCTTGTTGGCAATCACAGAGGTCAGACGTTTCTTGTAGTTGGCCACCAGGTTTGCACACATCTCAGGAGGGATTTTGTCCCACTCCTCTTTGCAGATCTTCTTCAAGTCATTAAGGTTTCGAGGCTGACGTTTGGCAACTCGAACCTTCAGCTCCCTCCACAGATTTTCTATGGGATTAAGATCTGGAGACTGGCTAGGCCACTCCAGGACCTTAATGTGCTTCTTCTTGAGCCACTCCTTTGTTGCCTTGGCCGTGTGTTTTGGGTCATTGTCATGCTGGAATACCCATCCACGACCCATTTTCAATACCCTGGCTGAGGGAAGGAGGTTTTCACCCAAGATTTGACGGTACATGGCCCCGTCCATCGTCCCTTTGATGCGGTGAAGTTGTCCTGTCCCTTTAGCAGAAAAACACCCCCAAAGCATAATGTTTCCACCTCCATGTTTGACGGTGGGGATGGTTTCTTGGGGTCATAGGCAGCATTCCTCCTCCTCCAAACACGGCAAGTTGGGTTGATGCCAAAGAACTCCATGTTGGTCTCATCTGACCACAACACGTTCACCCAGTTGTCCTCTGAATCATTCAGATGTTCATTGGCAAACTTCAGACGGGCATGTATATGTGCTTTCTTGAGCAGGGGGACCTTGCGGGCGCTGCAGGATTTCAGTCCTTCACGGCATAGTGTGTTACCAATTGTTTTCTTGATGACTATGGTCCCAGCTGCCTTGAGATCATTGACAAGATCCTCCTGTGTAGTTCTGGGCTGATTCCTCACCGTTCTCATGATCATTGCAACTCCACGAGGTGAGATCTTGCATGGAGCCCCAGGCTGAGGGAGATTGACAGTTCTTTTGTGTTTCTTCCATTTGCGAATAATCACAGAAACTGTTGTCACCTTCTCACCAAGCTGCTTGGCGATGGTCTTGTAGCCCATTCCAGCCTTGTGTAGGTCTACAATCTTGTCCCTGACATCCTTGGAGAGCTCTTTGGTCTTGGCCATGGTGGAGAGTTTGGAATCTGATTGATTGATTGCTTCTGTGGACAGGTATCTTTTATACAGGTAAGAAACTGAGATTAGGAGCACTCCCTTTAAGAGTGTGCTCCTAATCTCCGTTTGTTACCTGTATGAAAGACACCTGGGAGCCAGAAATCTTTTTGATTGAGAAGGGGTCAAATACTTATTTCCCTCATTAAAATGCAAATCAATTTATAACATTTTTGACATACATTTTTCTGGATATTTTTGTTGTTATTCTGTCTCTCACTGTTCAAATAAACCTACCATTAAAATTATAGACTGATCATTTCTTTGTCAGTGGGCAAACGTACAAAATCAGCAGGGGATCAAATACTTTTTTCCCTCACTGTAGGTGGCTTGTTTTGTGTTGGGGATTGTGGGTGGTTGTTTCCTGTCTCTGTGCTTTGTCTGCACCAGCTAGGACTGTTTCGGTTTGCCACATTTTGTTGTTTTGTATCGTGTTAAGTGTTCACTGTTTTCGTTTAATTAAACATGTTGAGCACTGGCTACGCTGCGTGTTGGTCCGATCCCTGCTACACTCTCTCTTCTAGTGAAGAGAGGGAAGGCTGCCGTTACAGGTGGTAGTGACTTATGTAGTTACATATTAGGATGCAACATTTACATGGTGCTACACAGGCGACTGCAAAAGTGATATTACAGAACATGTTAGTTACATTTGGAGCAAGAGATCTTGTAATTACCTACAGTACCATAAGTGTGTGCCTTGTTAAAAGTTCATTTGTGGAATTTCTTTCCTTCTTAATGCGTTTGAGCCAATCAGTTGTGTTGTGACAAGGTAAGGGTGGTATACAAAAGTTATTGAGTGGCGCAGCGGTCTAAGGCACTGCATCTCAGTGCACGAGACGTCACTACAGACCCTGGTTCGATTCCAGGCTGTATCGCAACCAGCTGTAATTGGGAGTCCCATAAGGCGGCACACAATTGGCCCAGCATCGTCCGGGTTAGGGTTTGGCCGGGGTAGGCCATCATTGTAAAAAATAATTTGTTCTTAACTGACTTGCCTAGTTAAATAAAGGTTAAATAAAAAATGTATATATATATATTTTTTTTAAAGTCTGGTGATTGAGGAGGCCAGGTCATCTGATGCAGCACTCCATCACTCTCCTTTTTGGTCAAATAGCCCTTATACAGCCTGAAGGTTTGTTGGGTCATTGTCCTGTTGAGAAACAAATGATGTCCCACTGAGCGCAAACCAGATGGAATGGCATATCGCTGCTTCTCCTCTGAACAGTTGATGTTGAGATGTGTCTGTTACTTGAACTCTGTGAAGCATTTATTTGGGCTGCAATTTCTGAGGCTGGTAACTCTAATAAACTTATCCTCTGCAGCTGAGGTAACTCTGGGTCTTCCTTTCCTGTAGCGGTTGTCACGATCGTCGTTAGGTGAAAGAGAGGACCAAGGCGCAGCGTGATATAAATACATCTTCTTTTTAATAGAAGAAGAAACGAACACGAACACTAATAAAAACTAGACAAAACAACAAACGACCGTGAAGCAATCATACACAAGCAACTAACGTCAAGACATAGACAATTACCCACAACCTACCTAATGCCTATGGCTGCCTGAATATGGCTCTCAATCAGAGACAACGATAGACAGCTGTCTCTAATTGAGAACCAATCCAGGCAACCATAGACTTACATAAACACCTACACTGAACACAACCCCATGAACTCTACAAAAACCCCTAGACAATACAAACACCCTATACTAGACAAAAACACACAAACATCCCCCATGTCACACCCTGACCTAACTAAAAATAATATAGAAAACAAAGATAACTAAGGCCAGGGCGTGACAGCGGTCCTCAAGAGAGCCAGTTTCATCATAGCGCTTGATTTTTTTGCGACTTCACCTGAAAACATGTTAAAAGTTCTTGACCTTCATGTCTTAAAGTATGATGGACTGTTGTTTCTCCTTGCTTATTTGAGCTGAACTTTCCATAATATGGACTTGGTCTTTTACCAAATAGGGCTATCTTTTTATTTTTTACATTTTATTTAACCTTTATTTAACTAGGCAATTGAGATGGTTTGGGATGAGTTGGACCGCAAAGTGAAGGAAAAGCAGCCAACAAGCGCTCAGCATACGTGGGAACTCCTTCAAGACTGTTGGAAAAGCATTCCAGATGAAGCTGGTTGAGAGAATGCCAAGAGTGTGCAAAGCTGTCATCAAGGGAAACGGTGGCTACTTTGAAGAATCTCAAATATAAGGTATATTTAGATTTTCTCAACACTGTTTTGGTTTCTACATGATTCCATATGTGTTATTTGATAGTTTTGATGTCTTCACTATTATTATACAATGTAGAAAATAGTAAAAATAAAGAAAACCCTTGAATGAGTAGGTATGTCCAAACTTTTGACAGGTACTGTATACATAAATCCTGAATAATTACACATGTGGAAAAACCTCTGTCAAGCTGATTTGTAATTACATGCCCTTGTTCCAGTTGTGTAATACCCTATATAGCGAAACCCTTTTACAGTGTAATTGCACATTACACTCTAATAAGGACCCCTTTAAATAAAGCGTTACCAAAGAAACAAATTGAATTGTGGTTAGAAATGGACTATTTAAGCACACATATCAATAACGGTGCAACCAAGCTTAACCTAAATACAATTTGGGATATGAACATGTATGTCCCCCATGATACGAAACTTCTGCTATCCCATTTACACTAAATAAACCATGCGCTCACTGACCAGGAAATTAACCCTCTACAATCAATGAGGAAATACCAGGTAGTAATTTACCAAAAGAACATCGCTAACTATACATTATACCATGAATAAACTTATGTGCTCATCATAAACAATCAAACATTTGTCATGTCTATTTATTGATATAAGACGGTCTTCTGGTCAGGCTCCGTAGACGGGCACATCGCTCACCGCTCCCGAGTATACTACCCGCCAATGTCCAGTCTCTTGACAACAAGGTAGACGAAATTCGAGCAAGGGTTGCCTTCCAGAGTGACATCAGAGATTGTAACATTCTCTGTTTCACGGAAACATGGCTCACTCGGGATACCTTTTCAGAGTCGGTACAGCCACCCGGTTTCTTCATGCATCGCGCCGACAGATAGAAACATCTCTCTGGTAAGAAGAAAGGCGGGGGTGTATGCCTTATGATTAACGAGTCGTGGTGTGATCATAACAACATACAGGAACTCAAGTTCTTTTGTTCACCTGACCTAGAATTCCTTACAATCAAATGCCGACCGCACTATCTACCAAGAGAATTATCTTCGATTGTAATCACAGCTGTGTATATCCCCCCCAGGCAGACACCTCAACGGCCCTGAAAGAACTTCATTTGACTCTATGTAAACTGGAAACCACATATCCTGAGGCTGCATTTATTGTTGCTGGGGATTTTAACAAGGTTAATCTGAAAACAAGGCTCCCTAAATTTGATCAACATATCGAATGCGTGACCCGGACTGGCAAAATTCTGGATCATTGCTACTCTAACTTCCGCGACGCATACAAAGCCCTCCCTTGCCCTCCTTTCGGCAAATCTGACCACAACTCCATTTTGTTGCTCCCAGCATATAGACAGAAACTGAAACAGGAAACGCCCGTGCTCAGGTCTGTTCAGCGCTGGTCTTACCAATCTGATTCCACGCTTCAAGATTGCTTCGATCACGTGGACTGGGATATGTTCCGGATAGCCTCAGACAACAACACTGATGTATACGCTGATTCGGTGAGCGAGGTTATTCGCAAGTGCATCGGTGATGTTGTACCCACGGTGACTATTAAAACCTTCCCCAACCAGAAACTGTGGATTGATGGCAGCATTCGCGCAAAACTGAAAGCACGAACCACTGTTTTTAACATGGCAAGGCAACCGGAAACATGACCGAATACAAACAGTCTAGCTATTCGCTCCACAAGGCAATCAAACAAGCTAAGCGTCAGTATACAGACAAAGTAGAGTTGCAATTCAATGGCTCAGACACTAGACGTATGTGGCAGGGTCTACAGTCAATCACGGATTACAAAAAGAAAACCAGCCCCATCGTGGACACCGACGTCTTGCTCCCAGACAACAACTTCTTTGCTCGCTTTGAGGACAATACAGTGCCACTGACATGGCCCGCTAACAAAACCAGCGGGCTCTCCTTCACCGCAGCCAATGTGAGTAAAACATTTAAACGTGTTAACCCTCGCAAGGCTGCCGGCCCAGACGGCATCCCTAGCTGCGTCCTCAGAGCATGCGCAGACAAAGCTGGCTGGTGTGTTTACGGACATATTCAATCAATCCCTATCCCAGTCTGCTGTTCCCACATGCTTCAAGAGGGCCACCATTGTTCCTGTTCCCAAGAAAGCTAAGGTAACTGAGATAAACGACTATCGCCGCATAGCACTCACTTCCGTCATCAGGAAGTGCTTTGAGTGACTAGTCAAGGATCATATCACCTCCACCTTACCTGACACCCCAGACCCAATCCAATTTGCTTACCGCCCCAATAGGTCCACACATGACGCAATCACAATCACACTGCACACTGCCCTATCCCATCTGGACAAGAAGAATACCTATGTAAGAATGTTGTTCTAACCTCACACTCAACGTCAACAAAACAAAGCAGATGATTGTGACTTCAGGAAACAGCAGAGGGAGCACCCCCCTATCCACATCGACGGGACAGTAGTGGTGAGGGTAGTAAGTTTTAAGTTCCTCGGCGTACCCATCACGGACAAACTGAAATGGTCCACCCACACAGACAGCGTGGTGAAGAAGGCGGATCAGCGCCTTTTCAACCTCAGGAGGCTGAAGAAATGTGGCTTGTCACCAAAAACTTTCACAGATGCACAATCGAGAGCATCCTGTCGGGCTGTGTCACCGCCTGGCACGGCAACTGCTCCGCCAACAGCCGTAAGGCTCTCCAGAGGGTAGTGAGGTCTGCACAACGCATCACCGGGTGCAAACTACCTGCCCTCCAGGACACCTACACCACCCGATGTCACAGGAAGGCCAAAAAGATCATCAAGGACAACAACCACCCGAACCACTGCCTGTTCACCCCGATATCATCCAGAAGGCGAGCTAAGTACAGGTGCATCAAAGCTGGGGCCGAGAGACTGAAAAACAGCTTCTATCTCAAGGCCATCAAGACTGTTAAACAGCCATCACTAACTGACTCCAATCTCTAGTCACTTTAATAATAAAAAATAGGATGTAATAAATGTATCACTATCACTAGTCACTTTAAACAATTCCACTATATAATGTTTACATACCCTACATTACTCATCTCATATGTATATACTGTACTCTATACCATCTACTGCATCTTGCCTATGTCATTCAGCCATCACTCATCCATATATTTATATGTAAACATTCTTATTCATTCCTTTACACTTGTGTGTATAAGGTAGTTGTTGTGGAATTGTTTGATTACTTGTTAGAGATTACTGCACGGTCGAAACTAGAAGCACAAGCATTTCGCTACACTCGCATTAACATCTGCAAACCATGTGTATGTGATCAATACAATTTGATTTGATGTGTTTTGATTATGTGACAGAGATGTTAGGACGATAGTCACATCTGCTGTACATAGCACATTGATGTGAATCACACTGTTGCTCTCTTATTTAGCTATATGCGCCTTACGGATTGTGGTTCTTGTGGATTGCTGTTCACAAATGTATGTGTATTTTAACCCAATAATGGTTGAATTGAAGAAGTTTAAGTTGCCTATCGTTCATTGTTTTTGCGACCTGTGTACATCAAGTGACAAATGCGACCAGCCTATGGAATACAAGTTTGAGGGTATTCCTATCCTCTAAACTCCTCTGTGATATTGTGCTCCAGTCCATACTCTCATAAACAAGTTTAATTTCAGACAACTACCAGTGGGGCTTTTATTGCTCAATCAAATTTGTGCTGATAAAAAAGAAAATCCATAGACCTAACGGACACATGCTCAAATTTGCGTACTTTTAGTAGACTTAAAGGGTCAATTTGTAGTTGTTACGTCCATGTTTGGACTTATTTATTGATATACTGTATATTTTAAATTAATGCTATATACCCATTGATTCTTGAAGAATATACTGTAACTTAGAAATGCCTCGTGAGCTGAATTCAACTGTCACACCCAATGCGAACCCAAAATGTAAGCATGTTTTTCTCCAATGCTTGTAAACATTGCAAATGTAAACAAACACCATATAGCCTCAAAACATGGTTAAAACAATAATGTTTATCATTGATGTTCAATCCTTGCATCCACAGCTCTGTCTATTAATCTGAGACACATTTCTCCACGCCCATCCCTCAGCTTTTTACCAAAACACAGGCGGGGTACCGGCTTTTTTTATTGTTTAAACTGTCATTCGCCCTTTAAACAGCTGCTAAGTATTGAGATATCAATGTATCACCCCAAAAAAATATTTCTACAAATGTGGAATAGAGCAAATGCAGCATATGGCATACATTTTTCACTTGCTTTTTGGCTCTTTTCGGTAGTGCTCAAAGAATGCCATTCCATGAAAGCAGCATTTATTTTTCTACTGAGCCAAATCGGTTCTCCATGACAGCATGACAACAAAATCATAAACAGAGTAGGCTATAATAATGTCCTTAGTTTTTGGGTTATGCTCAGGTAGAACAATTAGGCTAATCTATACTTCCATATTTCCAAGTCCTATTCCTGAAGCTCAGGGAGTATTAAATTAATTGGAATGACTGGAATTCTGAGAGACTTGGTTTTTTATGTAAAGGTAACCTAATCCTATTATTATCTTTAGTAGAAAACAAGGGGCTTAAAAAGCCGACATAATCAACCCATAAAGTAATGTCCAACATCCGTTTATGGCCAACTATGTAAACTCTGACATTGATTTATCCCGCAATAGATGTTGTTCAATTGGTAATATACATTTTTGTCTTCTTCGAATGCCTCGGAAAGTAATCTAAAAGTTACTGAAAGTAATCAGATTACGTTACTGAGTTTGGGTAATCCAAAACTGACATTACTGATTACAATTTTGGACAGGTAACTAGTAACTGTAATCGTTTACATTTAGAAAGCAACCTACCCAACCCTGTCAATCAGTACGATGTGAGATCATTATGTGTACTCTGACGGTACATTATGTGTATTTTGATCTTTATTTACCCCAGGGCACTCGTGATGGGAAGTTCTGCTATTGTTACTGACTCGGATCTTTTCCACTCATTCAGTCAAAATATCTAATTTCGTTCATTTGAGTCAGCAATGCCCAGAGCATGCAGGACACCCAACCTGCGAAACACAACATAATAATTATTCTACAAACCCCTCGTTCACGTCATTCACCATAAGGGGCTAATTGGAGATGCCCTTTGTGACTGAGCTTTGACCCCACTCTCCAATTCACTATTAAATGTGACACTAAACGTGTTCATTACCTCAATATGTGGATTGAGAAATGAAATGGAACCCTGTTTAAAACTGTATAGAAAAGAAATGGACAGAAATACTCTAGTTACAGCGGGACAGCTTCCACCCTGAGCCATAAAAAGAGGACTTCCAAGAAACCAGTGTTTCCTCCACAGAGGATTAAATAGAAAAAGCAGCGGAGGTGCGCAATATGTTTCTAAGAAGAGGCTACTCTCCACAATATGTGGATGAAGCTCTTAATTTGGCATTGGGGGGAAAACGAGATGAACTGCTACAAAAAAGACCCACTAGACTAATGTTCACCACCACATATACTTTGAACTCGCGGAGAGTGGGAGATGCTGTCAAGAAACACTGGCATGTTTTATCATCGGACCCAGCTTTGTCAACTGAATTTAGCCATCCACCACTTAATGTATATAGGAGAAGAGGAGAGGTACGCGATATACGCGATAATTTGGTCCATGCCAACTGCCAGCCACAAAAGAAAATCAGCCAGGCGCTTTTACGCCCTCTTCCGAATGGTAGCTATACGTGCAGAGGTTGAGCATAGAGAACAATACGATATTTCTGCCACCCACACACAGGAAAACGGTTCCAAATAAATCAGATTATTACGTGCTCCACCACCCACGTTATCTACATGATTAAATGTCCATGCGGGCTGTGTTATGTAGGTAAAACCTCTAGTTCTCTCAAACAGAATTAGCGAACATAAAAGTTCAATCAGGAAAAACGACAGTGATTATCCAGTCGCAGCACATTTCAATGACCTAAAACATGACGTTTCTACCTTTAGATTTTGTGGCATAGAGAAAGTTAAGATATCAGGCAGGGGAGGTGATATAAATAATACTCTGAGCAAAAGAGAATGTTTTTGGATTTTCACCCTCCAGACATTATTCCCTAAAGGTCTTAATGATGAAATGCCTCTGTATGTTATGTTGTAAATGTGAATATGAATTAATGCCCCCATTTCAGATTACTCTGACGTGTTTCTTCCGCTGTACCCAATGATTTATGAAAACTTGTTTGACAGGTTGATGTCCTCATTGTGGTTTTACAGACGTGTTTAATACGTTTTATGTACACACTTTACTAGAATATTTATGAAATACACATTGTTATATCTGGTAGAACTTACTTGTTTTCCCTCGACTCCAAACCCATTCGATGCGTGGAATGGGGCTATGTCTATATAAGGGTGCTAATTGAATAAACAAACTCACAAAAGCTTCCGACGAAGGCCTTGAGGTCGAAACGTAAAAGCTTGTTAAAGAGCAGACTATCAAGAACACTGTGCGGGTTTCTTATTTTTTTCTCATTTTATTCAACTGTTACCATGCACCTGCATATAATATAGCTCAGATGTGCAAGTGTCTTTTGAATTTTGACTTGTAAAAGTGTGTTATGCACATGTGTTGATTGCTAGGCATACAAATACGATTCTTTTTTAATACATTTGAAACAAGGTCTAGTCGTGGCCGTAATCAGACTAGATTGTGAATGACTCTTGGCAGAATACATTGCTTGATTGCAGTGAGTGTGAAAAGCACTATCGTTTGCGAACTGCAGCACCCCAAACGATTCGTTCTGGAGTTTGAGATTTTTGAGCAGAGACTGTGTGTATGTTTTGGTTCAACAATACTGCGTCCATCATAACATTCAATAATCAATGAATTGCATTTATTCTTGCACCATGCGATCTATTACCAGTTCTAAATATGTGTTTTTCATCTCTATGCTGTTATTGCTGCAGCATGATCTATGTTACAGTTAGTTGTCGGTCGGAGCACGTCTCTATAGCCGCTGAGCCGGAGGAGCGTGCATTAGTCATGCTATAGTCATCGCGACCAGCAAGTCAAACGAACGCCAAAATTAATGAGTCACTCAGAAAAACTAATCATGACTCTCGAGTCAGTAAAAATAGTCAGTTTGAACGAATCGTTCACAAACTGCATATCACTACAGGGAGCAATACCGTACCATTATTTCTAAGAGTGTAGTGAAAGTCTACACACCCCTTGCACAGTTGCTGCCTTAAAAGTTAATCTAAAAAGTGCTTTTTTCCCGAATGATCCAAATTTCTGAAGTAAAATAAAAAGTTTAGAACATTTTGTAAAGCAATACAAAATAAAAAGCGAAGATGTCTTGGTGGAAGCACCTGTAATATTCATATGTGTAAACATACTGAATTATAATTGGATGCATTTTACCGCCATATCATACTGTGCTATGATTGGTTAAGACCACCCAAATGGTTAGGTCATGGTCAATTTGATCCTGGTTGGCGAAACATGAACATGCCATTTATAGCTAGCTAATAAATAGCTACGTTAAGAAATATCCTGTAGTACTGCATTTTATTATTTTGTACAAAGTGTGCAAAACAAGACAGCACCTTACAGCCATTACAGCTCTAAATAATTTTGAATTTGTTTGGTAATCATTGATGGACAGCAATATTTAAACCTCTGTTACTGATTTTCAAGCAAATGTAAGTCAGGACTGAGACTGAACCCCTCGGGAACACTCAACACTTCTTGGAAAGCCATTCTGGTGTATCTTAAGCATAAAAATGTGTGTAATTTTCAAGCTGCAAATTTGAACTATATCCCACGGTTAGGTATTCAGAAGACTGAAGCAGATTTTCCTCTAACCTTTTACCAAGGCTTTGCTCCTTTTATATTTTTTGGGATTCTGACAAACTCCCCAGTCCCTGTCGATGACAAGCATACCCAAATGATGCTGCTACCACAATACTTGCAAACAGGGGCACAAATTTCACTGGGGACAGGGGGAAATGTCCCCCCCCCCAAATTCTGAAATTGCATTTTTTGTCCCCTCCAGTTTTATCATTGGAATGTGATTCAAAACGAGGCAACCGTGTGCTCCGAGCGGTCGGGGGGAAATGTCCCCCCCCCCCAAATTCTGTTTGGAGTGTTTGAAAAAAATACTAAATAAAACAAATAGTTATGTCTCCCCCACTTCTAAAACCAAAGTTGCGCCCCTGCTTGCAAATACAGAGTTTCACAACATTGCATTCACTCCACATTACTGACCTGTACAACAAAGTGAAAAGAAGGAAGCCAGTGTTAAATCATATATTTCAAATCATCCACTATGTTTGCAACAAGGTCCTTAAGTAATACTGCAATACTGCAAAACATCAGGTTTTGGTCAAATCAATATAACACAGTGAAATCCTATGTATTTTCCAGTATTGCAGTGGCAGCATCACGTTATGGGTATGCTTGTCACCGGCAGGGACTAGTGAGTTTATCAGGATCAAAAAAAATATGAGTCAGAGGAAAACCTGCCTCAGTCTTCTGAATACCTAACCCTGGAATAGTTTTATTTTTCAGAAGGACAATCAACGATTCCTCACCAAATTTACTGAGCTTAAGACATTTGACAAAAACAATGGATATACTGTATGATATACACATTTTTGAATCTTATTCAAAATTATTTACAGCTGTAAATGCTGCCAAAGCTGCTTCCACCAAGTATTACCTGTGGGGTGTGAAGACATACTGTACACATTCAAGACATCTTCATACATACAGTGCCTTCGGAAAGTATTCAGACCCTTTGACTTTTTCCACATTTTGTTACATTACAGCCTTATTCCTAAAATTTATATAAAATATAACAATCCTAGCAAATCTATGCACAATACCCCATAATGACAAAGCAAAAACAGTTTTAAAATTTTATTTTTGAAAATGTATTAACAATAAAAACAGAAACACCTTATTTTTAAGTATTCAGACTCTTTTCTATGAGACTCGTAATTGAGCTCAGGTGCATCCTGTTTCGATTGATCATCCTGTGGTAAATTCAATTGATTGGACATGATTTGGAAAGGCACACACCTGTTTATATAAGGTCCCACAGTTGACAGTGTATGTCAAAGCAAAAACCAATCAATGAGGTTGAAGGAATTGAAGGAATTGTCCGTAGACCGGATTGTGTCAAGGCACAGATCTGGGGAGGAGTACCACATTTTTTTTTCAGCATTGAAGGTCCCCATGAACATAGTAGTCTCCATTATTCTTAAATGGAAGAAGTTTGGAACCACCAAGACTCTTCGTAGAGCTGGCCGACCCGGCCAAACTGAGCAATCAGGGGAGAAGGGCCTGGGTCAGGGTAGGGACCAAGAACCCGATGGTCACACTGACAGAGCTCTAGAGGTCCTCTGTGGAGATGGGAGAACCTTCCAGAAGGACAACCATCTCTGCAGCACTCCATCAATCAGGCCTTTATGGTAGAGTGGCCAGACGGAAGCCACCTCTCAGTAAAAGGCACATGAAAGCCCGCTTGGTGTTTGCCAAAAGGCACCGAAAGACTCTCAGACCATGAGAAACAAGATTCTCTGGTCTGTGATGAAAACGAGATAGAACTCTTTGGCCTGAATGCCAAGCATCACGTCTGGAGGAAACCTGGCACCGTCCTTACGGTGAAGCACTGTGGTGGTAGCATCATGCTATGGGGGTGTGGTCCCGTGTGGCTCAGTTGGTAGAGCATGGCGCTTGCAACGCCAGGGTTGTGGGTTCATTCCCCACGGGGGGACCAGGATGAATATGTATGAACTTTCCAATTTGTAAGTCGCTCTGGATAAGAGCGTCAGCTAAATGACTTAAATATAAATGTAAATGTGTTTTTCAGCGGCAGGGACTGGGAGACTCGTCAGAAACAAGGCAAAGATGAACAGAGCAAAGTACAGAGAGATCCTTGATGAAAACCTGCTCCAGTGCACTCAGGACCTCAGACTGGGGTTAAGGTTCACCTTCCAACTGTACAACCACCATAAGCACGCTGCCAAGACAACGCAGGAGTGTCTTCGAAACAAGTCTCTGAATGTCCTTTTGTTGCCCAGCCAGATCCCGGAGTTTATTAAAACCTGTTTTTGCTTTGTCATTATGGGGTATTGTGTGGATGATGAGAATAAAAACAATTTAATAAATGTTTGAATAAGGCTGTAAATTAACAAAATGTCAACAAAGTCAAGGGGTCTGAATACTTTCCGAAGCCACTGTCTATATATATTTTTATTAATTCATAAAATGTCCTATACTTCTTTCTTTCCCATTTGAAAATGTGAAGCAACTTGTGTATGACAGTAGGAACAAAAATACAATTGAATCCCTTTTTAGATTCAGTTGTAGTTTAGGCAGAAAAAAATGACAACTGTGCAAGTGGTGTGTCGACATTCACTAGGCACTGTACTTCTATTCAATTGACTTGATTATTGTTGCTTTTCTACTGTACTGCTGTTTTTACTACGTATATTGTTAAAGGTTGCCTTTGTGACTAAATTAATGCTTGATTGACTAAAACATTATTCATCTGGGATTAATAAAGTATGTATATTCTAATAGCAAAAAAGAATCAACCTTCTGTCAAAAACTCAAATTTAGAAAGGCCCACTGGGCTAAAGATGAACGAGCTCATCTGGCATTTGCCCAAACTGCCCCTAAGGGCAGTCAGTTTTTGGTATTAACCTTTTGACTCTTTTTTTTGACATCTCATGTAACGGAGAACCACATGAGAAAGCGTTTAACATGTCATGTGTCATATGTACAGTTACATGAGAATATGGGGCATAATGACTAAACCAGTCACCACAGAGACATACCAGGTGTCAAATAAATTGAGTACTGAATAGCCAGTCCTTAGCATCTACAGGAGGGTGATGTCAAACATGTCAATTCATGATTTTAACCATCAACACAGAGAGACTTTAGAGTGTCTCGGAGACATCATTAACTCTACTCCATGGTTCTTAGCCTCACCTTGATGGGTTGGAGTTCCACAACAAAGTAAACATTTTATTCTACAAATGCCAATGTTGTATTATGGTTGTTTATTTAGCCTCTTAACAGAATTAGGCTTTTGCCTTTTGCAAATCGAAATATAATCAATGTTTCTAGCATGGGAAGAGCTAAGCCCTTTGGGGGAAAATAAAAGTTATAAAATATCAGTTTGAGGTCTATAGACAAAGATTCAATTTCACTCTTTGTACATGATGAAATGCCCTTGTGCTCAGTGTTGTTACCGTATCAGTCTCTACCATTATAGACGGAATAGGACTTGTGGCTTTGTTTTTTTAGGGGCGTTTTCTGTTTGTTACACTTTGTACTAAACTGGCTCCTGGCAGAAGGCAATACAATATTTACTGTTAGCTTCTAAAACTTTAAAGAGTGATATGAAATACCTCATGGTCCTTTATATGGGCAAATCAGTGGGTAAATCTGCATACTTATTTTTAAAAGGATTTCGAGTGTAACGCCTGTCAACGCCTGTCAAAAAGAAGCCTTAAAGCTATGTCAGTCTGAGAGGAACTGTCATAAAATCCCACCTCTAAAAGTGTCTTCATTTCCACTTTCTTTTTATTTCGTACCTTCATCCCTTTTTAAATTAGCTCAGGTAACATAAAACCAACAGCAATAGGACTTTGAAAATGAAAAAAATGTGCTCTTGAACTTTAAACCGACTGTAAGAGTTAATGGAATCTTCATAAGCAGGAGGATCATGGGGTAGAAGTAGGTTAAGTATGACTGGAAGAGTGAGGGAAGAGGGAGGCCAGCGAGGGGAACGAGATAAAGCATACAATATTCACTGCTGTCATTTTGCATGTCTCCCTGCAGCGTTCCGATAATGTACTTTGGAATTATGGAGGCTCACTTGAAGAGATGCTGAATTTGATTTCATATGCACACAGTAACATGCACAGAACAGCGAACAGAGAGAGCAGGGCATCAAGAAGAAGAGACTGCTGATGGCTGCATAAAGCCATGAAAGAGACTGTAGCAAAGGTCAAGGGAGAAAAGCTGGGAAATCATCCTGTGAAGGCCATATCCTTAAATTTAAGCATTTTATTCCACCGCATCTTCTCTTGTTTTATACTGCAGACGCTGGAGGTCAAGCGGCACAATGTGGGACAAATTGAAGTCTCACTTGAATATAGAGACCTATACAGTGTCTATTGTGTATTGTTTTGATATTTCATTGACGTTTTGAGGGAATTGGGAAGTAGGCTCTAAGATTAACTTGAGAGTTGTCTTTGGGATAGTTTGAGGAAACCAAATAGTAAAACATACAGTATGGGCTAAGGACTCTGGAATGATGAATCACACTTTTTACCCCTTTTTCTCCCGAATCCAATTGGTAGTTATAGTTGTGTCTCATTGCTGCAACTACCATGCGGACTCAGGAGAGGCGAAGGTCGAGAGCTGTGCGTCCTCCGAAACACAACCCAACCAAGCCACGCTGCTTCTTGACACAATGCCCACTTAACCCGGAAGCCAGCTGCACCAATGTGTCAGGGGAAACACTGTACACCTGGCGACCGTGTCAGAGTGCACTGTGCCCGGTCCGCCACAGGAGTCGCTAGTGCGCGACGGGACAAGGACATCCCTGCTGGCCAAACCCTCTCCTAACCCGGACGACGCTGGACCAATTGTACGCCGTCCCATGAGTCTTCCGGTCGCGGCCGGCTGTGACAGAGCCTGGACTCGAACCCAGAATCTCTAGTGGAACAGCTAGCACTGCGATGCGGTGCCATAGACCACAATGCAGTGCCTTAGACCACTGCGCAAACTTGGGGGGCCCACCATCTGGCATTCTGACAGATGCCAGGAGAACGCTACCTGCCCCAATGCACAGTGCCAACTGTAAAGTTTGGTGAAGGAGGAATAATTGTCTGGGGCTGTTTTTTTACATGGTTCAGACTAGGCCCCTTAATTACAGTGAAGGGAAATCTTAACGCTACAGCATACAATTAATTACATTTTAGATGATTCTGTGCTTACAATTTTGTGGCAACAGTTACGGGAAGGCACTTTCCTGTTTCATCACAACATCGCCCCATGCGCAAAGCGAGTTCCATACAGAAATGGTTTGTTGAGATCGCTGTGGAAGAACTTGGCTGGCCTGCACAGAGCCCAGACCTCAACCTCATTAAACACCTTTGGGATGAATTGGAATGCCGACTGCGAGCCAGGCCTATTCGCCCAACATTAGTGCCCTACCTCACTAATGCTCTTGTGGCTGAATGGAAGCAAGTCCCCACAGCAATGTTCCAACATTTAGTGGAAAGCCTTCCCAGAAGAGTGGAGAATGTTATAGCAGCAAAAGGGGGACCAACTACATATAAATGCCCATAATTTTTGATGTGTCAACATGCTTTTGGTCATGTAGTGTACATACAGTACACAGAACAAGTCAAACGTTCGGACACACCTACTCATTCAAGGGTTTTTCTTTAAAAAAGAAAATCTACATTTTAGAATAATAGTGAAGACATCAACACTATGAAATAACACATATGGAATCATGTCGTAACCAAAAAGTGTTAAACAAGTCAAAATATATTTGAGATTCTTTCAAATTTGCCACCCTTTGCCTTGATGACAGCTTTGCACAATCTTGGCATTCTCTCAACCAGCTTCATGGAATGCATTTGAACTAACAGGTGTGCCTTGTTAAAAGTTAATTTGTGGAATTTCTTTCCTTCTTAATGTGTTTGAGCCAATCAGTTGTGTTGTGAAAAGGTAGGAGTGGTATACAGAAGATAGATAGCCCTATAAGTCCTGGTAACTCAAATGAGCTTCTGCAGCAGTGGTAACTCTGGGTCTTCCTTTCCTGTGGAGGTCCTCGTGAGAGCCACTTTCATCATAGCGCTTGATGGTTTTTGCGACTGCACTTGAAGAAACTTTCAAAGTTCTTGAAATTTTCTGGATAGACCGACCTTCATGTCTTAATGTAATGATTGAATGTCATTTCTCTTTGCTTATTTGAGCTTTTCTTGCTATAATATTGTCTTTTACTAAATAGGGCTATCTTCTGTATACCACCCCTGCTTTGTCATAATATAAGAAATTCCACAAAGTAACTTTTAACAAGGTACACCTGTTAATTGAAATGCAACCTCATGAAGCTGGCTGAGAGAATGCCAAGAGTGTGCAAAGCTCTCATCAAGGCAAAGGGTGGCTACTTTGAAGAATCAAATATCAAATATATTTTGATTTGTTTTAAACTTCTTTGGTTACTACATGATTCTATATGTGTTATTTCACTGTGTTGATGTCTTAACTAATTATGTTACAATGTAGAAAATAGTAAAAATAAAGAAAAACCCTTGAATGAGTAGGTGTGTTCAAACCTTTGACTGGTACTATATATATATATATATAGTACCAGTCAAATATATATACATATACAGTGGGGAGAACAAGTATTTGATACACTGCCGATTTTGCAGGTTTTCCTACTTACAAAGCATGTAGAGGTCTGTAATTTTTATCATAGGTACACTTCAACTGTGAGAGACGGAATCTAAAACAAAAATCCAGAAAATCACATTGTATGATTTTTAAATAATTAATTTGCATTTTATTGCATGACATAAGTATTTGATCACCTACCAACCAGTAAGAATTCCGGCTCTCACAGACCTGTTAGTTTTTCTTTAAGAAGCCCTCCTGTTCTCCACTCATTACCTGTATTAACTGCACCTGTTTGAACTCGTTACCTGTATAAAAGACACCTGTCCACACACTCAATCAAACAGATTCCAACCTCTCCACAATGGCCAAGACCAGAGAGCTGTGTAAGGACATCAGGGATAAAATTGTAGACCTGCACAAGGCTGGGATGGGCTACAGGACAATAGGCAAGCAGCTTGGTGAGAAGGAAACAACTGTTGGCGCAATTATTAGAAAATGGAAGAAGTTCAAGATGACGGTCAATCACCCTCGGTCTGGGGCTCCATGCAAGATTTCACCTCGTGGGGCATCAATGATCATGAGGAAGGTGAGGGATCAGCCCAGAACTACACGGCAGGACCTGGTCAATGACCTGAAGAGAGCTGGGACCACAGTCTCAAAGAAAACCATTAGTAACACACTACGCCGTCATGGATTAAAATCCTGCAGCGCACGCAAGGTCCCCCTGCTTAAGCCAGTGCATGTCCAGGCCTGTCTGAAGTTTGCCAATGACCATCTGGATGATCCAGAGGAGGAATGGGAGAAGGTCATGTGGTCTGATGAGACAAAAATAGAGCTTTTTGGTCTAACTCCACTCGCCGTGTTTGGAGGAAGAAGAAGTATGAGTACAACCCCAAGAACACCATCCCAACCGTGAAGCATGGAGGTGGAAACATCATTCTTTGGGGATGCTTTTCTGCAAAGGGGACAGGACGACTGCACCGTATTGAGGGGAGGATGGATGGGGCCATGTATCGCGAGATCTAGGCCAACAACCTCCTTCCCTCAGTAAGAGCATTGAAGATGGGTCGTGGCTGGGTCTTCCAGCATGACAACGACACGAAGCACACAGCCATGGCAACTAAGGAGTGGCTCTGTAAGAAGCATCTCAAGGTCCTGGAGTGGCCTAGCCAGTCTCCAGACCTGAACCCAATAGAAAATCTTTGGAGGGAGCTGAAACTCCGTATTGCCC
This sequence comes from Salvelinus alpinus, assembly GCF_045679555.1. Taxonomy (NCBI): domain Eukaryota; kingdom Metazoa; phylum Chordata; class Actinopteri; order Salmoniformes; family Salmonidae; genus Salvelinus; species Salvelinus alpinus. The sequence continues at coordinate 8,687,585 of NC_092103.1, forward strand.
AGCGACAGCCCCGAAACCTGAAGGATCTGGAGAAGATCTGTAGGGAGGAGTGGGCCAAAATCCCTGCTGCAGTGTGTGCAAACCTAGTCAAGAACTACAGGAAACGTATGATCTCTGTAATTGCAAACAAAGGTTTCTGTACCAAATATTAAGTTCTGCTTTTCTGATGTATCAAATACTTATGTCATGCAATAAAATGCAAATTAATTACTTAAAAATCATACAATGTGATTTTCTGGATTTTTGTTTTAGATTCCGTCTCTCATAGTTGAAGTGTACCTATGATAAAAATTACAGACCTCTACATGCTTTGTAAGTAGGAAAACCTGCAAAATCGGCAGTGTATCAAATACTTGTTCTCCCCACTGTATATATATCAAGTTTATTTTTTTATATAGCCCTTCGTACATCAGCTAATATCTCGAAGTGCTGTACAGAAACCCAGCCTAAAACCCCAAACAGCAAGCAATGCAGGTGTAGAAGCACGGCGGCTAGGAAAAACTCCCTAGAAAGGCCAAAACCTAGGATGAAACCTAGAGAGGAACCAGGCTATGAGGGGTGGCCAGTCCTCTTCTGGCTGTGCCGGGTGGAGATTATAACAGAACATGGCCAAGATGTTCAAATGTTCATAAATGACCAGCATGGTCAAATAATAATAATAAGTAATATATACTGTATACATACACTACCGTTCAAAAGTTTGGGGTCACTTAGAAATGTACTTGTTTTGATAGAAAAGCACATTTTTTGACCATTAAAATAACATCAAATTGATCAGAAATACAGTGTAGACATTGATAATGTTGTAAATTACTATGTAGCTGGAAACAGCAGATTTTTTAGTGGAACATCTACATAGGCATACAGAGGCCCATTATCAGCAACCATCACTCCTGTGTTCCAATGGCACGTTGTGTTAGCTAATCCAAGTTTATCATTTTAAAAGGCTAAATGATCATTAGAAAACCCTTTTGCAATTATGTTAGCACAGCTGAAAACTGTTGTGATGATTAAAGAAGCAATAAAACTGGCCTCCTTTAGACTCGTTGAGTATCTGGAGCATCAGCATTTGTGGGTTAGATTACAAGCTCAAAATGGCAGCTTCATTAAATAATATCCGCAAAACACCAGTCTCTACGTCAACAGTGAAGCGGCGACTCCGGGATGCTGGCCTTCTAGGCAGAGTTGCAAAGAAAAAGCCATATCTCAGACTGGCCAATAAAAATAAAAGATTAAGATGTGCAAAAGAACACAGACACTGGACAGAGGAACTCTGCCTAGAAGGCCAGCATCCCAGAGTCGCCTCTTCACTGTTGATGTTGAGACTGGTGTTTTGCGGGTACTATTTAATGAAGCTGCCAGTTGAGGACTTGTAAGGCGTCTGTTTCTCAAACTAGACACTCTAATGTACTCCTCTTTCTCAGTTGTGCAACGGGGCCTCCCACTCCTCTTCTATTCTGGTTAGGGCCAGTTTGCGCTGTTCTGTGAAGGGAGCAGTACACAGCGATGTACGAGATCTTCAGTTTCTTGGCAATTTCTCGCATGGAATAGCCTTCATTTCTCAGAACAAAAATAGACTGACGAGTTTTAGAAGAAAGTTCTTTGTTTCTGTCCATTTGAGCCTGTAATCGAACCCACAAATGCTGATGCTCCAGATACTCAACTAGTCTAAAGAATGCCAGTTGTATTGCTTCTTTAATGAGGACAACCGTTTTCAGCTGTGCTAACATAATTGCAAAGGTGTTTTCTAATGATGAATTAGCCTTTTAAAATGATAAACTTGGATTAGCTAACACAACGTGCCATTGGAACACAGGAGTGATGGTTGCTGATAATGGGCTTCTGTACGCCTATGTAGATATTCCATAAAAGATCAGCCGTTTCCAGCTACAATAGTCATTTACAACATTAACAAAGTCTACACTGTATTTCTGTTCAGTTGATGTTATTTTAATGGACAAAAAAAGTACTTTTCTTTCAAAAACAAGGACATTTCTAAGTGACCCCAAACTTTTGAACGATAGTGTATATATCGAGAGAGATGTGTGAGAGGAGGATAAATTCATCCTTACTCCACTCTCTTCACACCTATTTCAGAGAGACATTACCAGTGTCTAAGACACAGCAAAATGCTGAAGAAGATCAACCTGAACTCAGGGGTAGGCATAACATAGTCTAACCATCTCCTGCTCTCTCTATCTCATCCTCTCTCGCTCGCTCTCTCTCCCTCCCTCTCTCTATGAACGTGAAGCTAGCTGGTGATATGAAGACTGAATTTTTTGTCTTTCAGTTTTCTTTTCACTTTCTAATCCCTGGACTGGAGCTACCGGAGATGTTTGTTAATGAGGCTAATCACAAGTCATCTCTCTCCACAGGAGTCCTTCAGTTCTATGCTAACATAATTAGCCAGAAGACTACAAGCAAGCAGAAGCAGAATGCCAAGGACTTTCAGATTTATTGGTGTGATTTTTCCTTTGTTGTTGAGGTTTTGTGATGATGATTCATTGAAGTGTGCATGTGTCAACAAATTCTTTCCTGCAGTGAATGGCCTTGCCAAACCTTGTCTTCTGTTAGCTTTTGTTAGACTACCAATATTTGTGGTTTGGCTCCCAGGCCCATGGCAAACTTCGATCATGTTTACAATTTCCAATATCATTGATCCAGTGCCTTAATTACATCCTGATTAACACTATCCTGCGAAGAATGGTCTTGTCAAATGTTTTTATTGTATATTTTATAAATCACTATTATAAACTGTGTTACCCTCCCAGGCCCCTATGCCAAATCTCAAAATGTTTATACACTTTTCAATATCTTTGCTATGTTGCCTTATTTTTATTTCCACAGCAGTAGTCTACTCACTCAGTGGCTTACTGGGTCTAAAAGGTCAGCTAATCCTGTTGCTTTCCACCGTTTTCTCTGGATTGTCAGGCTTTCTGGTACGAGAGGTTCTGTAAGTCACCTACGTCCGCTGGTTCATTGCTGTAATTGGCACAGAAAGGCCAGGAAGAAGGAAGCCATCATGAGGTACAACACAAACCTCTCCAAACCATATCGCTTTTTCAGATAATATGAAAAGGTTCCATTTGAACTAAATGCAATATCTCAGCATGGTTAAAATTACAGTACCTGCGGGCCTCCCAAGTGGTGCAGCGGTCTAAGGCACGGCATCGCAGTGCTTGAGGCGTCACTACAGACCCGGGTTCGATCCCAGGCTGTATCACAACCGGCCATGACCGGGAGTCTAATAGGGCGGCGCACAATTGGCCCAGTGTTGTTAGGGGAGGGTTTGGCTGGGGAGGGGCTTTACTTGGCTCATCAAGCTCTAGCGACTCCTTGTGGCAGGCTGGGTGCCTGCAGGCTGACCTCAATTGTCAGTTGAACAGCGTTTCCTCAGATACATTGTTGCAGCTAGCAGACAGGTGTTAAGCAGAGCAGTTTGGCGGATCATGTTTCGGAGGACGCATGACTCAACCTTAGCCTCTCCTGAGCCCGTTGGGGAGTTGCAGCAATGAGACAAGATCGTAATTGAAATTTGGGGTAAAAACATATATATATACAGTACCAGTCAAAAGTTAGGACACACCTACTCATTCTAGTTTTTTTTTTTGTGTGACTATTTTATACATTGTAGAATAATAGCGAAGACATCAACACAATGAGATAGCACATATGGAATCATGTCGTAACCAAAAAAGTGTTAAACAAACAAATAAATAAATATTTTATATTTGAGATTCTTCAAAGTAGCCAACCTTGCCTTGATGACAGCTTTGCACACTCTTGGCATTCTCTCAACCAGCTTCATGAGATAGTCACCTGGAATGCCCTTTCAATTAACAAGTGTGCCTTGCTAAAAGTTAATTTGTGGATTTTTTTTCCTTCTCAACACATTTGAGCCAATCAGTTGTGTTGTGACAAGGTAGGGGTGGTATACAGATGATAGCCCTATTTGGTAAAATACCAAGTACTTAGTATGGCAAGAACAGCTCAAATAAACAAAGAGAAACGACAGTCCATCATTACTTCAAGACATGAAGGTCAGTCAATGCGTTTCAAAAACTTTGAACGCTTCTTCAAGTGCAGTCGCAAAAAACCATCAAGCGCTATGATGAAAGTGGCTCTCATGAAGACCACCACAGGAAAGGAAGACCCAGAGTTACTGCTGCAGAGGATATGTTCATTTGAGTTACCAGCCTCAGAAATTGCAGCCCAAATAAATGCTTCACAGAGTTCAAGTAACAGACACATCTCAACATCAACTGTTCAGAGGAGACTGTGTGAATCAGGCCTTCATGGTCTAATTGCTGCAAAGAAACCACTACTAAAGGACACCAATGAGAAGAAGAGACTTTGCTTGGGCCACGTAACACGAGTAATGGACATTAGACCGGTGGAAATCTGTCCTTTCAAAATGTCAAAGATATGATCAAGAGCCTCACGTACAGTATATTGTTTGGTCATTGTGCTGCCACAGAATGAATTGTGAGCAAGGCCTAAAAAAGCTTTATATACCAGAGCTGCTAGAAAAGTTATATATATTATTGAAACAATGTTGCGATTGTTTGTGAGAATGCCAACAGGTGTGGTTCCCGCAGGGGAAAGATTCTATTTGGGAAAAGTTCCCATGGGGGTTGCCATGGAAGCCAAGAAGGGGAGTGAGGTAAATATGTGTGTGTGTGTGTGTGTGTGTGTGTGTGTGTGTGTGTGTGTGTGTGTGTGTGTGTGTGTGTGTGTGTGTGTGTGTGTGTGTGTGTGTGTGTGTGTGTGTGTGTGTGTGTGTGTGTGTGTGTGTGTGTGTGTGTGTGTGTGTGTGCGCTCAAACACACATGCATGTGGGAGTCTGGGAGAGGAAGTGTGTCCATCTGATGAATGGGCATGTGCCTGAATTCAATTTAATACACTAATTGTAGTCTCACCCATTCATTTCTAATGACCGGGTCATTTTTGACCGGGAACACCACAGGTGTACAAAAGTTATATAAATCACCCAAAATGTAATGAAAATCATCAAATTGTATTTTGTGTGTTCAGATGCCCTGTGTGGACAAAGTCACGGAACCTTATGACAATCAGATTAAATTAACTACATTTTCAGAGAGAAAACTTCAAATCCGTCCAATTCGACCGGAACACAACAGGAAGGTTAAGTTGATAAAAAGATCTAACACAACATTAGGCGATAATATATGGATTGTTATGGATTTATAATCAGCTATAATGGGGTGGTCATTTTGGACCTGGAACAAATAATTGATTAACATGAAACGAGCACAACTGGAGGGTTAACCAGCATGGCTACCACAGCATTCTGCAGCGATACGCCATCCCATCTGGTTTGCGCTTAGTGAGACTATCATTTGTTTTTGACAGGACAATGACCCAACACACCTTCAGGCTGTGTAAGGGCTATTGATCAAGAAGGAGAGTGATGGAGTGCTGCATCAGATGACCTGGCCTCTACAATCCCCCAACCTCAACCCAATTGAGATGGTTTGGAATGAGTTGGACCACAGAGTGAAGGAAAAACAGCCAACAAGTGCTCAGCATATGTGGGAACTCCTTTAAGATTTTTGGAAAAGCATTCCAGGTGAAGATGGTTGAGAGAATACCAAGAGTGTGCAAAGCTGTGATCAAGGCCAATGGTGGCTACTTTGAAGAATCTAAAATATTAAATATATTTTCATTTGTTTAACACTTTTTTGGTTATTACATGATTCCATATGTGCTATTTCATAGTGTTGATGTCTTCACTATTATTCTACAATGTAGAAAATAGTACAAATAAAGAAAAACCCTTGAATGAGTAGGTGTGTCCAAACGTTTGACTGGTACTGTAGATATAAACAAATTACAGTACCTGAAATGTCATACACATCTGAGATCCTGGCCTTCAACTATTTTTATTTGATGGCAAAATAAAAGTCAAGGTAATTTCATGAGGGTTGTTCTTTTTTTTCCCATTGTTATGAAATATAGTAACTCAAGTGTGTAGCAAGTAACAACCATCACAGAGTTCTGGTTAGAGTTCTGGTTAGAAGGACATTTCTAACAACTATGAGAGTTCTGGATAGAAGACCCTGCACAGTTGAACTCTCACGCCCAACTAGGAGAGGTAGGCTACTGAAGTTGACGCAGCAAATTCTGAGGGTGTGAATAATGCAAAAAATATGTTATTTTAATAATATATTTTGGCTAACTCATACAATTCAGAAAGAAGACCGTTTCCAAATAATCTGTGGGAGAACAAAACATTTTTCATCCCTAAGTCGTCTGTCTGATCGCCACCTCCTGCCGCAACATGAAAAATGCAGACCGCGCAGCGATGATCTCTGTCAGCACCTGCAGGTCCAGCAGTCATCCCGCAGGAATGCAGCCCTCTAGTGCAGTCAGTACACAACACTATGCTACTCATGTCTTAGCAAGAGCAGATGGTGACAGGGGTCCCAGCAGTGTCAGGCAGCCAGGGAAGACCGGTCTACGGATCTCATTTTGTAGGTTTATTAACAATATCAGTGAATGATACAAAGTTCCATCTTGAATTGATTTGGTAGACCTACAGTAGATACAGGACATCAGCTTAAGGCTATAGTCTGGGATCTGCGAATAATGTTTGGTGGTGCTGCAGGGTGATGGACCCCTAGGGACAGGACGGGCGACCCAGCTATATTGTGTGCAAGTAAAAAGAGCTTTACAGTAGGTTATGTCCCCCCCTCTACATCTAAAACCAAAGTGGCACCCCGGTGACAGTTTCTTCACGTGCCACGAGAGAGAGAGAGAGAGAGAGAGAGAGAGAGAGAGAGAGAGAGAGAGAGAGAGAGAGAGAGAGAGAGAGAGAGAGAGAGAGAGAGAGAGAGAGAGAGAGAGAGAGAGAGAGAGAGAGAGAGAGAGAGAGAGAGAGAGAGAGAGAGAGAGAGAGAGAGAGAGAGAGAGAGAGAGAGAGAGAGAGAGAGAGAGAGAGAGATCCCCATAGGAGAACTATTTGAAAAAAAAATGTGGGTTCCAGGTAAGAACCCTTTCGGAACCCTTTTTCTAAGAGTGTAGAAATTCAGAAAGAGACGGAAACAAAGGAAGTCACATTGTTTCTCCCTCTGAAACAGGCCCGGCGCCAGGAATAAAGTGACAGAGGGAGCATTTTAAATCCGCACAATTTTTTTGATAATAGCTTGAGCTCAAAATACAGACCCTCCCAAAAAATCTGCTTTTTAATAGATTTCACCTGCATTCTAATTAAATAAAAGTGCATTTATAATCACCTTAATAACAACGCAGACGCTCGTTGGCGCGCGAGCAGTGTGGGTGCAGTAATGGAATAACATGGATTTCTAAATTTATTTTGCAACGCTTGCGCACGCGATGCGAGCGGTGTAGTCAGGGTATTAGTTCAACCTTTTTTTATGTCGGTGTGTGGTTCTGGGCCAGCGATAGGCTACTTTGTTTTTATGGAGGAGCTGGCCCACAATTCCCAAAAGACTAGAAGTGCCGGTATAATGCAATGCAGATAATCCCAGCGAGTCCTTGAATATAAAGTGATTTTAGGCCTATAGGGACATACATCTACACACAGAAATTGTGGGTTCCTCAAGGGTTCTTTTTGGAAAGCTGATGGTTCTGTGTGCAACCATAACGACTCAAATAACCATTTGAGCTCTTCAATGCTTCTTTACAGTTCACAAAACACTTTTTTGCTCTTTTAGAAATAGTTTATTTATTCAAATGTAGGGGAGACTGTTACTTTGAATATTTTTGGGGCGTGGTTTACGCACAGATATTAGTGATAGGAGAAAACTGAGGATGGATCCACAACATTCTAGTTACTCCACAATACTAACCTAATTGACAGAGTGAAAAGAACCCTGTACAAAATACAAATATTCCAAAACATGCATCCTGTTTGCAACAAGGCACTAAAGTAATTCTGCATAAAATGTTGCAAAGCAATGAACTTATGTCCTGAATACAAAGTGTTATGTTTGGGGCAAATCCAATACAACACATTACTGACTACCACTCTCCATATTTTCAAGCATAGTGGTGACTGAATCATGTAATGGGTTGTTTGTAATCGTTATATCACGTTTCAGGTAAGACCCAAGTCCAGACTGTTGAAGTAACAATGTTTATTACAGCAACAGGGGCAGGCAAATGACAGGTTAAGGCAGGCAGGGGTCGATAATCCAGAGAAGTGGGGCAAAGGTACAGGATGGCAGGCAGGCTCAGGTCAGGCAGGCGGGCTCAGAGTCAGGGCAGGCAAGGGTCAAATCCAGGAGTGTGAGAAAAAGAGAGACTTGGAAGAGCAGGAGCTGAGACAAAAACACTGGTTGACTTAGGCATAGGACCACCCATTGGGGAGCCAGGCCCACCCACTGGGGAGCCAGGCCCACCCACTGGGGAGCCAGGCCCAACCAATCAGAATTCGTTTTTCTCCACAAAAGGGCGTTATTACAGACAGAAATACTCCTCAGTTTCATCAGCTGTCAGGGTGGTGAAGAAGCCAAATGTGGAGGTCCTGGGCTGGAGTGGTTACACGTGGTCTGTGGTTGTGAGGATGTTTGAACGTACTGCCAAATTCTCTAAAACAACGTTGGAGGCAGCTTATGGTAGAGAAATTAACATTAAACAGCTCTGGTGGACATTCCTGCAGTCAGCATGCCAATTGCACGCTCCCCCAAACCTGACATATCTGTTGTGTGACAAAACTGCACATTTTAGAGTGGCCTTTTATTGTCCCCAGCACAAGGTGCACCTGTGTAAGGATAATGCCTGCTTCTTAAAAGCCAAACCTGTCCGGTGGATGGATTATCTTGGCAAAGGGAAAATGCTCACTTAACAGGGATGTAATTAAATTTGTGCACAAAATGTGAGAGAAATACATTTTTTGTGTGAATGTAAAATTTCTGGGATATTTTATTTCAGCTCATGAAACATGTGACCAACACTTCACATGTTGCGTTTATATTTCTGTTCAGTATACTTGAATCTATGGCAAGACCTGAAAATCATTGTCTAGCATTGATCAACAACCAATTTGACAGAGCTTGAAGAATTTTGAAAAGAATAATGGACAAATGTTGCACAATCCAGGTGTGGAAAGCTCTTAGAGACTTACCCAGAAAGACTCACAGCTGTAATCGCTGCCAAAGGTGCTTCTACAAAGTATTGACTGAGGTTGTAAATACTTATCTTAATGAGATATTTCTGTATTTCATTTTCAATAAATTAGCAAACATTTCTAAAAACATGTTTTCACTTTGTCATTATGGGGCATTGTGTGTAGATGGGAGAGAGAGAAAATCTATTTAATCAATTTTGAATTGAGGCTGTAACACAACAAAATGTGGAATAAGTCAAGGGGTATGAATACTTTCTGAAGGTTCTTTAGCCCCAAAAAGGATTGTAACCATTCAGAACCCTTTTTTGCTGCTTTATAGAACCTATTTTGTTTCTTTTTGACCATTTTAATTGAAAACAATCAAAGAAAGGTACTTAATTGATTTGTTAATGAGGTAAAAACCGCTGCATAGGACCTTTAATGCTCTTTCAAATGCCATTTTGTCCAGTGCCTAAAAGATTTCTCTGCTGAGCAAATCTAGAACTGGATTTTGCTGTAAAAATCTGAAAAACATTAATTATTTCCTTATCAGCAGACGTTAGGCATTGGGTTAACGGAGACGAGGATGGCGGCAAATCTCAGGGCGTCATTTTGGAAGTCATATTCAACATGTGTTTCACTCCTTTTAACCTCCACTGACTAAGCCTTCCTCCCAAATGGCAACCTATTCCGTACATAGTGCACTGCATTGAACAGGGCTCTGGTCAAAAGTAGTGAACTATGTTGGGAATTAGATGCAATTTGCAACGCAACCCCCCTCTCTAAAGAGTTTCCTCTCATTTTGCCCAATTTCTGCACAGCTTGTCATGTGCTGTCTGGTGAGTGGCTCTTGGAACGCAATGTTCACCCTGCTGCCATATTCACTTTTTTTTCACTTCCCTAATCACTCATGCACGCCGGGAAAAATGTTAAGAGTCGTATACAAATCATTGATGTATTTCCCCCCAGAAATGTCACGTCTTATCAAACAGTAACTGCTGCTGAAGACTCGGAAACCTCATGCAAAAAGGAAAAAAGGGATTTTCAATGGATGTCACAGACAAGGTAAGTGGGGAAGCCTAACCCCTTGGAATGGAGTCACAAAGTTGTGGTTCAAGTAGGTTACACAATTATTTGTTTATTTTGTGCACGCAATTATGAAACCTTTTAAATGTTAATGATTGCAATCTTTCGTCTTGTGTTAGCCCTGCTACCTCTATTCCATTACACAATCTCTGTATAGTTAGCTCAATCAATGCACTATTAAATTAGTTATTAACCTTTCTTTAAACTAATTCAACTGGTTAATATAAACCTAACCCCTTCCCAATGTAAAGGGGAAAGGCAAAATAGCCCAGTGAAAAGGCATTAGTAGAAACAAATAGCAAGTTCTTATTTGATTAAAAGTGGTCATGAAACAGCTAATGGTGATTGGATGGACGTATCCCAGCACATTGCTCTGTGTTAAAGAGATTGAAAGGGATCTTAAGCACTTACAAATTTGCGACATATTGTGAGAATTGAAATTCATAATACATATTATGAATTGCGGGAAAACAACAAAATATCAAGACATACACAATTGTGCACAATTTTCGGCGACCCGTTTTGGCTCACGAGCGCTACTTTCTAAACTACTAGCTGAAATGTTACAAAACCTTTAGAACAACAGGCATTGTGACTGGATGAAACAGAATATTATCCTTTGTTAAAACCCTTTATGGATAGTGTCATGTTTTGTCTTTGATCATGTCTTGTCCCTGTGCTTCCCTCTGCTGGTCTTATTAGGTTCTTTCTCTTTCTCTCTCTCTATCGTTCCGTTCATGCTCCCAGCTGTTTCTCATTCTCCCTACGACCTCATTTACTCTTTCACACCTGTCCCCTATTTTGCCCTCTGATTAGAGTCCCTATTTCTCCCTCTGTTTTCCGCTCCTGTCCTTGTCGGATTCTTGTTTGATGTTTGCTGGTCCTGTGTCCTTGTTTCGCCCTGTCGTGTTCTTTGCCTTCTTCAGATGCTGCGTGTGAGCAGGTATCAATGTCAGCTACGGCCAGTGCCTTCCCGAAGCGACCTGCAGTCTGTGGTCGCGTCTCCAGGCGTTCCTCTCTATTGACGAGAGGATTTCAGTTTCCTGTTTTGGATTACCATTGATTATATCCAGGAGAATCATTATTTGTTTAATACTGGAATAAAGACTCTGTTACTATTACGTCGCTTTTGGGTCCTCATTCATCAGCATAACAGAAGAATCCGACCAAGATGGACCCAGCGACTATGGATTCTCTCAACACTGCCGTCGAGTTCCAGGGAGCAATGCTCGGCAGACACGAGCAGGAATTGTTTGCTGCTCGTCATGCCGTTGAGACCCTGGCCGCTCAGGTCTCCGATCTCTCTGGACAGTTTCAGAGTCTTCGTCTCGTGCCACCAGCTACTTCCTGGTCTTCCGAGTCTCCGGAACCTAGGGTTAATAACCCACCATGTTACTCTGGGCAGCCCACTGAGTGTCGCTCCTTTCTCACCCAGTGTGATATTGTGTTCTCTCTCCAGCCCAACACGTACTCAAGAGAGAGAGCTCGGATCGCTTACGTCATATCACTCCTTACTGGTCGGGCTCGGGAGTGGGGCACAGCTATCTGGGAGGCAAGGGCTGAGTGTTCTAACGATTATCAGAACTTTAAAGAGGAGATGATACGGGTTTTTGATCGTTCAGTTTTTGGGAAGGAGGCTTCCAGGGCCCTGGCTTCCCTATGTCAAGGTGATCGATCCATAACGGATTACTCTATAGAGTTTCGCACTCTTGCTGCCTCCAGTGACTGGAACGAGCCGGCGTTGCTCGCTCGTTTTCTGGAGGGACTTCACGCTGAGGTTAAGGATGAGATTCTCTCCCGGGAGGTTCCTTCCAGCGTGGACTCTTTGATTGCACTCGCCATCCGCATAGAACGACGGATAGATCTTCGTCATCGAGCTCGTGGAAGAGAGCTCGCGTTAACGGTGCTTCCCCTCTCCGCATCTCAACCATCTCCTCCCACCGGCTCAGAGACTGAGCCCATGCAGCTGGGAGGTATTCGCATCTCGACTAAGGAGAGGGAACGGAGAATCACCAACCGCCTTTGCCTCTATTGCGGTTCTGCTGGACATTTTGTCATGTCATGTCCAGTAAAAGCCAGAGCTCATCAGTAAGCGGAGGGCTACTGGTGAGCGCTACTACTCAGGTCTCTCCATCAAGATCCTGTACTACCTTGTCGGTCCATCTACGCTGGACCGGTTCGGCTGCTTCCTGCAGTGCCTTGATAGACTCAGGGGCTGAGGGTTGTTTTATGGACGAAGCATGGGCTCGGAAACATGACATTCCTCTCAGACAGTTAGGGAAGCCCACGCCCATGTTCGCCTTAGATGGTAGTCCCCTCCCCAGTATCAGATGTGAGACACTACCTTTAACCCTCACAGTATCTGGTAACCACAGTGAGACCATTTCCTTTTTGATTTTTCGTTCACCTTTTACACCTGTTGTTTTGGGTCATCCCTGGCTAGTATGTCATAATCCTTCTATTAATTGGTCAAGTAATTCTATCCTATCTTGGAACGTTTCTTGTC